>NC_054386.1:98499572-99192072 GCF_017654675.1 Xenopus laevis | reverse complement strand
GGTTGAAGCCAGTGTGTACAGTGTTAAGAGCAATCTTCCTTCCCAGCATTCCCCAGGTTGAAGCCTTTTCCTTCCCAGCATTCCCCAGGTTGAAGCCCTTTCCTTCCCAGCATTCCCCAGGTTGAAGCCTTTTCCTTCCCAGCATTCCCCAGGTTGAAGCCTTTTCCTTCCCAGCATTCCCCAGGTTGAAGCCCTTTCCTTCCCAGCATTCCCCAGGTTGAAGCCTTTTCCTTCCCAGCATTCCCCAGGTTGAAGCCCTTTCCTTCCCAGCATTCCCCAGGTTGAAGCCTTTTCCTTCCCAGCATTCCCCAGGTTGAAGCCTTTTCCTTCCCAGCATTCCCCAGGTTGAAGCCCTTTCCTTCCCAGCATTCCCCAGGTTGAAGCCTTTCCTTCCCAGCATTCCCCAGGTTGAAGCCTTTTCCTTCCCAGCATTCCCCAGGTTGAAGCCCTTTCCTTCCCAGCATTCCCCAGGTTGAAGCCTTTTCCTTCCCAGCATTCCCCAGGTTGAAGCCTTTTCCTTCCCAGCATTCCCCAGGTTGAAGCCTTTTCCTTCCCAGCATTCCCCAGGTTGAAGCCTTTTCCTTCCCAGCATTCCCCAGGTTGAAGCCTTTTCCTTCCCACCATTCCCCAGGTTGAAGCCTTTTCCTTCCCAGCATTCCCCAGGTTGAAGCCCTTTCCTTCCCAGCATTCCCCAGGTTGAAGCCATTTCCTTCCCACCATTCCCCAGGTTGAAGCCTTATCCTTCCCAGGATTCCCCAGGTTGAAGCCTTTTCCTTCCCAGCATTCCCCAGGTTGAAGCCTTTTCCTTCCCAGCATTCCCCAGGTTGAAGCCTTTTCCTTCCCAGCATTCCCCAGGTTGAAGCCTTTTCCTTCCCAGCATTCCCCAGGTTGAAGCCTTTTCCTTCCCACCATTCTCCAGGTTGAAGCCTTTTCCTTTCCAGCATTCCCCAGGTTGACGCCTTTTCCTTCCCAGCATTCCCCAGGTTGAAGCCTTTTCCTTCCCAGCATTCCCCAGGTTGACGCCTTTTCCTTCCCAGCATTCCCCAGGTTGACGCCTTTTCCTTCCCACCATTCCCCAGGTTGAAGCCATTTCCTTCCCAGCATTCCCCAGGTTGAAGCCTTTTCCTTCCCAGCATTCCCCAGGTTGAAGCCTTTTCCTTCCCAGCATTCCCCAGGTTGAAGCCTTTTCCTTCCCAGCATTCCCCAGGTTGAAGCCTTTTCCTTCCAAGCATTCCCCAGGTTGAAGCCTTTTCCTTCCCACCATTCCCCAGGTTGAAGCCATTTCCTTCCCAGCATTCCCCAGGTTGAAGCCTTTTCCTTCCCAGCATTCCCCAGGTTGAAGCCTTTTCCTTCCCAGCATTCCCCAGGTTGAAGCCTTTTCCTTCCCAGCATTCCCCAGGTTGAAGCCTTTTCCTTCCCAGCATTCCCCAGGTTGAAGCCTTTTCCTTCCCAGCATTCCCCAGGTTGAAGCCTTTTCCTTCCCAGCATTCCCCAGGTTGAAGCCTTTTCCTTCCCAGCATTCCCCAGGTTGAAGCCAGTGTTTACATTGAGTGTTAAGAGCCATTTTCTTTCTCAGCATTTGACAGAGTCCAAGTGTACCTTGAATATATCCCAGAAATTCCACGAGGTGAAGCGAGAATAAACGTTAATTTGTAAGAGTCATTTTCTTTCCCAGCATTCCACAGGGTGGAATCAGCATTTACACTGAGTGCTAAAGGTTATTTTCTTTCTCAGTATTGCATAAGGTGAAGCCGGTGTGACGTCAGCAGCCATTTTCCTTCCCAACATTCCAAATGGTTTGCTAGTAGCCATTTTATTTTGCAGTTGTACCAAACAGTTCACTCAGCATGCACGTTGATGGCTATGAGCCATTTTCTTTTTTTTTAAAATGACTTATATTTGACCGGGCAAGTCAGTAAAATGCCCAGAATGCCACAAGATTTACCCAGCATGCAGTTCCCCGTATGCACCGTGGTTTATCCAGCATTCAGCTAAATGCCAGAATACGGCCTGTAACTTTAAGATAAAACAAGTTGAAGCCATTGTTGGCTGGTTACCAGCAGGTAAATATGAGACAATATGGCAGCCCCCGTCTCAGGAATATGAGGGGTAATATAATCATATAATAAGTTGCAGTTCTGGACACAAACTTGGTAGAAAAGACTTATTGGCCCTGTGGGCTGTCTCCTAAAGCTGCACCTGTGGCCCACTTTACGCTGCCCACACCATGTTAGTTCCACGGGCCTCAGCTTGGAGGAGATGTCTGAGGCAGCAGGACTTTATGGCAACGAGGCCGTATACCTGAGCTCTGGGCCACGTTCCCTTGCAGAGTCTGACTCCAGGCCTTGGCTCTGTGCCTCACTCATGCCCTTAAAGGAAGATGCCCCGGCCAACTGCAACTGCCACCGCTGTGCTGCTAATGTGACAACTTGTGGCGAGTCAGTTAAATGGCCGCATGGCAGCTTAACCCTCACAGTGCTGGCAGGCATCACATTCAGAGTGAAAAATTCAATTACACATAACTGGAGCCACGCACTGAGCTCTTGCACCTGTTTCTCATTTTTATACTTATTTTTGTCTTTCCTACACTGTTTTTTTATCTCCTGTTCTGTCTCTGAGGTGAAATGGACATACACTGGAATACACAATATATAATCCAGCAGGGAATGCACTGATCTGGCCACTCTAACCCAGAACAGAATACCTATACTAACAGAGTTGTATGGTATTCCTCTCTACAGGCTTTGAACAAATTCTGGGGACTGTTCCTGCTGAATTGTACTTACCGTAGTACAGGGGAATACCTATGCTGCCATCGTTTATGGGATCTCTCTGTACAGACTATGAGCAAACTTAGGGGCTGTTCCTGCTGAATTGTGCTTAGTACAGAGGATACCTATGCTGTCATAGTTTTATGGGATCTCTCTGTACAGACTATGAGCAAACTTAGGGGCTGTTCCTGCTGAATTGTGCTTAGTACAGGGAATACCTATGCTGCCATAGTTTTATGGGATCTCTCTGTACAGACTATGAGCAAACTTAGGGGACTGTTCCTGCTGAATTGTGCTTAGTACAGGGAATACCTATGCTGCCATAGTTTTATGGGATCTCTCTGTACAGACTATGAGCAAACTTAGGGGACTGTTCCTGCTGAATTGTGCTTAGTACAGGGGAATACCTATGCTGCCATAGTTTTATGTGATCTCTCTGTACAGACTATGAACAAACTCAGGGACTGTTCCTGCTGAATTGTGCTTAGTACAGGGAATACCTATGCTGCCATAGTTTTATGGGATCTCTCTGTACAGACTATGAGCAAACTTAGGACTGTTCCTGCTGAATTGTGCTTAGTACAGGGAATACCTATGCTGCCATAGTTTTATGGGATCTCTCTGTACAGACTATGAAGCAAACTTAGGGGCTGTTCCTGCTGAATTGTGCTTAGTACAGAGGATACTATGCTGCCATAGTTTTATGGGATCTCTCTGTACAGACTATGAGCAAACTTAGGGACTGTTCCTGCTGAATTGTGCTTAGTACAGGGAATACCTATGCTGCCATAGTTTTATGGGATCTCTCTGTACAGACTATGAGCAAACTTAGGGGACTGTTTCCTGCTGAATTGTGCTAGTACAGGGGGAATACCTATGCTGCCATAGTTTTATAGGATCTCTCTGTACAGACTATGAGCAAACTTAGGGGCTGTTCCTGCTGAATTGTGCTTAGTACAGAGGATACCTATGCTGCCATAGTTTTATGGGATCTCTCTGTACAGGACTATGAGCAAACTTAGGGACTGTTCCTGCTGAATTGTGCTTAGTACAGGGAATACCTATGCTGCCATAGTTTTATGGGATCTCTCTGTACAGACTATGAGCAACTTAGGGACTGTTCCTGCTGAATTGTGCTTAGTACAGGGAATACCTATGCTGCCATAGTTTTATGGATCTCTCTGTACAGACTATGAGCAAACTTAGGGACTGTTCCTGCTGAATTGTGCTTAGTACAGGGGAATACCTATGCTGCCATAGTTTTATGGGATCTCTCTGTACAGACTATGAGCAAACTTAGGGGCTGTTCCCTGCTGAATTGTGCTTAGTACAGAGGATACCTATGCTGCCATAGTTTTATGGGATCTCTCTGTACAGACTATGAGCAAACTTAGGGACTGTTCCTGCTGAATTGTGCTTAGTACAGGGAATACCTATGCTGCCATAGTTTTATGGGATCTCTCTGTACAGACTATGAGCAAACTTAGGGGACTGTTCCTGCTGAATTGTGCTTAGTACAGGGGAATACCTATGCTGCCATAGTTTTATGGGATCTCTCTGTACAGACTATAAGCAAACTTAGGGACTGTTCCTGCTGAATTGTGCTTAGTACAGGGAATACCTATGCTGCCATAGTTTTATGGGATCTCTCTGTACCAGACTATGAGCAAACTTAGGGACTGTTCCTGCTGAATTGTGCTTAGTACAGGGAATACCTATGCTGCCATAGTTTTATGGGATCTCTCTGTACAGACTATGAGCAAACTTTAGGGACTGTTCCTGCTGAATTGTGCTTAGTACAGGGGAATACCTATGCTGCCATAGTTTTATGGGATCTCTCTGTACAGACTATGAGCAAACTTAGGGGCTGTTCCTGCTGAATTGTGCTTAGTACAGAGGATACCTATGCTGCCATAGTTTTATGGATCTCTCTGTACAGACTATGAGCAAACTTAGGGACTGTTCCTGCTGAATTGTGCTTAGTACAGGGAATACCTATGCTGCCATAGTTTTATGGGATCTCTCTGTACAGACTATGAGCAAACTTAGGGGACTGTTCCTGCTGAATTGTGCTTAGTACAGGGGAATACCTATGCTGCCATAGTTTTATGGGATCTCTCTGTACAGACTATAAGCAAACTTAGGGACTGTTCCTGCTGAATTGTGCTTAGTACAGGGAATACCTATGCTGCCATAGTTTTATGGGATCTCTCTGTACAGACTATGAGCAAACTTAGGGACTGTTCCTGCTGAATTGTGCTTAGTACAGGGAATACCTATGCTGCCATAGTTTTATGGGATCTCTCTGTACAGACTATGAGCAAACTTAGGGACTGTTCCTGCTGAATTGTGCTTAGGGAATACCTATGCTGCCATAGTTTTATGGGATCTCTCTGTACAGACTATGAGCAAACTTAGGGACTGTTCCTGCTGAATTGTGCTTAGTACAGGGAATACCTATGCTGCCATAGTTTTATGGGATCTCTCTGTACAGACTATGAGCAAACTTAGGGGCTGTTCTTGTTTTTGTTTTAATGAAATCTGAAGGGAGAGCAGACATTAGAAACAGGTTAGTTTATCAGAAAAGGTGAAGGGAACATCCTTGCCATGGAAAACTGGCTCACTAGGGGTTAATAGAGCTTGTCATGTTCTGTAAGTGAGCGATATAATTGCTAAATAGCAGATGGGGGTGAGACAGAGGAGCGGAACAAAAAAGAAGTTTATATAATGAAATATGCATCCAAAGTGAGTGGATCAGCTGGCGCAGCACCGTAGGCTGTGTGCACGAGGCCCGTACCCATGATCTCTAGTTTGTTCTCTCTCCCGAGCTGGCGGGTAGGTGCCTATAGTGGTGCCCGGGATCAGCTGGGGGTGGCAGCTGTGTTGTGCTGTTTGCTCTCCCGGCTGGAAGGAATAGGAGCAGAGTGGCTGCAGGGGACAAGGAATCAGGGAAAGGAGCCCAGATAGAAAGATGTGTATAGGGCTTGGGTGAGTGAGGGGTTAATTCTGTATGATGCTCCTGGTCACACACACGTGTATATTCTGTGTATATATGTGTATATGGGACAGGCCAGCTGGGGGGCACTACTGATTTCTATCTAATTCCCCACTGCTGGTGGGGGGCTGTGTTCTACAAGACTGGGGCATATTACCTACCTCCATGTGCCAATAGGGGCGATCGTTATAACAACACTTTTAGCACTTTTTCCATTTATATTTAAGGTTTTTAAATAAAATCAGGAATGAAACAAACAAACAAAAAATGTTACTTGTCTACGTTCACAAGGAGTTGCCACAGCATTGCCACCGGGGTCTCCAACATCATCAAACGCTGATCCCTTAACCTCTACAAAAGGGAAAACAAATCCCTTCATTTTGTTGATTATTTTATTTATGTTATTTAAGTCCAAATTCATCTCATATTTTATTTAAAAAAAACACTGATTTTAGCTTATTTATTAATAAATTAGCTTGATTTCATCAGATCATGGAAAAACTCGATAAAATTGAGCCAAACCCCAGAATTGCTAGAATTTTTAAGGCTTATTACCGAATTGCTATCATTTTTCGGATCTCTAATCTCTCGTTTAATTCAAGTTTCTGCCCGAAAACCCTGAAAATCTCGAATTTTCTGATGAAAACCCTTGAGCATCCCGATAACTTCAATTTGAGAAAGGTGCCTCTCCTATTGACCAATACTGGACCTCGACAGGTCTAAGATGGCCGGTTTTCAGATTCAGGCTTTTTGCAGCATCGGGGTATAATAAATCTAAAAAAAATAGTTTCTTTTCCACTAAACTTTTCAGTTTTGTAGTAAAATATTTTTTCGAGTTTTTAAACTTTAATAAATAACCTCCTAAATGTTGAAAATAAGCCCTCCATTATTTTTTGTTTGGATTTTTTGTTTGGATTCTCAGAAAAAAAGTTCAAGTTGAGAAAACTTGAATTTGAGAAAATGGGTTAGGCTACCGTTATAGGTGCAATTATTCCCATAATATAATGTTAAGATTTTTGTGCAGATTTCAGCCTGTAGCTCAGTAAATTAAGGCTAAAGTTTTCTACAGACATAGGACCCAATGTTTTTCTGGATTAGGGGTCTATCCATAATGCAGAGTGCTGTGACTTAATTCTACAAATAAAAAATATCTAACAATACAAGTAGAAGGTACAGTCTTTTTGTTACAGAAACATATCAAATTAGTTAGAACTGAAGAATTGTCTGTAAATAGGACTTTGAAATGGCAACGCAAATATTTCAGTTTCAAATATTTTAGTTCTTTGGATACGAGATTTCCAGATAGCGGATACTTCAGTATGGTTGTTTTCTTTAATTTTTTTATTGTATGTTATTCGATTTAAAATGATATTATCTTTTATTTTTATATTTTTGTCATTGCATCTCACAAATAAAAAATGTGGACAAAATTTCGACGGCAAATTTTCTCTGCCGCAAACCGTCTTATGTGGCGATGCTATGGAATTATCATTACAAAAATAACTGAAATGAAAATCTTTTCATCCAAGCCACTGGTGTAAAAGGATTTGTACATATTTAAATTTTTCTAATTTCTATTTAATTTCTAATTTCTATTTAATTGTCTAATTTCTATTCCAATTTCAATTGTTTTTTTTTTTAATTATAAAGCAACAGGTTTTAATGTTTCATAATTCAGCAATGTGCTATTCCCCTGGTAGACATACTAGTTTAATTTGATCTCCTTCTGCATCAGGGTCTGGTGCTGAGTAGTGATGGGCGAATAAATTCGGCAGGTGCGAATTTGCAGCGAATTTCCGCATTTTGCCGGCAGCAAATAAATTCGCGAAACTGAGGTCAAAATTCACTGGCGAAAAATCCACCGCGTCAAAAAAATTTGGGCGTGTGTCAGAATTAATAAATCCCTCGAATTCGACCCTCGTAGTTAAATCCTTCAAATTCGAATATCGAATTCAAAGGATTTAGCGCAAATCCTCGAAGTAAAAATCATTGGATCGAATGATAAAATTCTTCAAATCGAACGATTCGAACGATTTTAATCGATCGAAGGATTTTTCTTCGATCAAAAAGAACTTATAAAAGTGCTGGGGAAGGTCCCCATAGGCTAACATTGCACCTCGGTAGGTTTAAACTGCCGAAGTATGTAGTCAAAGAATTTTTTAAAGAGACAGTACTTCGACTATTCGAAGTTTTTTTCATTCGAATACTTCACTCGAGCTTAGTAAATGTGCCCCCTGGTTTTTATACAACCAAAACTTTGCCTCTGAGCCAGGAATTCAAAAATAAGCACCTTGTTTAAGGCCACTGGGAGCAACATCCAAGGGGTTTGAGAGCAACATATTGCTCACAAGCTACAGGTTGGGGATCACTGCTCTAGATCTTCAGGATTCAAAACAGCCTCATTTTTTCTATCTTCATCAAGAGATATCTGAACTAGTTAAGTGGGAGAACAAGGAATTCTTTCTAAGCGTAGTTAAGATTCTCAGGATACCAGGTAGGTCTGAAAAAGCTGGTGGCAAGGTGCTCAGTATAAAGTACAAGACCCACTGGACCTTCAACTTCTGGATAGTTGAGGGCCCTTCAATGATTTTGCTGTGGGGCCCAGTAACTTCCAGTTACTTGAAGATGAAGGACAAAATTAAACTACGTACCGATCTAGGGTCCTATTGTCCACCCAGACTTGCATGGTGTGATGGATGAGTGGCAAACCCTTAAGCTGGCCATAAATGCAAAGATCCGATTGTTTGAATCCTCGAATGATCGGACTTATATCGACCTGCCACTAACCTTTCAGATCAAATAAAGTAGAAAAAGAACAGATCAGATGATGTTCTGCCCCTACAGCAATCGTGCGCAAGTTATGTCGGACAAAAGCTGGTGACAGTCTCCCACTGATATCGTCAGATCAGCAATACATGCAGAGAAATTATCAGCAGACAACAGAAATTTTCTAACCTGTCCGATCGACTGAACGACCAATCGGCATGGCACAATAGATGTCGGGACACTCCACACACGATCCGAAAGTCGTATGAATCGAGGATTCGTACGATCGGATCTTTGCGTCCATGGCCAGCTTTACAGTCCAGAATTGTTAAGATCAAGTTATCCAGATCCTACTTAAAGCGAGCACTGCCACCACTAATCCATGTTAATGCCTACTTTGAAGCAGACCTATTAGTAAACACAACTGATTTTTATCTTTCCATCGGGAGGAGTGTACGGTCAAGCAGCCTCCACTGCTACTATTTAATGATGAAATAGAACAGTTCTTATGAGGGCACATTCATGATAGATCCTGCTGGAGACTCACACGCTTATTAACCAAGGATCAAGCACCATCTTGGGCATCTGAAATAGATACTCATCATATGGTCATTTACAGGGCTTCTCTCTTTCTCTTTTTTTCTTTTTTTTACTGTGATATTCCATTAATAGTCCTCTCCATGTCAGGTATTTTGTCCCAATGGTTAAGTAGGAGTTTGCAAGTAGACTGCAGTGGAGGCAAACAAGTTAGGGACCGCCATGTGGGGTTTACCTTGACGTGGTATGGTGGCTTTTCAACTTTATGATCATAACTTTGTAACTAAAAACCCCTGTTTTGTAAACTTACTTTTGAGACAGGGGCCCAGGGAATGTGCATTAAAACTAGCACTTCCATTATACTGAAATATACTATTACTTAGCCTTTAGAGTGCTTCCACACCCCTATTTTGTTCTAGTTGGGTCTTGGCATGACTTTCCTTTTTGTCCCTGATTGGTGCTAGCAAGGGAACCATCATAAAACATGGAGAACCATACTATTTATTTAGGTGGATCCTCCCAACTAGGAGGCCTCGGTTATTAGTCCACTACCCTCACTCGACTGTGGGCCCTGCAACTAAATAGCCCAATTAAAATGCTCATCTAATTATATACTGACTTTAAGCCAGTCTGGACCCCCCACTGCCTCTGTACATCTGACAGGACACCCACTTGTTCCCCCCACCTGCTCGATGGTAATCCTGGGTGCGACCTACATCACATAGGAACATAATGGCCACATTTGTAGACTACAACCAAGTCTGGCCAAGATCTCTGCAGGCTATAGATCTTCAATCTCTACCATCTCTTGATGTCTAACATATATATATATAGGCATGAGTTCCGTTGTCTGAAAACCCATTATACAGCTCTGAACTATAGGAAGCCAATCTCCCATAGACTCTATTTTAATCAAATAATTAAAATTAAAAAAAAGAAAGATTTCTGTTTAATCTTATAATAAAACAGTAGCTTGTACCTGATCCTAACAAAGATATAATTAATCCTTATTGGAGGCAAAACAATCCTATTGGGTTTAACTAATGTTTAAAACATTATTTAGTTGATTTAGGGCAGAGACACACGTGGTGATTCGGGGAGATTTAGTCGCCGGGCGACAAATCGGCTCTTCTTCGGGCGACTAATCTCCCCTTCCCGCTGGCTAGAATGTAAAACGCCCGGACGGGATGGCATTTGGAACGTTACGTTTTCCGAAGTTTCCTTGTGAGGCAGCTTCTGGAAATGAAGCGCTCCGAGTGCCTTCCCGCCGGCACTTTAAATTCTAGCCAGCGGGAAGGCAGTTCGGGGAGATTAGTCGCCTGAAGAAGAGACGGTTTGTCGCCAGCGACTAATCTCCCCGAATCTCTACGTGTATATCTGCCCTTAAGGTATTACATTTGTCATTTACCCATGAACAAATGTATCTACAAAAGATAAAAATCTCTCATGTCTATATTTCAGTGTATCTGTGTTGTGTGTTTGTGTACGTGACACTTTGTCTATATGTTTGTGTGACACTGTGTATTTATGTGTATGTATGGGGGTGTGTGTTGGTCTGCCGGTCACTCATTGTCAGTACATTGTTGTGTTGTGACAGGGCAGTGTATATATGTGTATAACACACGTCCCATATTGCGCCTTTGTGTTGGTTGAGCGGGAGCGTTTGTATGGAATCAATGCAGGGGTTAACAGCTGTGTGTGTGTCAGATGTCTGCCTCGGCGCGTGTGTGTGTTCAATTTCAGGGTGGGTGATGTTATTGCCACAAGCTCATTAGGCCGATATTGTTTTTTAATCAGTGCTATGGCAACCATGATGCAAGCTCCCATCTAACACCTGATCCTCCTGTTACCCAGACTCCTATTCTCTGTAGTAGCAAGGTCTCAGGGACCCATCTGCACCAATGCGCCGGGAGGGAGAACTCTGTGCCGGCTCCTTCTGGAATGTCTGCGAGGGACAACACCGTGGGTTTGTGTGTGGCTGGAACCTCTGGTCACATTGCGTTGGCATTAAATATTGACCCTGCTGTGCTGCTCTACCACATCAATATCAATAACAGCCTTAATCTTGTCATTCTACTGACATCTTGTGCCCTTGCCCTGCAGAGCTAACACTCATATGTCGCAATCACTCTGCTAATTAATCCTTTCAAAGGCTCTAAATCCTGTTATACAGATAGCTAGAATCTCAGCTGCCATAAAGCAGGACAGGACTGCTGCTTACAATGGGGATCAGATAGGATCTGTGCAGCCACTGGGACAGAATGTTCTGTTATACAGATAGCTAGAATCTCAGCTGCCATAAAGCAGGACAGGACTGCTGCTTACAATGGGGATCAGATAGGATCTGTGCAGCCACTGGGACAGAATGTTCTGTTATACAGATAGCTAGAATCTCAGCTGCCATAAAGCAGGGCAGGACTGCTGCTTACAATGGGGATCAGATAGTTCATACTGGGAGAAGACATCCATCATAGAGCTGCTGGCCATTAGAAGCAGCATGCGGACCTGTGCCATAAGAGTAATTTATTGACGCCATGTTTCCTAGTGGGTTTACTTACCCTTTAAAAAATATTTGCTTGCCACGGGCAATTTTCCCATAGTTGAATGGATATATTAACGGCCCCAGGTGTTTATTGTAACTTGTTCAGTTGTGCGCATGATGCAGCCGCTCAAGGTGTAAAGCGTGCAGAGGGAAGAGCATACGTCCCCAAAACGTCTCATATAAATGTATCATTTCATTAAAAATGGGTTAGTAATCATGCGTGTTCTATTCAACGGGCAATTAGAGCAGCCTGAAGCGTTTGGGGGAATTTAACAAGCATTTATGGCCACTTAACAATCATAATGCATAATTCCTGCAAAAGCCACGGCAAGGAGACGCCACAAAGTAGGGAAAACAGTCATTTCAGTTTGTTTCCATCTTCTTAAGTATTCAGGTCCACAACCAGTTCAACTATAGGCTCCTCTATATAGTGCTGAAGGTGTCCAGTCTTTGTACAGTGTAGGGACATACAATCTAGGGCCCTTCAGCTGCTCAGCAGTGTGCCGGGATTTGGGCAACACCGACATTGTGTTTTGTTGTCTCATCTTCTACTATGGTTGCCATCTCAACTTATTGTCATGATCGTGTCCTCCTGTTTCCATCTTGTCAAAAAGTCTTCTTTATCTACTTTTTCTATTTTGCTGTACAGTATCCATTTTGCCCTACTGTAACCATTATGTCCTACTGTTGCCATCTTCCTTACTTTTCAACACCTCTCCCTGCTGTTGTCATCTCATCCTAATGTCATCATCTTGCCCTACTGTCTCCATCGTGTCTTACTATTGCCATCTAGCCATACTGTCCCCGTCTTGCTCTACTGTCACTGTGTTGCCCTACTGCCTTCATTTTGCAGTATTGTCTCCACCTTACCCAACTGCCACCACTAAGCTGTACTGTCTCCATCTTTTCCTACTGTCCTCATATTGCTCTGCTATCACCACCTTGTCCTACTTACTGTCCCTTTCTTGCCATTATGTGACCACTTTCTATCTTATCCTTTTTCATCATCTTGCCCTACTGTCTCCATCTTGCCCTACTGTCTTCATCTTGACCCCTTGTCATCATTTTGCCCTATTGTCTCCATCTTGTCCTACTATTGCCATCTTTCCATTTTGCCTTTATTTTGAAGTATTGTCTCCACCTTACCCAACTGCCAACACTGAGCTGTACTGAGCTGTACTGTCCCCATCTCCCAGGGTGCCAGGATTTGGGAAACATGGACGTGTTGTGTTGTCTCCATGTTCTACTATGGTTGCCATCTCGCCTTGTTGTTATGATCGTGTCCTCCTGTTTTCATCTCGTCCTAAAGTCGCCAGTTTTATTACTTTTTTCCATCTTTATCTTATGTTGCTATTTTGCTGTACAGTATCCATTTTGACCCAATGTCACTATTATGTCCTAGTGTTGCCATCTTCCCTACTTTTCAACAACTTTACCTGCTGTTGTCATCTTATTCTACTGTCACCATCTTGTCCTAATGTCATGATCTTGCCCTTCAGTCTTCATCTTGACTTCTTGTCATCATTTTGCCCTATTGTCTCTTTCCTGTCATACTGTTGCCATCTAGCAATTCTGTCCCCACCTTGCTCTACTGTCACTGTGTTGCCCTACTGCTTTCATTTTGGCTTATTGTCTCCACTTTGACCTACTGTCTCCATCTTGTCCTACTATTGCCATCAAGCCACACTGTCCCTCTGACCTGTACTACTTCCATCTTGTCCTACTGACACAACCTTGCCCTACTGTCCTCATCTTGCATAATTTCACTACATTACCCTACTGTCTCTATCTTTCTGTCTTGTCCTACTTTGCAATCTTGCCCTACTGTCTCCATCTTGCCCTCTTGTCATCATTTTGCTCTAATGATTCCATCCAGTCATACTGTTGACATCTTGCCATACTGTCTCTACCTTGCTCTACTGGCTTGTCATAAAGTCATCATATTATCCCACTGTCTATATCTATCTATCTATCTTGTCCTACTTCGGAATTTCCCACTACTGTCTCCATGTCTTAATGCCACCATTTTACCCTACTTTCACCACTTTGCCCTTCTGCCTCCTCCTTACTCCACAGTCTTCATCTTGCCCTACTGTCTCCATTTTGTCCTACTGAGCCATCTTGCCCTACTTTTCCCAATCTTGCCCTATCACCTCCACCTTGCCCTACAATCTCCATACTGTCTCCATCTATTGCTTCTTTACTGATATTGCCTTACTACCCACAGATTAAAATGGTAATTTATGACCTGTAGGTACAGTGTGCAAAGTGCAATTTTAGACGGCATGTTTTCTTCAAGGCAATGCAGCATTTACGCCATAATTCCAGTGTAAATGTTGTTACCAGGGGGAGCTGTTTCTGATGCATTTGCAGCTAACACATCTAACTTCAACACTATTACCCTAATGCCCCAAGTCCAATTCTTTAGGTGCAAGTGCTTGGCATCTAGAGACACAGGCCCCTGTGGAAACCCTGGAACTCCCATCACCTTCAAAGGGGTGCCTTTTGATGCTTTTAATGAATGGGATTTTCCCGATAACTGAGGGAAATTTGCCTCTCTGTAACTGAACTTGCAGTTGTATATTAACCCTTAACTGCAGCTAATTGAACAGCAATCCCAGTGGTTAAAACTGGTACTACAACAGAGGTGCATTGCACAACACCAAACTATTTCTGGATAATTTTAGATTTCGACCTGCATTTCCCACTAAATTTGTCCCTGTTTGTGTTGGCAGTAAATAAAAGCCACTTGCCAACACAGACAGAGACCAATTAACAATCTCCTAAAAATTGTGCTTTATTGTAAATAGGGAGGTGATATTGTAGATCCCTCGTAGGTATGAATGCAAATACACAGAGAAGGGAGGCTGTATGGACACATTACTCTGTTCTATCAATTTTAGGGAAAAGCAACACAATATAAACACTCCTTGCAAATGTGGTCAGTCTGACTATTCATGAAACTCATTGCATATAAAATGTTCTGTAAGGGGCTCCATATGTCCATCTTGTTCTATTTCTATGTATTGAAGCAACTCATATTTAAATGGTACTTCCCCTTCCCTTTGGGTGAGCAGCATATGTTCCCTTTACAGAGCTATTGTGTGTATGGAACGGGGTTTGGAAGGATCTCCATCTGCTCTGATCAATCTCCACACCCCCCATTGCTTATGTGTACGACACGCTATTCCCCAGATGGCCAGAGAGGAGTATCGCTTGGGCTACGTGGGAATCATGGGAATCCTCTTGCCTTGGATCATGCCGCACCCCAGGCTGGTTTTCCTAAATTAAAAGGTAAAAAAGTATAAGCTCACCTTAGAATGATAATCTTATAGCAATGCTCTGCGGTTGCAAAAAAGTAGATTAAAACTGATTCAACCAAACTTGCACCCAATCGGCTGTGAATAACGGGGCCATGGCATTGTCATGCTGATATCTTTTTGTGGCTTCTTCAGATATTGAATGAGTTGGAATTGAAACCCTACCCTTTTAACACTATTAAATATACATATGCTGAATCAAGTGTATACCTTGAGATAGATGCAGTAATAAATGGCAGTTAAAGTGGCACATAACTGATCAGCAAGATAAAGGCAGCGAAACGCGTCAGTGGAGCGGCATACAGATTGTCTCATTGCGGCACATGCAACCTGTTGTATCAGTGCTGTTGCCATTGGATGCATATTTGTAGTTCCCCATGCCTGTATACATACCTAACATGGGGCAATTGGGGTTATTTGGGGGTAACTGGGGTTATTAATGGCCACTAACTCTGGATGCATGACTAGGTGATGCCCATGCCCCAGCCTCAAGCACTGGGGATTAGCACTGATTAGTTATTTGAACAGCGCTGTAGTTGGTCTCCATTTTTAATTTTAGGCGGTTTTTGGAAAGCAGATGGCGTGGTTGTTTTTCCATTGCTATTTCTATTATATTCTTTACTTACACTTCTATTCAGCCCTTCACCTATTCATTCTCTAACTTGTGTTGGACTACAACTCCCAGAATTCCCTTGCGACCTTCAACATCTTTCGGGTTTAAGATGCCCCTTTAGAAGCCCCAATTAAAAAATAATTCCCTTATAACACGTGCGTGCAAAGTTCTATTTCTTAATTTATCTGTTCGTGTTTATAATTAAAAGGGGAAAGTCACTTTACAATTGACTCTTAGTATGATGCAGATGAGTATTAATATTGCGACAGGTGCAAATAGAGACCTATGTACCCCAAATACTGAGACTTGTGGCACATCACCCCACTTTTGGCAGCACATGCCCTAAGACTTGCGTGACTGAGATAGAGAGTCAAGTACTTTAGAGAAAGGTGGACTACAAACTCAGCACTCTCCAATATTGAAATGCTACTAGGGAATGCTGGGATTTGTAGTTCACCACAGTGGCACAGCAATAAACAATCAAAGGGGAAAGGGGGAGCCAAGTCTGAAGATTTTGTCCTCACCTCTGGTGAGGACAAACTCTCACCTTGAGATGTGGCAACAGTAGCCAAACAAGCGCTCAACATAGTGGGCAGTTAGGTAGTGATTTCAGGCAATTGGGCATTGCCTCCCTAAAGCGCCACATTTCCTTAAAGGAGAAGGAAAGACGCTGCTTACTTGGGGGTGCCAAGAGATTATATTCTTACCTCACATCCCGGGCCAGTGCTCCTATCAGCACCACTGTACCATTTTCAAAACACATCAGTTAATAGTGCTGCTCCAGCAGAATTCTGCACTGAAATCCATTTCTCAAAAGAAAAACATATTGTCAGTTTCCCAGCTGCCCCCAGTCATGTGACTTGTGCTCTGATAAACTTCAGTCACTCTTTACTGCTGTACTGCAAGTTAGAGTGATATCACCCCACTCCTTCTCCTACCCAGCAGCCTAACAAAAGAACAATGGGAAGGTAACCAGATAGCAGCTCCCTAACACAAGATAACAGCTGCCTGGTAGATCTAAGAACACTCAATATTAAAATCCAGGTCCCACTGAGACACATTCAGTTACATTGAGTAGGAGAAACAACAGCCTGCCAGAAAGCAGTTCCACCCTAAAGTGCTGGCTCTTTCTGAAATCACATGACCAGGCAAAATGACCTGAGATGCACCTACACACCAATATTAGAACTAAATACACTTGCTGGTTCAGGAATGACATTTTATATTGTAGAGGGAATTATTTGCAGTGTCATTTAGAAATAAAAACGACATCATTATAATCATGAGAGAATCCTTTTAAGGAAAGAAGAAGCTGAAAGCCGATTGCTCCGTGGTGCTCGCTGGAATAACCCCGGACCAGTGAAGTTTTCTCCTGATAGGAGCACTGGCCCGGGGTGTGAGGTAAGTATCTACAATCATTTGGTGGTGTCTAACTTTTGCCCCCCCCAATCCAATTAAATAAGCCTTTCCTTCTCCTTTAAAACTTTGCACCAATCCCGTACAGCTTTAGAACTTGCTTTTCAAACACGAGCTCCACGCCAGGAGGAATGCCCCCCACAGAATGCCTCCATAACTGGTGCCACTTTACCGGCGGCTCGGCGTACACAGCACAGCGCGGCATGCTGGGAAATGTTTATTTTTGCACACCCAGGGGTTTGTCAGGATTTATTTCTGTTGCAAATTTGGGTTGCTTTATCCACAATGGCCACTTGTTTCTTCTGAAGGTTTCTGTCGCGGGATTTGCAACATTGGAGCTGTCAGACCCCCGGCACCTCCATATCTACCTGTGCATCATCTTCCTCCTCACCCCAACCAGACTTTCCCCTCTGATTCACTGTCCCTGGCCTTCAATCCTGACTCTCTCCTTCCCATCCAGTCTCTTCCCTTCTTTATGAAATATGCATGTGGAACAGATGTCTGCATCCCCCATCCACATCCACACAAACGGTCTTGCTCCTCTCTCTGCTCATCCCTCCCTCTGCCCCTCAGCCAAGTCACAGGAGCGCTCCCACCCCTCCCAAACTCTTCCCTAGGGTTTTCCCTATTCTGTCTGCCTCCTCCCAGCTATTTAATATGTATGATGGAAGGTGCCGTAATGTCCAATGAGAGCCATCTCCTCTTCCTCATGTGGTCTCCTCTGTGTGTCACTCCATATAAATATATGTCCCAGACACATGTGAGAATGTAGGGATGTGGCCGACTGTGTGTGTGTCTATGTCTAAGCCGTCTGTCTTTTCTATATTTGTCTAGCGATATCTATGTTTATATCTTTCACTTTAAATATAATCGGCGTCCCCGGATTATTATCCTTTCCCCAGTTATCCTCCAGGAGAAGACGTAAAGGGGAAACTTTTTGTGCCAATCAGCGACTGCTCTCACTGCCCGTAACCATGCGTTCACAGGACGCCGGTCTGAACGTCAACATTTTCGGATAAAGGTAAAGAAATTCTCATTATTGGAAAGAATTCTTTCATAAAAGCTCTGGGATGTAATGGGAACCGGTGGGAAATGTCGATATATAGATATGTAATCACAATTGTCACAATATTCGACCGATAAAGAAAGAAATTGAGACAATTAATGGGTTCTCTTTATACATCATATATCATTCTTTTAACTGACTTATTTTATTTTGCCACTTTAGAATTATGAAGGAACAATTCTACCCCCTAATTTAAAAAAAATTAACATTAACCACAATGAGAAAGGAGCAGAGCACCACACAATTTTGTAAAACATGGACAACATACATAGAATCCGTAGCACAACACATCAGACATCTCACAGTACATACACTCAGATGTACAACATGGGATGATACAGCACTGCTGACAGAACAGCCATTAGTCATGGAATCGTCCCAATACCTCAGAGACCAACTACAAGATTAGCAACAACCAAGTCAAGCACCCCCAGGAGCCACCTTACTAACAGGTTACTAGTCTCCTATCCACAAAATCTCTATTATGGTCTCATATGTTGTTTGTCATTTGAGCTGACAGTTCTATCTATCATCTATCATCTATCTATCTATCTATCTATCTATCTATCTATCTATCTATCTATCTATCATCTATCTATCTACTGTATCTATCTATCTATCTATCTATCTATCTATCTATCTATCTATCTATCTATCTATCTATCTATCTATCTATCTATCTATTTATCTCTATCTATCTATCTATTCTCTATCTATCTATCTATCTATCTATCTATCTATCTATCTATCTATCTATCTATCTATCTATCTATCTATCTATCTATCTATCTATCTATCTATTTATCTCTATCTATCTATTATCTATCTATCTATCTATCTATCTATCTATCTATCTATCTATCTATCTATCTATCTATCTATCTATCTATCTATCTATCTATCTATCTATCTATCTATCTATCTATCTATCTATCTATTTATCTCTATCTATCTATCTATTCTCTATCTATCTATCTATTCTCTATCTATCTATCTATCTATCTATCTATCTATCTATCTATCTATCTATCTATCTATTTATCTCTATCTATCTATTATCTATCTATCTATCTATCTATCTATCTATCTATCTATCTATCTATCTATCTATCTATCTATCTATCTATCTATCTATCTATCTATCTATCTATCTATCTATCTATCTATCTATCTATTTATCTCTATCTATCTATCTATTCTCTATCTATCTATCTATTCTCTATCTATCTATCTATCTATCTATCTATCTATCTATCTATCTATCTATCTATCTATCATCTATCTATCTATCTATCTATCTATCTATCTATCTATCTATCTATCTATCATCTATCTATTTATCTGTATCTATCTATATATCTATTATCTATCTATCTATCTATCTATCTATCTATCTATCTATCTATCTATCTATCTATCTATCTATCTATCTATCTATCTATTAATCATCTATTAATCTATCATTTCATCATTCTATCACTCTCTCTCTCTCTCTCTCTCTCTCTCTCTCTCTCTCTATCTATCTATCTATCTATCTATCATCTGTCCATCTCTTAGGGTATTTTAAAATACATTAACCCCCCTCCTCAGCCTTAATTGTACACAAGCTCTAAGGAATACAGTCCATAATGGTGTCTTGCTATAAAAATACCCAACATGTCATGTCTTGTTGGAATGAGAAGTGACACATCGTTCGCTCCAAGCCGTATCCCGACGGACGATGCTCAGGGAAGCATTGTTTCCTCGGATTTCATGCCTTCGACCCGTCCTCGGCCGCTAATTCCAAGAGGACATTCCAGGAGATCGTTGGCATCCAGAGGGCCCTTTAGAAAACTTTTGCTTTCCTAGAACAATGGCTTGAATCCCCGCACTTATTATCCCATTATGTTGGCTAATGCCTGGCCGGGCCTGAAGCATCAAAGGGCTAAACTCATTGAGTATTCTGAGAAATGCAACATGTGCAACAAGGGCTTAGTAGTGATGCGTCGTCCTACAATGTGACATCGGGTTGTAACCTATCTTTTATTCAGTGCTACAGAATCTAAAACCCTATGCAAAAAAAGACCTTTATTTCGTGAAATAGTTAAGGCATAGTGGGTCTCCACACCCAAGACGTGATTGAACACAATCTGCCTTTTACCCCCTTCTTTTGTCACTTATTATAATCCCGACCATTCTTCCCTGGCTGGGTCGTTGGACATTAGCAATGTCTTTGCTTTCAGTGGTACAAACTCCTTCTTCCGTGCTCTTTAGCAACTGACTCAATTTACTTACCCCACCATTTGTTCCCCCCTCTGAGGAGAGGCTTCAAATGGGGGTTTTTCACCTTCCTCTGGCAGTTAGGCAGGTTATATATATGAACTTAATGGAAATGTGTCTTTTTTCAACCTTACTTACTATGTTACCATCAGGAAAAAAATCATCAATATATATCCACCTCTATTCATTAATGTTAAATATATTCTTTTATTTTGAAAGGGTATTTTTCCCAGTTTAAAAAAAAACCCCAGTTATAATGGTGATATGGTAAGTTTGTATTATAGAAGCCAAGTTTCCTCCGGTCTCTTTTCAGGTAACAGATTGAACTGCATTGTGTTAATAGTCGTCTAATTAGTGGGATATAATTGAGAGTCAGTAGTGCCTCTCATCATTTCCTACCACCCAAGTACCTGCTTTATTGTGTGCCTTTCTATCCTTCCTAATCTTTCCCAAAGACGATTTTTGAAAATAGCGCCACGCACAATGGCCGTTTCAATGGATAGTTAATTTTTTGCACTGTTGGGCTGCGCTGATTAACTTAAAGGAACCGTCTCGGTTTTTGTCCGATTCTCAGGTGCAAAGCTGAAGTGACAAACGTCCCCCAATCTTTACAATTCCTCCAAGAATCAGGTTATAGACTAATATTCTGACAGTTTAACCAATTTAAACTCCCAAAATAATACAAAATCTAATTTTGTCAATTTTTTTTTTTTTTTTTAAAAATGTGCTTCAGAAAAATAAGAAAAATCATGAAATGAAATGGTATCGCCCGATAAAAAATAGATTTCAATTTGAGAATCCTCTGAGATTTCTTTTAAAATTAACACAACCCCAGAACTGTAATACAATATGAATATTTGTTAAATATCCTGATTTATTTGTCAGCAAATGCTCCTTATACATTTAAAACAAACAAAAATATCTATTTTATATAAATGTTTTTACACTTAAAAAAAATACACTTGATCTACAAATATTTGGGATCTAATGTTCAGAAATCTATTATCCAGACATTTCTGACAGTTGGGCAAGCCGTTTCCCGTAGGGTCCTATTTCAATGAACAATTTTTCATTCTTAAATGATTTGAACAGATTTTTTTTCTCTGTAATAATAAGAGATTATTTTTTACTTGACTGTAACTAAATTGTGCAAATCCAAATGAATGCCAAAAAATTTGATTTTATTTAGCGTTTACATTTTAATTGGTGATTTAAATTACAGAAAGACCCCCTTATACAGGTCTAAAGTTTTACAAATAATAGATTCCATACCTGTATACTTAATCCTATAAGCCTAAAAACATATAGAGTGAAATATGAAATATTTGTTAAATTTTCAGATTTAATTTCAATCAAATGTTCGGTTATAAGATATGAAATAAGTATAAATAGATTTATATTATTTAATATTAATATGTATTTATTTATCCTGTAAATGTTTTTGGCATCCCTAATAAAATCTTAAAAAACACAGAATTTTAAAAATTTTTACGTTAAAGTTTGGTACTTTCTGTGAGGAGCCTCAAATGGGACAGAAATTAAATTCTCATCTAATGAGTATTTCCTATCAAACGCTGTTTAGATGCAGCATTTTCAGCTGAGGGGAGAAAAAAAAGTGAAAATTTAACAAAATTATTTTTTGGACAAAATATAAAAACTTTTAAAATCAATAGATTAGGCAAAGGCACCAAGTGTAAAAAGTAGATTGCTTTTCTTTCCTCTTCATTAATCGCTAGTAAATATTACATTTGTAAAAACCACAGAAGAAGAGATAAAATATCAAATATTTTGTTGAGGAAACAGTTTTAGAGCAAATAAGGAGTCGCTGATGGTTTGCAGTTCAACAATAAAAACTTTTGGCACCCAAGAGACCAATAGAAAGCTGTTCACAGTCTGATGTGTTAGTCATTGCTATTTGTTATCATTACATTTCAAAAATTGCTGCTCAATTTGAAAGGTATTTATAAAATCAAACATTTATGGATCAATACTTAAGGGAGTGGAAAGAAATTCGGGACTGGAATTGGCTTAAATAGAAAAAAAAAACCATTACATTATAAAGTATGATATTAAAGATTGATATCTATTTAAAACAGGAAAAGCATTTATTTATTTATCTAGTGCCTTCCCAAAGGTAAATTAGGATGAGCTTTGGGGTAAGTGTTATTGACTGCCCTGGGTACCCCTGGAACTATTGTAGGGTGACTGTTACCCCAATGTTTCTATATATCTGTAGCCTTGTTATGAGCTAAGGGGGCCCAGTCTGAAGGTCAGTTAGGGGGAGATTTGGGGTGAGTGTTTATTTGTACCCTGGGTACCCCTGGAACTATAGCAGGGTGACACCCCAATGTTTCTATATATCTGTAACCTTGTTATGAGCTAAGGGGGCCCAGTCTGAAGGCCAGTTAGGGGGAGATTTGGGGTGAGAGCTTATTTGTGCCCTGGGTACCCCTGGAACTATAGCAGGGTGACACCCCAATGTTTCTATATATCTGTAACCTTGTTATGAGCTAAGGGGGCCCAGTCTGAAGGTCAGTTAGGGGGAGATTTGGGGTGAGTGCTTATTTGTACCCTGGGTACCCCTGGAACTATAGCAGGGTGACTGTTACCCCAATGTTTCTATATATCTGTAACCTTGTTATGAGCTAAGGGGGCCCAGTCTGAAGGTCAGTTAGGGGGAGATTTGGGGTGAGTGTTTATTTGTACCCTGGGTACCCCTGGAACTATAACAGGGTGATTGTTACCCCAATGTTTCTATATATCTGTAACCTTGATAAACGTTGTGATCCATAATTAGACATCAGTGGGTTATTCGGGTTATTGAACCTTAAATTCTAAAACCCTCTAATGAACATGCTCACTAAGAAGCTTTTTCTGACTATGAAGACTGTGAGGGAACTTTTTTTTCATTTGAATCAAGCCAAATGTCTTTTCCCAGCTGTAACTGACTAGTTTTTCAGAGCAGTACTTTTCATTAAGCAATAAACATCTCTAACGAGGCTCCAGTGGGCCGTGTAACATCTTATGACCAGCAATTATGCGGGGAAAAGCCGGAGCTCTTGTTGTACATTTATTTCAACACTCCATATAACTTGGAAGGGGCTGTTTAACTTTATGATACTTATACATCGTTGAGGATTGCACATAGTAACTCTCAGAAAAAAAAGTCTCACGTGGTTTGAAGGCTCTTATAAGAGCCAATTGGCATTTGGTGAGGCAAAGAGTTGTAATCTTCCTAATGTTACCCATAGCGAATTCTTCTCAGTCATACTTCAAAATAGCTGATTCCTTAGCTTTTGCTAGAACATTGTTTACAATTTTACTGTCATCATTGTGCCTACCTGTAGGCACCATCTCTCCCTACTATACCTGCTATCCCACAGTCACACTCCCTTCCCAGAGACTATTATCCACTGTTACTATAGGCACCATCTCTCCCTACTATACCTGCTATCCCACAGTCACACTCCCTTCCCAGAGACTATTATCCACTGTTACTATAGGCACCATCTCTCCCTACTATACCTGCTATCCCACAGTCACACTCCCTTCCCAGAGACTATTATCCACTGTTACTATAGACACCATCTCTCCCTACTATACCTGCTATCCCACAGTCACACTCCCTTCCCAGAGACTATTATCCCACTGTTACTATAGACACCATATCTCCCTACTATACCTGCTATCTCACAGTCACACTCCCTTCCCAGAGACTATTATCCACTGTTACTATAGACACCATCTCTCCCTACTATACCTGCTATCCCACAGTCACACTCCCTTCCCAGAGACTATTATCCACTGTTACTATAGACACCATCTCTCCCTACTATACCTGCTATCCCACAGTCACACTCCCTTCCCAGAGACTATTATCCACTGTTACTATAGACACCATCTCTCCCTACTATACCTGCTATCCCACAGTCACACTCCCTTCCCAGAGACTATTATCCACTGTTACTATAGACACCATCTCTCCCTACTATACCTGCTATCTCACAGTCACACTCCCTTCCCAGAGACTATTATCCCACTGTTACTATAGGCACCATCTCTCCCTACTATACCTGCTATCCCACAGTCACACTCCCTTCCCAGAGACTATTATCCCACTGTTACTATAGACACCATCTCTCCCTACTATACCTGCTATCCCACAGTCACACTCCCTTCCCAGAGACTATGATCCACTGTTACTATAGACACATCTCTCCCTACTATACCTGCTATCCCACAGTCACACTCCCTTCCCAGAGACTATGATCCACTGTTACTATAGACACCATCTCTTCCTACTATACCTGCTATCCCACAGTCAAACTCCCTTCCCAGAGACTATTATCCCACTGTTACTATAGGCACCATCTCTCCCTACTATACCTGCTATCCCACAGTCACACTCCCTTCCCAGAGACTATTATCCCACTGTTACTATAGGCACCGTCCCTACTATACCTCCTCTTTCATATCTCATTGATACATATTAGATCAAGAAGACTTTTCATTCCATCCTCTCCTTACAAATCCAAATTACATATGAGGATACAGCTAAAAACCTATATGTCATCCCTTTCTCTACCAGCAAACAAGGTAAATGGATGATAAATGGACCAAGCGTTTGTCATGAGACCAAAATGGATTAAAATGGCCTCTTTTGTAGCAGGGCCTGAAAACCCATCTGATTACAGACACTTGGTGCTGCAGATTAGGCCATTTCACTTCTAAGCACTAATACAATCTTTTATATTGGATTCCAGGGACATGGAAGAGATTAGGAAACAAGATATATGTAAAACTGTTATTTCATTCCTAAACAGAATTATACATGAAAGTGATATAATATTTCAGATGTAAATGTAGCCTAGATTTTTACTATATGTAATAATTTGTGCTCTGTCCTCTCACTTGACTGTTTTATTCACTGATGGAACCAACTGACACTTGATGTCTCTCCTCGCCAATTATCAGGGTCATTTGGTTGCACCTCGACGGTATATTTATATATATAATTCCAAAAGAACAAAAGTCTTAAAGAACAAAAAATATATTTAAATTTAATACTGGGAGACCAACATTTCGTCCACTAATCAAACCTTCTTAAGGAGGGGAGTGGGGAGAGGCCTGTAACAAGTCGTTTATGTGAGGGGTTCCTCATATCTTTGCCCTCACTGATTCACTGATACCATGTGACACACACACATAGAATGATGGGTAAGTGGGAGGGGCCTGTAACAAGTAGTTTATGTGAGGGGTTCCTCATATCTACGTGTGTTTTGCCCTCACTGATTCACTGATACCATGTGACACACACACATAGAATGATGGGTAAGTGGGAGGAGCCTGTAACAAGTAGTTTATGTGAGGGGTTCCTCATATCTAGAGAATGGAGGCCTCACATTTTTAAGCAAGTCACTAATAAAATCTCAACATAGAGATAAAGTGAAAGATAAATGTAGAGGCAGAGGTGTATTCTTATGGGAAAGCAGATTACAGGCAGTACCGTTGTGATATATTAAAGCAGCACAGAACATTGGAAGAA
Source organism: Xenopus laevis (assembly GCF_017654675.1). Taxonomy (NCBI): domain Eukaryota; kingdom Metazoa; phylum Chordata; class Amphibia; order Anura; family Pipidae; genus Xenopus; species Xenopus laevis. Next base: position 99,166,242 of record NC_054386.1, on the reverse strand, counting down.
GATTCCCAGGGAAGGGGTGTAACCATGGGGGTCCCACGGGGGGTTCCGTACAGCTCAGACCTTTACACAAAACAGCTGGGCCGGGCTCCATATGTCTCCAGTGGCAGAATCAGTGACATACGGGCTAATTTAATATCCCCTCCTCCAGCCTCCCTCCTTCCCATCCATTCACCACCTGTCCTGTCTCAGGAGATCCCGAGACAAAAATGCTTTTTCATTTACATCTTTATTTATGAAATGTGCCGTTTTTTCCCCCGGCGATGGTCACTGCCTTCCATTTCGTGTCCCTCATTTATACCACTTGTCAGTTTCACTTAGTCTGAGGCACAGCGAGACTTTCCTCCCAAAACATCCCCTAATAGCTCCCTCATATCTCCATGCCATCTCATTAATCTCTCCCGGCATCTTGCATTTCTCTTTTTTTTTTTATTGACCCCCTTTCCCTGTGTTACCGGCAAACTATTTTTGTCCAAATTTACCCTATTTTTGGCGTCATCCCGCTAATGTTTCGTAAATGCAGAGAAGAGGGTTGGGGCGTGCCTTCAGGAATTCATCAATCCGTGAGAAAATGCCTATTTCTGCTTATAGTTGTATTTATTCTCAATCAGCAAATTAATCATAATATATTACTATGCCAAAGAAATATATTTCCATGTAACAGCAGCAGGAGTTAATGTACTGTTTCTTAACTTTCTTATCAGGAGACCCAAATTCAGTTTGTGAATCAGCTTCAAACTCATCTGAATTTTCCCCTAAATTCAGAGACATAAAAGTAACCCAACCTAGACAGCACAAGGACTGAATTTTGGTTCCCCAGGTTAAAAAAAAAATTCATAGGCCTATTTTTTCCACTATTAAAATTATTATTTTTTTAAAGGTTGTCACACTTGTTATCTTGTTGACAATTGGTCTACAGATCAGATTGGAACTTGGAACAGTATGGTCTATTTTCTGTTAAAAAGACAGCAACAATCTCAGCCATAAAGCAGGACAGGACTGCTGCTTACAATGGGGTTCAGATAGGATCTGTGCAGCCACTGGGACAGAATGTTCTGTTATACAGATAGCTAGAATCTCAGCTGCCATAAAGCAGGACAGGACTGCTGCTTACAATGGGGATCAGATAGGATCTGTGCAGCCACTGGGACAGAATGTTCTGTTATACAGATAGCTAGAATCTCAGCTGCCATAAAGCAGGACAGGACTGCTGCTTACAATGGGGATCAGATAGGATCTGTGCAGCCACTGGGACAGAATGATCTGTTATACAGATAGCTAGAATCTCAGCTGCCATAAAGCAGGATAGGACTGTTGCTTACAATGGGGATCAGATAGGATCTGTGCAGCCACTGGGACAGGATGCTCTGTCATACAGATACAGTAGCTAGAATCTCAGCCAGAAAGCAGGGCAGGACTGCAGGGATCAGCTAGGATCTGTGCCCAACCTGACAGTAAGTGCTATGCAAGTATAAAGATGACTGTATCAATAGTACTGTTTTGCTTTAATGTGGTTGTTTTGGAGAGTTCTATGAACATTTTTCTTTTCATTCTGTAAAACAGCTCTTCAATGGTTGTTTTAACTCTTCTGATTCATTGGGGTGGTAACCCCAGCAACTAAACACCAGTTTTTAAGGCATCTGTTTACCAAGGTGTGTTTAAATTGTCTATAAATTATTACTCATTAACAATGCAATTTGTTTTCAGTGTCTCAATTATCTCAGCTGAAGTGTGAAGCGACTAATTTATTGCAATCATTAGAGCTACCGTCAGCATTCATTTTGGCAAGACACTCATTTTTGGCATCGATTTAAGATGTCAGATGAGGGGGAAGCCTTAAATGTGTCCTGTGTTATGGTTATCAGATCAGTTGCAAATTGAGAGAGGTATGGATCCTGTTATCCAGAATGCTCCGGGTTTTTCTAATAAAAGGTCTTTCCATAATTTGGATCTTCATTCCTTAAGTCTACTAGAAAATCATATAAACATTAAATAAACCCAATAGGCTGGTTTTGCTTCCAATAAGGATTAATTATATCTTAGTTGGGATCAAGCTACTGTTTTATTATTACAGAGAAAAGGGAGACGGTCTTTCTGTAATTCAGAGCTATCTGGATAACGGGATTGTGAATAACAGATTCTATACCTGTACAAGTTCTGCACTGACTGTAAACCTGTTACATTTGCCATCGGTGAAATGGTGATGAGCGGGTTGACAACTATCCGGCCTGTGATGGACTCTAACCAATCCATTTCCAACCCAGACCCAACCTGAGCTGGTATGCTGTCATTACTGGTTTACCCAACTTGCCCTTCTCTGACATCAGAGGGGGCAGGTCTGATATGAGTATATAAATAAACAATGGCATAGGACTGGTGGAATGAGGATACATTGACATCATGGGCAAGAAAGGACTTCAAAAATTGGTTTGCCGGCCTGAACCTGCAGATAATTGGACCAGCCCACGCGACCCTACAACAAAGCCCTTCTAGTTGAATCTACTAGTTGCAGATTTTCCTTATGAGCTGCTACCCTGAAACTATGTTTTCAATTGTTTTTGTGACCCCCCCTCAGCAGTTACAACAGCAACTGTATTTAGACAATGTTTACCTTCATGTAGAACAGTTTTCATAATATTTGATGTTCTTCTGTCTTTCAGGTGGGGAATAACCGGAAATTAACTTGGAAATTAAACATCTCATCCAGTCTTTCTTCTGAACTGTAACGCATTTATGAAGACTGGTGTTTTGAAACCATCTCAACTTTGTTTTCATGACAACTGATTTGTAAGCACTTTACTGATCTAGAACTTTGGAGTCAGCTAAAAGTTAGAAAAAGTCCTGAAAAGTGACAGCTTCAGCTAAATTATGTTAAACTCGGAGCAGACCGAGATCCCTGTCCACTCAGAGACTGAATCTGTATTTAGTGATTGTGGTGGAGGAGGTGGCCTAAACGATATCAGTGGGATCAGCTTGTGCGGAGAAACACGTATTTGTGAAGCTGGTGATGCTGTAAAAAGGGAGCTTCAGCACTTAACCCGAGAAGAACGACGCCGGCGGAGGAGGGCAACGACTAAATACCGTACGGCGCATGCAACAAGGGAGCGTATCAGAGTGGAAGCTTTCAACTTGGCATTTGCAGAACTGCGCAAGCTTCTCCCAACTCTACCCCCAGACAAGAAACTATCCAAAATTGAGATCCTTAGGTTGGCCATCTGCTACATCTCCTATCTCAACCATGTTTTGGATGTGTGAACTCTGACAGAGCTCCTCTAAGGAATGAATGTTTCTTGGACTTTATGTATGTGCTGCTTCTTTCAGCTATAAACTAGGGTCTTACGACAGTGAAGTATCAATGGGACCATATAATTATCTCTGTCGAAAAAAATTTCAGTCCCCTGTGAATGTAAAACACCTTCTCCATCAACCTAATTTTCCTAAACTTGTTCCATCTACACATCACCAATAGGGTTTTTTTTCGTAATCTGTTCCTTTAGATTTAATATCTAAGACTATGTATATCTTCTTTATGTACGAAGGACACATCATTCAAGTCTTAATGACACGCGCTTTCTGGTCTTAGTGGTGATGATTCATATAACTTTGGAAATTTCGAAAGACCATAAGGTCTAGTTCATGGACATCCCGTTGCTCAGTCAAGTTTCTCGGTGTCCTCTAAATTAATAGACATATTGAGAACCAAGGCTCTTGAGCAACAGGCATTGTGAGTTTTTTTGAGAGTGACACCATCTTTATTTTTATTTGCACTTCTATATGACAACTCATCAAGTGATCTGCTATGGTCAACAAGCAAGAACGCAAGCAAGAAAGTTCCAAAATGCTATACCCTTTTAGCGGAAGCCATGATGTGTCTGGTCATCTATACAATGCTCTAGACATGATGGGCAGCCTGAATTACGCTCTTCTTGCCTCATAATGTTATATAATAACAAAAATACCCTAATTCATAGGCCTTAGGAGTTGGACTACGATACTGTTAACAGCTAGACCATTACTGTTCTATAAATCATTGTGTCTGTTCATGAAACAAGACAACTTAGAAGTGTATGACCTTTTTTAGAAGTCTCTAATGACCACCATGCCAACTGCAGCGTAGAGCAGCCTAAACATTCTATAAAACCAGAGCTAGATGTGGTGTTCTATTGTAGGTGACAGAGATAGACGTAACAAAGACATTTCTAGAAACAAATTCCATTTTATGACTGATTAAAGTTCAGTGTGTGTGCACTTTTATTTTCAGGGATTAAAAACTACAATATATTTTATGGGGATATTTTCATTATATCCCCCTTGATTGTTGACTTATGTCTCTGTAGCTGTCTTCAACCTAAAAGTCCCTTATATTGCCATCAGCTTGCCTAATCAACTCTAGTTTGATTAAGAAAATAATTTTTAATATTTTGATTCTATTAACAATACTGTCGGTGCAGTTACCAAGAAGGGTAGGCATGTTTTTTACCTGATTTGTAAATAATACACCACCTACATTAGAGGTCTCAAACCCTTCATATATATATATCTACATATCTAGGATCATACAATGTTGTTTTTTTTAAAATAAATTAGGAAATTGTGTTTTCTTCTTGTGGCTAGTGATGGGCGAATCTGTGGCGTTTCGATTCACCACCAATTTTGAGGCGAGCGACAATTTTTATGCAAGCAACTATTTGGTCCAAATGCATTAACGTTAATGGCCATCTGAATAATTTTGACGAACGCCATTTTTTTTTGACACAGCGGATTTTTCAACTGCGAATTTCCGCCACAATTTGCCCGTGGCCAAATGCGTAAAGTCGTTGTGAATTCGTGTCTGTCGAATTTATTCGCCCCTCACTACTTGTGGCCCATTTTATAAAACAAAAATATCCTGGGCAACTCTTTAAAATTGCTCTTTGCTGCTCTTTTTTTTTTTTGAATCTCACTATTTTTAGTCACTTGCCAAAAAACATTTTATCAGAAATATATTCAAAATTAATTACCATCTAGAAAAGCCAGAAATTTGGGGCTGATGCAACGATGTAGGTATTGAACAACTCCAGGAGCCAATCAGGTATTTGATTTCTCTTTCTAAAGTGATTATAACTGACTGCTGATTGGTTGCTCTTGGTAACTGCATTGGGTAGTTTGCACCTATTGTAGAAAATCAGCCCATGCATGTTAATATTATTTTGTATACTATAGAGAACAGCCAAATGTTGCCACCCAACAGTCTCTCCTTGATAAAGTTTTGTATATGTTTGTCCATTACCTTTAGCCACTACATCTTTCAGGGTTGTGAAGTCAGCGTGCCAGGGATGTATTTATTTATTTATATATTTATTTATTTACTGTGATGTGCACTTTTTACCGGATAAAAAAAGAGATTCCGTGATGTAATTGGTTTACTGGCCTTAGAGCAAAGAAACAACAGGGTTGCGCTCAAAAACTTACCTCCGTTCCACGGCCTAAAAATGTCCATTTGCTCTGCAGGTGTGTTTCTGACAAGTCTAAATAAGCCCTTAAAGTTGAAATCTGTACATATTTTTCTGTGTTTCGAGTGAATGCGAATTATTTATGATTTGGTAAGAAAGAATTCAGAAGGATCCAATTAAAAAATATTATTTCAAAGAGTTCTGAGTCTGCTTTCTTTATTTCTAATGGGTTGAACACCTATCGTTTAGACAAAATAATAGGCTGTTTTTGAAATGGTGGGTTGGTTCTAGTCTTCAGACTAGGCAGAAGATGTTTAGAAAATATCAGATGCCTTTGATGCCCTGTGTGTACAGGATACTGGTTAGAAATAGTAAGGGAGTATTCAGAATGGATTGGACAACTCATATCTCTAGAGTAAAAACTATTTGGACACTTCATTTTAGAATAGATTGGAACCATTGATCTCTTGATTAAAGAAATACTGTTGGTTGTGATCATCAGTTTTCTAGAGTAGTTAGTTATTTAAAATAATATGGGTGCACATGACTTTGGTCAGAGAACTCTGGATTATAGAAAAAGAAATTTATATACCGTATATACTCGAGTATAAGCCGAGTTTTTCAGCATCCAAAATGTGCTGAAACAGTCTACCTCGGCTTATACTCGGGTCAGCGGGCAGTAGCTGAGATTGCAGTCACTTTTAATCATTCCTATACCAACAGTTCACTTGGGGAGAGACTGCAATATCCCACAATGCCCTCTGTTGGTTATATGAAAGAATAACAGTGATGGCAATATCACACAGCACCCTCTGCACATGGTAGTGGGACAGTGGGACAATGCACACAGTAATCCGTTTGGCAATTCTCTGTCACCATCAACTTTGCAAAGAAGTCCGGTTGATCGCTGGGGGGGTCGCTTTGGCAGAATGTTCGCTGCTGGGAGACAGGGATGTAGTTGTGTCTAGGCTTATACTAGAGTCAATAAGTTTTCCCAGTTTTCGTAGGTAAAATTAGGTACCTCGGCTTATACTCGGGTCGGCTTATACTCGAGTATATATGGTAAGCTGAGCATGGCTAATTTGTAGAAGCACAAGCTTGATTAGAGTGGTTTGAAACTAGTGATGTGCAGGTCAGGAAAAACTCAACCCACAAACAAATCTAACCCTCAAAACCTTAGCATTCCTCTGTTTCCAACACAGGTAATCTTTGGGAGTAGAGTAGGCATGTTCTTTCCCAGTCTGACATCCACCCAACCCAAACCCTCAATAGTCACTCAAATTACAACCCAAACCAGCCAAACCCACAGGTTTTGTGCCAACCCTCACATCAGAAGTTGGAACCTTTACACTCTAGAGGAGACCTGATTTTTAGAATTTGTTCGGACATCCCAGGTCCATTGACTATAAGAAGACTTTATGAATTTGTTGGCAACTTTCAGAACCTGGCCAAGTAGTCTCAGTACCGAAGGCAATGCTACTTGGTCAAGTGACCTGCATGCACCCGGCTCAGTCAGTACCCAAAACCTACTTCACTGCATCCCATCCCCTGCTCCCCTGGCTGTCTGTTATTTGCTTACTGTCTTCATCATAACCTGCCCGCTGTCAAACTGAAACTGCTGAAGATAAACTAGCACCAAAAAAGCTGTATGGTTGATGATATAAAAGCTGCAGTGATGGAAATCACTTCAAACCATTTGATACTGATGGAAGCAGATGTCCTAAAAAAAAGCCCCTGACCTGCCTAGTTGTGATCCTCTGTCAATTGCATCTTAGGCTCATGCCTCTGTTGCCAACATCTAGTTCAGGCCGGGAAGATTCTGATTTTGTGAAGATGAGCCTGAGGAAAAGTTGGGCATCTCTGGCCTCTTGAGAGGTCAAAACTATTTTAAATGAGCTGGTCTGGCCACTACAGCATGAAAAAAAACTGTTTTAATGGGTTGGACACCTCATAAAGCTAAAGCAAAAATAATGTTTCACACTAGTCTGTGGATCTCTCGTTTCTAGAAAGATAAGATTGCTCAGAATAGTTTTTTTTTTTTTTACCAATGGTCTCTAGAGTACATTGTTTAAAATATATAGCAAACATGAGAGTGATTTAGAGTAGAGACTAAATCCCTTCTGTAGAGTCAAAGTCTCATCACTTTTGAAAATGACCATTCCAATTAGAATTTGGAGATCTCTGATGTACAGTATAACTATATATCTAACCAAAGTGAAGAGAGCCGTTAAATGCAGCTTTACAAACTCTTGATTTAACTTTGATAGTGGTTGTCAAGGTCCGGTCAGACTTTGGACAACGTTGAAGTTTTATTTTGGGCGATGGCCTGTTCTGTCTTATCCCCTTCCTTATATCTTGTAACCGTCTCTGTTTCTCAAATCAAAAGCGAGTTATCATTTTACTTGTGGGTAATTATTCCTCTTCAAACAAGAAAAGTGGCCTCCTATGCAACGCGTGTGGTTCTTCTCCAGAATGAAGAGTTAAACAGATCTGGCGTTTCTCTCCTGGTGATTCCCAACGCTGTCAGTGGGAGTTAAGAGGAAAAGACAGCCCAATCTGGCCCTAACTTTACAATGAGGTTCTGTGAATAAAGACTTGGTGCTCGTAATCCAATCTGTTCCAGACAAAAGATGAAAAGAGAAAGACAAACGTATTTTTGCAGAGCAGCACAGGGGAGGTCCGACTTGCTGCAATCTTCTGTTTTTCAGAAGGGGGGATGTGTGCCCAACTCTGGTGGATGGGAACTTTACAAGGTGTACAAGTGATGGAAACAGAAAGTAGATCCCGAACAGTCAACAGATGAACCTTTGCCTACAGCATATATATGGACACTCACGTGGAATATACATATTCTGGCCATTAAGCCGACACACAAACACCCTTATGCTTCAAAGCACATTTTTTTGCGTAGATTATAATCTTTGGCTGTGTAGGGTCCCTTAGTAGACCCAATGGGAATACGTGTTGACAGACCCTTGACAGGGCTTGACTCTCTTCACCTGGCTTGGTCAACCTGTAGCCAATCAAAGCTTTAACCTTCATATCACTAAACCATACCCATATGCTTCAAAGCACATTTATTTGCTTAGATTATAATCTTTGGCTGTGTAGGGTCCCTTAGTAGACCCAATGTTGACAGACCCTTGACAGGGCTTGACTTTCTTCACCTGGCTTGGTCAACCTGTAGCCAATCAAAGCTTTAACCTTCATATCACTAAACCTGACCTATAGCCAAAGAGAGCAATACAAGAAAGTTTGGGACAACCTGTAGCTGTGGCATAAGATCATAACTACACCAACTTGTCACCTGACCTGAACTGACGAAGGGGGAATGCCCCCAAAATGTTATGATGCAATAAACACACAAAGGGCTTGTCGAATGCCGCTATTTCTTTTCTTGTAGACATCTTGGAAGTGCCGTCTTCCCAAGGTCTGTGCACCAGGTGGAACTATTCCTTGAAGGGTTCTGGTGTGCATGTATTTCTTTTCTACACCAACTTGTAGCAAATCAGAGCTGTAGAACCATTGCATAAATGGTACCATGGATAAATAAAACTCCATCCAATCAGAATGATAGGACTTTCACTACCCAAAGAGACCACAATATGTTCCTTTCCATCTACTGATGCCATGGAGGGTTACAATCTCACTCACTCACTAATGAGATCCTGGCTGTCTAGGGACTGCAGCCTTAAGGCCATTTTACAGGCTTTGTTTTACTAAATGCTTTTTTCCCCGTGACATTCATGTTTTGTTTTTTTATTTTATAACATCCCACTTTTCCATTCAATGCTCTATTGTCCTCTGTGTTCTTCTAGGCTTTGGAGCCCACATTTATTTACACGCTGACCATGGGTTTTTATGTGCCCTCTCCATAGCACACTCATTTTTTTCCACCTCACACAGCTGGAAGTGCTATCACTCCGTACAAGGGAGGAGGCGAGGGGGGGATTAAAGGCCACAGGGGAGGACAGGCAGGAGGGGGAGAGACAGAGAGAGACAGAGAGAAAGGAGGGAGGGAGACAGAGAGTTGTCTCTGCTGTGACTTAGTCCTAATAGACCACGAGCCGGGTCAGCTGTGTATCTTCCCCAGAGAGAGTGCAATGGCCAGCTTGGAGTGACAGCAGGCCCAAGGCACAGAGGCGTAGCCAACTGTCATAAAACAATGGGCTGGGTGGGGTAGTTACCCATCATTTGGGTAGGGTACACCTCTCCCATCTTGATTTCCACATGGGAAGGCAGAAAGGTGACAAAGCCAGCAATCAATACTGATAATTGAGTCAGTGCACAGGCCATGATTGGGAAACACAAGCCGCCTGGTTAATATCAGTTGCCATTGAGCAATGTGTCGCTCCGCAGGTCACACCATCACTCTCTCATTTCGGGGTCACTGTTAGATCTTTTAACTCATTTCGGACTGTAGTGTGTGTGTTAAAGAGAAGGCAAATATCTCTTCTCCATAGCCAATGGCAGGCAGAGTCAGACTGGTGGATGCAGGGGCTACCGCCACCCTCCCTCCCGAGAGAATGTAAATTAAACCTACGTTCAGTGCATCGGGGAGGGAGATCAGAGACGTGAGGGAGCGCCGGGGGGGGGGGGAATCTGGCCCAGTCTGACCCTAATAGCAGGGTTGTCAATGAGGACATTTAAGGGCAAGCACGTTGTTTATTCAGGTAATATACCAATTTAGTTATACCCTTTAACACATACAAAAAGAATTAGGGGTAATCGGGTGGGTCCTGAATTGAAACCATTTCTTAAAGGTACTTGCCTCCAAAGCTGCTCCTTTCGCTTGCATGAAACTCGGAATAGGGATGCACCGAATCCACCATTTTGGATTCGGCCAAACCCCTGAATCCTTCGCAAAAGATTTGGCTGAATACCGAATCCTAATCCTAATTTGCATATGCATATTGCATATTGTTTTGTGACAAAAAGTCATGCGATCTCCCTCCCTGCCCCTACTTTGCATATGCAAATTCGGATTCGGTTCGGTCGTGCAGAAGGATTAGGCCGAATCCAGGCCCGGACTGGCAATCTGTGGGTTCTGGCAAATGCCAGAGGGGCTGCTGTATGGTTCCATAGAAAGTTACCATATAGTGGGCTGGTAGGAGGCTGTTTTGGGCTGGTAGGGGGCTGTTTGGGCCTCTGTGTACTTGGAATGGCAGGGCCTATTTTGACTCCCAGTCCAGGCCTGGCCGAATCCGAATCCTGCTTAAAAAGGGCGAATCTTGGCTGAATCCCGAACCAAATCCTGGATTCGGTGCATCCCTAATGTATATTAGATGACTAACCCTTCCATCTTTACCCTTGAGGGAACATCTCCGGGGGAATAAACCCTACATGTAATAAAAAGGTCACATTTTACCTTCATTAATAGAGCAGTAAATAAAGTACAGAAATCACCCCGTACCTTCTCAGCAGGCAACCTGTTACTATGTGAATGATTTGATCTGCCAGAGAGGATTCCCTGGGGATTTTACCCACTTTAGTGTTTAAAAAAATTATTGGATTAAGAGACTGTAGTTTGTACTAACTGAGAGCTTTGTGCTCAAAACATTGTGACTCGCAGCAACATTGCCACTGCCCCGGCCAAGTGCAAGAGCACGAAGATGTGCAAAACCGCGTCCCTTGGGGTCAACGCGTGTCGCAGTTGTGCCTGGGGCAATGGTTTGTTCTGCTTGGGCTCTACCATTCGGATACACCTTGGTGGCATTTCAGTTACTCAGGGTCGCCATTAGGGATGGGCGAAATTTTTCGCTAGTTTCGCCGAAAAAATGATGCCCATAGACGGGCGAAGACGGGCGTCAAAATAACTTTTCGAAAGAGCCAGGCCCCCCTTGACAGCGCCGAAGCCGTGCCGCTTCCTTCAGAAGTCCCGAACAGCCGAAATGCAGCAGTGCAGATATCAAGACCATCTTGAGCATTCATTAAAATGGTGTTGGGCATTAGCAGTTTGACAACTCTATAATAACTAATAATAATAAACACAGCACCTGAGACTCTATTTGAGAAAACTCTATAAATGTACATTTAGTCCCAGCTCAACTACACGGAATATACCCTGCCTGCAACCAGCATTGCTTCAGAGGATGCCCAGAAGAAGGGACAATGAAGCAAATATGGTGGTGCAAAATAGTATCGGCTTTCTGGGAATCAATAGTCAACCTCCTCTCAAGCGTTCTTCATACTAACTTCCCTAAAGGCCCATTTACACTACAACTAGGGAATAAACCCAACAAGTTCACCAGTAAACCCTCAAAGTAATGCTGATCTGAGTCCTCTGTCAAAAGAAACAGCACATTTCTTTCCTTCTATTGTGTACTCATGGGCTTCTGTATCAGACTTCCTGTTTTCAGCTTAAACCTCCAGGGCTAGGGCTTGAGCATGCTCAGTTTGCTCCTCTCTCCCTCCCTCCTCCCCTCTCTGCTGTAATCTGAGCCCAGTGCTATGAGTGAGCAGGGAGAGACTCAGGCAGGAAGTGATGTCACACCAAGCTAATATGGCAGCTGCTATCCTAAACAAACAGAGAGTTCTAGAGCTGTTTACTCAGGTATGGTAAACTATTCTACACAATAAATATAGCATTGTATTGCAGCTAATCTATTGGTAGTTTTCCTTTTCATTTAAAGAAGATATTGAAGCCTACAATAATATCTGGCTACCCTGGCTGGCTCACAAGAACGACAACTCTCCTCAGCGCTACATATATGAAATAAGCTCAGATGGAGGGTAATCTCTGCCCTTTTCAAAAATTCCAAAAGCAGAGAGAGGGTAAAAACCCAAGGTGGCCCTTTCCATCAAACAAAGTATCCCAGTCGTCTGCTAATAGACTCTCTGAAAGTCTAACACTTGACTCCTAGCTCCAAGCTCCAAGTCTTTTTGTTGTTTTGATGAACCTTTTACTCATAACCCCTTTTTCCCACAAAGAACCCAATTTCTCTCCCTCCATACTCTATTCACTATGGTGTATGTTGTAAGATAAATTCTTAATAAAATTTCAATTTAAAAAAAAAAAAATAGTTTCAGGCAAAAGACGCCTACAAGTCTGGGTCTTGCCTCTAATATCAGTGTCGCCTGTTGTGTCCTCTAATGATCTTCATTTATTCTCTGCCTCGTTGAGGGTTAACTCTGCCACAGCTCTGCTTTTGTTTACCCTCAGAACCCGGGTTCCCCTCAGGGAAGGAGGGCTGCAGCTGTTCGTTCGCTTGATCCAAATTTCTTCAGAGAATCGGTTGGACACGGTATCATCACTTCCCAGCGGGGAGGCATCAGGTGAGAAAAAAAATGGACAACATCAGAGCGAAAAATCAAGTGAAGTGCGAGAGACGCCCGTCCAGAAAGATGAATTTTAATATCTGCTCTATCGGTGGGGACAACGGTTGTTTAGATGAGGATTTATCTAGTAGTTGCAACAAATAGCCCTGGCTCTTTCTTAGATGCCCTGGTTATGGGTAAGGGCCATGGAGCCATGTTTGCAGAACACCAGAAGCTCCGACATGGATCTATGTGTAGAAAACAGACAAAACCACTGGATCAAGATCAAGATAAAGGTTTATCTGTGTCCAACAGTGTGTAACGTTGATAATATTAGTAGTAGTGGTCCTGCCCTGCTTTATGGCCAAGATTCTCATTAGAACCAAGTCACAAAAGTCACAGATCTTCTATGTGAAATATGTGTTTAGACCGATATGAGCTGTAATTCAACCACAGCTGTGAGTGGGAAGGTTCGATATACCTAAAAATTCCATTTAGATGGGGGAGCCAGGAGGCAAAAGATGTCATTGTAGAGTTGAAGGTAAAGGCAACACCTACATTATGGAATTTCAGTAGCTCCAACCCTGAAAAAATGTTATGCTACCCAAAAGAAAGCTTGTTTAGTACCAAATCCGGTTCTCTCCATATAAATGTCCACTTATCTATTTAACTTACCCAAAAATATTAGTAAAGGGTACACTTTTCCTCTATACAGTAATCCTTGGCATCCAATTAGATACTTTTATTTGTCTAACTGCACAAAACCAGTAAAAGACAAAGCTTCCCTACAACTACAGACGTCAACCCCCAGATGTGATTTCCCATTATTTTATTCTTTTGTTATTACCTTGTTATACCTTGGCCATGCCCATTATGTCAATTCTCCAAGCTATTTTTTTCCACTTCTCACTTTCTTTTCTTAGTAATTTTCTTTACATGATATAGTTTAGACCCTTTGTTTCCATAAAGAATTAGGGAATGAACATGAAATTGTTACAAATTCTTAGAAGCAGGAGGGTCCACAGAAACCTGAGCCCGCCGGGTGTTTTCCTGGTATAAGGGTTCCCACCTGTCAAGTTTTAATCTGGACAGTCTGGTTTTTTGAAGGGCTGTTCGGGTCAAAAAAATATGAAATTGATGAGAGTGCTATTCTAAGCATGTCATTTGCATTCAATATTTATTTATTTTTCATTCCAAGATATTAAGGGATACATGTACTGTTAATATGAATGAATTTTGTTACAACAGCGCCACCTGCTGGTCAGTTTCCCACCAGTCTGACCAGCAAGTAGTCAAGGAAGTTGTCAGGAGAGAGAAAGAGACTGCTCTGATGTTCTTCTGCTTAGGGACATAATTAGAAACCTCTCTCAAATCTTTCCTAAGCAGAAGAACATCAGAGCAGCCTCTTTCTTTCTCCTGGCAAAGGTATAAACAGATAATTTGGTGTTTTTATGTATTTCTGTTACATAAGAGTGCCTCCATGACACCTTAAGGATTAAAAGCCGTTTTCACTATAGGACCTGAGCTAAGGGGAAGTGCACACTGGTCTTATTACTCATTCACACTGGTTACTGGGGGACTTGATATTAAACGTACTACAAACTTATAATTATAATACTCACAAACAGTGTAGGACTCACGTACAGTGAGGGGCCTTGACGTGGCACGTGAGCTTACATATTTTGGCCAAAGTGTGGTACTAACATCTCATTTTTTGTAATAATTATTTTTTAAAGGCAAACCGCACGCCTCTACGTAACGCGCGTGACATCACTTCCAGCTTGGCCCCATACCCTCACCCGCCAGCTCTTTCACTGGATTTCCTATGGAAATATGTGGAAGAGGCTGGGCAATTTTTTTTTCCTTTAAACTTAAGAAATAAATTTATAGGCACTCGAGGGCTGCCCCCCAAAACCTGCCACCCTAGGCACAGGACCTCGGGTGCCTTAATATACAGTAAATACGCCCCTGTGTTTACTTGAAATGGCAGAGTCTATTTTGACTCCCAGTCCAGACCTGGAAGAGAACTGTCCGCACACAGTAGAATAAGAGGTTCCCATTAATGAAATGTCCCTCTGATTGCTCTTCCTTATCTAATGGAGACCTCGGAAGTCTGTAAAGTTGATTGACCAGACAGATGTTAGTCCATTAAAATCCATTCCCAACCTGCAGGACACACAAAGCCCCCTGATCACTGATATCCCTTTATTAAGCACATGAGATATAGATCTCCCCCCACCCCTGATGCCGGAGCACTAACGCCCTTCCCTGAGCAGATTGATATAATTAGGGAGAGATCCCACACCCCAACCGAGCCGAATCCCTCTCATCCCAGAGGTTGAATGAAGCCAGTGCAAAAGCAACAGATTCATGTACAAGGGAGAAGTGTGAACATTCTGTCACTGCATTGAGTCCTTCTGGGTTGCCCATTGTTATGAGCCCTGCTAGCCAACTTTCTGACATATGGCCGCCATTGTGAGCCACACAAAAGGCAGCACTTAATGCTAATTCCATTCTGTGGTCTCATCATGCCGACAGACTGGCTTCTCTCTCCCTCGCTCTCTGCTCTATCTGTGTGTTTGTTCCGAGAGAGGATTTCGTCTTACCCCCACACGTCTGCTGAAGAGGCACTCTAAGCCTGGCACTCTAACACTGGCACTCTAACACTGGCACAGCTGGACTAGAGAAACCGATTCACTTGAAATTAATGAAATGTCATTGTTTGTGGTGAGTCGCTTGCATTAGATATTGAAGAGGCAACATGTATTAAGCTCTGTATGCTGGGAATATTCAATATTTACTATTCTAGGGAAACATGTTGGAAGGGTTACTGCCTGCTCTATGAAGAGTCTCGTGTATCCATGATGTACAGTATCTAGTCTATTTGCGGATCGACGAATTTATAAAATTATTTTTTTTAAATAAATGAAGATTCTCATTCATCCAAGTCATGATATACAGTATCTTGTAGAATGAAGTCAAAGTCAACTGGACATTTAGGGGGTTATTTATTAAAAGGGGTTGTTCACCTTCCAAACACTTTTTTCAGTTCAATTGTTTTCGGATTGTTCTCCAGAAATAAAGACTTTTTCCAATCGCTTTCAATCTTTTATTTTTTTACTGTTTTCCCAAAATCGAAGTTTAAAGATTAATGTCCCTGTTGTTGGCGTTTGAGTCTGGCAGATCAGTAATTCAGGTGCAGATTCTAAACTGTTACAATTTTGCAACATTTAGGGGCAGACCTAGGGTTGAAGTGAAAATTCAAATTTTCGAATTGAAATTTCGAATTTGAATTTTTGAGTTTTTCATGGCCAAAACTGTCAAATTGGACTAGGGAATTATTAAAATTCGATTTGAGTTTTTTTTAAATTCGAAGTTGATTTTCAAATTGTATCATACACTGGCCCTTTAAAAACTCGAATTCGACTATTAAACCTGCCGAATTGCTGTTTAAGCCTATGGAAGACGTCCTGAGATCAATTTAGAGTTGTTTGCAACCTTCCTGACATTCAGGTTCGGTTCGATTAGAATTCGATTTGAATTTGCAGATCGACCGTATTCACTCGAATTTATAAAAATTTTTTTTTTTTTAATAAATGAAGATTCTCATTTACCCAAATCATGATATACAGTATCTACTAGAATGAAGAAAAAGTCTTAGGGGGTTATTTATTAAAGGGGTTGTTCACCTTCCAAACACTTTTTTCAGTTCTGTTTTCAGATTCTTCTCCAGAAATAAAGACTTTTTTCAATTGCTTTCCATCTTTTATTTTTTACTATTTTTCCAAAATCTAAGATTTAAAGATTAATGTCCTTGTTGCTGGCATTTGAGTCTGGCAGCTCAGTAATTCAGCATTTAGTGGCAGATCAAGGGTCTAAGTGAAATTTAAAATTTTCTAATTCAAATTTGAATTTCCAAATTTTTTTATTGCCAAACCTATTGAATTGGACTAGGGAATTGTTTAAATTGAATTGGAGTTTTTTTTGAAAATTCTAATTTGATTTTCAAAATTTATCATACGCTGGCCCTTCAAGAACTCGAATTCGACTATTAAACCTGCGGAATGCTGTTTTAGCCTACGGAAGACGTCCTGGGATCAATTTGGAGTTGTTTGCAGCCTTCCTGACATTCAGGTTCGGTTTGATTCGAATTCGATTAGAATTTGCAGATTGATCGTATTCACCCAAATTTATAAAATACATTTTTTAAATAAATGAGGATTCTCATTTATCCAGGTCATGATATACAGTATCTTGTAGAATGAAGTCAAATAGACATTTAGGGGGTTATTTATTAAGGGCTTGTTCACCTTCCAAACACTTTTTTCAGTTCAATTATTTTCGGATTGTTCTCCAGAAATAAAGCCTTTTTTCAATTAAATTTTTTACCGTTTTTCAAAAATCCAAGTTTAAAGATCAATGTCCCTGTCGCTGGCGTTTGAGTCCGGTAGCTCAGAAATTCAGGTGCAGATTCTGAAGTATTACAATTTTGCTACATTTAGGGGCAGATGTATCAAGAGTTGAAGTGAAAATTAGAATTTTTTAGTTTTTTTATGGCCAAAACTGTCAAATTGGACTAGGGAATTGTTAAAATTCGATTTGAGGTTTTTTTTATAATTCTAATTTGGTTTTCGAAATTTATCCTACACTGGCCCTTTAAGAACTCAAATTCGAACTGCCGAATTGCTGTTTTAGCCTATGGAAGACGCCCTGGGGTCAATTTGGAGTTGTTTCGTACATTCAGGTTTGGTTCGATTCAAATTTGCAGATCAACCGAATTCACCCGAATTTATAAAATTCGATTTTTTAAATAAATTGCATTTGGTCAAATTTCAATTTTATGGGAGTTTTAAATAACTCCCATGAACTTGAAATTCGACCCTTAATAAATCTGCCTCCCAGGTAAAACATTTCTCAGCAATATTTGGAGTTTTAGTAACTATTGTATCAAGTCTATCAGCTGCCTGTAATGAAACCCAGAGATTCTGCTCAGCAGGGACAAATGTATCAACTAAATGTATCAATTTAGAACAGTTTACAGGGTCGGCGACCCCATTTTCCCAGAGCTGCTTTAGAAAGTGACAAATGACACTTTACACTATTAGAAAAACAGTCTCAAATAGAAAATAGAAAGTAATTGGAAAAAGTTTTTTTCTGGTGAACTGTCTGAAACCAAGTGAACTGAAAAAAGTGTTGGAAGGTGAACAACCCTTTTAAAGTCCGATTGCTATAAAATATGAATTTTTAGTGAAAAAAAAACTTGATTTTTTTCAGGATTTATTGTACCCTGTAACGGAAATAGTCCGATTCCGAAAATCCGGCATCTCAGAACTGCAGAGGTTGCATATAAGTCAATGGGAGAAGCCGAGAAGATATCTTGATCTGCGCTGGGTTTCGAGCAATAATCGGAAGATTTTGGGGCTGATTCACTATGGGTCGAATATCGAGGGTTAATTAACCGTCGATATTCGACTAGGAATTGAAATCCTTCGATTGAATTCCTTCGATCGAACGATTAAATCCTTCGAATCGAACGATTAAATCCTTCGAATCGAACGATTCGAAGGATTTTAATCCAACGATCGAAGGAATATCCTTCGATCAAAAAAACTTAGGCAAGCCTATGGGGACCTTCCCCATGGGCTAACATTGACTTCGGTAGCTTTTATCTGCCGAACTAGGGGGTCGAAGTTTTTTTTAAAGAGACAGTACTTCGACTATCGAATGGTCGAATAGTCCAACGATTTTTAGTTCGAATCCTTCGTAGTCGAAGGTCGAAGTAGCCCATTCGATGGTCGAAGTAGCCCAAAAAAAAATTCGAAATTCGAAGTTTTTTTACTTCGAATCCTTCACTCGTATTTAGTGAATCAGCCCCTTTGTGTGTTTTTTTATACGCACAATGTATTAAAATGTATTAAAGTCAATGGGCGTGCGCGGCAATTTTGACGTGCAACAAATTTTTTTTTGTCGTGCCGAATTTTCGCAGCAGTTTCGCCGTGAATCCATGCCTGGTGAGTTAATTCGACAATCGCTAACAATTATATATCGGTTTGGTCAGGAGTGGCCCAATTGGCCACCAGTACCAAGAAGAAGGCATTCAGAATTTGCTGCCTCCTTGCTCTCCCGATATTCAAGGTCGCCTCTCATAACGCCCCCCGGGTCTCATCTGGTTTCCCGATATTGACTGAGGGATTGAAACGGCGTGCGCGTCTCGGGCGCCCAGGAATAATCTGTCTGCACACACCAATCTGTTTGCACACTTTTGCTTTCATAACAGAAGTCTTTGTGCAACTGCCATCTGGGGCCCTGGCCGAGAACCCGGCGACGGAAAGTCGCTGCTAATCACTTCCAAATAAAGGAAATTTATTTCTGCATTTTTATGGTATTTTACTTATTTATTTTTAAAGGTGTGTGTGGAGGGAGGGAGGGGGGGCTGACAAGGGTTGGCAAGTGAATGGTACCGACTTCTGGCCAATTGTGAGGATGCATTCTTAATGGAGCCAGTTCCGTCGTCAATGTCTGATCCTGTTTTTTTAGCTAACATCTGTTCCGCGGGGCTGGCAGGACTTTCATATTTGGAGTGCGTGCCAATCTGGCAACCCCCCTGCGGTGGAGAGTCGCATGAGTAGACGCTGGGATATGGGTTGCCCGTGGCTCCAACTGCCAGGCTTAAAATCCCTCTTGGACTGGCATCAGATCATAGTCTTGGTATTACGTGCCAGTCAGTTGATCAGCGTCCTGGAATTAAAAGACATAGAAATCAGTACAGGTGTTACCAATATCTTCTAGTAAGGGGGGGGGATCAAAAACAGGCACGTGGGGGTGTTATAGTTAAACCAGAGACAAAGCAGCAGAGTGGGTCCCAAATAGTAATATTTCATTTTATAATTTAAAGGAGAAGGAAAGGCTAAAAGTAAGTAAGCTTTATCAGAAAGGTCTATATAAATACACCAGTAAACCCTCAAAGTAATGCTGCTCTGAGTCCTCTGTCAAAAGAAACATCACATTTCTTTCCTTCTATTGTGTACTCATGGGCTTCTGTATCAGACTTCCTGTTTTCAGCTTAAACCTCCAGGGCTAGGGCTTGAGCATGCTCAGTTTGTTCCTCTCTCCCTCCCCTTCCTGCTGTAATCTGAGCCCAGAGCTATATGTCAGCAGGGAGAGACTCAGGCAGGAAGTGATGTAATATGGCAGCTGCTATCCTAAACAAACCGAGAGCTTCTAGAGCTGTTACTCAGGTATGGTAAAGCATTCTGCAGAATAAATAAAGGGCTATAGCTTGTACTATTGTGGCTAATCTATTGGCAAAAAATTATTCGGTAGCTTTCCTTCTCCTTTAATACGACATGATAAAAACAATTTTCTAAATTGATTAAGCAAGTAATTAGTGAAAAACAGGGATTTTCGCTTTCAGTGACTTTTAATCTGCTTGCACAAGCGGGACTTACTTCCTGTTGATCATGTGACATAAAACACACCCCCTTATAGAAAGCAATGCGCTTGTCTCAATGAGATTGTAGCTGGCTGTCAGTGGACGATGTTAAATGACTTTGACCAGTTTGATTGGCCAAATTAGGCTGATGAGTACATTTGTCTCGCTGTAAAACTATAGAGAATGATGATTATCAGACGCTGTTAATTATATGTAATAATGCCCATACAGTCAGTACAGTTATATATGATATTGTACAGACATTATCAATTTGAGTCAAGTCTTACTTGCTTAATGCTAAGGCCAAGGGCCTGTCCTTCCATAGTGGCCCTAAAATTATTTTCCTATGGGGCCAATTAACTTTTCGATTACTGAGTTATCCATTTGCAGTAAGCACTGCGTATCTTGACAGCGCTATATAAATAAATGATGATGATGATGATGATGAAGTTGGGAGGTATAGAGTGTTGGTTACATATGATGTCACAATTGTGCCCCCTTGTGGACACTGGATGTGCTATTAGTTACTTTGCTTATAATTTTAAAAACATTTAGGGCCTAATGATAAGTCCAAGGTTCTTTTCTTTAATAACAAATGACAGTTCCAACTGTTTGCCTAAAAATACAGAGACTTGCCCGACATAATAAAGTCACCATTGGAGAGATTCATATATTCCAGTGCTATATAATAAAGGATAATAATAATAATACTGTATTGCTTATTATCTGTCGCCATCCTGTGGGTAAATGTCAGTAAGCAGCTTCACAACCAAATCGAATTATGGGAAACAGGAGAGATGAGCTCTGGTAAGGTATAGTAGGGAGAGATGGTGCCTATAGTAACAGTGGATAATAGTCTCTGGGAAGGGAGTGTGACTGTGGGATAGCAGGTATAGTAGGGAGAGATGTGTCTATAGTAACTGTGGGGATAATAGTCTCTGGGAAGGGAGTGTGACTGTGGGATAGCAGGTATAGTAGGGAGAGATGGTGCCTATAGTAACAGTGGGATAATAGTCTCTGGGAAGGGAGTGTGACTGTGGGATAGCAGGTATAGTAGGGAGAGATGTGTCTATAGTAACTGTGGATAATAGTCTCTGGGAAGGGAGTGTGACTGTGGGATAGCAGGTATAGTAGGGAGAGATGGTGCCTATAGTAACAGTGGGATAATAGTCTCTGGGAAGGGAGTGTGACTGTGGGATAGTAGGGAGAGATGTGTCTATAGTAACAGTGGATAATAGTCTCTGGGAAGGGAGTGTGACTGTGGGATAGCAGGTATAGTAGGGAGAGATGTGCCTATAGTAACAGTGGGATAATAGTCTCTGGGAAGGGAGTGTGACTGTGGGATAGCAGGTATAGTAGGGAGAGATGGTGTCTATAGTAACAGTGGATAATAGTCTCTGGGAAGGGAATGTGACTGTGGGATAGCAGGTATAGTAGGGAGAGATGGTGCCTATAGTAACAGTGGATAATAGTCTCTGGGAAGGGAGTGTGACTGTGGGATAGCAGGTATAGTAGGGAGAGATGGTGTCTATAGTAACAGTGGATAATAGTCTCTGGGAAGGGAGTGTGACTGTGGGATAGCAGGTATAGTAGGGAGAGATGGTGCCTATAGTAACAGTGGATAATAGTCTCTGGGAAGGGAGTGTGACTGTGGGATAGCAGGTATAGTAGGGAGAGATGGTGCCTATAGTAACAGTGGATAATAGTCTCTGGGAAGGGAGTGTGACTGTGGGATAGCAGGTATAGTAGGGAGAGATGGTGTCTATAGTAACAGTGGGTAATAGTCTCTGGGAAGGGAGTGTGACTGTGGGGATAGCAGGTATAGTAGGGAGAGATGGTGTCTATAGTAACAGTGGGATAATAGTCTCTGGGAAGGGAGTGTGACTGTGGGATAGCAGGTATAGTAGGGAGAGATGGTGCCTATAGTAACAGTGGGATAATAGTCTCTGGGAAGGGAGTGTGACTGTGGGATAGCAGGTATAGTAGGGAGAGATGGTGCCTATAGTAACAGTGGGATAATAGTCTCTGGGAAGGGAGTGTGACTGTGGGATAGCAGGTATAGTAGGGAGAGATGGTGTCTATAGTGACAGTGGATAATAGTCTCTGGGAAGGGAGTGTGACTGTGGGATAGCAGGTATAGTAGGGAGAGATGGTGTCTATAGTAACAGTGGATAATAGTCTCTGGGAAGGGAGTGTGACTGTGGGATAGCAGGTATAGTAGGGAGAGATGGTGCCTATAGTAACAGTGGATAATAGTCTCTGGGAAGGGAGTGTGACTGAGGGATAGCAGGTATAGTAGGGAGAGATGGTGCCTATAGTAACAGTGGATAATAGTCTCTGGGAAGGGAGTGTGACTGAGGGATAGCAGGTATAGTAGGGAGAGATGGTGCCTATAGTAACAGTGGATAATAGTCTCTGGGAAGGAGTGTGACTGAGGGATAGCAGGTATAGTAGGGAGAGATGGTGCCTATAGTAACAGTGGATAATAGTCTCTGGGAAGGGAGTGTGACTGTGGGATAGCAGGTATAGTAGGGAGAGATGGTGTCTATAGTAACAGTGGATAATAGTCTCTGGGAAGGGAGTGTGACTGTGGGATAGCAGGTATAGTAGGGAGAGATGGTGTCTATAGTAACGGTGGATAATAGTCTCTGGGAAGGGAGTGTGACTGTGGGATAGCAGGTATAGTAGGGAGAGATGGTGCCTATAGTAACAGTGGATAATAGTCTTTGGGAAGGGAGTGTGACTGTGGGATAGCAGGTATAGTAGGGAGAGATGGTGCCTATAGTAACAGTGGATAATAGTCTCTGGGAAGGGAGTGTGACTGTGGGATAGCAGGTATAGTAGGGAGAGATGGTGTCTATAGTAACAGTGGATAATAGTCTCTGGGAAGGGAGTGTGACTGTGGGATAGCAGGTATAGTAGGGAGAGATGGTGCCTATAGTAACAGTGGATAATAGTCTCTGGGAAGGGAGTGTGACTGTGGGATAGCAGGTATAGTAGGGAGAGATGGTGTCTATAGTAACAGTGGATAATAGTCTTTGGGAAGGGAGTGTGACTGTGGGATAGCAGGTATAGTAGGGAGAGATGGTGCCTATAGTAACAGTGGATAATAGTCTCTGGGAAGGGAGTGTGACTGTGGGATTGCAGGTATAGTAGGGAGAGATGGTGTCTATAGTAACAGTGGATAATAGTCTCTGGGAAGGGAGTGTGACTGTGGGATAGCAGGTATAGTAGGGAGAGATGATGACATCTTGCTCTACTGTCTTTATCTTGCCCTACTGTTTTCATCTTGCCCTACGGTCTACATCTTGCTTTACTTTCTTCATCTTGCCCTACTGTCTTTATCTTGCTCTAATGTCTTCATTGTGCCCTATTGTCTTCATCTTGCTCTACTTTCCTCATCTTGCCCTACTGTCTTTATCTTGCTCTAATGTCTTCATCTTGCCCTACTGTCTTCATCTTGCCCTACTGTCTTTATCTTGCCCTACTGTCATCATCTTGCTCTACTGTCTTTATCTTGCCCTACTGTTTTCATCTTGCCCTTCGGTCTACATCTTGCTTTACTTTCTTCATCTTGCCCTACTGTCTTTATCTTGCTCTAATGTCTTCATCGTGCCCTATTGTCTTCATCTTGCTCTACTTTCCTCGTCTTGCCCTACTGTCTTTATCTTGCTCTAATGTCTTCATCTTGCCCTACTGTCTTCAACTTGCCCTACCGTCTTCATCTTGCCCTACTGTCTTTATCTTGCCCTACCGTCTTCATCTTGCCCTACTGTCTTTATCTTGCCCTACCGTCTTCATCTTGCCTTACTGTCTTCATTTTGCTCTACTGTCTTCATCTTGATCTACTGTCTTTATCTTGCCCTACTGTCTTCATCTTGCCATATTGTCTCCATCTTACACAGCTGTCTCCATCTTGCCCTGCTGTCTTCATCTTACTCTACTGTCTTCATCTTGCCCTACCGTCTCCATCTTGCCTTACTGTCTTTATCTTGCCCTACTGTCTTCATCTTACTCTGCTGTCCTCATCTTGCCCTACTGACTTCAGCTTACTCTACTGTCTTCACTTTTATCTTGCTCTATTGTCTTCATCTTGCTCTACTGTCTTTATGATGCTCTCCTGTCTTTATCTTGCCCTACTGTTTTCATCTTGCTCTACTGTCTCTGTCTTGCCCTACTGTTGACATCTTCCTCAATATCTTTCCGACTGTTGCATTTCTCCCTAGCTTGCCCTACTCTTGGACTCCATAAAGGCAGATCAAACCCCTCTGGGGCTTATTTACTAATAACATGACCACTCTGAAGTTTAGTGGACATGAACCACTAGCCTGAAATGTATACTATTTACCCCTCTGTAACATCCCCTCCCAGCAGCAATCAGACATGTTTTCAGTCACCCACGCTCTCTTTACCGATACGCCCCATTAAGTACCACAAGTCTGCGGGTTTGCAGCGCTATTTCTGACTTCTGTCTGTTCTCTTATTGGATAATGAGTGTGTTTTATACAGTTGACAGCTGCAACCATTGTTATACAAACAGCACTTCAAATGCACAAAGCTCAGTGATCTGCATTTTTTTACAGCTAATTACACACAACCATGCCATAAAGGTACCGATATATCAACTCCCTATAAGTAATAACCCCCTGCGTCCTCTCCATTCCATGCATCTCATCTATTTCACTGGGGCCCTATTGCTTCACACTTGAAAGCCCCTTTTGGTTGCACTAGACAGGTATCTAATTGACAGAGACAGAGACAAGAGGAAAGTGTTGGAAGGGTTACTGTCTGCTCTCTCTCATTTCCCTACAGAAATAGGGATTAGTAACACTAGATAGGTACCTAATATATAGAGACAAGAGGAAAGTGTTGGAAGGGTTACTGTCTGCTCTCTCTCATTTCCCTACAGAAATAGGGATTGGTAACACTAGATAGGTACCTAATATATAGAGACAAGAGGAAAGTGTTGGAAGGGTTACTGTCTGCTCTCTCTCATTTCCCTACAGAAATAGGGATTGGTAACACTAGATAGGTACCTAATATATAGAGAGACAAGAGGAAAGTGTTGGAAGGGTTACTGTCTGCTCTCTCTCATTTCCCTACAGAAATAGGGATTGGTAACACTAGATAGGTACCTAATATATAGAGACAAGAGGAAAGTGTTGGAAGGGTTACTGTCTGCTCTCTCTCGTTTCCCTACAGAAATAGGGATTGGTAACACTAGATAGGTACCTAATATATAGAGACAGATTCCTACTGAAATAGGAATTGATAGTATTGGATAGGTGCCTAATATATAGGGACAGAAATGAGAAGACAATTTTGGAAGGGTTACTGCCTGCTTTGTCCTAATTTTCCCTACAGATATAAGGTTATGTAGCATTATATAGGTACTTTAGGAATATAAGGGGGAAGCTGGGAATGCTGCTGGTGAGAATTAGTGGCAGTGAAGGGATCTCTCGGCAGGAGTGCAACATGAACACCTGAGCTATTGTCCTGCTCAAGTGAAGGGAGCCATGGAGGCAATCATAAGAGATACAAGGCAAGTTTGCTCTTATTTCTGACAGACTGTGTATAATAAAGAAATCTGTTGTCCTGGGAAGGGCTACAAGTGATTTGTGTGTGCAGTAAGGCAAGATAATGGTGGTGAGACTGTAACTTCGGTAGGAGTGTGTGTTAAGGCATGATAATGTCAAGAGCAGAGAATGTATTTGGGGAATAAAATATAAATAGTAAGGTATTGGTCTGTATATGTATATGTATAGTAAGGCAAGATAGTATCAGTCAGAGGTTGTCAGAGGAAAGGGAAACCTATAAATATGATTTAATGCATACAAAAAGATACAACGGTGTCAGGGCAAAGGACTTTAACTGTCGCCCAACTAGCAGATCTCTCCCCGATATACCCACAATGAAGTGGGCGATATCGGGCTGATCCGATCGTGGGCCCTAGGGCCCAACGATCAGATCATAATGGTTTCGATACGGGCGGTGAGATCACGGGACCGCATACACGCATAGATGCAGCCACGATCCGACGGGATTTTTTAACCTGCCTGATCGAGATCTGACCGACTTTCAGATATCGATCGGGGAAGCCCGTCAGATGGCCCCGCAAATGGACCAATAAGCCGACTCGGTCTGTTGGCAGCTTTTATCGGCCGGTGTATGGTCTGTATTAAATATAGTGTATAGTAGGGATGCACAGAATCCACTATGTTGGGATTCAGCCGAATCCTGAATCTTTCATGATGGAATCAGCTGAATCCCAAACCAAATCTAAACCTTAGGACAAAGAAGGGACAGGGGTCGGACTGGGCCGGGAAAAAAACGGTGGGCCCCCACCGGCCTAGAACAGCTTCCCCGGTCGGCTGCCCCTAAAGTAAAGAGTATATGACGCATGCAACAATGCGATGATGTGCACCTGGCGGGGGAGGGGATTGGGTCCGGTGTTTTGGGGCCCGGTGACTGGCAGGAGGATCCTTGGTGTAGCAGCCCTGGTGGGCCCCCCAGTGCTCTGATCCTGGGAAGGGACAAAAGAACTACACGTTTTAAAAAATGTGCAATTTTCTTATTTGTGTGATGAAAAGTCCCATCATTTTAAGGATCTGGATTCAATTTGGGCAGGTACTTACATTTGTCCAAATCAGAATCCTGCTGTAAGATACCGAATTCCTGGATCTGGTGCATCGTTAGTTTATAGCAGGGATCCCCAACCTTTTGAACCCGTGAGCAACATTCAGAAGAAAAAGCAGTTGGGGAGCAACACAAGCATGAACAATTTTCTTGGGGTGCCAAATAAGTGCTAAGATTGGCCATTTGGTGGCCCCTATGTGGATTATCAACCTACATTGAGACTACATTGACAGTGCTCCTGGTTTTTATACAACCAAAACTTGCCTCCAAGCCTGGAATTCAAAAATAAGCTCCTGCTTTGAGGCCACTGAGAGCAACATCCAAGGGGTTGGAGAGCAACATGTTGCTCGCGAGCTACTGGTTGGGGATCACTGGTTTATAGTATAGTGAGGGGAAGGACATGAAATTGGAACGTGTGTTTAGTAGAATAAGAAGGTTCTTGGGATCAGCACCATAACTGCGAGACAGTGTGTATAGTAAGGAGAAGGGTATCAGGGGAACTGTGGCACAGTGTATATAATAAGGCAAAATGTATGTGAGACAGTGTCTAATACATTAAGGGGCAGATTTACTAAGGGTCGAAGTGAATTTTCGAAGTTAAAAAAGTTTAATTTCGAACAATTTTTTGGGTACTTCGACCATCGAATATGCCAAATTCGACTTCGACTTCAATTCGAAGTAAAAAGTTTGACTTCGAAAATCGAAGTACTGTCTCTTTAAAAAAGTTCGACTTCAACACTTCGCCACTTTAAACCTGCCGAATTGCAATGTTAGCCTATGGGGACCTTCTCGACGAAATCGTTCGAGTCATTCGATTCTAAGGATTTCATCGAAATCGGCCGAATTCGATAAAAAAAAAACTTCGACTTCGACATTCGAAGTAATCTAATTCGATGGTCGAATTTCGAAGTATTTTCCACTTCGAAATTCGACCCTTGATAAATCTGCCCCCACATCCTGGAATGTGTTTCTAGTAAGTGGTTCTTAGACCCTGCCCCTGGGTGGGAGACCTGATTGATTAATCAGCAAGTCCAGTTGTTTTTAGATTTACCTTTACTAGATATTCTGAGAGAGAGAGGTTTCCACAGTTTCCAGATGTAGGTACTGATATAAGGCAGCATCTTGTTTTCCTGTAGGCTACTGTAGCTGGAACTTTCCTATTACTCCCAAAGGATCCTGGGAGTTGTAGTTCAGCCTCCCTGAAATAAATCAGAATTCAGGCACAACTCACTTTTTTCAAGTATTCCCTTTCTTGGAATGTGAAATAATAGGGAAATATGCTGCTATTACAGGAGGCACCAGGAGTGTAACTACAGAGGCAGCAGACCCTGTGGTTGCAGGGGGTGCAGGAGGTATAGGGGTCCCCATGAAGTCTAAATAAAGAGCTATTTCAACATATATACTGCATACAATTCTGTTGCTCCAGCAGAATTTTGCACTGAAATCCATTTCTCAAAAGATCAAACAGATTTTTTAATATTTAATTTTGAAATCTGACATGGGGCTAGACATATTGTCAGTTTCCCAGCTGCCCCCAGTCATGTGACTTGTGCTCTGATAAACTTCAGTCACTGGAGGGATATCACCCCCTCCCTTTCCCCACCAGCAGCCTAACAACAGAACAAAGGGAAGGTAACCAGATAGCAGCTCCCTAATACAAGATAACAGCTGCCTGGTAGATCTAAGAACAGCACTCAATAGTAAAATCCAGGTCCCACTGAGACACATTCAGTTACATTGAGTAGGAGAAACAACAGGCTGCCAGAAAGCAGTTCCATCCTAAAGTGCTGTCTCTTTCTGAAATCACATGACCAGGCAAAATGAGCTGAGATGCACCTACACACCAATATTACAACTAAATACACTTGTTGGTTCAGGGATGACATTTTATATTGTACAGTGAATTATTTGCAGTGTAAAACGACATCATAAAAATCATGACAGAATCCCTTTAAGAAACTCTCCCTGCTTCCCGTCAGCCCAGTGCAGTTTTGAAATGTGACCAATCAGCTGGCAGTTCAAGCTCACAGCTAGGCAGGGGATTGGCTGCTGATGGAATGTCACCTTCCCCCTCTGCTGCTGAATAAAAGCGGAAGGCGACAGTTGGGATTGAATGGGACTCACATTGATGGATGGCTGGGTTTGTATGGGACTCCCCCCGCTGGGACATGGAATGGCTCTATCCATACCCTGTCTTTATGGCTTTGTCCATGCAGATTATTATTAACCCTTTCCTGAGGAATGTTCCATTTCGCACTGAGATGTGAGGGAAAAGTTCTGCCTTCCTGCTGGGTCTCTGCATCAGCATATTCCATTACTGTGCCCCTGACACCCAGTGATGTATGTGGCGCTCAGGCTGTGCACACTCGACTGCATTCGGCTGAAATTAGAAAGGCACAAACTGCCAGGAGATGAAATGCTCTATAGTCTGCCCAGATCTTTAAAGGGGAAGTAAGACTGTAATATAATCACAGGGTTCACACCTACAGCTGAGAAAGTACCTTCCTATCAGGTACAAAATGTTACTCATTCCTTCAGATCACCCAGAAGAAGGGGAAGTAAAGAAAGGCTAAAAGTCTAGCCCGGCCACTAGATGGCACTTAGGATTGTAAGGAAAATAAGGCATTGGTTGTTTTGTCTCTTGATATTTTCCATGGGAGATAAATGCTCGACACTGTGTAATGCTCTGCATATGTCTCATCATACCCATATTCCCTGTTATGTATTGGGAGGGAAGAGCACAGCTACAGGGATTCCAACAGGGACCAGGTCCTGGAGTCTAAAGGTGCACAATATAGCGGAGTATGGAGAGTAGTGATAAGTGAATTTATTGACCAGCCATAGATTCGCCGTGAAAAAACGCCCATAAGAAAAAACGTCCATTGACTTTAAAGGGATACTGTCATGGGAAAAAAAATTTTTTTCAAAATGAATCAGTTAATAGTGCTGCTCCAGCAGAATTCTGCACTGAAATCCATTTCTCAAAAGAGCAAACAGATTTTTTTATATTCAATTTTGAAATCTGACATGGGGCTAGACATATTGTCAATTTCCCAGCTGCCCCTGGTCATGTGACTTGTGCTCTGATAAACTTCAATCACTCTTTACTGCTGTACTGCAAGTTGGTGTGATATCACCCCCCTCCCTTTCCCCCCAGCAGCCAAACAAAAGAACAATGGGAAGGTAACCAGATAGCAACTCCCTAACACAAGATAACAGCTGCCTGGTAGATCTAAGAACAACACTCAATAGTAAAATCCAGGTCCCACTGAGACACATTCAGTTACATTGAGAAGGAAAAACAGCAGCCTGCCAGAAAGCATTTCTCTCCTGAAGTGCAGGCACAAGTCACATGACCAGGGGCAGCTGGGAAATTGACAAAATGTCTAGCCCCATGTCAGATTTCAAAATTGAATATAAAAAAATCTGTTTGCTCTTTTGAGAAATGGATTTCAGTGCAGAAATCTGTTGGAGTTGTACTATTGCCTGATTCATTTTGAAATTTTTTTTTTTCCCATGACAGTATCCCTTTAATGCAAAAAAAGTCAAGGACAAAAAAAGTCGCCATAAGAAAAAACGCCTTTTGACTTTAAAGCATTGCGATAAAATAAGTCGCCATAAGAAAAAACTCCCATTGACTTTAAGGCTAGTGACACAAGATTCAGGGAGATTTAGTCGCCGGTGACAAATTGCCTCTTCTTTAGGCGGCTAATGCCTCACGAGGAAACTTCGGGCACTTTGGAAAACGAAGCACTCCCGCCGACAATCTAGATTCTAGCCGGCCTGAGGGCTTTAGTCATCTGAAGAAGAGGCGATTTGTAGCTGGGCGACTAAATCTCCCTGAATATTAGCGTGTGTCACTGCCCTAAGGCATTAGGGCAAAAAAAGTCGCCATAAGAAAAAACACCCATTGACTTTAAGGCATTAGGACAAAAAAAGTCGCCATAAGAAAAAACGTCCATTGACTTTAATGCGTTAGGACAAAAAAAAGTCGCCATAAGAAAAAACGTCCATTGACTTTAATGCATTTGGAGAGAGAAAACTGTCAAAATTTCACCATTTGCGAATTTTTTCGTAGTTTCGTGAATTTTACAGTGAAGCGAAACGGAACAGATTCGTTCATCACTAATGGAGAGCTCAAACTCCCAAAAGAACACGCAAATTGTGGTGTCAGGAGCTGTACTGGAGGGCCCACGCCTGCCTCAGGGCCATAACCTTGTACCAAAAAGAATTACCAGCAGCACACTGTGTGAGTTGTAGTTGTACAAAATCCATTTATTTAGCCTAAATACATACAAAAAAGGGCAATGTTTCGGGCCCTCAAGACTCTTTAAAGGAGCATAATGGACACCAATAATTTGATTATTTCCCCTATACCTCCTTGAGAAAAGTAGCATCTTATGGCTGATCACCCGGGCCACCATGTTACTTCCAGTGGCAATGCTCCTTGGTGGGCACTACCAACCAGGACTGTGCCCACAACCACGGAAAGACCAGCTTCTGACCATCGCCCGCCCGTGAGCCTCAGGGAGCCTGAAACAAGATGTGACATGGCCAAACATGGTGGTAGGCATTTCTGTAAGTCCATATAGGGAGATACTTGCCAACCAAAATCTTGGCCTCCCTAATTCATAACTTTGGTGTTGATTCAGATATTGATCAGGAAGGCTGGAAAATCCTATTGGGTGGAGACTGCATTTGGCCTTTCCCAGTAGAAGCAGTCTTTGGCTGTGGTGGATTGCATTAGCTCAATTTCACCCCTGTAAGCCATGCAAAGCCCCTGTTAAGTTGGCCATAGACTCAAAGATATAGTTGTATCAAAGTTTAGGACTGTGTGTGGATGGTCCGTACCATGGTGATCGGTCGTTTAGTCAATAGGACAGGTTAGAAGATTTCTGTCGGCTAACGATAATTTCTCTGCATGTATTGCCTGGTGATATCAATGGGTGACTGTCACTTCTAATTGTCATAATTTTTATACAATTGATGTCATGGCCAGAACATCGTCTGGTTTGTTCTTTTACTACTTTATTTCATCTGAATGGTTAGTGGCAGGTCGGAAGATTGTGACGTCCAATTGTTCGTCAAATACAAGAGTGAAATCTGTACGTCTATGTTCGGCTTAAAGGTGGCCATACACGGCCAGATTAAAGCTGCCGATACCGGTCCTTTAGACTGATTTGGCCCATGTGTGGGAGCTCCCAACGTGTCCTCCCGATCGATATCAGGCCAAAAATCGCCCAGATATTGATCGGTCTATTTTGATTTTTCGTACGATCCAGGACCGCATCTGCTAGTTGATGCGGTCCTGCGACCCATCAGAGCCCATTCCTAGTATTGTAATCCGATCGTTCGGCCCCATGGATTCATCCGATATTGCCCAGCCGTTAGTGGACATATCGGGTTAGGATCCGCTCATTTGGCGAACTTGCCAAATGAGCGGATATTATAGTGTATGGCCACCTTAAAGGGATACTGTCATGGGGAAATTTTTTTTTTTCAAAACGCATCAGTTAATAGAGCTGCTCCAGCAGAATTCTGCACTGAAATCCGTTTCTCAAAAGAGCAAACAGATTTTTTTATATTCAATTTTAAAATCTGACATGGGGCTAGACATATTGTCAATTTCCCAGCTGCCCCCAGTCATGTGACTTGTGCCTGCACTTTAGAAGAAAAATGCTTTCTGGCAGGCTGCTGTTTTTCCTTCTCAATGTAACTGAATGTGTCTCAGTGGGACATGGATTTTACTGAGTGCTGTTCTTAGATCTACCAGGCAGCTGTTATCTTGTGTTAGGGAGCTGCTATCTGGTTACCTTCCCATTGTTCTGTTGTTTGGCTGCTGGGGGGAAAAGGGAGGGGGGTGATATCACTCTAACTTGCAGTACAGCAGTAAAGATTGATTGAAGTTTATCAGAGCACAAGTCACATGACTTGGGGCAGCTGGGAAATTGACAATATTTCTAGCCCCATTTCAGATTTCAAAATTGAATATAAAAAAATCTGTTTGCTCTTTTGAGAAATGGATTTCAGTGCAGAATTCTGCTGGAGCAGCACTATTAATGGATTCATTTTGAAAAAACATTTTTTTCCCATGACAGTATCCCTTTAAGACTATATTCTCTAAACAAGCCCAGCTGGGAAGGAGACTACTTTGATCCCACCACCGAAGTGGCAACAAGCAAAAGTTCAGGGTCCCAGTAGGTGGCCTACAGATCCACAAAGAGGGTGAGGCTTGCTGAGAAATGGCCAGGGTTTTGGGCAGATTGGGACTTTTTTTGGGTGTAATAGGAAGTGGTTGAAGTGTGTCCAGGCAGATGTATGTGGCCCCATATTTTTTAAAGGCAGCACTGGTATCCCATAAAGAGTAGGAACACTCAATACCTGGGCTCCTTTTGTTAGGAACTAACATCAGATCTGTGTTTAACTGATAAGATCATTTCCAATTCAGTGCCCAAGCAAGGACGCCCGTGCCAAGCCCCGGTAACATATTAATAATAATTATTATTTCATTAAATGAGCATAGTGTAGAAGTAAACCAGCAAGAGGGGGAGTCTGTATTTTGTCCCAACACTTTCCACACAGAAATAGTCTGAGGTTTTGCAATATACAGAATTCCAGGGAAAGCAGAAGAGCCAAAAACCATAATTTTTTGTCGGATCATTAAACTGGAGAAATGTCCCCTAAAAGGAATAAAACAAGTTACAAGTTACAATTATAATTTATAAGGCAGGGAATATTGTTCCCAAGCACAAATGAACCACTCATTGTAGTCTAGTCTGGGTACTAGCATTGGAAAGGTTTTTAATGCACCTCGGAGTAAAGTGGCCCATTCATGGACAGATATGAGCTGCCTGTTAGGTCCCTTCGGAGTCGACAGCTGCCTGTTTATTGGGCTTCTGAAAGGCCTGCCTGACTCATTTGTGATTAAATAACATCCAGATATTGGGGAGGTTTGACCAGATCATTGAACAACTTCTAATGAATGCCCGTCATTGTGCTGCACTGATGGCAAACTCTTTACATTGAAATCAAATTTAATAACTGCCACCTTTCAAGTTTGATCTTCTGGTGCACTGGTAACCTTACCTTTGAGGCTAAATTCAGGATTGCCTTCAAGTTTGGCAAACCCAACCCCCTCCCTTCCTTATGTTGACGTTGAGGGTTCACTCTCACAATTACATATAGACAATAGATGTCATTTTGACCTGTGGTGGAAAGGCTGATGGAAGCTGGCCTTGGCTGGGGCCCACCAGAAGGTCCTTTGGTACTTTGGTAGGCCAGTCAAAAAATTCATTCATCCAGGACAGAAATTAATGGTTCACCTCAGATCCCATTCAGCCTACATGCTAGACTTTTAGGAATATCTGAAAGTTGCATCTGCTTCACTAGGAACTTCTGCCCTACATCTTCTGCAAGTTGTCCATCTATCTCAGCTCACCTTTTATCTATTCCCATTCTCTTGTCATTACACCAACTATTCTCTGTATCTGTGGTCATTCCTGTTCTTGCCTTCTGTTTTCCTTTCGCAAGCAACCAAGTGTATAATGGAAATACACCCCTTGTTGGGTAAATAACAGCTGGTTGCTGGTAAATGCTGTGTCCATGCAGTTTTGTTTGATGTTACTACATATCAATAATTTGTACATGGAATAAAACAGAACTACTCATTCCCTTATTCGGGAGGAGGTCAACAACTTCTTTTTGTACTTTTTTTTTGTTATCTTTCCCCTCAAATCCCAGGCTTGCCTGTCTGACCAATGATATTGTGCCATTTCATAGTATCAGAGAACTACTCAGCATTGTTGTAGATGACAAAATGTCTATATAAGGGATATCAGAGGTGCTAGGCTTGGTTATGAGGTCCATTCGCCTGCAAACCTGATGCTAGTGCTACCTGTCTGACAATCTCATGGTTGTATTCCATAGTAGTACTATCAGTTAGTTTGATATATTTTTGGATCTATGAGCTAAGTTGCGTTCCAGCCAACCATCACCGTAACCCATTGTCATCTGCTTTTCCAGGTCCTACCCTCACACCTCCCCTATGTCTGTCTTTCTGTCACCCTACTTTAACCACATAGGAATGTTGATGAGATCTTCATCCGATGGGTCTCCATAGACCAGTGATCCCCAACTAGTAGCTCGCGAGCAACATGTTGCTCACTAACACCTTGGATGTTGCTCCCAGTGGCCTCAAAGCAGTTTCTTATTTTTGAATTCCAGGCTTGGAGGCAAGATTTGGTTGTATAAAAACCAGGTGTTCTGCCAAACAGAGTCTCCTGTAGCTGCCAGTTCACATAGGGGCTACCAAACAGCCAATAACAGCCCTTATTTGACATCCCCATGGACTTTTTCATGCTGGTGTTGCTCTCCAACTCTTTTTTACATTCAAATGTGGCTCACAAGTAAAAAAAGTTGGGGACCCCTGCCATAGACCATCAGTATTATCTGATCATTGTCCCCGAGTCCAGCAATCAGATCAACCTAATTCGCTCAGTGTGGGGTGAATCACCAAATGAACAGATCTCAAAGTACCATGAGTGATGCTTGGGGAGTTTAGACAGATTAGTGGAGTGCGGTGAACGTGTGATGTGGGCCGACAAAATAACTAAACTATATGCAAGTTGCAGACTTAATTTCTCCTACCGTCCTTCATCTCAGGTGGTGCAACAATCCCTCCGTTGACATTATTACCTTATCCCTCATCAGTGACAACACCTCACCCATCTCTGACATCACCAGACATAAAAATAATGATGGAATGCTGGAGTGCCTGTGAATTGGGACGGGGCAGGTTAGGGTTAGAGTAGGTTACTGAATCACTTAGAAAGCTGTTTAGTTGATATATATTATATTTTTCTGCCCACGCCTACAGACTACCAGTAATGTTAATTCAAGGTTGATGTTCTTCCCTTTCCATTCTCTGCAGTGTAAGTGATACCTTGGCAAACAAAAGCTGCTCTGACGCTCCCTCTCGGAGTTCGACTCTGCAGCTGTTTTACTGTTTCTGAGGCTCAGATATTGTTGCCTTTCTTTTCGCCTGTGACTTGTAGACTTGGCAATTCCAAGCCCACGACAGAAATAGAATGTTCTACAGGTAAAGCTTGTTAGACAAACCTAAAGCGACCCACAAATACCTTCTTGTGAGGCGAGGAAACCATTCACTTATTGTGCTGAAATGCAGACCTGTCAACCCTCCCAAATTTTTTGGGAGTCACACAAATTTATATCTCAAAGTCGAGGGCACAGCAGAGGGCGTAGTTTGGGTGGAACAGGGCATGGCCTGGAGAGTGGGAGGTGAGTTTAAGGGTAAAGCTGTTGCACATTGTGTAGGGTAACAAGTAAAAATGTAGGTGTAGGTATCAGGTCCAGGTCAAGTAATAGTCCATTTAATTAAATCCATGCAAGTCTATAGTTGGAAATGGTCTGACAGTTGGAGGCAAGGCTGGTCCCCTGGCTGGGGAGGGCATAAGTTTGGAACCATTTACCTTTATGTAATGATAAAGTGCCCAGACTTTAACTGCCTTGATGGAGGTTCGAGCAGTGCTGGATGCATGTGGAGAATTATGGGTTTGCGGCTGAACTTTTAAAAAACTCACTAGACAGACATAAGCTACTGGCCTTGACCACTTCTTGTGGGCCGTGGGCCACCTCCAGATTCCTGGCTCCACCCTCAAACAGAATCACTGGGGCTTCCCAATAATGTCAAGATTGCCATAATTGGCCAGAAAAAGTAAAATCGAGCAGAAGGGTCGGTGGGCATCATCTTGAAATGCTTGATGTCCTCTTCTGCAAGAGTTTTGACCAGGAAGTCAGATTCGGATCAGTTGAATAAAGCGGCTTCACTAGAAGTTATTGGGCCCCACAGCAATAGGGCCCCCTATACTAGTGTCCGATAACTGCAGGTTTGGGCTGACCTCGCAGATCTGGCTGGTCCAGTTGAGCTCTTCCTCCTGCTCTCCTCGCCCACCACCTTGCATTGGCGGTCTGCAGGCTTCCAGCTTTTTTTTGTTACATGTACTGTTACTATGAATGAATTTTGTTACAACAGCGCCACCTGCTGGTCAGTTTCCCACCAGTCTGACCACCAAGTAGTCAAGGAAGTTGTCAGGAGAAAGAAAGAGGCTGCTCTGATGTTCTTCTGCTTAGGAAAGATTTGAGAGGGGTTTCTATTATTTTCCTAAGCAGAAGAACATCAGAGCAGCCTCTTTCTCCTGACAACTTCCTTGACTACTTGGTGGTCAGACTGGTGGGAAACTGACCAGCAGGTGGCGCTGTTGTGACAAAATTCATTCATATTAACAGTACATGTATCCCTTAATATCTTGGAATGAAAAAAGAATAAATAATGAATGTACATTACAAAAGTGTTTAGAATAGCACTCTCATCAGTTTTACATTCACTTATTTTAAAGGTTTATTTATCCTTGAATCAATGTAGCAAAAGTTCTCCCCCTGGATTAGCCAGTCCAGAGGAAATTGAGAGCACTGTGTAACTGATACAGTCACATGCATATGAATGGAAGCTGCCATACGGCTTGTCTCTGCAATAGGAAAGTTCCATTGCCGCGGCACCATCTGTTCCAGCCACTAGAGGTGCTGTTGTTAATGTTTTCAAGACTATATATATCAAAGTACACGTGAAGACATTTATTATGAACATATAAAGAACTGCGTATTAGTCAGTGATCTATTGTGCCCCTATTCCTCTTGGGTTCCCAGCATTTGCAGAGTCAACATTTTCTATAGTTCAACCCCTAACTGCTAAATAGGCATTGACACTTAACCCATACCCTGCTGTCCCGGTTGTTGGTACATCCCTTGATATTCCAGAATGAGTTAACCCTTCCCTATTAGAGACCAGAAGTGTGTATAAATATAACTTATAAATAGGCATTGGCACTTAACCCATACCCTGCTGTCCTGGTTGTTGGTACATCCCTTGATATTCCAGAATCAGTTAACCCTTTCCTATTAGAGACCAGACATGGGTATAAATATAACTGCTAAATAGGCATTGGCACTTAACCCATTCCCTGCTGTCCCAGGGGTTGGTTAAATCCCTTGATATTCCAGAATGAGTTAACCCTTCCCTATTAGAGACCAGACATGGGTATAAATATAGCTGCTAAATAGGCATTGGCACTTAACCCATTCCCTGCTGTCCCAGGGGTTGGTTAAATCCATTGATATTCCAGAATCAGTTAACCCTTCCCTATAAGGGCTCTTACTGATGAGCGGTTGTAGCTGCGCTCCCTGCATTCCGTTTTTCTGCGTTCAGCAGCAGGGGAGCGCAGGAATAGACGCATTACGTTTTTTCCAATGGGACTATACTCACACAGGTGCGTGTAGGCGCCGAACGCAGGTTGAGACGCAACATGCTACATTTTTTCCTGCGTTTGGCACCTACGCACGCCTGTGTGAGTACAGCCCCATTGGAAAAAACGTAATGCGTCTATTCCTGCGCTCCCCTGCGGCTGAACGCAGAAAAACGGAACGCAGGGGAGCGCAGCTACAACCGCTCGTCAGTAAGAGCCCTTAGAGACCAGACGTGGGTATAAATAGAACTGCTAAATAGGCATTGACATTTAACCCTTTCCTTGCTGCCTCAGGGGTTGGTAAGCCCCTTGATATCTCAGAATTGGTTAATCTACCCTATTAGCAACTAGACATAGGTATAAATATACTGTCTTTAAAAAAAAAAATGAGGGAAAAATAAAAGTAGAATTATTGTTCTGTGTTCAAGTTTGATTCCCCTGCCCTGCGCTTGGTCACATTTAAGCACTAGCACATGGGGCTAATAGTGTGAGGGTGGGAGATGAAATTATTTTATTGCCTGGAAAAGGAATTCTATTAACCACCCATTCAGTTAAAGGGAACCATCCCCAGAGCTCTCTTTATTGGGGGCCCCTAACATGACTTCCAGATGAGGGAGCTTTTGCTCTTATTGTTCTCAGGCTTGAGGTAGGAAAGGGAAACCCCATGGTGATGACCAGTGAAAGAACAGAATTTCTATAAATCATACTGCGTTCTGTACTACATCTCCCAGGATCCTCAGCAGGGAAGCTCAAACTGGTTTGTTCAGCAACAGGATGAGGCATGTCCTCTAGCTGCTGTTGAACTACGACTCCCAGAAACACCTAATAGCCTTCAGAGCTAGGAATTGTAGCTCAATAACAGGTGAATAAAGGCAAAGGTCTAGAATAAAGGACAAGTGGGACCCAGAGACAGAATGATGCAGAAATCTAACTATAGTCCTATGTTCATGGCCCCCACTGCTGCCCACCATCCCTGCTGGGAGTCCCAAGAGAAGAGAAGAGAAGAGAAATTCATTGGGGTGAGGGGACGATTTTGCAAATGGGATGAGGGCGGTGAGTCCTTAAAGGGATACTGTCATGGAAAAACATGTTTTTTCCAAAACACAATAGTGCTGTTCCTGTAGAATTCTGCACTGAAATCTATTTTTCAAAAGAGCAAACAGATTTTTTTATATTTAATTTTGAAATCTGACATGGGGCTAGACATTTTGACAATTTCACAGCTGCCCCCAGTCATGTGACTTGTGCTCCGATAAACTTCAATCACTCTTTACTGCTGTGCTGCAAATTGGAGTATTATCAACCCCTCCCTTTCCCCCCAGCAGCCTAACAACAGAACAATGGGAAGGTAACCAGATAGCAGCTCCCTAATAGTGATGGGCAAATAAATTCGTCTGGTGTGAATTCGCTGAGAATTTCCGTGTTTCGCGACCGGCTAATAAATTCACGAAACTCCCGCGAAAATTTGCAGGCGTCCAAAAATTTTTGACGCACGTCAACACTATTCGGACACCCATTGACTTTAACGTGGGAGTCAATTTTCGAGTTTCACAAATTTTTCACTGTTTTGCGAATTTTGCTGGAAATTCACAAATTTTTTGGCAAAATGGGAGAAAATCGCCCAACACTACTCCCTAACACAATATAACAGCTGCCTGGTAGATCTAAAGGTGGCCATACACGGGCAGATAAAGCTGCCGATATCGGTAGTTTGGACCAATTTGACAGCTTATCTGCCCGTGTATGGGGGCTTCTGACGGGTCTTCCCAATCGATATTTGGCCACGATATCGATCTGGAAGGTTTGATTTTTAACCGACCGACCCGTCGGAGCCCCTTGGCGCATCGTAATTCGATCGTTCGGCCGTATGTTCGAATTACCCCCGATATAGCCATGCCGTTTAGTGGCATATCGGGGAAAGATCCGCTCGTTTGGCGAGTCTATGGCAAGCTTAGGAACAGCACTCAATAGTAAAATCCAATCCAGGTCCCACTGAGACACATTCAGTTACATTGAGTAGGAGAAACAACAGGCTGCCAGAAAGCAGTTCCATCCTAAAGTGCTGGCTCTTTCTGAAATCACATGACCAGGCAAAATGAGCTGAGATGCACCTACACACTAATATTACAACTAAATACACTTGCTGGTTCAGGAATGACATTTTATATGGTAGAGTGAATTATTTGCAGTGTAAACAGTGTCATTTAGAAATAAAAACTACACCATGAAAATCATGAATCCTTTAAGGTGGTCGAAGTGGCCCCTGAACCCTCAGTCTGACACTGGCAGGGCCCCGGAAAAGTCTCACAATTCCACTGCACCCCCAGACTCCACCAATGAGAACGCCCTGTGCTCGGCCTCCATAAAAATAAAATGTGCTCCATAGGAGTGTGTGTGTGTGCAGGGCGGTGTTGGAGGCCAGAAATATACATTGATGGGGGTCGGATACAGTCTTGCACGTTGCACCCCTATAAAGTGCCTTTATGAAGGTCATTGAATGCCATGTTGAATTCTAGTATTCTGCTTATAGATGGATAGGATTGTTTTTTTTATTATTATTATAGAGTGAACCATGTGATACATGACATCACTAAACATCAATTATAACTGATGACATCATTAAGTAGTATTAATTG
The DNA here is from genome assembly GCF_017654675.1 of Xenopus laevis. NCBI lineage: Eukaryota > Metazoa > Chordata > Amphibia > Anura > Pipidae > Xenopus > Xenopus laevis. Next base: position 99,125,534 of record NC_054386.1, on the reverse strand, counting down.
TAGGAATGCACCGAATCCAGGATTCAGTTCCAGATTCGGCCTTTTTCAGCAGGATTCGAATTCGCCCGAATCCTTCGGCCCAGCAGAACCATATGCAAATTAGGGGCGGGGAGGGAAATCACGTGATTTTTTTTTTCTCACAAAACAAGGAAGTAAAAAATGTTTTCCCCTTCCCGCCCGTAATTTGCATATGCAAATTCGGATTCGGCCCTCGGCTGATTCTTTCTTGAAGGATTCGGGGTTGGGCCAGATCCAAAATAGCGGATTGGGTGCTTCCCTTATTAATTGTAATGCGCAGGCTCACAAATAATATCTCATTAGTGTCATATAAAGAGATTATTAATATTAACCCTTGCATGGCAAGCGGCTCGATGGCTTCTAACAGTGGCTAGTGGGCTACTATGATTGGCTGCTCAGCAGCAGCAGCAGCAGCTCATGGGGAGGATTAGGCAGAGCAGCAGGTGAGAGGGAGAGAAATAGTAAATGAGTGCAGGAGCCCCAAACTGTGTGACTGTGCCCCCCCCTTCAATAGAAAGAAGATCCGGGGAAGTGAGACAATGGGCAGGGGGAGGGGCAGGAGGAGACAGAGGGCGGGGCTTGCCGGGCTGCACTACCAGATAGAAGTGTGCGGAGCTCGGGGGGAAGGCGCCGCTCTCACTCACAACTACAGACTGTGGATCCCGCCTGCGCCCCATTTCAGCTGCTCCCGAACCTCACCCTCAAATCGTGTGGATTTAGTAGCGGGGCCCACAGGCTCCTACACAAGACTCGCTCCCCCTTCTCCCTCCTCCTTTCTTTAAACAACCTCCGTCCGTCTCCCTTCCCCCAGCGCCTGGGATTTCAGCACATGCCCCGGACTCTTCCTGCTGCTGCTACTGGACTCCTGGTGAGTGGCTCTCCTCATCTCTCTCTCTCTCTCTCTCTCTCTCTCTTATGTCTTAGTGAGTCTCTCCTGATCTCTCTAATGCTGCTGTCACTGGGCTGGATACATTGTAACTGGGAGTGTGAGATACAGTGTAACTGCCTGTTTCTATCTGCCGGCCGCACACACATTCCTCCTGCCTTTATATTGCTACATTGGCTTCCCCATGTCCATACACATCTCAGAGATTCCTGCTGCTGCTGCTGCCTACACTGGATTTAACTCGCCCGTTTGGCATCTGGACCTCACTGGCCACAGCCTCAGGCCTGACTTGGAAATGGATGTTCCCAGCCTTCCTTTTAATCTGATTACCCTGAATTCTAACCCTTCTGTTAGATCTGGTGGCCCATGGCCCTGCATCTCATCCCTAATTTAAACCTGCACCCAGATACCCTGAATTCTAGCATGAATTGTTCGATTTAGTGTCCCATGACCCTACACCCTATCCCTGATTTTAATCTGAATCTAATTACACCCTATCCCTAGCTTTAATCTGGATCTAATTACCCAGAATTGTAGCCCTCCTGTTAGATTTGGTGGCCCATGGCCCTGCATCTCATCCCTAATTTAAACCTGGACCCAGATAGCCCAAATTCTAGCCTGCTTGTTCGATTTAGTGTCCCTGAACCCTGCACCCTATCCCTAATATTAATCTGGATCTAATTATCCTAAATTCTAGGCCGCCTGTTAGATCCAGTGTCCCGGCCCTGCATCTCATCCTTAATTTTAATCTTGATCCAATTATCCCGATCCCTATCCTTAATACATTTGGTGCCTCTGAGCTTTTGATCACTAGCCCTCCCATTGGATCTGGAAGTTAGTGCCCAGCCCTCCTGTTAGATCTGGGTGTCCATCGCCCTTCACCTCATCTCTTCTTTCAGTCTACACTCAATTACCCTGATCCACCCTGCACTCCAGCTTTTCTTTTAGATACAGCCCTCAGTTACCCTAAGATTTGGCCCCTTGGAGCAACACTTCATCCCTTCTTTCAAGCTGGATCCAATTATCCTGATCCCTAGACTTCCCATCTGACCCATGGCCCTCCTGCTCCACCAATTTTACTTACTCTGATCCCTAACCCCTCCCCATTAGATCTTACTCTACTGCCCTCCTGCCTCTCTGCCCTCCTGCTGGATGTAGATCCAACCTCCCGGATTCTTAAGCATTCATTGGATCCAGCATGGGCTAGTTGAGGCCCTCCAGATCTTTTTACTGCAATTCCCAGCACCCCCAAGTGCTGTATTTCGGCAGGGGCTGTAATATCTCCCATTGACAATTCTTTCATCCCATCCTTCTCCCCCACATTAGATTCATAGTTGTGACATTCCCATGAGAAGCTGGAGGTGTCCGTGATTGATCCTTATTGTGCCGGGCAGAGAACAGTAACAGCAGCAGAATTTCCCTTCCCAAGTCCTTGAATTCCACTAAAACCCCTGCAAGGCCCCTACAAGCCTGGGACTCTCCTGACGGATCAGCCTGGGTCATAAGTCACTTGCCTGGGGGGGGGGGTTGGTTTGGGGAGGAACTGCCAACGTTACACTTTGCACCCAATCCACTCCGGCTGCTCAGCTCTCAATTGTTTCCCCCATTACTTCACTCTCTCTATTCCGGCCTGTTTACTCTCTGTTTATTCCTTCACACATGGGCCTTTATTGTTCACATCACTGCCAGAAAGCAGTCCTGATATTGCCACAATGTAGCAAAGCAGCACCACCTTAATAATTAGCCACAAAGCTATGAACAAAAAAAAATGTGAAGATATGAATTAGTTTGTGTTTATATACCCTTTAAGAATGATGGGAGGGTATTTAATTTGTGTGTATATATGTATATATAGATATAGATAGATATATATATAGATAGATATCCTTGTGAATTTACATGTGTGTGATGTTTATATGTGTGACGTAACATTAATGAATTCCCAGCCCAGTAATTGAGTGTCAGGGTCAAGTATCTGTGAAAGTGGGTGGGGGAGTCTAATATATCGGGGGACTGTGGGGGGAGAGGCTGTTTCCCACTGAATGAGAGAGTTACAAAGGGAAAGTAAGATGATGGTCCTTATATATAAAAAAAACAACCCATGAAAGAAGGACATTAATGAAGTCGGTGGGTTTGGAGTTGATTTAGGTGGTTGCATTAAGGCGGCACCTTCCATAAAAGGGGGAGGTGATTGGACCGTAACAGGTGGGAATAATCGAGAAAATAAAACATACTAATGTGGCTGTGGGATGGTTTTACGTTTATAGTTCAAAAGCCAGTGCTTGAATATGACTGGAAAACCAGGGTTTTCATTTTTAGATTGTAAGCTCTGATGATCAAGGTGCTATTTATGTCCTTTATGTAGTGCTGTAAAGTAAGTTGTTCCTTGTTTGACTGCAGGATTGCTTGTGCTCTCATTTATTGCTTGTAGTTGTGCATCTGGTTTTGGCCCAGTGGCTAATAATTGCCACATAAATCAGACCAGGATGGTGGAGATGATGATGGCCAATATATATTTAGGGATCAGCCAAATGTCTATGAAAGTCATGCTGGTGATGTGGTTGTGTGTGGGCATGTGCTTGAATTAGTCCACCAACTGGTTGTCCAAACCAGGCCAAGATCTGCTTGCATGGCTAGCTTAATGCAGGGTGTATGGAACTGGAGCACTGGGTTACTTTGGGCTAGTAGATAAGCAGCAGGTTGTTTCCAGCAGAGGGGACATTGGAAAGGCTCGGGGGGGGGGGTTTACAGGTGCAACTAAAGGTCTTTGCTGAAGGATTCCATGGTGGAAAGAGCACAGAGACCTCCTGTTTGCTCCCGTGGGTGAAGGAACACTTACAGAATAAACACTGCTGTGGGCGTCTGCTCCTTATCCCAACGCTCCAGCTCTCCATCGCACTTTATCCCATGGCAGATAGATGTGCCTCGGGGGGACGTGTCGGTATAGAGAGGCACTGACAGATTGCTAGCTTCCTGGTCATGCTCTGGAGCTCATAGAATAAAGACTTTTATGTAACCCAGTTTTGCACTACATGGCATCCGACCAATCCGGTGATTCCTGGCCCCATATATAGTTGGTTAAGGCCCTTAGATGGTCCATGCCCGAGTTGGCCATCATGTAGGCCTGTAGACTTTGAGAAGGTCCTTTTAATAGTTCACGATCGTGTATCAAGGGATCTGTGAGCACCAGAAGGTGCTCTGTTGTTAAAGGTGCAATTATACAACTCTTTAAGACCTGTACTTGGGGAAGGGCAGGGAGTTGTAGCTCTAGTCCCAGAACATGTCCCTCAGCTCCTGGTCTGGAACTTCTGACCAGGACCTGCCAGAAAGTGAGAAGTTTGGATTATACAGCCCCTCCCCTTCTATGCAGCCAGTTACGCTCCCCAAGATTTTTCTTGCCGAACGACTGATTTTAGCAAAATCCGACCAATCCTTCGAAATTATCGTGCGGTAAGTGGGATTCGAACGATCTTACATCTTACGATTTTTCGACATCTGTCAGGAAATTGATCGGCCAGGTTAAAAAAAACTGTCGGTCCCAGTGCAATGTATCTATGTTTGCAGGGCCAAGCAGGCAGCTCCCCTTTGTTTTCCTGCCAAATTGGGCTTTTTAGTTGATGGTAAATTCGTATGATCGTTTCGAGATAATCGTGGTCTTACGATGACTATCGGAACTTTTAAAAATCTCAACATCTATGACCAGCTTTAACTTATGTATAACAACTTAATTTCCCATTTATCTGAACTGCGGGAGAAGCTGACGGCAGATAGTTGCCTGGCCACGCTAGACCTCACTTACAATTTCAAGGTTGGCCAGATCTCCCATAAACATTTCTTGCTCTGTCAATTCACTTCCCTTCTTCAACGTTTGCCAGTGATACTCATCACTAACAGATATATATTATTTCTTCCTCTGACATCCGAGTATTGGGAAGGTGTTATGCTAAATAAACCAAGGTTTCTTTTTTTTTTTTTCCTTGGCTCCTAGGGGCTGCTGGGAGTTGTAGTTTGACTGCAGCTCTGGCTGCCATAATTGTTGGGGGTATTTGGGGGTGTAAGGCAGTGAGACACAGTCTGCCTAATCCTGATGTAAACTAACCAAGGGAGGGGGGCTCTATTCTTTGGGAAAAGGAGACAAAAGGTATTGGTTAATCATTGTCCTTATTCTGATGTGCCTCCCCCATGAACTGTGCCACAATGGAATAGTCTGCCCACTGTCCCATTCACGGCCCTGTTAAATTTATGGCATGGAGGGGGGGGGGTATTTGCATTTAAACAACTACCCCCATCTGAACTATCACCTGACATTGGGGGCATCCCGCTTGCATTGTATGGAGGTGAATTATATTTATGTAGAACATACACGGACAGGTGTGCATTGTGTCCCAAAGAGCTTACAATCTGTTCTAGATCCACTGAAAGCCGTATTTGCTTATGCCCCTCTGTTCTGACAACGTAGCAGAAAGTCCGCTCTTCTCCCATGTCCGTTAATCCACTTGCTTCTACTACATTGTTTCAAGTGTCAGAACCGACCGTGCAGAGAATAGAAACAGCCTGGCAGATTTACTGCTTTCAGTAGTTCTATTTCATTCTATTCGTCATGGGCCGGATTTAATGGAGAGGCCGTTCAAGCCCTGTGTTTTATTGGCTCCCCCAGCCCTTTATTACATTGTCCTGAAAGCTGAATATAATACGGCTCAGTATTTGCACTTTTCACTTTGGTATTTACGGTGCAAATTCCCGGCTCTAGACAGAATGTGTATAATTAGCGTCTGTGTTTGTAGCCCCAGTGATAATTAAGAAATTACTGCACAAAACAGCATTTTTACTCTCGCCTGGATCTTAGGAACTGTAGCGACGTCTCAGTGTATCTGTAATCTTGTTAGTAGGGAGGCTAATTAGGGGGAGATTTGGGGTGAGTGTTTATTTGTACCCTGGGTACCCCTGGAACTATAGCAGGGGTGACACCCCAATGTTTCTATATATCTGTAACCTTGTTATGAGCTAAGGGGCCCCAGTCTGAAGGTCAGTTAGGGGGAGATTTGGGGTGAGTGCTTATTTGTACCCCTGGAACTATAGCAGGGTGACACCCCAATGTTTCTATATATCTGTAACCTTGTTATGAGCTAAGGGGGCCCAGTCTGAAGGTCAGTTAGGGGGAGATTTGGGGTGAGTGTTTATTTGTGTCCTGGGTACCCCTGGAACTATAGCAGGGTGACACCCCAATGTTTCTATATATCTGTAACCTTGTTATGAGCTAAGGGGGCCCAGTCTGAAGGCCAGTTAGGGGGGAGATTTGGGGACATCTTCCCATCCTGTAATTAAGTTTTATAACACTTAACCCTTAGAGTACTGAGCTTTATTGTTCTTTGGGTTAAATCACTGCTGAAAAGTCTCCTAGTTTGACATTGGCCTAACAATGCAACAGCCTCCCAATAATAACAATATCAATGACACTCGGTTTCTATTCCGTATAATTACACCATTATACGTTAGCCTTAGTGATGGGGGAATTTATTCGGTGGGCGCGAATTCCCGCGTTTCGCAAATTTCGTTGGAAATTCGCTAATTTTTCGGCAAAGCAAATGCCCCAAATTCGCCCATCGCTAGTTAGCATATAGAATAAAAAACAGATGTAAATCAAGCGGATGCTGATAGTGTTTCCAGGCTCATATTATCCCTTCTCCGACTCCTGAACCCATGGGTGCCCACCCTGCAGCTCTAACACAGCTCCAGATAGTAGAATTTTTGTTGGTCGGGATGCTGCTTAGAATTCTGCCTGTTATTGGTTTTATTTACCCTTTAATAATTTCTATATGTTGTGTGCCCAGAACATTCCTTCTGTGTGTATGAGTACAAGATTGATTAAGAACGGTGCCATATTGTGTCCCATAGAGTAAATGAGGATATACATACAGGTTATAATTCATTCAGTACCATGTGCTTCTGTAGGAAACTGTCATTTTAGGTGTGTGTGGTGCAATGTTCTGGCCAATAGCTGCTGAAAGCGACAGTCAGTAAACAAAACAGGCGCTTGCGGGGAAAGCACAACCCTCTTAAAGGGATTTACTCTAGTGTTACCTTTTCTAAAGGAAGTCGACCCATTTTACATATTTCTTCGCTTCATAACGCAGGTCTGAAAAGTGATTCCTGGGCAATTGTCAGGCAACTTGATCTACTTAGTCGGGATTAAGCAGAGTATAAAATATGGGGCATGAGCAAGTCTGAGCAGGCCTTTTGTATGGCTGGAAACGTCCTATGATTCCATAAGTCCTTTGGATCGGAAGCTCTTAGGGCTCCTCTGTACTCATAGTTGTTTGCATTTCATGGTTTGCAGTCATCCGAGGCTGCTCCTTGCCGCAGAATGGGGCTCGTGGTTAGCAAAGAACACACAGAACCTTGTGCCATTTTAGGGCGTTTCAAAATATTTGCATTCTTTGGATAATTCCGGTGTCTATCTAGAAATAAAAGGGGTATTTAATGTGCTCTGTAGCATCTATGTATTCAATTCATATGCCTCATGTGTGGGCTCGTATATATTTTATATTCTATTTCAAGCGTGCGGTCGTTAATTGTGACGTCGCTAAGAATATTGCTTAATTGTGATATCACTTGTGAGCTGGTACCATCAAAGTTAATTAAAAGTTATGGGACGTGGATAAATGCTTATTTCGACTGGTTGGTGTTCAAAAGGGTGACTGGAAATTTTAGGTTGGATCATTAGGAAATGTCCAAAAAAAAATAGTAACTGGTATTAGGTATATAAACCAGTATTTGGGTTGTGATTATAATGCTCCAACTTGATTTGGTTTCCTAAACAATAAATATGTTCTGAGTGTCTGACTGCCTGCACGTTGTTTCTAACTCCTCCCACTTTAGAGGTGGTTACATATTACAACCCCTCCCCATTTCAAAGAGATGGCTACATACTGACTCCCAGAGCAGTAAAGGATTTGTCTGATTGTCAAACCTAAAAAAAATATTATAGGGTTCTATACAGAGTCCAGGGCCCATATTGTGCCCAATAGATGGCTCCAATAATCCCCTTTTCGACTAAAAAGGGTGATTTTTTTTGGTCAGTTTTTGGGCACAGACACCATTTCAGACCTTTCATTTTATTTATTCAGCTTCTCTATTGTTCGGTCCTTTCAGAAAGTTTGGTTTGCAATTCATTCAATATGATTTTTCTTTGTCCTTGTGTCAATAATGACATAGGCTTTAGTAAGTATAACCACGTGAGAAATGACGGCGGCAAAGGTGGCTCTGTGTGCCGGGGTTCTGTAGTTCAAGGACAGAAGGGGGTATATTTTGGGATAATAATGTCCGAGACTGAAAAGTGTTGGGGGAGAAGCTGAGTAACGACCCCGTCGATTTTCTACGGTTTTAATGTTAATTATAAAAGCTGAATTTAGCTGCTTATATTCGCCATACTGCTGGTTCTGACTCCTGAAACATTGCAACAGAAGGCAGCTAATTAACAGTCCCCAGAGGTGGCCAAATATGGCTTTCAGTTGCTTCAAACCATTGGAAATGTTTTTAACCAATAATGGAAAGTTTCTTTCATTGTGCAGAAAACAAGTGTTTTGGGTGGTGTTCCCCTTTAAAGCTGCAGTGATTTGCTTTAATGAGCCTAGAAAAAAAAAAGCAGAGAGAAAATAATCAATTCTGTGTTTGGCCCAGAGCCTGCAGTTGATTTATTGTTTGTTTATTGAGTGTAAATGATTTGCAGATTAGGAGGAGTGAGGGCAGCCATGGAATAAGGTCAGTTTCTCACAGCAGATGGTGCAATGGGATCCTCGTTCCTGGTGTGACTGCTGTGCAGATGTGGAGTTTATGTTAATGGGAGAAAATGTAATTGAAACTTCCCCTTTAAATAAAGCAGAATTGTATGTTGATTTGCCAGGGTGTGTATTGTTAAGGGGAGGAAGAAACCACCTAAGGGTAGGACTACACCGTCGTTTTCTGCGATTTGACACCTGCGTTTTTGTGCAGCGCGTCGGATCACACGGAAAACGCTTGTGTAGTCCTACTTTGAATGTCAGGGCACCCGCGCAGAATCAGGGAGATTGCCTCACGAGGAAACTTCAGGCGACTTTGGAAAATGCCGATTTTCATTCTAGCCGGCGGGAGGCAGTTTGGGGAGCTTAGTCGTCCCAAAGTCGCCGGGCGACTAATCTTCCCCGAATCTGAGCATGTGCCCTGACCCTTAGGAGTGTTGGCAGACGGCGAGATTAGTCGATCACGAGGCAACTTTGGGCAAATCCCAAGCGGTTCGTATGCCATCCTCCTGGCGATTAGTATTATGCCAACGGGAAGCCATTTTGGGGAGATTAGTCGCCCGAAGTAGAGAAGATTTGTCGCTGGGCAACTAATCCCCCTGTCTGCCACCACCTTTAAATGTGAGGGGTGTTTGGTCCCTTCTTGGAAGAGAAACCTCCCCAAACATGAGGGGGCAGATTTATCAAGGGTCGAATTTAATTTTTTTTAATGGTTAAAACTGTCAAATTCGACTAAGGAGTTAACCAAACTCGATTCAACTTTTTTAAAATTAGATTTTAGAACTAGCAGAGTAGAGAATATAAGCAGCTCAATACCGCTTTCAGCTTTTATAATTAACGTTAAAACCATAGAATTTTTTTTTTGGAAAAAAAACTCGAACCGAGTTTGATGTAATTCGAATCTAATTTGTTTCGAGTTGTCAGAGTATTAAAAATGAGATTTTATTAATAAATTTTGACTAGTTGAATTTCGAATTTATGGGAGTTTGAAACATAATTCGACCCTTGATAAATGTGCCCCGAAGTGTCCCATACTCCCAGCTGGAGGCTTTAGAGCAGTGATCCCCAAACTTTTTCACCCGTGAGCAACATTCAAATGTAAGAAGGGTTGGGGAGCAACATAAGCAACAGTTCCTGAGGATGCCAACGAAGGGCTGTGATTGGCTATTTGCTAGCCCCTATGTGGACTGGCAGGAGGCTCTATTTGGCAATACAACTAGTTTTTATGCAACTCAAACTTGAATTCAAAAAGAAGCTCCTGCTTTGAAGCCACTGGGAGCAACATCCAAGGGATTGGGGAGCAACATGTTGTTCACGAGCTACTGGTTGGGGATCAATGATTTGGAGGCTTCCTCCCCTGCCGTCTGCACATTAACACGGTACAGGGTTTGTGTTTGCAGACAGTCAGTGCCAGATTTATTCAACGCTACCCGGTGGGGGAGGAAAGCTTCTAATTCTCTAGGATTTTTAGAGTGTGAACATGTGCTGTTAGTGGGTAAAGGAATCTGCTCTGCCCGCTGCTTAGTTTTCTTCTCCCTCCTGCTGTAGCTTGTGCCATTATGTGGCTCCTTTTATAGTTTCCCTTGAGAACCTCGACTCTTATTTGCTTCTTGTTGGCTGGTCTGTCACTTTGTTAAATCCATTCCATCACTTCTGTGCTACTACAAGTGGTCTCTCTTGTGTGCCATTGCACTCTCATCACTTTGTCTCTTGTGTTCTCTCGCTGCTTTGTCTCGGGCTTCTACTAGAGGCCTAAAATGGGTTGAGTACCCAAGGAATACCCTCAAAGTGGTTGAATTTCGGGCAAAAAGTCCCCGATTCCTTGGCCCTGTGGGCAGTCCCAGCTGGATACCCAATAAAGGCGCAGGCTTGACCCCCTCCTACCCACCCTTGTGGTTCTTCCCATTTTTTAAATTTTTTTCTGGGAAGATTTGGCACCGGAGTGATATCACTTTTGGGCAAATGGGACGTCGCTTCTGGTTTTGTGTGTTCCCCAGGTCGGAATATTAGTTGGCGTATTATGGGTCGGTAGCGGGAACATGCTGGTCAAATTTCAGGGTCGGGTACAGGTTTCAAAAAATTGACCTGTGCAGGACTCTGATCTGAGTGACCCGCCTCCTGTGATTGTTACCTCTACCACTGCGTTGTCCACCCTCTTGATCTTAGTCTTGTTACTAGCACCCTACTTCGTTTCTCTGGCCCCCCCCTACTTTCATCTACTTGTGCCTATTCCTACTCCTCATTGAGTAGTTTCTAAATCCCTCCCTTCATTTCACTGACTTCTCTTTGAAGGCTTGAGAAGACTTGTCTGGTGCTCACCTCTACTCTTATTTATAGGAACTTTGTAAAGTTATATTTTCAAGGCAGCTTGAGCCAATCACACCCTTAGGAATATCTTCCCTATTTTAGTCATCAAATGCTTGTGTTGTGTTATAATGTGTTGCACTGGATTGAACCTATTTGTTTCATGACCTCTGTGAGGTGTAGAATGATGGGGTCAGCATTATCTGATCTCTCTCAATCGGTTTGTTCAGCTCATTTGACCTTTAAAATGGCCCTTTTGTCGCCCAGAGGTTAATCATATCCAGATGTATTCCTTCTCATTCAGACATTGTAGCTACAGAGTCAGTAGAATTCAGTGCTAAATGCTTAATAAATATGTTTGTAAATGTTTTGTTTTAGCTAGTGGTCAAAGATTTGAGGGTCAACTCTGCTTCAACCTCCAAAATATTCTTTGAGTCGTGGCCTATTCAACGGTTTCATGTTTCAAACCTGGTTATGACCTATGGGGTGGCCCAGGCTAAATAGCTTAACTAAAGAAGTAGCTAGAAATGTTGTACATGATGTTTTGTGCTTCTGTACCAGCCCAAGGCAACCACAGCCCTTTAGCAGTAAAGATCTGTGTCTCCAAAGATGCCCCAGTAGCTCCCCATCTTCTTTTCTGCTGATTCACTGCACATGCTCTGTGCTGCTGTCACTTACTGAGCTTAGGGAGCCACTCACAATATACAGTACACATAGAATAGAAATGTCACAATATAAGGCTGATTAGTAATTAATACACATAATTACTACATGGCAGCACAGAAACCAGTGCAATTAGCATCAGAATTGAATAATCAGCAAACCTGTAGCATCAGCTTATATTACAGCCAGGGAAGCTCATTTTCTGCTGGATAATTAGTGACGAGCCCTAAGCTTAGCTTCTCAACAGCCAATCAGAGCCCACTGAGCATGTGAGTGTCACAGACACTTTCCAAGATGGTGACCCCCTGTGACAAGTTTGAAGTCCTGGATCATTGCTGCTATTGACAAGCTCAAACTTTAGCCTCGTGCAATAAGGTCACTATATAAAATAGGCCATTTTTAGCCACATTCACTTTGTATTGTTTAGTTCTCCTTTAAAGCTTGGCTTGACCTTAATAAGTTAGGCTTAAAGGTTGAACAGGCTTTGATGCTGGATCTCAACCCAGTGGCCCTGAATGACCAATATCCGTTGGGCAGGATTCATTTTTCTTTTGAATCAAGGAGCACATTCATGTGTTGAGGTAGTCCTTGATCCAACGACCTGCATCGCTACAATTTTCATTGGACTTGGTGGCCGTGGTGGAACCTTGCCAGATTTTATATTGTATGGCCAACTTTAAACCTCCTGGCACTAGAAAGTGGCACAACGTTCCAACATGCTAATACTCCCCCTGACTTCTACCTGCTTCCTTCTCTCCAAAGCTAATCATGACATGGCTAGTTGGGCACCACTGATCCATTACGGTCCTCTCTGGCGGTGAGTAGAGTCATCACCTTCCTCTACCAAAATAAAGAAACAATGTAACGAGTTAAAAAAAATAAAAACCCTTTTTTTGCCCTGTTCCTTCAGAGCAGCCGCATCTTGTTTGGCACTTTCAAAAACTTTACACGTAGGTGTGACAGTCGCTTGAATGGGATCAGGGCAGTTTGTGACTGTGCAAATGTCACTGTGCAAATAGGACTGAAGTTCTCAAGCCGCACTAGTGAAAGTCGTGTTTACCCGAGACAGTCTGCAGGTTCCTACATAATCCCTATTACAGAGAGTCGTAGGGCAGGGGAGCGGCTCAGTCAAGCGGGTTTTTTTCCAAAAAGCCAGATCCCTTTAGGTCATAGAAGATTTTTAGTAAGTCAAGAATTGTTTATAATAGTCCCTGTGTATTCTAATAGCACAGGAATTCCATTTTGGATGTTTGTATATCTAATATCCTTATCATTTACAGTAGGGGGTACATTTTATCTTAAAATACATGAGTGATACTCAGAGTTCCCTGTATAACTCAGCCCACAGCCTTGTCTCTTTATATGGTCACAGAACAACCCCTCAGTGACTTCTAATATCCTTATCATTTACAGTAGGGGGTACATTATCCCTTATAATACATGAGTGATACTCAGAGTTCCCTGTATAACTCAGCCTGCAGCCTTGTGCCTTTATATGGTCACAGAACAACCCCTCAGTGACTTCTAATATCCTTATCATTTACAGTAGGGGGTACATTATCCCTTATAATACATGAGTGATACTCAGAGTTCCCTGTATAACTCAGCCTGCAGCCTTGTGCCTTTATATGGTCACAGAACAACCCCTCAGTGACTTCTAATATCCTTATCATATACAGTAGGGGGTACATTATCCCTTATAATACATGAGTGATACTCAGAGTTCCCTGTATAACTCAGCCTGCAGCCTTGTGCCTTTATATGGTCACAGAACAACCCCTCAGTGACTTCTAATATCCTTATCATTTACAGTAGGGGGTACATTATCCCTTATAATACATGAGTGATACTTCAATCTCTGTAGAACTCATGTACATGTATATGGTGAAACTCCCAGTTGGAGCAGTGGCCCATTACTCCACAAGCTCATATTACTACTCGGTGTTTTTGAATAATGCAGTCTAATCATTGGATCTTACTAATCTTGGAGTTCAATCATATGGTTATTGTAAACCACGAGATTAAAGCCCAACCTCTGCTTCCGGAAGCTTGTGCAGAAAACCTGTTGTAAAGTTGTCCCACCCCCCTTATTTCCCTCTAGGGTCTTTTCCAAACCAAAGCTCGTCTTACCAGACTGTATCAAATGTCCATGTGTGTGCGGAGAATGGAGCAGGCTGTATACTTTCACATACTTGCTGTCATTTAAATGTGAAGCTCAGCAATGCGGCCTTTTTCGAACGATGAAATTGGGGGGGGTTTGTTAGCATTTTTAAAACTTTGCAATATTTGTGTTGCTTTTTTGCCCACAAATGTTTACTATCCTCTGTTTATAGGGGATGTCTGCCTTTACAGAAAAAGTGGCAATTTGTGACCATTCTAAGACATTTGCAATTTGCAGTTTTTCACTATACAGTGGTACAGGCTCTTTCAGGTGATTACCATACCAGTGGGCTTGATACAGTTCCTTAAATGTTCCCATGTGCCATTGTTGTGATTGAATAGGGACTGCAGAATAACCGCAATGCTGCCCAACTACTGATTCAAACATCAATAAATTCTCGTATGGAAACGTTATTTCATAGCAGCGCTGTTAAATTTATTGCCCATTATTACCCAAGGTAATGGTGATGTTATCTAACTTCTACCTGTCTTTCTGGCAGTAATATGCTGATTTATTAGGCTGGTGCCACACGGACTCTTTTTGTACCTGAATATTTCAAACATTAGTTAGTCTGCCTTCTTTTAGCGGCATCGGTGGTGTGTGTGGAATTAGGTTAATGCGGATTATTTGTCCCTTTGGTATTTCTTGTACAAGTCCTCTTATGAGTAAAATGTGCATCGCAGGATATAATTAACAGACACAACTGGCCCTATTAACTAAATATTTTACTTTTATAGCCTTGTGGACCTTTTCTGGGGGGAAGGTGCCTATTAAAAACACTACTTTTTGTGTAGCCAGATATCTGCTCTTTCAGCCTCAGGCACACACTGGCAGATTTTACTCCTTTGTGTTTAGTTTAAGCCAAGCATAGGGATTTTGTAAATCAAACAGCCCTCAAGAAACCCTATCCTTATACTCCAAGGTTCATGATCTAATGTGCCCCATTAGCACCTGTTTTCAGTCTTAATATAGCTTGATAAATTTAAAGCTCTGCTGAATTCATTGTGTGTCTATAGTACTATTCGGTAGTTGGTTTACACTCCCTACATTCTTTCCAAAAAGTCTGCAATGTAAAAAATTGTGGCCTTCAGCCTCTGTGATGGATACAGTCAGGTAGTATCATGGTTTGGATATAAACTCTTGGGAGTGTCATCATATGTCAACGCTCATAGAAACCAAAGTCTTTACCAGCATGTGTTCTAACAAGTTAGATGTTGCTGTGTACTCAGAACTTGACCTTGTTGTTTACTCTAGGCACCCTACTATACCTGCTATCCCTCAGCCACACTCCCTTCCCAGAGACTATTATCCACTGTTACTATAGGCACCATCTCTCCCTACTATACCTGCTATCCCACAGCCACACTCCCTTCCCAGAGACTATTATCCCTCTGTTACTATAGACACCATCTCTCCCTACTATACCTGCTATCCCACAGTCATACTCCCTTCCCAGAGACTATTATCCACTGTTACTATAGACACCATCTCTCCCTACTATACCTGCTATCCCACAGTCACACTCCCTTCCCAGAGACTATTATCCACTGTTACTATAGGCACCATCTCTCCCTACTATACCTGCTATCCCACAGTCACACTCCCTTCCCAGAGACTATTATCCACTGATACTATAGACACCATCTCTCCCTACTATACCTGCTATCCCACAGTCACACTCCCTTCCCAGAGACTATTATCCACTGTTACTATAGACACCATCTCTCCCTACTATACCTGCTATCCCACAGTCACACTCCCTTACCCAGAGAGTCAGAGACTATTATCCCACTGTTACTATAGGCACCATCTCTCCCTACTATACCTGCTATCCCACAGTCACACTCCCTTCCCAGAGACTATTATCCACTGTTACTATAGACACCATCTCTCCCTACTATACCTGCTATCCCACAGTCACACTCCCTTCCCAGAGACTATTATCCACTGTTACTATAGGCACCATCTCTCCCTACTATACCTGCTATCCCACAGTCACACTCCCTTCCCAGAGACTATTATCCACTGTTACTATAGGCACCATCTCTCCCTACTATACCTGCTATCCCACAGTCACACTCCCTTCCCAGAGACTATTATCCCACTGTTACTATAGACATCATCTCTCCCTACTATACCTCCTATCCCAAAGTCACACTCCCTTCCCAGAGACTATTATCCCACTGTTACTATAGGCATCCTCTCCCTACTATACCTCCTATCCCAAAGTCACACTCCCTTCCCAGAGACTATTATCCACTGTTACTATAGACACCATCTCTCCCTACTATACCTGCTATCCCACAGTCACACTCCCTTCCCAGAGACTATTATCCACTGTTACTATAGGCACCATCTCTCCCTACTATACCTGCTATCCCACAGTCACACTCCCTTCCCAGAGAGTCAGAGACTATTATCCCACTGTTACTATAGGCACCATCTCTCCCTACTATACCTGCTATCCCACAGTCACACTCCCTTCCCAGAGACTATTATCCACTGTTACTATAGACACCATCTCTCCCTACTATACCTGCTATCCCACAGTCACACTCCCTTCCCAGAGACTATTATCCACTGTTACTATAGGCACCATCTCTCCCTACTATACCTGCTATCCCACAGTCACACTCCCTTCCCAGAGACTATTATCCACTGTTACTATAGACACCATCTCTCCCTACTATACCTGCTATCCCACAGTCACACTCCCTTCCCAGAGACTATTATCCACTGTTACTATAGACACCATCTCTCCCTACTATACCTGCTATCCCACAGTCACACTCCCTTCCCAGAGACTATTATCCACTGTTACTATAGACACCATCTCTCCCTACTATACCTGCTATCCCACAGTCACACTCCCTTCCCAGAGACTATTATCCCACTGGTTACTATAGGCACCATCTCTCCCTACTATACCTGCTATCCACAGTCACACTCCCTTCCCAGAGACTATTATCCACTGTTACTATAGGCACCATCTCTCCCTACTATACCTGCTATCCCACAGTCACACTCCCTTCCCAGAGACTATTATCCACTGTTACTATAGACACCATCTCTCCCTACTATACCTGCTATCCCACAGTCACACTCCCTTCCCAGAGACTATTATCCCACAGTTACTATAGGCATCATCACATTTTACTGTGCTCCCCCCCCCTTTCCAATCAGTGCAGCCTAATTTGGTGTTATTTTTCAAAATGGTCTCCCCTTTCATAATATGTTGAGGTTCTCTGCAGGACATAAATCCCAAGGACTGTAATGATAGTGACAGATTTGGTTTCTAGATAATCCTGCCTAGCAGGCCAAGAGCGAGTGTGAAGGAACAGATCATCTAACTATTATGCTCGTCTAGAAAGAGACTGTGGGAAAGAAGAAAACTTTGTCTTTGCTAAGAACAATGTGTCTCTGGGGACCTTTCGCAATTTTTTTTTTTATTTGTAATTAATTAAATTATCAAGTCATTAGATGTGCCTCGCTGGGAGGTGAATAAATTATCGCTTTCTGGCAGACTCTGTGGAAACACCATATTGTGGTGTGAAATACATTTTTTTCTTGGTTGTTGCATTTGGAAAGCCCATTGCTGAAGACAAACTTAAGGTGGTCATAGATGTTACAATTACAATCTTTCCTGGAAAATTATCTCTCCACGTGTAGAGCTGAATCATCAGATATACAGGTAGAAACAATAGAATTCTATTTGTATCTGACGATTCAGCACAAAAACAATGGCCGATGTTTGGGTGCCTTCAAAGGCGCCCGATAAAAATGTTCCGACTAACCTAACGAGCTGACAGTTACCCAAATCTTCTGCTGATATCGGTCGGCTCATCTCCCCCCATACACGCTCTAAATATCGTATCTATGGCCACCTTGAGACACCTTAATTTTCTGCAGCCCTGGCCATGAAGATGGGGCTTTTGGGATATGTTGGAGATCATTGGAACATTCTCAGATCTATGAGTTAAACTTCAGTGATCACCAACTAGTGGGTTGTGAGGAACATGTTGCTCTTTAACGCCTCGGATGTTGTTTCTAGTGACCTCCAAGCAGGTGTTTATTACTGAATTCTTGGCTTAAAGGCAAGGTTTAGTTGCATATGTACCTACTGCCAAACAGAGCCTCCTGTTGGCTACAAGTCCACATAGGAGCTGCCAATACCCAATTACAGCCCTTTTTTGTCACCCCAAGGACTTTTTGCTTGCTTATGTACACTTGAATGTGACTCATCATGGGCAAAAAAAGGTTGGGGACCCCTGAGTTAAAGATTACATATGGAAGAGGTACAAGTTCACCATGAATGGAAAGATGGGCTCTCAGTGGTGGTTCACCAAATTGTGAACTGATCATTTAGACCTTGGTCCAATCACTGGATCATAGAAGAGTTCCCTGCAGATTTCACATGATATCTCAATTTTCACTGCTGACAGCTGAACGAGTTCCAATAAGAGCATTTGTAGGAGTCCATCACTTTAGCCTATATAGAGGTCAGTTGTGTCCAAGCTGAGAGCCAACATCTTTCATGTATGGTGCTCTTTAGTGGATAAGCAAATGGACTGTAGAACTTGCTGTGAATGATGACTTTTGTAAATTGTTGTGGTTAGCTTAACGGTATGGGGGAAGAGAACACCTATAGTCTTTGAGTGGCTTAGATTAAGTCCACCTCGAAGGCCACAGCTCAGGCTGCCCATGTGGCTTCCATCCTCCATAATGTTCTCCCTTGTAGCTTATGAATAATGATGGTTACATTTTTACTTGTGGGTAGTCAGTAGGATATTCCTCATAGTCATCTCCGTGCTTCATTATAATTGCATATAAGTCTCATTCATCCATCCAATCCAATATAGTCCATTGACTTTTTGTCCTTGTGTATTGATTCCCATCTTAATATCCAGTTTATCTTCAGAGTCCTCTGAGAGGGATCCAAATGCATTCCCATAGTGCACTGGGCTGGTCGGACGCCTCTTGGAGGGGCCCTCTGTCTGCTCTTGAACTTGAGCTCTGAGCATCATGCTGGTTACATGGAGGTCATTGTAGCAGCCAGAGATGGGTGTTAACTGCTGGGGTGTCTTTTTGGCTTAAAGGGCCAGTAGCACTAAAGAGCAATATTCGTTTGCACTGGTGTGTTTGCATCCGAAGCTCTTAATAAAATTGATGTCCATAGCCATGGGGGTTGCCTTGTCAGTGCAGAGCCACATTAGCATTGCAGATAACCCACGAGCAGATTACAGTGTTTTTATTGCGTTAAGTGGAGATAAACAGGGGTCAAAATGTCGTTTGCGGCTGCACGTCTATAGGATCAAAACCTCATATTAAATGGCAGTGAGGCCGCCATGAAATACTTTATTAATAAGGGCTGACAAACAGCCGTAACCTTTACATGTCAACACAATATTTGCGGTTCCTGGCTCTTTAAGGGTGTAAGACAGGTGGTGAGCAGCCAAATGGGGTGATATTGTGATTCCTTTTTCTTCTTCTTCTCCTTTCAAAGGCAAGAGCAGGACACCCAGTTGTGATATGTGTTTACAGCTGCTCTCACCTTGTGTTTATACTTTGTGCTGTGAGACTCTGGAATCCCAGAAGGGGGTCGTTTCAGTTGCAGACATGGGAGTTCCTGGCTGGGGCACATGTTGGTCATTACAGATAAAAATCTAAGGAACAATGTGGAGAGAGAATCTGCAAGTGAATGGCAACCTAAAGTCAATCTGAGCCAACTCTATGTACCATTAGCCTTAGGGGTGATTTTAAATGAGAACTAAAGCTTAACTAAAGAAGAAGCTAGAAATGTTGTACATGATGTTTTGTGCTTCTGTACCAGCCCAAGGCAACCACAGCCCTTTAGCAGTAAAGATCTGTGTCTCCAAAGATGCCCCAGTAGCTCCCCATCTTCTTTTCTGCTGATTCACTGCACATGCTCTGTGCTGCTGTCACTTACTGAGCTTAGGGAGCCACTCACAATATACAGTACACATAGAATAGAAATGTCACAATATAAGGCTGATTAGTAATTAATACACATAATTACTACATGGCAGCACAGAAACCAGTGCAATTAGCATCAGAATTGAATAATCAGCAAACCTGTTGCATCAGCTTATATTACAGCCAGGGAAGCTCATTTTCTGCTGGATAATTAGTGACGAGCCCTAAGCTTAGCTTCTCAACAGCCAATCAGAGCCCACTGAGCATGTGAGTGTCACAGACACTTTCCAAGATGGTGACCCCCTGTGACAAGTTTGAAGTCCTGGATCATTGCTGCTATTGACAAGCTCAAACGTTAGCCTCGTGCAATAAAATATGCCATTTTTAGCCACATTAATTATTAGGGTTTAGTTCTCCTTTAAGGACCTATTTGCTTTCGCCGGTTGCAAAAATGCAATTCCCAAATGTGCTTGTGCCTATATGCCCATGACGTGCCACTTGCCTCTGTGACTTTGTCTATGCTGAATTTTTAGACATTTTAATTTGTATGTTATCCCCAGGAGCTGACAATTTAGGGCATTTGGTGTCACTAAATCCTCAAGCACTCTGGTGGCCCCCTGTCTGCCATAGGCCTAAAACAGCTGGGAGCCTCTGATGTTAATGTTTTAAAGACAAAGCTGTTTTTTTTCCTCTTCTGGTAACCGAGCTTGTGCAGTAAATGAGCATTTTGGAAATGAACATTCTCCCCTCTGAAAGAAGCCTATTTGTCTCATTAAGGCACCAACACAAGCAGCCGGACTCCTGTTACTGCAGAGAGAGATGCGGAGGGAACCCAGTGCGACCCCTCTCTCTGGCAGTGTAGTCTAAAATAATATCCCACTCAGGCCATCTGGCGGGGGAGATCCATTCACTTAGTAATAGGATTTCCTTGTTAGAATATGTTTAACTTCAAAGGAACCCTAATCCTCTGCTTCATTCCACCCACAGGCAATGGACTCCCTATGTAACAATAATGGGGCTCTGGAACGGAGCTGCACATTAGCTCTACTCATATTTATTAAGATTATATAGCAAACCAAGAACCCCCTATTGTACCTTTATATGGTCACAGAACAACCCCTCAGTGACTTCTAATATCCTTATCATTTACAGTAGGGGGTACATTATCCCTTATAATACATGAGTGATACTCAGAGTTCCCTGTATAACTCAGCCTGCAGCCTTGTGCCTTTATATAGTCACAGAACAACCCCTCAGTGACTTCTAATATCCTTATCATTTACACTAGGGGGTACATTATCCCTTATAATACATGAGTGATACTCAGAGTTCCCTGTATAACTCAGCCTGCAGCCTTGTGCCTTTATATGGTCACAGAACAACCCCTCAGTGACTTCTAATATCCTTATCATTAACAGTAGGGGGTACATTATCCCTTATAATACATGAATGATACTCAGAGTTCCCTGTATAACTCAGCCTGCAGCCTTGTGCATTTATATGGCCACATAACCCCTCAGTGACTTCTAATATCCTTATCATTTACAGTAGGGGGTACATTATCCCTTATAATACATGAGTGATACTCGGAGTTCCCTGTATAACTCAGCCTGCAGCCTTGTGCATTTATATGGTCACATAACCCCTCAGTGACTTCTAATATCCTTATCATTTACAGTAGGGGGTACATTATCACTTATAATACATGAGAATTCATAGCCTGAGATTCTTTGGGTCCCCACCTTCATTTCCTAACGTCTCTCATTGCCGCGCTGGCTTTTGTAACCTTTAACCAGGAAATTCTCCCGGCATCTAACATTTCTGACTCTGTAAATAAGCCTCCAACTATTGTCTATGCTCTTTGGCTGGGGTGGGTTACACACGCTGCTGAATATCCAGACAGGAATGGCTTGTGTGCAGGGTGTTTTTCCAGTGCAGCATGGGAACAAGTCACAGTTGCCTTTGCTGGAGTAATTTACTAGGTGGGTTCAGTATTGATTTCATTGGAGTTGCTGCCATCATAACAGTTTAAATGTTTGTATCTATTTTGTCTTGTCAGACAGGATAGCACGAGGGTATAGATTCCTAAATACACATCTCTGTATGTTTGTATTTATGCCTATAGTTGGGAGCTGCCATATTGGTTTCCTTAGCTAAATAAATCATGTAACTGGAAACTCTTGAATAATTGCAAAACCCAAATGATTGGCCAAATTGAGCTGAAACGATTGTAACTGGCCTGGATATGATTGAACTTTAAGCTGGCCATATATGGTGAGGTCACCAAATGATCGCATCTCTCTTATTGGACCACTCAGGTGCTGGGCCAAACTGGGTTGATGATATTGTTGGCTCTTGGGTCAACGACTGGCTCATAAAGTAGACCTGTGAAGACCCATCAGACAAGGACTGGATCATAAGGTGGAGACCCGTCAGACAAGTACAATATCAACACAACTGTCTCCTAGACGTCTGGATGATTTTTGGCCAGTGTAAGTTCCTTCGAGGACTATCAAGGAGCTGCCAACTCTGTATGGAGAAGCTGAGCTTTATTGGCCGGGTTTGGTCAGCTTTAGACTTGACTTTCATTGCAGGGCAGGTGGGTTGATGACTTTCTTGTGAATGATGGAATTTGTAGACCTAGAAAGCCAAGAGTGAACATTTCTAGCATGCAAGAAATGTGTGTGTGCCTCTAATAAGCCCCAGTAGGAAAATATATGCGCACAGTATAAAGCAGAGGAGAGGCTGTTGTGTTTCGTGATAAGGCTTGTATTTTTGTATAATGGAAAGACAGTTTCTTGTCTAGGGGGGAAGGGAAGACCTTTCATCTGAGTCTCATCTTTCATCCAGGCTAGTGTGTATCAGAGCTACAGCGATGTGGGAACACAATCCCTGGGAGAGAGCTTGATTGGTGGGGGGACCGAGGTTGGCTCGAAACTCTGGCGGATGTCTGGAAAGAAATGGGCAAGTGATGGATTGCTAGGGATGGTTCTGCTGTGCTGATGGCAGCTGGTGGGCTCAGTGGGGCATCAGAGTAGAATCACTTTGCCCTTGGTTCTTTGTTACCTTTGTCATGCTCATTGCGTGGGAGCTTAGCCAAGACCAGACCTACTCCTGGTTCTATCTCTTCCCTGTACATTGCCTAACACCTAAAATGTATTCCCAAAGAAGATGGGTTGAGGTTGAAAATTTTCCTTGGGTGCATAGGGTTTGGGCTGCATACAATACCAACATGCCTTGAGATTATGTTAAATTGACAAAACGTGATAGTCACTGAGATTGAAGCCTCCTTTTAATTACCCTTTGTTATAAATCCTGCATAGACAACCATCTCCAACTACGCCACCCAGGCTCCTAAGTGGGCTTCTAGTCTCCTTCATCAGGACCCAATGAAGAGCATGTACTTAACACACCCACCTAGGTCTTGATCAATGGTCAATAATCCTGACCATTCTCCAGAGAATGATGCGTCGGCAGATGAGTTGTGTAGTTCATATAGTTCCCGTTGTCCAGTCCATGGGCCTCATTGAAGGAAACAATTGAGTGGTGCCCTTATAGTTCCCATTGTCCAGTCCATGGGCCTCATTGAAGGGAAGAATAGAGAGCTGCCCATATGGTTTATCTGTTCAGCCCATGGGAAGATTGACCACTAGTGTGTGTGAGTGGCCTCCTCAGCCAAGAGTTTTAATCTTCAGCCCAGAGAGCGGCACAAGACCGGCAGCCAGTGCTCCTGTGAATAAGAGCCTGGTACCGTTACCACCCCAACTAAACCCAGTAGTTCTGCACTACAGTTAAGAACAGTCATATTCTTTATTTTATTGTGCCCTCGTGTGCCAGGAGGCCTATAAAATGCTGTTCTTTCCAATCATGTGCAGATCCTGCCAGCAAGGTTTCTATAAGGGTGAAAGGTTCATACCCCCTCGGTGTTGGAAGGAGCAGTCTGGTAGAACAATGTTGAATGGATCCTGTCTGCCTCGCGAGTGCCAAACACCATGTGCTACAATATATTTCTGTGTTTAATTGAATGTCTCGTAACTGCGTTCCAGTAGTCTCATTGGCCCACCAGATCTCGTCTTGTCATTGTTGTACCTGGATCTGGAACTAATTACTTTAATACAGTATTTGTGGTTCTGGCTCCATATTGTTCTAGGAGACACTCGGGGCTTTGTTTTGTATAAAATGCAGTCAAATCTGCTGTACTTTCCAATACAATTATTAAATGTCTGTGTTTTTAAAGTTATTCTGGTTCTGAAGCAATGTAGCAGAAGTCAGTACCCTTCCAAGGCTATTATTCGGATTGTTTCTGCTAGGTTTTTTTTGGGAATCAGAACCAGCAGTGCAAAGAATGGAATATCAGCCTGGTAGATACTTCTTTCAGTACCGTTACGTGCCCATCACCCGCCCCGACCCTCCAAAGGTGCAGTTGGTTTGCCCAAACCCTCCTGACCCATGTTGCATTGCTTAATATGCATGTATTCCTTACTTAAGGGCAAACTCAAACATTCTATAGACTTTGTGTTTCGTAGGTGGAACAAAACCACCAACTTCCAGACTGCTACGGTCGCTCGTCCATTCATTCAAAAACACATGAAATAAACAAAGAAGACCAATGGCAAATGGGCTTAGAATATCACTGTCTACATCACACTGACAGTAAATATTAACCTGAAATCCCCCTTTAAACAAAATGGAAAGTAAAAGAATATGATGCTATAAATATGTATAATAAAGGAAACAAAGGCTGTTGGGTTGGGCTGCCATTTACTTCTATTATGCACAGAAAGCTGCAGGTCTGTAAATTCCCATCATAAAAATCTGCCTCCCCTCCCTCCCTCTCTCTCTCTCCTTCTCCCTCTCTCGCGCTATTGGTCGATACATCTCTACTATTCGCTAAGAGCGGTGCTGCCATCCCTTAAATCACCCCCTGTACCTCTTTCATCTTCTCTCCATGACTCCACCAAATAGTCCCATCTGCCTGGCGGCTCTATCTGTCACTTTCCCCTTCCATGTCTTCCATAGGAGGGGGGAGAGACCATACTGCATATTTTATCTCCTGCTCAGTCTCTGATCATTCTCCTTGTCTTTCAAGGTAGAAGGAAAAGGAGGTTCACCTTTAAATTCAATGTCATTATGAGGTCATATTAAATCAAAATATTGTGATGGAACTTAGTACTGCAAGTGCTGGTCATTTATTTCTGCTCGGGGGAAATTTTACTTTTCCTTATCTACTTTATGTAAAATTATTATTATTATGGCTGGTGTCTGCAGCATCTTATCTGTTGCCTAATGCCCTGGGAAAACTGAGGTCTAGACTTTTGGGTCAGCTGCTGATGACTTCTGCTCTTAATACAATTTGTATGTGTATATTTAGACAAATGGTACAATATCCTGTTATCTGGCAGTTACAGTCAAGACAAGTCAAGTTTCCCTTTAACTTTTCTTCTGTCGAGGTCTAACGGCTTTTGTTCGTTGAGTCGGAGGAACTGTATGCGGCAAAGTCCAATTCGCATGTATCCGAAGGATTAATAAAGTTCCAGGCAAAAAAAAAAAAATCAGGCAACAAAGTCAGAATCAAAGCAGGAGGTCAGGAACCGATGGATCAGGGCAAAATAATAATTTCTGAGCACCCAGGAAATTTTGCAAAAAAGATTTATATTCGGGTGATGAAGCGGAGTCTCTGGCGTCCTTTTATTTTAAAGGAGAACTAAAGCCTAACTAAAGAAGTAGCTAGAAATGTTGTACATGATGTTTTGTGCTTCTGTACCAGCCCAAGGCAACCACAACCCTTTAGCAGTAAAGATCTGTGTCTCCAAAGATGCCCCAGTAGCTCCCCATCTTCTTTTCTGCTGATTCACTGATTCACATGCTCTGTGCTGCTGTCACTTACTGAGCTTAGGGACCCACTCACAATATACAGTACACATAGAATAGAAATGTCACAATATAAGGCTGATTAGTAATTAGCTGAAACTTTAGGCTGGTGCAATAAGTTCAGTATATAAAATATGGCCTTTTTAGCCAAATTCATTTTAGGGTTTAGTTCTCCTTTAAATTATTGCACCTTCAGACTCAACGTCTTTGTATAAAGCTCTGAATCAAGATACACATTGATGGTGGATATCTTAGCTACTATTGAGGGTGGAGCTTTGCTTAGGGACAATGGCAGAACACTGCAGAGCTGATAAAAAAAAACATTATGCAATTCAAAAAAAAAATCCTCCATATCCCCTTTGCACAAATATTTTGATATACCGGATAGAAGTGAACTGTACGGCAAGTCAAATGAGCCATTTCTCTTTTTATTTGTTAATGGGCCTTTAAGGCCAGAATTTATCCTTAGGATTTTGGAGAGTGGCCGCACATTGTAGGCCTATTGCCTAAACATTGATGTGTGTATAATACACCACACGCCGATTGAGGCGCCTTGCGTTCTCGCATTATTATAAGCGCCGTGTTTAATAGGAAATAATAGATTCTGTTCTTCTCCTTCAGGCCTTGCTAATGTATTCCCTGGCATTCTAAATAATGTATTGACCTACAGATCTCTTAACAGCGCCCAAGGACAAAGGCCACGTCTGTGCAGCCGCTAAAATCTGGTTGAAATACCCAGAGCCCCAATGTCTTCACACGCTAGGCAAGGCGTAAACAACAGACACATGTAGACGCGCTCCATGCTTATAAATCTCCTTGCCGTGTGTTCCAGACAGTGGGTGGTGTGGGGGGGAGAGAAATGTCATTTCTTACAGATGATTGTATTTAGATAAGAGAACGTTCTGGGAGAAGCAGCTCTACTGTTACGGGAAGGTGGACCTCAATGTCATTCATTCTGGTGTTTCTGTACATACTGGAAGTCATATTGCACATTACATTGGCGGACACTGTCTGCAGGTTACATATAAAGTGCAACGTTCTTGTAACGACTATGACATCATAAATATAATTGCTATATTATGATCTAGTGATGCTTGTGTAGTCCAGCTGGGACAAGAAGATGTCAAGAAAAACAAGACATTTTTGCTCTTGTCACTTCTGGTTGGGCTGATGTCCTCAATGTAGGATATAACATCGCCGACCAACCTATGACCATTCAGCCTTTATTTAATTCCAGCTCCCAGCATGCTTGACAACTTCGTGGTTCAACAACAAGGACCATAGGTTTGACAGCGGTTGAATAAAGGGTTATGTAAGTGGTCATGTATGGCCGATAAATGCTGCATACTTGGGCTTTTAAGAACAAATTGGCTGCTTATAAGACCATGTATGGGGTCCTTGAGAGGGCCTGCCCACCAGATATCTGGTGCACATATCTAATAGGCTGGTTATAAAATCTCATTGTGTTGATATAGCCTTTGTTTAGTAGGTCCCTAGTGATCTGATCAGCCCGATTTGGCTCACCGGGGAGTTGGCCAATTCAGGTAGTGATCGCTCCAAACAAGCCAATCTCGCTGTATTTGGCCAGCTTTGGTGGTGTTACTTTGGGCTCAGTATATATATACTGCTCAGTTGCTCTTTTCACCTACCGTTACTGGTCTCTAAGGCCTGGTAGATCTTTGTTGTATAAGCAACATTGTGTGGTGGGAACCTAGACAACCAGGACAGCAGCAGATCTTGCCTTGAGTTGACAATGATGGTTTTGACAATGGTCCTGAAGGCTTGTCACTTCCAAATTCTCATGACCCCTGTGATTACTGAAAACACAGTGAAACAATTGCGACGTTATTGAGTTGATCCTTAAGAGTTGTGTATAAATTTTATGGAGTGCAGAGAGCTCGGCTGGGGCTTTCATCACCGTCAGGAAGGAGTGTTTAGCCAAGAAGTCTCGTGTTAGAACTGAATGAAAAAGGGAACTTCTCCAGTATTTCTGTGGGAAAGAATGAATTTGTCATCGCTAAATGGAATGATTGCTCTTCAGAAAGCTTTAAAGTTGAATTTCATAAAGAAACACCTTTAATGAATTAGATAAATTCACTTTGTGCTTTTTCAGCTCCTTCCAATTTGGTCCCAGCATAGTTTGGTTGAGTAAGGAACCGGTGAATATAATGATAGTTATTCACAATGGTTTCCATGAGTTACCCAAGCCTATGTTTGTTTGCTTCACATATTCTGTATATTCAATAGCAGACATTTGTTCCCCTCTTCACTTACCTTCACTAAATTTCTGTTTAAATGGCTGGTGCAGACAGTTCTCAGTCTCTCTCTTTTCCATCACCACTATAGACACTATCTGATCTGCAGGGTGGTCTTCCCTGGTGCTACACATCTGGTTCACTGCAGACCACTAACTTTCAGAGAAGACCTCTCTGTAGATCTGAAGGTCTCCCATGGTTCTGATGGAAGAGTGACAATGATGTGTTGACAGCTAAGGTTTGTAGGTTTACTATGTCCAGGGTGGTGTGTATCTCCTCCTAACAAAGGGGTCCAGACTCACCAGAACTAGAAGATTGTTGTATCTCCATCTTGGAATTGTGGGAACCCTTCCACACATTGAAATGCATTTGGATGCCACTAGAAATCAAAGGTTAGTTCTACTTTTTTGATTGGGTGGCATAGCTTGTGTTAGATTAGCCTCTGGTGTATAATATCTTATTCCAATGAGTGGAAGCTGCGTGACTGAAGGTTGGTTGGTTCCTGAGCAAGTACTGAGCTTGACAATCTGGAACTGTAGACCTACTTCTGCTGTCATGCTCCCCTTTGAAATGTGAAAGGCCACATGTATTTTGATTTAAGTTAGAGATGGTCTACCTTTTTGGTGCTCTAGCTTGCTGAGCTACAATATTCATCAACTCACGCTTTCCTACTGTTGAGATGATTTCAGCCTAGAATATATTTGCACCTTACTTATCCTTTAGCCTGAGTCTCCAAGGTTGTGCTGCCCCACAGTTTAGGACTCTTAGGTTAGGATGAGATGGTACTGGAATCTACCTGTAGAAGAATACAGGCCTATGGAAACTGTATGGACTAAACAGTCAACCTTTAGCTGCTTTGTGTTGTCTTCCGTGTAGCCCTTGAAATTCATTAAGGAAAATTGTGTTAAGGCACTTGATCATGAACGCTCTCCAACTGAGCAAACGTAGAGCATAAAGGAGCTACACATGGAATGGCCAACTTTCTATTGTTCTTTTCAATCAGTGATCAAAAACCAGAAGGCTCCATTACTTCATGCTCTGTCCATAATATTCTAGTGGACATTTTGCAATGGCAAACAGAATTCTCAAACCTGCCGGTATCCATAGAATATAAATATTGGTCAGGATCAGGCTTAAAAAGCTGAAGGGACAGAAGGCAGCCTTTCCTTGACATCAAGAGTGATCAAGAAATGAGTCTAGTTGTAGAAGAGAATAAAGTATAGAGGTTGTGTTGTCTATTCACACAAACTAATGACTTCAGTTCTACAACTGTGTTTGTACTACATGCATGAGGTACCTGAGATATTGTGCCCAACTTGGCCGAGTGACTACTTGTAACTGAACCGGCCTTATCTTTTTCTTAGCAACATATTTTCAGGCTTGTCGACAAATGATCTGGAGGTCCCTGGAATGTCCTCTTCACAATGGCCGCCTGTTACTCAAATTCACCAGGCTTCCCACGCAGCCTTTCCTTTAGAGCTGTGATTTGTAACCCGTGGCAGGCTCGTTGGCTCTGGCTTGGGCATTTCACAGATAATATTCTTTTTGTCCGTTTGGGTCCCATACCTGAAGTTCCTTCTCCGGTTGTTTACAGCGCTGGCAGTTGGAGAATAATAGACCATTGTTTTAGCCCCGTACTAGGAATTCTTAATCCCTTTCATGCTTCAGAGGTCCCTGTGTAATACAATGACATGCGAGTAGTAATTACCTAGTAATAGGTCTGTTTCAGGGTTAGGAGCCTGGCTTATCTCAACGTATCCAGAAGTGTCAATTATTTCATGCAAATAAAGCCAGCACGAGAATCCAGAGGGGAAAATTAAAAATCATTAAGTACATACGTTTTAAATAAAATTAGCGTTCTACCATTTACAAGAAAAGAAGTGTATGGTTTCCCAGAAAAAGAAGCCTTAAAGCTGCCCATGGACGTGCAGATTTTATTCTATTGTACGACGAAGGATCGTTCATTGATCTACCGACCTGCCACTAACAATTCAGATGAAATAAAGTAGTAAAAGAACAAATCAGACGATGTTCTGGCTGTGACCGCAATCATACGAAGATTCTGTCTGACAGATAGAAGTGACCCATTGATATAGTCAGGCAATACATGTAGATATATTATCGTTAGCTGACAAATCTTCTAACCTGTCTGAGCGACTAAACGACCGATCACCATGGTATGAAAAATATTGAGACAACCCACACATGGTCCGAAAATGGTACAAGCCGTCGATTTGTATGGCTTGTTTGTGTCCCTCGCCACCTTAAAGGGATACTGTCATGGGAATTTTTTTTTTCAAAATGAATCAGTTAATAGTGCTGCTCCAGCAGAATTCTGCACTGAAATCCGTTTCTCAAAAGAGCAAACAGATTTTTTTATATTCAATTTTGAAATCTGACATGGGGCTAGACATGTCAATTTCCCAGCTGCCCCAAATCATGTGACTTGTGCTCTGATAAACTTCAATCACTCTTTACTGCTGTACTGCAAGTTGGAGTAATATCACCCCCTCCCTCCCCCCCCCCCCAGCAGCCAAACAACAGAACAATGGGAAGGTAACAGATAACAGCTCCCTAACACAAGATAACAGCTGCCTGGTAGATCTAAGAACAACACTCAATAGTAAAAACCCATGTCCCACTGAGACACATCCAGTTACATTGAGAAGGAAAAACAGCAGCCTGCCAGAAAGCCTTTCTCTCCTAAAGTGCAGACACAAGTCACATGACCAGGGGCAGCTGGGAAATTGACAAAATGTCTAGCCCCATGTCATGTTTCAAAATTGAATATAAAAAAATCTGTTTGCTCTTTTGAGAATCGGATTTCAGTGCAGAATTCTGCTGGGGCAGCACTATTAACTGATTCATTTTGTAAAAAAAATATTTTCCCCATGACAGTATCCCTTTAAAGAAACAATTTGGTGTAAAAATATGCTGTGCAAAATAAAAATATAATTAGAACACTACTTCCTGCTTTTCAGCTCTCTAACTCTGAGTTAGTCAGTGACTATAAGGGGGGCCACATGGTACATAACTGTTCAGTGAGTTTGTAATTGATCCTCAGCATTCAGCTCAGTTTCAAAAAGCAACAGTTATGACCAATGTGGCCCCCATCAAGTCTCTGATTGGTTACTGCCTGGTAACCAATCAGTGGAAAGCAAGAGAGCTGAAAAGCAGGAAGTAGTGTTCTGGCTATTATGTTACACATCCAGTCACTCCAGCCTTTATACATTACATTTTTGCCTAACTATATTAGATACATTTTTCATAGTCTTATCTATTTACCCAGTTTTTATTTTTATACTGCACAATTCCTTAAATACAGTCCATGTGACAAACATCTTGAGAAATTGCTAGGTGGGCAGCTATGAGCACCACTATGGCCCCCTAAACTATGGTACCTGTAGTAACACTGCTCTGAGTATTAATACTTGCTAAAAAGGCACCCAACCCTGTCTTGAAATATATGGATCTGTCAGTGTTTCTGCTTCAGCGAGAGAATTTCACAGTCTCCCTTATTACCCTTAAAGGAGAAGGAATAGCATTTTACAATTGGGGTGAGCACCACGGAGAGATCTTCTTCATGCTTCGTCGGTTTTCAAATTTCCCGGGGCAGACGCATGCGCAGTATATCGAATTAGCCGGCTTTTTCGTTAGAATTCCGGGCTTTCCGATCCATGTGCAACTGTGAGAATACCCAAAGAAGCAGGAATAGGATCTCTCCATGGTGGTCGCTAGAAGAACCCCTGGCTGGTGCGATATTCTGCTGATCGGAGTGCAGGCCTGGGGTGTCCGCTTAGTAAAAGTAGTCACTTGGGGGTGCCTAACTTTTGGTATCCCCAAGTGTAAAATGCTATTCCTTCTCCTTTAAGGCCCATGGCACATTTGGCTGCCTATGCTTTATATAGAAAGATGTGCCAAAAGCAGACACCTACCAGTCACCAAGAAATCTTGAAACCTTGAGTGGCAAATGTGGTCGGCTTATAAAGGCATTTTGATCTCCACTCCTAAAGCTAGGGCCACACTGGGCCGAATTCAGCCTGATAATATCCGAAGGCCGACTTCAGCCCCTGCCTTTATCATCATCCTTCTTCTTCTTTATTCACGTCCAGAACCTTTGTGTCAGCTCCGGTGCGAACACACTCGCTGGACTTCTCTGAAGAAACGTGAGACTTTGCATTTTGTGCCGAAATCTGCCCGGTGTGTTTGTGCCAGAGCCGACACAAGGGTTCAGCACGCAAAAAAAGGAGGATTCTACACTGGTAAGGGGCTGAAATAGGCCTGTGATACCAGCTGGTTGATTTTGGGCACATTGTGGCCTTAGCCTGATACCACTGAATGAAAAGCACCCCATGGAGTGATACCAGGTGAATCTTGGAAACTCTCGCCAAGCATTTTGGCTGAGATCTGCCTGTTGCTGGTCTATGTACAGTATATTGGAAAGGCCACTTTCCGTTCACTACGTGGCCAGACAGGACTGGACTCTAGATAGTGAGCAGTTCGGTTAGTCAGTATGAAATGACAGTAACAACTCTGTGCAGTGAAAGGGGTTGAGCCGAGGTAACGGGTGCGTGTGAGCGTGGGACTCGAAGTCTAGAGTTTCCAGTGTTTTGCTTCCCTTTCCAGAGCAAGGAAGTCATTAATAACGATTAGCCTCAAATTGAGCCAAAGGCTCGGCATATCCCTGGCTCCTCCGAAATCTGCTGGAAACCAGGGCCCCTTCCTGCGCAACCTGTGACTCTCTGGATTTTACGTGCAGTTATCCGTCTGTCTCCTGGATTTGCAGCTCTTCAACTATTTAGCGTGCGGGTGCCATGTTATCCACGGATGAGCAATGAGCTTGGCTTAGGGCTATATGTGTGGCTGTCTCATTTCATAAAGGGGCTATTTAGGGGTTATCTGGCTTTTCTGATTGAAATAGGATCAAGCATCTAGTTACAGTATATTTGTTCTATGTATAAGCTGAAGCTGCCATATTGTTTCCCTTAGATAAAATAGTATGTGCCCAGGACATTCCCTTTCTCTAAATTTATATTAATCCCTGTTGTAAATTTTGCAGGTGTGACGTGTTCCCTGAATGGCTTCTTTGCTGTTGAACCCCCATGCTGAGCCGCACAGGACAATGCACTGCTTTCCGTCTCGCAAGTAGCCAATCAGCATTGAGATGTGCTAAGCCCATTGGCATACGCCCCACTTCCTGCATGTCTAACTGGGTGAGTTCTCTAACCTGACAGCTTCCTAAGTGATATTCTGAGACAATTTGCAATTGGTTTTCATTTTTTATTTGTGGTTTTTGAGTTCTTTAGCTTTTTATTCAGCAGCTCTCCAGTTTGCAGTTTCAGCCATCTGGTTGCTAAGGTCCTAATTACCCTAGCAACCATGAATTTGGAATGGAATATGAATAGGAGAGACCTGAATAGAAAGACGTATAATAAAAAGTAGCAATAACAATACATTTGTAGCCTTACAGAGCATTTGTTTTTTTAGATGGGGTCAGTGACCCCCATACGAAAGTTGGAAGGCAAATAATTTGGCCATTCTATAACATACTAAAAGTTATCTTAAAGGCGAACCACCCTTTTAAGGCATAAGTATAGCTGTTGTCTAGGCTTGCCACCTGTCCGGTTTTGACCTGGACAGCCCAGTATTTTGAGGGGCTGCCCGGGTCTATACTTCCTGCCCGGTTTTCCAAATAACGAAAACCGGGCAGGATTCCCTTGATTGACACGGTGATCGGCTGATCGCTGCGTCATAGTCCTGCCCACTGACGTCACGGGTCCTCCCACTGTTGTCCCAGACACGCCCACTGACGTCACGTTAAATGGGTGCTTCACCTTTAAATTAATTTTAATATGATGTACAGAGGGATATTCTGAGACAATTTGTAATTGGTTTTCATTTTTTATTATTTCTGTTTTTGTTAATTATTATATATTATGTATTTATATAGCGCCAGCATATTTTGCAGCGCTGTATTTAACTTTTTATTCAGCAGCTCCCCAGTTTGCAATTTCATCAATCTGGTTGCTAGGGTCCAAATTGCCCTAGCAACCATGCATTGATTTGAATAAGAGGCTGGAACATGAATGGGAGAGGTCTCAATAGAAAGAGGAGTACCGTATATACTAGAGTATAAGCCGTCCCGAGTATAAGCCGAGGTACCTAATTTTACCTCCAAAAAACTGGGAAAGCTTATTGATTCGAGTATAAGCCGAGGGTGAGAAATGCAGCAGCTTCTGGTAAGTTTCAATCTCGTTTTTGGATGACTATTCTTAGGCGCCGGCGACCGTTTTTGCGCTTGACCCGAGTATAAGCCGAGGTAGAGTTTTTCAGCATATTTTGGGGGCTGAAAAACTCGGCTTATACTCGAGTATATACGGTAATAGAAAGTAGCAATAACAATACATTTGTAGCCTTACAGAGCATTTGTTTTTTAGATGGGGTCAGTGACCCCCATTTGACAGCTGGAAAGAGTCCGAAGAAAGAGAAGGCAAATAATTCATAAACTATAAATAATGAAAACCAATTGCAATGCTGCTATGAATAGTGCAACATACTTAAAGGGGATCCACCCCTTTAAAGAGGTAATTCCCCTTTAAACTATCTTTTAGGATGATGTGATATTCTGAAAAAAATAATTGCAGTTGGTCATGATGGGTGGTTTTTCAGTTATTTATATTTTCGTTCATCAGGTCTCCAGTGGTTTGGGGCTACTGGTTGGAACTTCTGTTTCTATCTAGGTTGCTATGGTCCAGTTTACCCTAGCAACCAGGTAATGGCTTGAATGATAAGCAATAAGGAGTCATTTTAGCGGTATTGTTAGGGGTGCTGTTGTACCTTGAACAGGGACAGACTGGGAGGCCCGGACATTGCCGCTTACCTCCCGACATTTTGGAAAATAGAAAGAGGGACAGAAACTTCTGCCTTTCTTTTTTTTCCTAATGTGATCTTTGTAGCAGGAAGAAACGACAAAACTGGTATTTCCAGTTCCCTTTCAGACCATGTCCCAGTGCAAAGTGTTATTTCTGCCAGACTTGAAATCTGTGCCGTTGACTTTAATGGGTGCCGGCGTTTCTCAAATTTTTCGCAAAGCGAAAACGGGACAAATTTGCCCATCCCTATCCACTGTATATTTAAAGTGTGAAATCACAAGACCTTGTGTGGTGCTGCCCAGGGAAGCTTTGTATGTCAGGGCCATTCGAAGGGAACTACACACAAAAACTTGTCACTGATTCTATTTTCATTCATTATGTAATAGAACAGTTGTTGGGTAAAGTTCCCCTTTAAGGGTCAGTCCACACGAGCAGATTTGGGGAGATTTAGTCGTCTGGCAACTAATCACCTCTTCTTCTAGGCGACAATCTCCCTGAACTGCCTTCACGTGTCTTCCAGTCCGCTAGAATGAAAACTCGCCTGCGCTAAAGCACACGAGGCGCTCCATTTTCCGAAGTCGCCCGAAGTTTCCTCGTTAGGCAAGTTCGGGAAAACGAATAGTCGCGTGTGCTTTAGCACAGGCAACTTTTTATTAAAGTGGTCAGGAAGACACGCAAAGGCAGTTCGGGAAGATTGTCGCCCAGAAGAAGAGGCGATTAGTCGCCAGGCGACTAAATCTCCCCGAATCTGCTCGTGTGGACTGACCCTAAAGGGGACTCTCTGTATTTTCTTTTCCCTCTGGAGCTTTAATGGGGTTGTTCACCTTTAAATTAACTGTTTGTATGATGTAGAGAGAGATTTTCTGAGACAATCTGTAGTTGGTTTTCAATTTTTATTATTTGACTTATTGAGCTTTTTATTCAGCAGCTCTCCAGTTGCCAATCAAATCGGTGCATGGTTGCTAGGGTCATTTTTTACCCTGGTAACCAGACTGCTGACATTGCAAACTGAAGAGCTGCTGGATACAAAGCTACATACATCAAATAATAAAAAATGAAAACCAACTGCAAATTCTCAGAATATCATTTTCTTCATCATACAAAGAGTTAATTTAAAGGTGAACAACTCCTTTAATGACTTTCTGCCTCTGGTGGTGGCGGAACGCTTTCTTGACTTTACCAAGCAGTAAGTTCGGCAGCTTCGGCAAAGCGGAGCCCCTGGTGGGGGTTCAGGATGGTAGCAGGGCCCCCCAGCACTTTGTCTGTGTAATGGTGCTGTCCCCTCTATAACAGGGACTGATCCTTCTTATATACGAGTCGTCAAGAGAGAATCGGGTTGGTTGCTGGTCATAAAGTAGAAGAGGATTTTGGGCTGGGTCAGCTGTTTTGGGTTGAAAGAAGTGTATCCCAGCCTCGGGAGCACTACCGCAGCCTTTACTCAGCCTCGCCTTAACTCTGCCTTAACTCTGCCTTAACTCTGCCTTTACTCTGCCTTTACTCTGCCTTTACTCTGCCTTTACTCTGCCCATTAGCCGGCCTTTACCCGGCCATAACTCGGCCTTTACTTTTCTGTCTCTACAGCTGAAAGTAGATCCATTTTTTTATATTAATTTCAGGATTTAAAAAAAAAAAAAAAATAGGCCGTATATATAAAAAAAAAAAAAAAAAAAAGATTTATAATAAACCTTTTTGTGCAATTAAAAGCTTCTCACAAAGCGTCTCTGTGGCCCCTGGAGGGGTTTAGGGCGTAGCTGGGTTTTGGGTGAGTTTTGGTCCTCGGAGATGGTGTTTTTTTTTTTTTTTTTTTTATATATTCACGTTCCCTGGAGAAATCTGATCCGACCCATGGAACAAAAGGAGAGAGGTTACAAAAATGGGATTTTTTTTTTTTTTTTTTTTTTTTTTACTTATTCTCTTTTTTAGTCTCTTCCCCCCCCCCCAACACCCATTTACTGCAACTTTCTCCTCCCAGATTTGCCTCCTATTCTCTGGCTGGGGAGAATACTTGCAGACCCGAAAGCTATTGCCTTGGAAACAAGTGGTCAAAGAAAATGGGGAGGGAAGAAAGGAGAAGACGGCCTTTGTGTTTCCATGGTAATAGAGGCAAAAAAAATCCGACATTCAGGACAAAAGCCTTGACAGCAGCAGCATCCCGACCCCGTCTCTTCCTCGGCTCTTTGGGAGAATGCAGGACGGGATTGTCTCTTTTATGCTGCAAAAACGGTGTTTCCATGGCGACCCGGCCTAAACAAGACCCGCACCCATGTACCCCACTGCTTTCTCTTTGTGGGATCAAAGCCCATTTCACTAGGTGTCGGGTGTCTTAATGTTCTGTCTCAGAATTCCAGGAAGCCTTGCAAAATAAAGGGTAACTAACCTTCACTAGAGACGATATATAATAAAACTGCCGGCCCTGAAAAGGTCAGTGTCACCAATTTTAGTGCCCTGAGATATATTCTAAATGCCAACCCCTGGAGCGATACTGCTGCCTGCTCTCCTTTTCAGTTCCCCTTTAAATTAACTGTTAGTATGATGTAGAGAGGGATATTCTGAGACAATTTGCAATTGGTTTTCATGTTTTATTATTTGTGGTTTTTAAGTTATTTAGCTTTTTATTCAGCAACTCTTTTAAATTAACTCTGGTAGCTAGGGTCCAAATTCCCCTAGCAACCATGCACTGATATGAATAAGAGACTGGAATATGAATAGGAGAGACCTGAATAGAAAAGATCAGTAATAAAAAGTAGCAATAACAATTTGTAGCCTTACAGAGCTGGAAACTTTAATTTTAAAACTATAAAAAATAAAAGCAAATTGAAAAGTTGCTTACAATTAGCCATTCTATAACACACAAGTTAATTTAACTTCTGTATTTGTAGCCTTACAGAAGATTTGGTTTTAGATGGGGTCAGTGACCTCCCCCATTTGAAAGCTGAAGGCAAAATATTCGACAAAAATAAAAAAGGCCAATTGAAAAATTCTGGTCTGGAATTAGCCATTCTATAATATATGCAAAGCTCACTTTAAAGTGATACTGTCACTATAAAAAATTTTATTTTAAAAATATTAATCTACATTAAAAGTTGCCTATAGGTCATGTTGATCGTTTTTCACTGATAGTTCTGCTTTTGTAAATAATTGTTACTTGAAGTTCGTAAAACTGACTGTCACTTCCAAAGCTGCCAGTTAGAGCTTCTAATGCTAATGGACTCCGGCTGCAAAATATGGCAGAGAGGAACATGGGGGTAAGAAAGGTCATGTAAAAGTATCAGGCAACTACTTTTATGGCAAAATTATAAATATAATTCAATTTATTTAAATTTAGTTCTGAAAGATAATAAAAGGTTATTTTCTGATGTCAGTATCTTTTTAAAGGTGCACCGCCCCTTTAAGAAGGTGAGTGTGGGTGGCAGGTAAATAAAGAGTCTCATTTGGTGCCAGAGAAATTTAAACAGAAAGTTGCCCCGGGGGTGATTGGGAAATAAGATAATGAGTCTCAACTGTCGGCGTGTGATGCTGAAATAGAAGAGGGGGGAGGAGGCAAGTTGGGGCAGAGAGAGAGATCAGAGGGATCCGCCCACTTACTGGCCCCTCCCTCGCCCAGACTCCCAATTCTGCTCTGTATCAGACACATGGGGTTTATTAATAGGGATGCACTGAATCCAGGATTCGGCCGATTTCAGCACGATTCAGATTCGGCCAAATCCTTCTGCTCGGCCAAACCGAATCTTAATTAGCATATGCAAATTAGGGGCGGGATGGAAATTGTGACTTTTTGTCACAAAACAAGGAAGTTAAAATTGTTTTATCCTTCCCACCCCTAATTTGCATATGCAAATTAGATTTCGGTATTCGTCCGAATCTGTAGTGAAGGATTCGGGGGTTCGGCCAGACCCAAAATAGTGGATTCGGTGCATCCCTATTTATTAATAATAATCATAATAATAATAATCATAATAATAATAATAAACACTGAGCTGTTGGGACTTTAACTTTCCTGTCTCATGTACAGGGATTTGACGTCTGCCCCCCCCCCGTTTCTCCGGTCACCCCCCCCATTCCTGTGCTACTGACTTCACCCTACTCACCCACTTGTGCCCCCTGTTGTTCTGCCTCCTCCTCCCCCCACTATTGGGGCCCTGCCTTCTCATCCTCCCCCCACTATTGACACACCTCCTGGAAATAAAAAGAGGGACTAAAAAAGTTGAAATTTTTCTGACCACGCCCATGTTTGTGGCCACACCCCCTAATTACCATGTTCATTTTACAAAATGTGGCAGGTTATGAAAGTTTGAACATATTTCTGTGGTTTTTTTTTTTTCCAGTTATTACAGTTTTGCTAATGAAGGTGAATTGCCCTTTAAGCCGTTAGTCTAACTTTTCCCAAGGGACCTGTTATCTTATATTGTTACAATTACTTATTTGCTTATCTCAAAATTGTTACAAAAGTATCTGATCTGCAGCTGTGGGCTGTTCTGGGCTCTCTGCCAAAAGCCAATTAAGTTAGAAACTTTGTTTCTTTTTCTGGCTGTTCAGTGCAGAGAAAAACGGGACTTTCCATTACAAACGAGGGACTGCGGGTTGAGCCGTTAAAAGAGGGACTGTCCCTCAAAAAAAATGGGACAGGGACAGTTGGGAGGTATGGTATTGGGGCCCTGCCTTCGCCAGCCTTGTTCCCCTTCCCAAACTGAACTGACCCTGTTCCTCCTGCTCATCCAGGTTGGGGCTGATTAACCAGAGATCACTCTCCGGCTTCCCATTAGCAGCCAATCAGCACAGAC
Organism: Xenopus laevis; assembly: GCF_017654675.1. Taxonomy (NCBI): domain Eukaryota; kingdom Metazoa; phylum Chordata; class Amphibia; order Anura; family Pipidae; genus Xenopus; species Xenopus laevis. Next base: position 99,086,011 of record NC_054386.1, on the reverse strand, counting down.
AGATTAGCCTATTGACACTCCCTCAATCCATTATCCATTTATTGCCTCATTTATATCTATTTCAGCTAACGATTCCTCCAATGTGATCAGTAATTATATTGTTTATTTTGCTAATTATATAAACCACCAACACAATGTGCACAACCATCAGTCCCACAATTCTTCCCTTAATACTCTCATTTCCTTCCTTCTCAGGCATCGGATTTTCTTATGAGCGGGGACCAGACAGCCAATCAAAATAGAGTCGCTAAAGATTAAAGTTGACTTTCTGAAGGTGCCTTTTGGCCTGAAGAAGCCTGTGCTGAAAGAGGCAGTTGCAGTTTTGGCTTCGACCCAGGGGTCGGGGGGACCCAAACCCGCCAACTTGGATCGCCACAAAAGCCGGTACTCCGAAAACATGGACAATGATTCCCAGTACTCGGGCTACTCCTATAAGTCTGGCCAGTCCAGGAGTTCCCGAAAACACAGGTGAGAATAGTGATTGTGTACCCCTGGAATTATAGCAGGGTGACACCCCAATGTTTCTATATATCTGTAACCTTGTTATGAGCTAAGGGGGCCCAGTCTGAAGGTCAGTTAGGGGGAGATTTGGGGTGAGTGTTTATTTGTACCCTGGGTACCCCTGGAACTATAGCAGGATGACTGTTACCCCAATGTTTCTATATATCTGTAACCTTGTTATGAGCTAAGGGGGCCCAGTCTGAAGGTCAGTTAGGGGGAGATTTGGGGTGAGTGCTTATTTGTGCCCTGGGTACCCCTGGAACTATAGCAGGGTGACACCCCAATGTTTCTATATATCTGTAACCTTGTTATGAGCTAAGGGGGCCCAGTCTGAAGGTCAGTTAGGGGGAGATTTGGGGTGAGTGCTTATTTGTACCCTGGGTACCCCTGGAACTATAGCAGGGTAACACCCCAATGTTTCTATATATCTGTAACCTTGTTATGAGCTAAGGGGGCCCAGTCTGAAGGACAGTTAGGGGGAGATTTGGGGTGAGTGCTTATTTGTGCCCTGGGTACCCCTGGAACTATAGCAGGGTGACTGTTACCCCAATGTTTCTATATATCTGTAACCTTGTTATGAGCTAAGGGGGCCCAGTCTGAAGGTCAGTTAGGGGGAGATTTGGGGTGAGTGCTTATTTGTACCCTGGGTACCCCTGGAACTATAGCAGGGTGACTGTTACCCCAATGTTTCTATATATCTGTAACCTTGTTATGAGCTAAGGGGGCCCAGTCTGAAGGTCAGGGGGAGATTTGGGGTGAGTGTTTATTTGTACCCTGGGTACCCCTGGAACTAGTGTTTCTGAACCTTATGATCACTCCCCCTGTCAGTGGTTCATGCTTCTCTCACCTGTTAGCTCATGATATTAAGGGAAAACATTCCTATAACAAGACTTAACATGAAGTTTGATCTAATTCCAGTTCCTTGGGGAAAGTTCAGGCAAGGGAGAGACTTTGCTGCTTTGTGGCTGTTAAAGATGATGTTAATTATTTAACAAGATTTCTTGGAATAAGGGGATAGTTTAACCTTCAGGTTGGCAGCCGTTTTTGACCAGTTCCCAGAATCCTCGGTAAAATACAAATAACCTATTGCAGTGGTTCCTAAATTGTGAAGCTGGTCTACCCATGGGGAGGGGGGGATTGAGTCGATAGCGTGGGTCGGGGGCTCAGTCTAGATGCCATTTAAGGTGAAATCTTTGTAGAATGTCTCTTGACCCTTCTACACCTGAAAGACCAGCTTGAAGGTCAAGTAGGGTAAAAGTTGGAGGAAACCCCTTTGATATCATAGATATTCTTGGAACTCTGATAATAGTTTCCTATAGGTGTGACCTTGTAATTGGCTAAGGGGACCCTGATCAAAGGTTGAGCCACTAAGAAGACCTGAGAAGACAACCGGCAGCTTATTGTAATCTGATTGAAATTCTTACATTTGCAGAGATCGGAGGGAGCGGCATCGATCTAAAAGCCGAGAAGGAAGTCGCGGTGATAAATCGGTCACAATCCAAGCGCCAGGGGAACCCTTATTGGATAATGAGTCAACGAGAGGAGAAGACAGGGTACGGTTGGTACTTCTCTAAAAATGGCCTTGGTATTTGTGGTGAAGAAGGAGGGCTGCTTGATAGGGAAAAGGGGAAATGCAAAGAGATAACCCTACGATTATGGCAGCATAGGTATTCCCTGTACTAAGCACAATTCAGCAGGAACAGCCCCTAAGTTTGCTCATAGGCTGTACAGAGAGATCCCATAAAATTATGGCAACATAGGTATTCCCTGTACTAAGCACAATTCAGCAGGAACAGTCCCTAAGTTTGCTCATAGTCTGTACAGAGAAATCCCATAAAACTATAGCAGCATAGGTATTCCCTGTACTAAGCACAATTCAGCAGGAACAGTCCCCTAAGTTTGTTCATAGTCTGTACAGAGAGATCCCATAAAACTATGGCAGCATAGGTATTCCCTGTACTAAGCACAATTCAGCAGGAACAGTCCCCTAAGTTTGCTCATAGTCTGTACAGAGAGATCCCATAAAACTATGGCAGCATAGGTATTCCCTGTACTAAGCACAATTCAGCAGGAACAGTCCCCTAAGTTTGTTCATAGTCTGTACAGAGAGATCCCATAAAACTATGGCAGCATAGGTATTCCCTGTACTAAGCACAATTCAGCAGGAACAGTCCCCTAAGTTTGTTCATAGTCTTTACAGAGAGATCCCATAAAACTATGGCAGCATAGGTATTCCCTGTACTAAGCACAATTCAGCAGGAACAGTCCCCTAAGTTTGCTCATAGTCTGTACAGAGAGATCCCATAAAACTATGGCAGCATAGGTATTCCTCTGTACTAAGCACAATTCAGCAGGAACATTCCCAAGTTTGCACATAGTCTGTACAGAGAGATCCCATAAAACTATGGCAACATAGGTATTCCCCTGTACTAAGCACAATTCAGCAGGATCAGTCATCTCACTTGATCTAAAATGTTTAGTTTATTTTCCGAGGGGAGTAATATCTTTGACTGATCCTGTCTTTGCTCCCGTGATCCTTATAGTGAATGCGCCGGGGCGTCTCTGTAACTCACACTTAACTGTGCAGATATCGAGATGCTGTGACAGGTCTTGTAGGTAATTATTTTCCGCGAGTGTCTGCAGAGGTAATTAACGAGAAAGCTTATTGATTCCTGCACCATTTATCTGCTCTCCCGGCATCTTCGGCCTAAAAGGTGCCGTCGCTGCCACAATGCCGCATTAATGATGCTGCTAGCCAGCCAAGTGTGTAAATGAGATGTGCCCTGGGCCTTTACTGTCTTGGCTCAGAGCCAGCAACACTACAAAAGCTGCTCATGTAGCAAGGATAATTGGTGGGGCCTTGTGATTGGTGCCCGGTGATGTCACTGTTGCCAAGCCATGTCAAGGGCGGGAGTTGCTGCTGAGCTCATCTCTGAGGTGTATGCCAATGAAAGGCATGCTTATGGTGTATGCTTCCTCCCTGCCCAGAGCATGGCATCAGCATATAATATGTTCTTGATAATGTATTCACATAGGTGCTAACTTGCATAAACCCAGTTACAAATTATCTGGGTGGCCCTCCAAGGCTAACTGGATATGGCTTTAGATGGTTGTTTCTTCTTCACCTTTTATTGGACCTCCTAGAACCGATGACTCCAATCTCCTTATACCTATATGCCAGATAAAGAAAGAGTTGGGGTCCAAACAGGGTGGGCCAGATACGACTGATCAGATTGTTGGCCTGGGTCCCAAACAATCATATATTAATGGGCAATATAGACCAGTTGAGAGAGAAGAGCACATCAACAGGACCATGTAGTCCTTGCCCAACAGCTTCTTCTAGTTCACCCAATGTGTATATATTTTTAAAAATAATTGCTTAGGTGCAGTTTTGCACCTACTTTTGGTGTCCTGTTCTGTTTTAGGATGAGGACATAAGCAACCAGATGTGCTTGGACCACATTACATATATATTTGAATTTATGCTTCTTTCTTTTGCACCACAGGATGATAACTGGGGGGAAACCACAACAGTTGTCACAGGAACCTCAGAGCACAGTATATCCCATGATGATATCACACGCATCACTAAAGACATGGAGGACAGCGCCAAGCTGGACTGCTCTAGACACCTTGGGGTTGTTATTGCTGGGGCTTTGGCCCTCCTCTCGTTCTTGACCCCAATTGCCTTCATGCTGCTGCCCCAGATCCTATGGAGGGAGGACTTGGAGCAATGTGGCACAGCCTGCGAGGGTCTCTTCATCTCTGTGGCCTTCAAGCTCCTCATCCTTCTACTGGGCAGCTGGGCACTGTTCTTCCGTCGCCCAAAAGCCTTCTTCCCAAGGGTGTTTGTTTTTCGAGCCCTTCTCATGGTGCTTGTCTTCCTCCTGGTGGTTTCCTACTGGCTCTTTTATGGAGTACGAATACTGGAGTCCCGGGACAAGAACTACCAGGGAATTGTACAGTACGCGGTGTCTCTGGTGGATGCTCTGCTTTTTGTCCACTATTTGGCTGTGGTCCTTCTGGAGTTGAGGCAGCTCCAGCCTCAGTTTACCATCAAGGTTGTACGGTCAACAGATGGAGCAAGTCGATTCTACAACATTGGTCATCTAAGGTAAGAGACGCCAGTTCATTTTGATCAATATATGGGTGTTTGCGGCCATATTCGTCTGCACTGATAGTCCAGTTTGAGGTTATAGCTTATTGTGTGCCCATAGCATTCCCTATTTGTATTTATACATGAGTTGTAGTTGCAAGTTAGACAGTACAGTAGAGTGTATTGTAGGTGTGTTGCTGCTTTGCAACCATGTTTCCTGATTTACTGTACATGCAATTTAAAGGGTTGATTCATGGACTCCATGCATCATTAAAGGGAGTTGCTATTGCTGGTCATTCTCCACTACATGTGTCCCAGAGTCATGGCTCATTTTTGGTCTCCTTGGTATGGGATTATTCTTATTATTCATGGGGGTGATTAAATATTCACCTGTTTTTCTATTAGGTAAAATAAAGGGAAGGATAAAAGAATAAAGGTGCCAGGGCAAAAGACAATGTAGAAAACAAGCACAAGTGCACCGTTGTCTCACTCCTGGTGTATCAGGGGTTCATTAAGGCTTCCATACACTCCTGCCCCTCCTGGGGTAAATAAGTTAAGACTTTTATATTGGTAAAGGCTAAGTCCACACAGCGAGTTTTGGGGAGATTTGGTCGCCTGGCGGCTAATCGCCTCGTTTTTGCGGCCACCCGAAAGGCCTTCACTGAATATGCGCTGGCCAAAATGAAAAAAACGCAGGCACTAATCACACACGGAGGTTCGTTTTCCCGAAGTCGCTTGAAGTTGTTGAAAGCTTCAGGTGACTTCGGAAAACGAATCGCCGCATAATTTTTTCATTTTAGCCGGCACGTATTCAGGGAAGGCGTTTGGGGAGATTGGTCGCCGCAAAAACGAGGCGATTAATCGCCAGGCGGCCAAATCTCCCCAAAACGCCCTGTGTGGCCTGACCCTAAGCCTACATGAGCAGTAAATTAGGATATTCTCAATATATAACGTTTGGTGTAGTGTGCTTTGGTCCTTATTTGTGCCCGCCGTCCTTCTGTGCTCTCCTTGTGTCTGCCTTGTGCTCCTTTATTTTGTACCCTTTTCCTTATTTCTGATATATTGTTTCTTGTTTACGTTTCTCCCTTCCCCCATGCCCCCTACCCTGTTTGTTTTCCTCTCACAGTATCCAGCGAGTTGCCGTATGGATTTTGGAAAACTATTATCACGACTTCCCTGTCTACAACCCTGCTCTCCTGAACCTGCCAAAATCCATCCTGTCCAAGAAAATGTCTGGCTTCAAGGTCTACTCCCTCGGAGAGGGTGAGATGCTCTGCTCTTCCTCTGACTTGCCTTGTCTTCTCCTAGATTTACCTTTGTGTCTTCCGTCCTTTCCTTCGATACCACCCCGGTGTATATAAATTGTCTCTCTTGCTTGTTTTTGGCGTTTATACAATACTCTCTAAGTTTAGGAATGAGAAGTGCAACCAAGTAGGACAACCCTATTGTAGGACAACCCTATTGTAGGACAACCCTATTGTAGGACAACCCTATTGTAGGACAACCCTATTGTAGGACAACCCTATTGTAGGACAACCAACTTATTATGATGTTTGACCATACACTGCTGATCCTCCACATTGTCCTACTGATTGGCCCAAAAGATGGATACAGAACAAATGGCCACATAAATTTAGGGGCAATATAGTCCTATGAATTAAAGTAGTTTTTAGATTGACGTTACTTTTTCCAGATAACCTCGTTCCCAGCATCGAAGTCGGAGGCGGCCATTAATTTTCTCATTGCACATGGAGAAGAAACCACTAGGGAGGAGCATGTCCCCATTTTATGGCTCTTACCAGCAGGCGCCAGTGAATTCTTTCTGCAGCTTTAGGGCAGTGTGTGTTGGGTATCAGAACATTGTTAGCCGCCACTTCAAAGCTTTTCCTTGCTCTTATCTCTCCGCTGACATGTAGGATAAGTGGAGGCTGCAGGCTAACTTTAAAATGAATTCCTTTTAAGCCCCTGTTGACTTACTTTTCTACTACAGCTCTTTCCACTATTATCTTTCATTTCACTTAGCTACATCCCAGTATTACCTAGGCAACAGGTTATAGGGCAGCCATCTTGGAATGTAGTTGAAATAATATTTAGAAACATTTTGCCATACTGAATCTTTAGCTAATACTGCATGGTTTGACTCATTTTGTAAGGCTGCTGTTCTTATTTAAGTAAAGGGATCCTGTCATCGAAAAACATGTTTTTTTCAAAATGAATCAGTTAATAGTGCTGCTCCAACAGAATTCTGCACTGAAATCCATTTCTCAAAAGAGCAAACAGATTTTTTTATATTCAATTTTGAAATCTGACATGGGGATAGACATATTGTCAATTTCCAGCTGCCCCTGGTCATGTGACTTGTGCCTGCACTTTAGGAGAGAAATGCTTTCTGGCAGGCTGCTGTTTTTCCTTCTCAATGTAACTGAATGTGTCTCAGTGGGACCTGGATTTTACTATTGAGTGTTGTTCTTAGATCTACCAGGCAGCTGTTATCTTGTGTTAGGGAGCTGCTATCTGGTTACCTTCCCATTGTTCTTTTGTTTGGCTGCTGGAGGGGAAAAGGGAGGGGGTGATATCACTCCAACTTGCAGTACAGCAGTAAAGAGTGATTGAAGTTTATCAGAGCACAAGTCACATGACTTGGGGCAGCTGGGAAATTGACAAAATGTCTAGCCCCATGTCAGATTTCAAAATTTAATATAAAAAAATCTGTTTGCTCTTTTGAGAAACGGATTTCAGTGCAGAATTCTGCTGGAGCAGCATTATTAACTGATTCATTTTGAAAAAAATTTTTTTTTCCCATGACAGTATCCCTTTAAGTAATTGACACCCTTGTGACATCCAAAATGGTCACTTCAAGATTGCCCAGTACCCGTTTTAGAACTAGTGACTGCTGGCAATTTTGTTTTGCTTCGTTTAATTGCCCTTTATTAGGCTGACTCGTGCATACAGTAGATATAAAACAGGCCCCTTGATTCTAGCATCTGCATCTTCCATCACATATTGCAGTTGGCTGCTTCACTTTATTAACAGAAGACTTTAATGTTGCTTTTAGAAAACAACACCAATAACTCAACGGGGCAGTCTCGAGCTGTAATAGCCGCCGCCGCAAGGAGACGAGACAACAGCCACAACGAGTATTACTATGAGGAGGCTGAGCACGAGCGGCGGGTTCGAAAAAGGAAAGCCAGGTAAGTAAACCGGACTCTGGTGGGATTTTGTTTTAGATACATCAAGTAGGTTTGACCGTATTGCTCAAGTTGTTCCTCTCAGTTAACTCGGGCAGTTGTTGGGTCAAAGTGGGCATATTGTATATGATATGAGAAAGATTTTGGCATTCGGGTGTGACCATTGCTAAGTGTATGGGACAATAGCAGACTTTTCTACTGACCACCCTGCCATCCCACTGGGTCTTGGTGAGTTTGTATCCCTCATAATTTGGTGTGTTCATCCATCCCATTGACTTTAACATGGTTCAACTTGTCCGATAACCCAAAAATCATAGTGACTATGGCGTTTTTAGGACTTTGGCGTGATGTTTTGACCATACCAGTGTCTCATGAAGGAACTATGGCAGTCGAACTGGTTGTCACCAATGCAGCCAGCAGAGTGGTTCCCTTGAATTTTATTGGTTGGTTTTATGTTTTGGAATCTGTGACAGCTGGTAAGGGCATTTGGTCTGATGTAGTAGATAATCAAAGTGGTCTAAATGCCTCCTGTATTTAGAGTTTAGACATCAGCGAGGCACAGGGCTCCCCTGAGGATGAAGCAGCTTAGAAACTTAAAGGGATTGTGTCATGATTTTTATAGTGTTGTTTTTATTTCTAAATTACACAGTTTAAACTGCAAATAATTCTCTCTACAATATAAAATGTCATTCCTGAACCAGCAAGTGTATTTAGTTGTAATATTGGTGTGTAGGTGCATCTCAGGTCATTTTGCCTGGTCATGTGATTTCAGAAAGAGCCAGCACTTTAGGATGGAACTGCTTTCTGGCAGGCTGTTGTTTCTCCTATTCAATGTAACTGAATGTGTCTCAGTGGGACCTGGATTTTACTATTGAGTGCTGTTTTTATATCTACAGCAGCTGTTATCTTGTGTTAAGGTGGCTATCGACTCAAAGATCTGCTCGTTTGGCGACATTGCCAAACAAGCGGATCTTTCCCCAATATGCCACTAACGGCATGGCTATATCAGGGGTAATCCGAATGTTCGGCCGTATGGTCGAACGATCAGATTACGATACGCCGAGGGCCTCGGACGGGTCGGGTAAAAATCAAACCTTCCCCATCGATATCGTGGGCAGATATCGATCGGGAAGACCCCTCGGAAGCCCCCATACACGGGCAGATAAGCTGTCAAATTGGTCTAAATGACCAATATCGGCAGATTTATCCGCCAGTGTATGGCCACCTTTAGGGAGCTGCTATCTTGTTACCTTCCCATTGTTCTGTTGTTAGGCTGCTGGGGGAGGGAGGGGGGTGATATCACTCCAACTTGCAGTAAAGAGTGACTGAAGTTTATCAGAGCACAAGTCACATGACTGGGGGTAGCTGGGAAACTGACAATATGTCTAGCCCCATGTCAGATTTCAAAATTAAATATAAAAAAAAATCTGTTTTCTCTTTTGAGAAACTGATTTCAGTGCAGAATTCTGCTGGAGTGGCACTATTAACTGATTAAAAAAAAAAAAAGTTTTCCAGTGTCAGTATCCCTTTAATAGGCTGATCTCAGGCTGCTAGGGTGAATAACCCTAGATTCACAGAATGCAGAAAGGTTAAACAGCCAAGTATAGAGACCGAGCTTTCCTGAATCCAGTAGTGGAACAAGCTTTGAATAGACACTGGTCTCTCTTGGTGCATTACTCAGACCTTTCTCAGGCAGATCGGGAATGGGGCTTCAGCGTGTCGTCGGTTTTTTCTGTCTGTCTGTGTGAAAACTAAAAAGAAGAGATTGTTGATTCCCCCCCTTCGTTCTTCTCAAATAATAATCTTGGAAACAGAGTTGAATTGATGCTCACTCTTGTTCCTACCAGTGGGTTGCCATTTATTGTTGAACCACAACTTGCATGGGGCCCAGCACGTCATTTTCCCTAAATTTCCCCCTTTTATACCATTCGCCACAAAGGCCCCCCATTCAAACAGCCGCACCGCTGACCTCTCCATTTCTCTCTTTCTCCCTCTAATGAGGCCTTTCCCATTGACAGGGCTTTCTTGCCAATTAGACTTTGTGCCGAAGCCCGCGGGGCAAGCTGTCAGGAGATATCCATCAGAGCTAATCTCTGCTTAGGCTTGTGGCATTCTCCCTTAAAATAACACTCTCTGCCAAAGAAGAAGAGCGAATATTAACGGATTCAGAGTTGCGAGAATATTTCCAATGTTGTTTCTCCAAAATCCGAGGCCAACAAACACTTTACTTTAATCCTGAAGATTTTGTGAGATCAGTTTGTGTTCTGCTAGGCTTGTATATACATTGTTCTTGTTTGTTCCAGGCTGGTGGTAGCGGTGGAGGAGGCTTTCACACACATCAAGCGGCTGCAAGATGAAGACCCAAAAAACCCCAGAGAGATCATGGACCCTAGAGAGGCAGCTCAGGCCATCTTTGCCTCTATGGCGAGAGCCATGCAGAAATACCTACGGACCACCAAACAGCAGCCGTACCACACCATGGAGAGCATCCTTCAACACCTTGAGTTTTGCATCACCCACGACATGACTCCAAAGGTTAGTTGTCTGAGTTCTCAGAGCCAGTTTGGCATGGTTGGAGTTAGATGTATATTCGGTTAGTATGCCATGGTAAATTTCATCACTTCATCACGGAAGGCAGTGGGCCAGTTGTATTTAAATGTAATAGTCTGAAACCCTTAGGCAAGGTCCAAAAAGATCCTTCAGCATGCTGCCAGGCACCCAGTGGAGCAGCAGGGGCGTATTTATATTAAGGCACTTAGGGCGGAAGCTTTTGGGGGGCAGCCCTCGGGTGTCTCTAAATTTATTTTTTAAATTTAAAGGGATACTGTCATGGGGAAAAAATTTTTTTTCAAAATGAATCGGTTAATAGTGCCGCTCCGGCAGATTTCTGCACTGCAATCCATTTCTCAAAAGAGCAAACAGATTTTTTTATATTCAATTTTGAAATCTGACATGGGGCTAGACATTTTGTCAATTTCCCAGCTGCCCCAAGTCATGTGACTTGTGGTCTGATAAACTTCAATCACTCTTTACTGCTGTACTGCAAGTTGGAGCGATATCACCCCCCCCCCAGCAGCCAAACAAAAGAACAATGGGAAGGTAACCAGATAGCAGCTCCCTAACACAAGATAACAGCTGCCTGGTAGATCTAAGAACAACACTCAATAGTAAAATCCCATGTCTCACTGAGACACATTCAGTTACATTGAGAAGGAAAAACAGCAGCCTGCCAGAAAGCATTTCTCTCCTAACGTGCAGGCACAAGTCACATGACCAGGGGCAGCTGGGAAATTGACAAAATGTCTAGCCCCATGTCAGATTTCAAAATTGAATATAAAAAAATCTGTTTGCTCTTTTGAGAAATGGATTTGAGTGCTGAATTCTGCTGGAGCAGCACTATTAACTGATTCATTTTGAAAAAAAATTTTTTCCCATGACAGTATCCCTTTAAAAAAAAAAAAAAATCGCCCACCGTGGGAGCATGTTTAGGTCCGGTGCCTAGGGCAGCATTGGACCTAAATACAGTCCTGTTGAGCAGCCTAGGGAATAGGTATTACATTTTAAAGGGATACAGAAAAAGGGGTTTTTGTTTTGCCAGAAAAAATGTGAAAAGAGTAGCGTTGTTGGATGAATCTATTAAATATGCTTTTGGAAAAGTTCTAGCTAATTCCTGCTTGCAAATTTCAGGGGCTTGTCTAGTTTGTTTCTCAGTCATGTGACTCAAGCTAGAATGACTGGAAAAAAGTAGAGGCACAGATGATATGATATGCAAGCAGGAAGAAGTAACTTTTTCTTGTTTATTATTATTATTATTATTATTATTATTATTATTATTATTATTGTTGTTGTTTTTTGCCCATGGCAGATAATGAGCTCTGTATAGGCAAACCCTAAACTGCAGCCTTAAGGTGGCCATAAACTAGAAGATCCGCTCGTTTGGCGATCTTTCCCCGATATGCCCGCCAACGGCAGGGCGATATTGGGTTAAATCGGGCATTCGGCCTTAGGGCCAAACGATCGGATTATACGAAGGAAATGGGCGCCGATGGGTCGTAGGACTGCAGCAACTAGCGATTAAGTCCTTGATGGCAGGAAAAATCAAACCTGCCTGATCGATATCTGGACAATTTTTCAACTGATATAGATCGGGGAGACCCGTCGGAACCCCCATACATGGGCAGATAAGCTGCCGTATTGGTCTAAAGGACTGCTATCTGTATCTTTAATCTGCCAGTGTATGGCCACCCTTTAGGTCCCTATACACAGACCGAGTCGGCAGCTTATTGGCCCGTATGTGACCTTTTGAGATCTGTGGACTGGTAATTTGTAATGCTCTAGTGTATTATATAATCTATTTAAGGCCTACACAAATTAACCGAGTTGTAGAAATTGTGTTGGGATTCCACATAACTATGCAAGTAGAACAGGTTGTGAACGGTTATAGAAGTCTCATTCAATATAGATACCATTGCATTCTATAATTATTCAATAAAGATAACTTTGCATTCCATAGTTCTTCCTATCTGTAGAGTAGTAGAGTACTGACGGGCTGTGGGAGGCATTAAATGATAAATAATGTAATTATTTTAATTTAAAAACAGTAAGTCAGGTCAAAGTAATAATTTTTATATTTGGTCTTACTGGTCCTTTAAGCCTAAGAATTTTGTGTGAGTGTCATTGCCAGCTGATGCCTATTGGCTCGCCCTATCAAAACGTTCCCATGGAGGTGCTAAGCTGATGTAGGCCACGTTTCTTAAGCTGTGGTTTACAGGCAGAACCTCGTTAATCAGACGTCTTCCCGCTTGTAACTTGATACAAGACTTTCCGCCGGGCGGCAGTTAGAGAAGCGTGTGGCTGCCACCTGCTGTCCACTCAGATCAGTTTCAGAGCTGTTGTCCCGCTCCTGTAAGGACTTCCAGGGCTGTTTTTGTTCCAGCCTTTACTGTACGCCGAGCTGATACATTTCATTAAATATTCATTGTGCTCATTTATATTTAATTGTGGCTTCTCTGTTCGTTCTGAGCTTTGTGTTAAGCAGATGCATGTTAATCGTACCCCCAGGCCTTTAATAGACGGTTGTGAGAAGCTCAATAACCTCACATCTTCTGAAAAATAGAATTGATTGTAAACCTTTAACGTGCGTTTCGGTGGCGGCGTTAATGTTATTTTTCCCTCTTTGCTTTGTTGCTCATTTAACAACCCATTGTGCTGCTTTAAAGTTACACTATACAACTGCTCCATAGAAATATATATGTATGTAATACACAAGAGCTGGCAGGATCCTACAAATCATATCCTTATAATGGAAGAATGGGGGTTCGGCACACCACCCATCTGCAACACTCCGAGGCAGTGTTTTGGTAGTCTGATCCTGCCTGACCCTCATGTTTCTGGCCAGCCCATGCAACACTAGTGCCCAATTGTATATGTTTTTATTAGGGCCCCATGATGGACACAGGCATGGATTGATATGAAATTGTTCCAGGTTGGAGCCAGTCCGGCTAGTAGATAGTGTTGGCCAGTCTGACAATGTGACACATACAAATAGAATGATGGTTAAGTGGTTCTAGATGAGGGGTTACCTGGTATCTAGTTGTGAATGGCATCAAGATTATGTTGACTGATCTACTTTTTGTTTATCCCGGACAGGCTTTTCTGGAGCGTTACCTAGGCCCTGGCCCAACTATCCAGTACCACAAAGACCGCTGGCTGGCAAAGCAGTGGACATTAGTCAGCGAGGAACCGGTCACCAATGGTCTGAAGGATGGCGTTGTGTTCGAATTGAAGCGCCAAGACTTTAGCCTCGTGGTCAGCACCAAAAAGATCCCCTTCTTTAAGCTGTCCGAGGAGTTTGTGGACCCAAAGTCTCATAAGTTTGTCATGAGACTTCAATCAGAGACCTCGGTTTGAAAGACATGACCCACTGGGCAGGTGGAAAGAGATCTAAAGGAAAAGGGTGGTGGAACGTGTTGTTCTAAAAGCTCCTTTTGCACATCTTTCCTTCCAGTGGGGACTTTTAGGTCTCTACTTATGACTTGGTTTTTAGAGACAACAATATGCCACCTTGGCGATGCACCAACCCAGGATTATTGCATCTTCCATCTACGATGCTCCGTTACTCTCTTTAAAACAGGGATTGTACAAGAAAAATGGGAACTGTAGCTCATTCTTCCAATACCGGTGTGCCCAATGGTTGACTAGTATCAGGAGCCGATAAACACTGTACAAAACTTGATCAATCCATGGTCCCTTCTCTTCCTACCATCTCTGCAATAATTGCCTTCACAGATAAAGGCCATTAAGGCTACAACCATCTCTTGCCAACATTCAAGGGCTATCTGTTCTACATGTACATGTCTGTACCACCCTACCATCCTGGTGCTGGCCCTGGAGGGTCCTCTTCTCACCTATGATAAGTCCTGTGCTGCGTGGCAAGTTGACTTGAGGACATTCAAAGCAACTAGAAGGATGGAGGTCAAGATGGCAGATTTTCCAGGAAAAGACTTGGTATCCACCCACTTCAAGAAGCTTACGTTTGGATTGGGCAGGTTGGGTTATGGGACCTTTGTTGACAGTAGGGTTTTTTTTTTAAATTTTCCAGCCATTCTGCTCAATAACCACTAACCTTGTGGCACTATTATTTTATTACCCTCTTTGTAAAAAAAATTTCTACTTTTGTTGAGACACTTCGAGATAAGGGGGGGAAAAGGTCCCTTTTTGTAACTGACATATTTGTTCTTCTGGACTGGATTCCTGACTCCGCCGGCAGAGGGGACGTCGCCTTGTCCTTGCTGCCCACTGTGAATGGGTGAGAGGGGGGTGAAGGTCTGGGTTGCATTGCCTATGCAGTTCAATCATCTATGCCAACCAGAAAAAAAACAAAACAAAAATGTCTGTTGAACGGCTGTTGCATTCCAGCTCATGATTCTTCTGGATTGTTCTTCACTACTCAATGCACTAACAAATCATCTTTTGTTTACATTACAAGTGGCCAGATTTCGATATGGTATTATTATTGGGTAGTACCATTTTTTTTATTTTTTTTTTAAATTCAATGAATGAGTTTCTAGTACCACACTTTTTATTTAAGATGAACGATAGGCTCAAAAGGATAATTACTATTTTTTAAAAATGTTCCTCACGCTGAACTTTTTTTTTTTTTTTTATATTAAAGGCGTTTTTTTCCCCAATGGCATTAATTCTCTGAAAATGTCCAAATTGCAGGAAAAATAACAAAAAACATTTTTATCCCCGTCTGTTTTACTGTTCTGGTTAAAATTGCTAGTGTACTTGCGATGGTTTCTGTCCTTGACCAGACAACAGAAGACTTGTAATATTTGTAGCCTCTCACCACTGAAGGACGTCCATAATAAAGTTGTTTTTACACTACCTAACTTTGTGATTGGAATGATACATTTATTGATCATGGGATCCATTATCCGGAAACACCTATCCAAAAATCTCCAAGTTATAGGAAGGCCGTCTCCTATAGGCTCCATTTTAATCAAGAAATTCCAAATTTTAAAAATGTCCTTTTTCTCTGTAATAATAAAACCTTTCTACGCAATCCCAACAAAGATATATAATTTATACTTATGAGGCAAAACAACCCTAATGGGTTTAATTAACGTTGAATCAATCATTAGTAGTAGACTTAAAGGATAAGTAAACCTTAAAAATAAATTAATGTAAAATTGATGAGAGTGCTATTCTGAGCACTTTTGCAATATACATCCATCATTTACTTATTTTTTATTCCAAGATATTAAGGGATACATGTACTGTTAATATGAATGAATTGTGTTACAACAGCGCCACCCGCTGGTCATTTTCCCACCAGTCTGACCACCAAGTAGTCAAGGAAGTTGTCAGGAGAAAGAAAGAGGCTGATGTTCTTCTGCTTAGGAAAGATTTGAGAAAGGTTTCTAATTTTATTCCTAAGCAGAAGAACATCAGAGCAGCCTCTTTAGTGAATACAAACACAGATTGAGTGACACTGTGAGTACCTGCTGAGCTGGAGTAACAAGCGTGGAGCCCAGTTACACCACCCACGTCGGGAACAAAATCTGGCCAATAATGTGGCTGAGCTGGAGGTCTGAGAAGGGGAGGCAGCTGTGGACTATATTGGATATCAGATGATTAGTTTATCCAATAAGGAGCCCAATGTGCAGCCAATTTAGTGAGGTGAGACATTGGAGATTATCTATTATGTTCTGTCTACAGTTCTGTTCAGAATAATAGCAGTCCAACATCACTAGCCTGACCAATCACTGTTCTTGGTAGAAATTCTATTTCTATATGGCAAATAATTTACTAGTAGGTCTAGTAGAGTAATAGCAACCTACAGACCCAACTGTCATGTCATTTATACTGATTCTGTGTCATCATCCACTGAGGCTTCTTCCAAATCATATCAATGTGGATTTAAATTACTGAGCTCATTCTTTCTGTGAAAAAACAGGAGTTCCGACCCTTATTTACAGGGATTCTGTCATTATTTTTATGGTGTAGTTTTTATTTCTAAATTACACTGTTTACACTGCAAATAATTCACTGTACAATATAAAATGTCATTCCTGAACCAGCAAGTGTATTTAGTTGTAATATTGGTGTGTAGGTGCATCTCAGCTCATTTTGCCTGGTCATGTGATTTCAGAAAGAGCCAGCACTTTAGAATGGAACTGCTTTCTGGCAGGCTGTTGTTTCTCCTACTCAATGAAACTGAATGTGTCTCAGTGGGACCTGGATTTTACTATTGAGTGTTGTTCTTAGATCTACCAGGCAGCTGTTATCTTGTGTTAGGGAGCTGCTATCTGGTTACCTTCCCATTGTTCTGTTGTTAGGCTGCTGGGGGGGAAGGGAGGGGGTGATATCACTCCAACTTGCAGTAAAGAGTGATTGAAGTTTATCAGAGCACAAGTCACATGACTGGGGCAGCTGGGAAATTGACAATATGTCTAGCCCCATGTCAGATTTAATAAAATTGAATATAAAAAAATCAGTTTGCTCTTTTGAGAAATGGATTTCAGTGCAGAATTCTGCTGGAGCAGCTCTATTAACTGATGTGTTTTGGGGAAAAAAACATGTTTGACCTTGACAGTATCCCTTTAAGGAAGGAAGGAGCAAATGGTGTGCTGCTGCTTCTACTGCATTTCTCTCAGCAAACTTTTGATTAAAAAATGTTGATTGGCGAGGGGAAAACATATAAAGAAGTACAGAAAATAAAAGGCTGCTCAAAATGATCTCCAATGCTTTAAAATGACACCAAAACCTGAGAGACGTGGAAGAAAACTGAAAGCGACCATTGGAATGGAGAGAAGAAAATCCAAACTGACAAAGACTCGGCGGCCAATGATCAGCTCCAGGAAGATGAAAGAAGGAGTAAAGTTCCCTGTGATACTGTTACAATTAGAAGGCACCTATGTGAAGCCAAGATATGAAGAGATTATGTTATAGGGAATAGATTTGCTAGTGACTTTCTGGGTTTAATTGTTTTTAAACATTTCAAACTATTCTTGCAGATTTCTTAGGATGATGGCTAACATTGGGTTGTTCAACCAGAGTTAACGGGATATCACTGTGTGACATTGTAACAAAAAAAACCTGTTGAAAATCAGAACGATAATGCCAGCAGAGGGCGCGATATTTTCTCTATAAAAAGATGTGATTGTCTAGAGCAGTGATCCCCAACCAGTAGCTCGTGAGCAACATGTTACTCTCCAACCCCTTGGATGTTGCTCCCAGTGGCCTCAAAGCAGGAGCTTATTTTTGAATTCCAGGCTTGGAGGAAAGTTTTAGTTGTATAGAAACCAGATGTACTGCCAAACATATCCTCAATGTAGGTTGACAATCCACATAGGGGCTACTAAATGGCCAATCACAGCCCTGATTTGACACCCCAAGAACATTTTTCATGCTTGTGTTGCTCCCCAAGCCCTTTAACTTCTTGATGTTGCTCACGGGTTCAAAAGGTCGGGGATCCCTGGTAGTGTTTGGTAAGCTTGATAAAAGGAGCCTAAAAATGGGGTTTATCCAGGTCCTGCCAAGTGTTCCAAATAAAGGCATTTTTATGCAAGAAGATTTGTGGTGCTGGACTTCAAAGGGTGAAAATCTACGTAAAAGGAGTAGAGAGAGGTCATTCATTGTATGTGCACCCAGGACCTTCTGGCATAAATAATTAGGAGCTGATTCTACTAATAAAGCATATGTTTAATACATTGCCAATAATGATGCTTCTGTTATAAAGGCAACCGAGAAAGGAAGAAAATTAAAGGCAGAAAACAGCTTTGTGTCTCACCCACCCCAGGCATGGGACTGTACCCCACGTCATCTTACAATCTAATGTCCCTATCACTGTAGCTAACTAGAGTCCTACTCAGAGTTCCCTGTATAACTCAGCCTGCAGCCTTGTGCCTTTATATGGTCACAGAACAACCCCTCAGTGACTTCTAATATCCTTATCATTTACAGTAGGGGGTACATTATCCCTTATAATACATAAGTGATACTCAGAGTTCCCTGTATAACTCAGCCTGCAGCCTTGTGTCTTTATATGGTCACAGAACAACCCCTCAGTGACTTCTAATATCCTTATCATTTACAGTAGGGGGTACATTATCCCTTATAATACATGAGTGATACTCAGAGTTCCCTGTATAACTCAGGCTGCAGCCTTGTGCCTTTATATGGTCACAGAACAACCCCTCAGTGACTTCTAATATCCTTATCATTTACAGTAGGGGGTACATTATCCCTTATAATACATGAGTGATACTCAGAGTTCCCTGTATAACTCAGCCTGCAGCCTTGTGCCTTTATATGGTCACAAAACAACCCCTCAGTGACTTCTAATATCCTTATCATTTACAGTAGGGGGTACATTATCCCTTATAATACATGAGTGATACTCAGAGTTCCCTGTATAACTCAGCCTGTAGCCTTGTGCCTTTATATGGTCACAGAACAAGTCTCAGTGACTTCTAATATCCTTATCATTTACAGTAGGGGGTACATTATCCCTTATAATACATGAGTGATACTCAGAGTTCCCTGTATAACTCAGCTAATTAATTATTCACTAAATAAATGACAGAACATGAGAGTTATAGCAGTTTATGGGTTTATAGACACCTTTATTAGAAATCTTACATAAAACAGCAAGTAAAAATACTCAAGGATCAATCTGAAGGCTCACAAATTAGAGGTTTCACTTTTGTATATTTCTTCTTGTTAGTTAAGTGTGGTATGTTGGTGGATTTCTCCCTTTTCGGAGATCAATCTAGCAGAAATAAAAAGAAGTGGCTGTTAATAGAGATGGAGATAACAATGGTGCTAAACTCTACAGTAGCCGATCGGCACAGTGTCGGACTGGGATGCCAGGGGGCCACCAGAAAACCTTAAACCGTGGGCCCACTTTCCAAACTATTATTTCTCCTCTCTTCACTCAACCTCTTTATTATTTACACTCTTATTTATACTCTATTCTTCCATTATTAAGCCTCTTTTTCCCATTAAGAAATAGGGAATGACCATGAAATGACCAAATTGTTAGAAGCAAGAGGCCCACTGACACCTGAGCCCACCGGGAGTTTTCCTGGGATACCGGTGGGCCAGTCCGACACTGAATCAGCAACTAATTTTGCCGCTACCAGTCAGAAAATGAAAGGAACTGTTGCTATGGGTCACTGCAATTTTGCATCTATTGACCAAATTTAATACTGATCTGAACTAGAAGATCGTTGTACTTCACTGAGCTCAAGCTTTGCTGACCTTTACTATAGAGACCTACACAGGTCTAACTAAACCTGGACCCCAAATCTGTTTTTTTTACCTGCTTAGGCCCATCAGATCATTCAACCTGCAACTGCTTTATAACAAAACCCTACCCACTACCAGCTATCCACCATAAAACCAGAGGGGTTGGTATAATAAACCAGAACTGACATATGGTAGCCCAGTTGTGGAGGTATGTGGAAATTGAGGCTTGTAGTCTCCGAGACCTGCAGAGCCACTGATCTGCATCCATAACCACAGCCACAATTTCTACTCCCAACCTGTCCATTTTTGCAGGTAACCTGTGGGCAACTATTAACCTAAGGCATACTTTGTCCCTCCATTTGTCATAATACATTCATGAGCTGTTGTTGTAGCTTTGCTGTTTTTGTTGTGACATCCTACAGTACAGTACCATAACTTACCTTGTCTAGAGCACTTGGGATAAGCCATAATACCTTGGTGGCACTGTACTCTATGCAGTTTGTAGCCTCCTTGTGAACAAATAAATGCAACGTAATATCCATGCGGAAAATATAGTTTCTCATTAAATAGCCACAACAGTTTGTTTTCTTCCACGTCCTTGCTGGTAACCACACATGGTTCTGATAAGAAACCAAAACAGATTTTATTGCAGAAGAGCACCATAGAATACAATAATATGAATGCTCAAACTGACAGTCCCCAGAATATCAAAGATTTGAGTTTTTATTTAGTGTATGGCAAATGCAAGTTCCTTTACCAATCCCAAGAAATTCTTGAATGGCGTCTGAATCCCAACAAGGAATAAGGCCAGTAGAGATACACCTTAAGCACAGGGATAACTGTACCAGCCCAGAGTCACAACCACCCAAGGACAGACAAATTCATCAAACTTGACCTCCATCTTTCTGTTCATGGTAGGACCAGTGTAGGAGATACAGCACATGTCTGTGGGTATTCTAGATAAGATAAGCTTAGGGAATAAATGAGGTGAGACAATTGACAACCCATTCTGAAATCTCGGCAGTATTATAACATTTTCCATGGGGCAAAACTATTGGTAAAAAACCAACACTATGCTGTAGGGTTGTTTGAAGACAATGAAACACACAGAAGAACTCTTTACATTTACTTAATAACTCTGCCAGGGAGTGACAAAATGCCAAGAATTGTTCATCAATTTTGATTGGTACTAGAAAAGATTCTAGATGAACAACTGCCGTAAGATTGTCAAGGCTGTAGGTTCTGTAGATTGTGGTTATGGGTGGTTTGTTGCCCAACAGAAGACCTATAAAACATTTTTGGAGAGAAGATACCTGGAATTCTTTGTTGATGGGTTTCCATAGTTGGCAACCAAACACACATTTCCATATTTTATCGGTAAATCTGCGTGAGAGTTGACATCCACAGTGATAGTCCATTATGGGAAAACTTTTGTTGGGAGAAAGCCTGCTCTTTTTTCTAGACCCAACCCAGGTTTTTTGAGGATCTGACTGTATAGAGTCTACATTTTCACTTTAATCCTTAGATCTACTGTATTTGCTGGCTGGCAAAACCATAGCATGGCTATAGAGGGGGCAGCAACTGAGGACCTCTCATTGGAAGGCCAGTGTTTCCGAAGCATCTTCCGCCAACACAGTAGAGTTTTCTATGATCCCCAAAAGCCCAAATACAGTCTCCGGTCATGTCAGTAAAATATTTACCCAATATTCTTTGTATACATAGGCAAAGCATGATTTCATGGCAAGTTTCCAAAAGAACCTGGGCATGTACCTCTGCAGACAGGTGGATCATCCCATTTTCCATATCTACATGTAACATTTCGGTTTCCTTCGAGTGTATAATACTGCAGACATTGATATGTCATTACAGTGCCGTGTTCAAATGACTTCATTCGGCCTTGTATTGTTTCCCCGTATGGCACCACTGGTGGGGACCCACAGTTCTCTAACAAGAAATATCCAATATTTTAATATAGAATATAGACAGTTTATAGTACAGTATATAGGGCAAGTTTAATAATGTTCCAATTGGCTACGACCAGGCAAAAGTTAAGCAATTCCACCCACAATTAAATCATATGGTTCAACTGACTCCTCCCTCCAGATACATTTGCTGTCAATGGTCACTTTATTAGAGGAATCCATAAGGGTTATGGAGCACTGTGACACCTTTAGTGCTAAATGCACCATATCGGTGGAACTGCTTCACTATATTAAGCTCCAGTTATAGACTACAAATGAATAAATGGATTGTCCTGTAGATTAGCAGTCCCTAATAGACTTAAAATCCAGAGAACCCTAAATCAATGGGCCGTATTAAAGTTATGACGTTGAAATACTTTCGTGCCTTTTGACATGAAAGAAGACTATTTCTTGTGTTGCAAGTTGGCTAAATATTATAGGATTTGTAGTGGAACTTGAAACCAAGTAACAAAATATTATTGAAATCTCATTGTTCCAACGGCATTTCAGTGATTTTAAGACAAGCTTTTTGTTGCTTTTCCTGCCGAGACCTCCGGTTTCCTAGTTCCTACCAGGGTCGGACTGGTGGGCGCAGAGCCCACAGGGACTCCATCCCCAGGGGCCCCGCACCCACCAAGGCCCCCACAACCCCAAGCGCTCATAAATGAAATTTACCTTCAGGGTGTTGGGGGAGGGAGATCAGCGGCCTGGGGGAGCGCCTGCAATGGATTAGAAATGGGCAGGAAGTTCCCACCGGGTTTTTTCCGGGTGCCCCGCTGGCCCAGTCTGACCCTGGTTCCTACCACGACTCTGTTCAGGTGTGTAATAGGAAACAATGGATTTGTGGGAAAGCCATTATTGGTTAGTAAGTCTATAGGAAAAGCTGTATGGCCTCTATGTACATAAAGGTATGGAAAATCTTGGCTATGAGGAAAGACTGGCCAAATTGGGGATGTTCACGCTGGAGAAGAGGCGCTTAAGGGGTGATATGATGACTATATATAAATATATAAGGGGATCATATAATAATCTCTCTAATGATTTATTTACCAGTAAGTCTTTCCAGCTGACACAAGGTCATCCATTCCGATTAGAAGAAAAGAGGTTCCAGCTAAATATTGGGAAGGGGTTTGTTACAGTGAGAGCTGTGAAGATGTGGAATTGTCTCCCTGAATCAGTGGTACAGGCTGATACATTAGATAGGTACAAGGAAGGGTCGGATGCTTTATTCACCAGTAGCTCCTCCCAGCAGACAGGAGGGAGCCAATGAGATTAGAGGAGGGAAAGGGGTGTTACAGGGAGAGCTGGGAAGTGAATCAGGGGTACAGGCTGATACATTAGATAGGTACAAGGAAGGTTCGGATGCTTTATTCACCAGTAGCTCCTCCCAGCAGACAGGAGGGAGCCAATGAGATTAGAGGAGGGAAAGGGGTGTTACAGGGAGAGCTGGGAAGTGAATCAGTGGTACAGGCTGATACATTAGATAGGTATAAGAAGGGGTTGGATGGTGTTTAGCAAGTGAGGGAATACAGGGATATGGGAGATAGCTCATAGTACAAGTTCATCCAGGGACTGGTCCCATTGCCATTTTGGAGTCAGGAAGGAATTTTTTCCCCCTCTGAGGCAAATTGGAGAGGCTTTAAATAGGTTTTTAATTTGCCTTCCTCTGGATCAACTGGCAGTTAGGCAGATTTTAAAAAAAACAAAAAAAAAAACTAAAAGGTTGAACTTGATGGACGTGTGTCTTTTTTCAACCTTACTTACTATGTATGTTACTTTGTATATTTTAATAAAGCCTCAAGGTAGTACTTACCTAGTTTGGTGCACTTCGGATAAGGGATAACGCCATTATTGCATTCTACTCTTAGGCTGAATTCAGATTTTTCGTAGCCCTGTACGCATCTAAATGAAACTCTGTCTCCATGTTGCAGTATTGACCCTCTCCACCAGAAAAAGGAGCCTCTTCTGATACCATTTGCTTTCATGTCTTCCTCAGAAAGCGTGCATGGCCCTAAGGCAAACAAAAAACAGAAATACTCATGTGTTAGTGGGTTACTCCAGTTATTCACAACCATCTTCATCTTCTCTGGAGTCAGTGACCCCAGTAATCAGAAGACTCATTGATTTTGATATTTTCTCATCTTTCCCTTCAGTAATTTTTCTATTGATCCTTCCCTGGCAAACTAAATATTTAGAACCATTATTCCCCTTTTAGAGGTCTTTCTCCTTGATTGTATGTGTGTCCAAAATAGAAAGGGCTCTGAAAAGCCAGACAATAAATATGTCCCAGACTCTTCATTCTTTAAAAAAATAGATTGATACTCTCCATGATTGTTACATGAGTAAATATCATGGCAGCAATGGCTCTTGATCCCTTCCAGATCTTCATAAAAAACTTGAAACCGACCATATTTAGCCCTTGATACTGTATGTGACTATAAAACCCTGGCCTATCTAATGACATCTCAAGGCTAGTCTGCATTTATTTGGTAGATGTGTGCAATACCATCCCAGTGCAATTTACTCAGTGGATGCTAATGCTTTTAGGAAATAAGCGTGGAAAAAATGATATTATAGTATCAATCATTATTCATACAGATATGGGTTTTTGCTCAGATTCAATGGTGCCTTCAGCTCATGATAGGCACCCCCTCAATTGAACTACCAGGGGTCCATCTATTTCTGTCAGATGACTGCCCTTAGGGTTTAAGACTGGTGGGTGTCACCATATTTCCACTTATTAGTGGACTGCCACACTGGCTACCCCTTTCTACTACAGTGCATCATCTCTGGATCTCTAACACTGGCTGGCCTTCTTTATATTTGTCTCTTTCCAAGCTCTAGGGTAGCTTTGCCCTAGAGTTTTCTTCTACATTCTTAATTACATTAGGCTATAGAAGTGAATATGATATTCTTAATCCCTTCTTTACACAGGAGAAGGGATCAGCTAATATTGCCATGACATGGAGCTACTCCTGTAAGGCTCTGCAGGGGCTTGAACCCAGGATCTCCTGGTTGTTGGCTGCTCTCCCTTAGACTGAGACAGAAAAGCAGCAAGGGTGTGCTCATCTCCATTACACCTGTTGCCCTGGGTCTGTTGCATCACACCAGGAACGTTATTGGTTGGGTGGGGCCAGCCAATCAAGGTCCAGCCCAGCCCTCCTCACAGTCAATGTATAAGCACTGGCCTTGTTTCTTGAGCACTGAGACTTGTTCCTAGCTCTTCTGTTCCTGGCTCCTGCTTCTACTCTTACTCTTATACCTAGTCTTGTTCTCTTCCTGTTCTCTGCATCTAGTCTGGTTCTTAGTCCCTATCCAGTCCTGTTTTCTTTGCCTGCATTGTGCTGCTCCTGTCCTGTCTCTAGATCTAGATTCTTCATCCTCCCTGTTCTTGATCCTGTTCCTGCATCACCCCTACTTGTCTGTGTGTACAGTAGCACCTGAAGGACTCCCTATTCTCCATAGTGTCCTTAATCCCTTACAGGTTCTCTCTCTACCTCAAACACCATTCTAGTAAGGTAGGTCTCTGCTCCGATACTTGCTATTGACCACTAACAGTGATGACAGAGATGGAGTAACAATTTAAAGTTAAAACAGACATAAACCCATCAACTTCTTTTACCAAACCACTTTGCCATGAGGGCCATGATGCCTCTGTAGTTCTGCCTTGGACTTTGTATATGAGACCTCATATATCTCGTATCTCCCTGGTATTTCCCTTTTCTCTTAGCAATATATAAGCGAAATTACTTTTTCCCTTTAACGTTATGGGAGAATCTGTGCATGTACCTTGACAGACTGGTGGATCATCCCATAGCCCATTTCTACATGTAATGTTTTGGTTTCCTTCCAGTGTATAGTATAGTGGGCACTTATAAGTCAATAGAGATCCATGTTCATATGACTTCATTCTGTCTTGTACTGTTTCTCCCTGCAACACTACTGGTGGGGGCCCACAGCCCTCTAAAAGGGAAAAAATGAAATTAGCATTGATTCTGAATATCTATACTTATATATTCAGCACAATGAATGAAAATAGAGTGTATTGATAGTGTAGTGATCTGTAGATCAGCATCCTCTGATGGACTGCAGCTGATAAAAAAATACTTGGTGCTGGTAGATGAACACCAGTGAGAGGGCGCAGGTTGTCCACCTCTCATAAAGGGGTCAGAGCAATGTCAAAGTTGTCATTAATTAGTTGGATATGAAAATTGAGTAGCAAAATGTCACCAAAATTTTAATTGCCTTTCAACAAACATTAATAATTAACAGGTATTTAAACATAGGAGTAAGTACGTGCCTGGCGCCCCTCCACATTTGCGCCCTAGGCACGTGCCTACTCTACCTACCCCTAGTTCCGGCCCTGTCTGTTATTGTAGTACAGTGAGGTTACCAGTTCATGTCAAGAATTAGGGACAATTCTAAAGAATCCAGCCAGAAGATGTAAGAAGTTTCCAGAATGTATCAAGGTCGTACTGGGGTGTTTGGCTTCCATCTCAGGGTCCCCTGATTCACAAGCTCCTCAAGAGGCCATAGCAAAGGAAATAAAAGGTATGCACGGTTGCGGGGGGGGGGGACCCCCGGGGGAGACCCCAACAGTGCATACCTTTTCTTTCCTTTGCTCAGGTGGAGTGCCCGTCGGGCAGTGGGTCTGGGAGCAGGGCTCACGAACACTGGGGCCCGCTAGGTTTTTTTCCCTATGTCCCCATGACCCAATCTGACCTTGTTTATTGGAAGTGTCCCCTGATTTTGCACATGACCTGGTAACCTTACAGTGTAACAACCATTTAAGGTAAACTCCATCCAAATATTTTTTACGAATAATGAAAAAAATATATAATATTAAACATCCTCTGGTTAGAAGCCTGCCATGTAGAAGGTCAGCTCATTTGGCCAACTAAATGGAAAGAGTTGGATAGCACTGCTTTAGATCATCATGGATACCTTGGAGTTAATTAGCTTCTTTAAATTTATGGGACAATCACAAGGGCTCAGGGCTGGAACTAGGGGTAGGCAGAAGAGGCATGTGCCTAGGCTTCAAATGTAGAGGGTTGGCAGGCACATACCTCTTCTTCTGCCTTTGCCTAGTTCAGACCAATATGTGCCCCATCTGTGGTGTAAATTCATTGTGTGCACTCTCGAGGAGGGGGGTCATAGTTGGCCAGGTTGCCTAGGGCGCTGGCCCTGCAGGAGCTGTGTTGCCCTCAAGGTTATTGCCCCAAATTGCTCCGTCACTGCCCTGTATGGCAATTGATTGTTGCTTGGAAAAGTCTGCAAGAGCATGTAAACAAACTGGTAGGCCAGCTCATAAGCACATCTACCCTTCCCTTGAGCATGAAAACTTTTAACAGATGCAATAAAAAAAAAATATTTTGTTACCTTTCTTTGCTTAAAATTAAGACTAAAATGGAAGGAATTGTTCCTTTAGCTAAGGTTTAGTGAAAGAAAGCAGGTTAGGTAAGTGTGGATGGTACTTACCCAAGCACTTGGGTTCAGGGTACCAACCAGTCTTTGTACATCTTGTTGTACCATAGAGTTTACCGATTTGTTTTGCCGGAACATAACCTTTATCACACCGATAGCTAATCACCCTATTTATAGACAGGTCAGACAAAACCCAAACATGAAGTCTTCCATTTTCCAGCGTAGGTTTCTCGCACTTATGGTCTGAACAGGGGAAAAAATGTTGAGTTAAAAATTAGATGTAGTGCAGAGACACAGAATTGTGCCCTTCTAGATGTCACAAATATACTTTTGTCAATATATAATTGTACATTGCACCCAATAGACCCAACTCCATAGTATGAGAAACATCCTCATATCATAATACTTGTGCCCCCGGCTTCACTCTGTATTGTGGCTTGAATTCAGTGTTTGGGGCTCGTCTGACAAACTAGACCCAAAAAGAACAATCTTGCTTTCACCAGTCCACAAAATTTTGCCCCATTTCTCTTTAGACCAGTCAATGTGTTATTTGGATAATTGCAAGCTCTTCGGCACATTTATTTTTTTCAACAATGGGACTTTGCGGGGGCTTCTTGCCGATAGCTTGGCTTCACACAGGCGCCTTTTAATTGTAACAGCACTCACTCGTAACTTTATACCTTCTTTGATCTTCCTGGAGGCTTTTCCATTTTGGCTATTCTTCTATCCAATTCAATGATCCTGTTCCATTTTCTTCCACAAAGGTTTTGGTGCCATTTTAAAGAATTTGAGATCATTTAAGTTGAGCAGCTTATCATTTTCTGCACTTCTTTATACATTTTTCCCTCTACAATCAACTTTTTAATCAAAGTCCACTGTTCTGAACAATATCTGGAAGGAGCCATTTGAGTCAGAGAGAAATGCCCACAACATTTGCTCCTTCCTTCCTTAAATAAGGGCCGGAATTATAATTTAAATGCAAGTTATACATTAAATTGTTGTGTGTTGGGAGTTTCCTTAACTGAGAATGATCTGGGGGGCTTTAGTGGATAACAAGTTGTCTAATTCCAGGCAATCTCATTCTGTGGCCATTTAAGGGATGAAACATAATTATGGCTCTTTATAGGTCCCTGGTGAGGCCTCATCTGGAGTATGGGGGCAGTTTTGGACTCCAGGTCTTAAGAGGGATATAAATGAGCTGGAGAGAGTGCAGAGACTAAGTGCAACTAAACTGGTTAGAGGGAGGGAAGAGTTAAATTATGAGGGGAGACTGACAAGGTTGGGGTTGTTTTCTCTAGAAAAAAGGCGCTTGTGAGGGGACATGATTAGACTTTACAAGTACATTAGAGGACATTATAGACAAATAGCAGGGGACCTTTTTACCCATAAAGAGAATCACGTGCCAGAGGCCTCCCCTTTAGACTAGAAGAAAAGAAGTTTCATTTAAAGGAACAGAGTAGGGGGTTCATCACAGTGAGGACAGTGAGGTTGGGGAATGCACTGCCGGGTGATGTTGTGATGCTGATTCAGTTAATGACTATAAGAGGGACTTGGATAGGGCCAGGCCAAGTCGACCGGGTGCCCTAGGAAGTACGGTCAACCAAAAGGGGAAATGTAAGGGGAGGGACTAAGGGGAGGTAAGGAAAGGAGAGGGGAGGGACATAGCGGTGAGTGACAGGAGTAGGTGAGAGCTGCAGATGGGAGCGAATACAAACTAGGGGTAGGCAGAAGAATCTTGAACAGGCACCTGCCAATGCCCTCACATCATTGCATCCTAGGCAGGTGGTTCTTCTGACTACCTCTAGTTCCGGCCCTGGGCTTGGATGATCTTGTACAAGCAGAATATCCAAGGCGACTGTGATACTAAAATCTATAGTTAGTGTATGAGTATATATAATTTATGTGAGTATATGGAGGGGTCAGTGTGTATAGATGCTGAGTTTCTTTTGGAGAGGTTGAACTTGATGGACTTTTTTCAACCCGATTTAACTATGTGACTATGAATCGACACCTATTTTTTTAACAGAATGAGTGAGCTCACACTGCTATTATTTGGAACAAGCTATTATTATGTGGAAGCTGCTATTATTTGGAATATGATTATGTGGAAGCTGCTATTATTTGGAACAAGCCTCAGTGAATGATCCAATGACACAGAATCAGTATACATGACATGACAGTTGGTTCTGTTGGGTGTCTATTACTCTACTACACCTACTAGTAACTTATTTGCCATATAGAAATAGAATTTCTACCAAAACCAGTGATTGATCAGGTTAGTCATGTTGCTAATATATATATATATATATTATTTGTACCTGCGATGATTCATGTTAAAGTTTATGAAACAAAGAAGGTCGATCTATTTTGTGTAAAAGGTAAAAAACTATAGAGAACCGCTTACCTGATCTCTGAGCTGCTACTGCAATAAAGCTCAGGATAAACACTGAAATCCCAACAGGATCCATTCAGCTTTAAACTGTGACTTGTCCAGTCGCTTGCACTTTCCCTCAGTCTGAGAAGCTCAGCTCGTCCCTTTATATCCTCCCTGATATTGTGAGCTCAAATACTGCCAATTTCAGGGGGCGTAGTCCATATACTGGTAACCGTCTGTTCTGCCCCTGTTCCAACCCCCAGTCCCGAGTCTCTGGATAACAGATACACGAATAATAACATCAGCAGTATAAACAGAACTTTGCATTTTAGGCTCCCAGCCCTTAAAACCAAATGTTTAGCAAAAAAAAAAAGTCTAAAGTTTCATAAGTCTCTGTAACAAAGATGATTAAATAAATCGCTTGTGTACTGATGGGAACTGGTAATGACTTCACATAAGTGGAAAGCAGAAAGGTTAATGTTACACATAGTGGAAACCCCCAATACTTTATCGAACCACCCGTGCAGCCCCTGACTTGAATGGAATAATAACACCAAATAATGAACATGGATGAAACAAATTCACAGACTAAACCAAAAGGATACAGACTAAGGGGGGCCCTGCCTTGAGGAATGTGTTTGGGTGTTACACCTGCACATGTCACTACTTTGTACCTTTTTTATTCAGCAGCAATTCCATACCTCCCAACTGTCCCTTTTTCGGAGGGACAGTCCCTCTTTTGACAGCTCAACCCGCAGTCCCTCATTTGTCTGCACTGAACAGCCAGAAAAAGAAACAAAGTTTCTCACTTAATTGGCTTTTAGCAGAGAACCCAGAACAGCCAACAGGTGCAAATAAGATACTTTGTAACAATTTTGAGACACAAAAACACAGTTTAGATAAGGAGAAATATTTTCAAACTTTCATAACCTGCCAAATTTTGTAAAACAAACATGGTAATTAGGGGGTGTGGCCACAGAAAGGGGTGTGGTCAACAAATTGCTGCGCTAGGTGCGGAAAAAATTTTATGTCCCTCTTTTTACTTCCAAAATGTTGGGAGATATGATTTTGCCATTCTGGTTGCTAGGATCCAAATGACCCTAGCAACCATGTATTGATTTGAATAAGAGACTGGAGTATGAATTGGAGAGGCCTGAGTAGAAAGAGAAGTACAGGTTATCCAGAACACTCGGTACCTGGGGTCTTCCAGATAATGGATCATTCTGTAATTTGGATCTTCATACCTTAAGGGGCAGATTTATCAAGGGTCGAATTTCCAATTTGAAAAGCTTCAAAATTTGAATTAAAAAAAAAACAACCGAAATTAAATCAAAGGGTTTTTTTTGGCCGAATATATTTGTTTGGATCAAATAGGTCAGTTTTCGATCAAATTCGAATCGAAGTAATACTGCATTCGAATCGTACGATTCAATTTTCCACCCCCCCCCCAAAAAAGTCCACCAATTGACTCCAAATAGGTTCTAGGAGGTCCCCCATAGGATAAAAAAAGCAATACGGCAGGTTTTAGATGGCGAACGAGACAGTACATGATAAATTTCGATATTCGAATTTTCTCATTTTTTTGCAAATTCGAATCAAATTTGGACTATTCCATAGTTGAAGTACACAAAAATTAGCTCGAAATTCAAATTTTTTATATCCGAATTTTCACTTCGACCTTTGATAAATCTGCCCATAAGTCTACTAGAAAGCTAAACATTAACTGAACGTTAAATAAAGCCAATAGGCTGGTTTTGCCTCCAATAAGGTTTAATTATATCTTAGTTGGGATCAAGTACAAGATACTGTTTTAGGAAATCATTTTTAAAAATGTTAATTATTTGGATAAATAAAATGGAGTCTGTGGGAGACGGCCTTTACGTAATTTGGAGCTTTCTGTACAACGGGTTTTCGGATAACGGATCCCATACCTGTAGTAGAGTCCTGCGCAGGAACCAGTTTCTAAGAACTGCAATGCGCCGTCCGCGTCCCGAACCGCAACCCGCAGATTTACCCACTTTGATCCGCTACCCGACCCAGACCCGCAACTGCCTTATACGCAACCCGACCCGCAACCCGGCGACCACCATCAAACAGGAAGTGATCATCAAAAGTGGGCGGGGACAGAAAAGAAGTTTCGTAAAATTTTAAAAGGATTAAAATATAGACAATATAACATAAGATAAGAGATATAGATGAGACCCGCAACCCGCAGACCACCATCGAACAGGAAGTGATGTTGCGGCAAACCAGAAGTGACATCATCAAAAGTGGGCGGGGACAGAAAAGACGTTTCGTAAAATTTTAAAAGGAGTAAAATATAGACAATATAACATAAGATAAGAGATATAGATGAGACCCGCAGACCGCCTTCAAACAGGAAGTGATGCAAACCAGAAGTGACATCATCAAAAGTGGGCGGGGACAGAAAAGACGTTTCTTAAAATTTTAAAAAATAGATAATATAACATAAGATAAGAAATTTAGATGAGACTCGCAACCCGACCCGCATCTATACCCGCACCAGAAAATCCTCCCCTCATTCCGCAGGGTACTCGTTTTTTTTAGGGTAACCCGTGGGTACCCGACCCGCTACAGGACTCTAAACTGTAGTAAAAAGTAGCAATAATAATACATTTGTAGCCTTACAGAACATTTGTTTTTTTAGATGGGGTCAGTGACCCCCAGTTGAAAGCAGGAAAAAGTCAGAAAAAATGGCAAATAATTCAAAAACTACAAAAAAGAAATTGAAGGCCAATTGAAAAATTGCTTAGATTACCCAATATATAACATACTATAAAGCCCAGTGTAATTCAATCAAAAGAGAATCACTCCAATTTGCTGGACATGTATTTAGGGACACTTTTGGGTTCCAGCAATTACATCAGACTTCTGGGAAACGACACAAATTCACACTTGCAGTGAACATAGAGGGGGAGAAGCGCGTGAGTGACTTTTCCAGTAAATATCTGCCCACTTGCAGCTGTAGGAGAGTGAAACCTGGACCCAGAATTCCATATCATTTTCTCTTCTAATGATTGTAAAGGTTATTGAAGAGCACAAAAGCTGCACACCTTGTACCTGTGTTTGCAGAAAAAACAGACGGGCCATGTACACAAGGACACAACATGTATGGGATCTGTTATCCAGAATACGCGGGGCCCAGGGCTTTCCAGATAATGGATCTTTCCATAATTTGGATCTTCATACCTAAAGTCTACTAGAAAATCATATAAACATTAAATAAACCCAATAGGTTGGTTTTGCTTCCAATAAGGATTCATTATATCTGTTTTATTATTACAGAGAAAAAGTAAATCATTTTTAAGAATTTGGATTATTTGGATAAAATGGAGTCTACGGGAGACGGGCTTTCTGTAATTCGGATCATTCTGGATAACCGGATCCTGGATAGTGGATCCCATACCAGTAGTCGGACGTTCAGCTGCGGACTGGAACCGTGCAGCAATTATTTACATTGTTATTACAGGTATGGGAGCTGTTATCCAGAATGCTCGGGACCTGAGGTTTTCCAGATAACTGATCTTTCCTTAATTTGGATCTTCATATAAGTCTACTTGACCTGGATCAGACTGGGTGGCCCGGGGCCCATCGGGGCTGCTGTCCTGCCGTGAAAGGAGCCTGGAAATCGCATATCTGGGTGCAGATCTGGGCTGGCAGGGCCCACAAAAACCAGTGTTTTTTCCTGGTGTTCCACAGGCCCAGTCCGACCCTGTACTTGACAATCATATAAACACAAAGTAAACCCAATAGGCTGGTTTTGCTTCCAATAAGGATTAATTATATCTTAGTTGGGATCAAGTACAAGCGACTGTTTTATTATTACACAGAAAAAGGAAATCCCTATTTAAAATGTGAATTATTTCATTAAATTGGAGTCTATTCAGAGCTTTCTGGACAATGGGTTTCCGGATAACGGATCTCATACATGTATTGAAAGATTCACACCTTGACTGATGACATGAACCTCCTTTTTTCAGAAGTCTTTTTGAATTTTGATATATTCTTATGGTTTTTTTCAGTCCAGTTATATTTGTATTCATTCTTTTCCAGCAACCACAAGGCTTAGAAATACAGTACAGGTATAAGATCTGTTATCCAGAAACCCGTTATTCGGAAAGGCCGTCTCTAATACACTCCATTTTATCCAAATAACCCAAAAAACTGATTTCCTTTTTCTGTGTAATAATAAAACAGTAGCTTGTACTTGATCCCAACTAAGATATAATTAATCCTTATTGGAAGCAAAACCAGCCTATTGGCTTTATTTAATATTTGAATTATTTTCTAGTAGACTAAAGGTATGAAGATCCAAATTACGGAAACATCCGTTATCCAGAAAACCCCATGTCCCGAGAATTTTTTCTAGTAGACTAAAGGTATGAAGATCCAAATTACGGAAAGATCCGTTATCCAGAAAACCCCAGGTCCCGAGAATTCTGCATAATTGGTCTGTGAATTGGTCAATACAGAATTTTCGGGACCTGGGGTTCATGTAAACATTAAATAATGTGAGTTTAGGGAACCATATGTCCCTGAATATTGGAAAGTTGTGTGTGTATTTATTAGTGCTGGGCGAATAAATTTGTCGGAAGCGAATTTGTGCGTTTCGCTGGCGATTTAAATTCGCAAAACTCCCACGTCAAAAACATTTTGGACGCCCATTGACTTTAACACCACCCTCGAAACTGACACAATCAACTTTTCAGATGCGCGTCCAAAATTTATGCAGTTTTTTCGTTATATCGAAATGGGAGAAATTCGCCCATCGCTAGTGTTCATGTATTTTTCTTCTCCAAATGTGATATGGGGTCATTGTGCCCTTTTCTGGGCCATTTGAAGACTCTTGTTATAAAGAGGTTCAGATTCCACAAAATTTGGAAACCTGGACCGAATCAATCGATTTTTCTCCAATACTAATTCATGTTTAATTATTAATTCAGGTTAACCCTTTTTTTTTGTAAAGGAAGAGAAATATAACAGGCCCCTTACCTGCTGACTGAGCTCCTACTGCAATAAAGGAGCAACAACAAAACCCCAACAGGACCGTCTGGATTTGGATCAAACTTCGGCTGCTCCTGGTCACTGTCCAGTTGCCAACTCTTTCCCTCAGCCAGACTTTCAGCTCATCCCTTTCTAACCTCCCTCATTTTGTAAGCGCAGATAAGGAATGCCCAGAATTCACGAGGTATTGATCTTCTTCCAATGGCCTGTCTGTTCCTCCTCTTCACAAATATCACCCCCGAGGCTCTGCATTGGACATTCATGAGAACATGATCTGTTTCAACTAAATGTTGATCAAGAGAAACTCTGTATTTCAAGCTCTAAAGCCTGGAAGGAAATTAGGAAATTCGGACAGGAAATTAAAGTTAATGGCATGTTGATCAGCCAATCACCGATCACCACGTCATAACATCGCCGCCCACACAACCCGCCAAGCCCCACAGCGCCATTGGACACATTCACAAATTTCACTAGACCTGCCCCTGACGCCGTGCACCCTTTGCAGAGCCAATCCACTGTAAAGGTGGCAACCCTAAATTTGGCAAACTGTAAGCTATTACATGAGAAGGAGAAGCAGTTTATTGCCAATAGATTAGCCACAATAGTACAAGCTATAACTCTATATATATATCTGCAGAATGCTTTAGCATACCTGAGTAAACAGCTCTAGAAGCTCTCTCTGTTTGTTTAGGATAGCAGCTGCCATATTAGCTTGCTGTGACATCACTTCCTGCCTGAGTCTCTCCCTGCTCACTCATAGCTCTGGGCTCAGATTACAGCAGAGAAGGGAGAGAAAGAGAGGAGCAAACTGAGCATGCTCAAGCCCTAGCCCTGGAGGTTTAAGCTGAAAACAGGAAGTCTGATACAGAAGCCCATGAGTACACAATAGAAGGAAAGAAATGTGCTGTTTCTTTTGACAGAGGACTCAGAGCAACATTACTTTGAGGGTTTACTGGTGTATTTATATCTTTCTGATAAAGCTTACTTACTTTTATCATTTCCTTCTCCTTTAAAGAGGTGGTTCACCTTTAATTAACTTTTGTATGTTATAGAAAGGCTAATTCTAGGCAACCTTTAAATTGGTCTTCTTTTTTTTTTAAATTTTTTTTATAGTTTTTTAATTATTTGCCTTCGGACTCTTTCCAGCTTTCAAATGAGGGTCACTGACCCCGTCTAAAAAACAAACGCTCTGTAAGGCTACAAATGTATTGTTATTGTTACTTTTTATTACTCATCTTTCTATTCAGGCCTCTCCTATTCATATTCCAGTCTCTTATTCAAATCAATGCATGGTTGCTAGGGGAATTTGGACCCTAGCAACCAGATGGCTGAAACTGTAAACTGAAGAGCTGCTGAATAAAAAGCTAA
This sequence comes from Xenopus laevis, assembly GCF_017654675.1. Lineage (NCBI taxonomy): Eukaryota > Metazoa > Chordata > Amphibia > Anura > Pipidae > Xenopus > Xenopus laevis. Next base: position 99,050,317 of record NC_054386.1, on the reverse strand, counting down.
ATAACTCAAAAAGCACAAATAATAAAAAATGAAAAACAATTGCAAATTCATACTTAAAGTTACGTTGAACAACTACTCCACACTCTCTCCACAGGAAGTGGTAAGACACAGAGTAATAATATGAGAATGTCTGTGAAACCGCTTTAAAAATTCAGCATTCAGCTCTTTAGAGACCAGCAATCATACAGCAGTCTCTTTAATGAGTGCTAAAGAATCATATTTGTATTGAAGGCTTTTATCTGTGTATGTGGCTTCAAAATAAAACCCACTTTATGGAATTTGATGCCTGCTTTATTCAGTAGCAGATACACAATATTTGACATTCATATACAGATATAAAATGCAATAATGCCATACACCACAATTTTTGTGATTAACATCGATATGCAAAACAGTCCACTCCAAAAAAACACTTCCATAAATCAAGCTGCAATGGACATGGAGAAAAGAAAGAAGTTGTCAGGAGAAAAGAAAGAGACTGCTCTGATGTTCTTCTGCTTAGGAAAGATGTGAGAAAGGTTTCTAATTTTATTCCTAAGCAGAAGAACATCAGCCTCTTTCTTTCTCCTGACAACTTCCTTGACTACTTGCTGGTCAGACTGGTGGGAAACTGACCAGCAGGTGGCGCTGTTGTAACAAAAGTCATTCATATTAACAGTATATGTATCCCTTAAAGCAGGGATCCCCAACCTTTTGAACCCGTGAGCAACATTCAGAAGTAAAAGGAGTTGGGGAGCAACACAAGCATGAAAAACGTTCCTGGGGTGGCAAATAAGTGCAATTTGGAACCCCCTATGTGGATTGTCAACCTACATTGAGACTCTGTTTGGATTAAAACTGGATTTTATACAACCAAAACTTGCCTCCAAGCCTGGAATTCAAAAATAAGCCCCTGCTTTGAGGTCACTGGGAGCAACATCCAAGGGGTTGGAGAGCAACATGTTGCTCACGAGCTACTGGTTGGGGATCACTGCCTTAAAGGATAAGTAAACCTTTAAATTAAGTGAATGTAAAATTGATGAGAGTGCTATTCTAAGCACTTTATTGAACATTCCAATTGTACGTATGTATGGGAAAGCCATGATCAAAATGTCATTTCCACCCTGGTTCAGTATTAAAACCCAATTTAAAGATAAATTTCACAATAAATAAACATCTGTTAAACTCAAACTGATGTAAATATGTAGGTAACAGAAATAGAGGTAAGTCCTTTTTAAAAAGAAAGCCTTTCCCCCCTGCATTTTCTATATTCTAGAACCAATATCTAGAAGCTCAGTTGAAGGTTGGTTAGTCCTTTGCAAAAAAAGACATTGAGACTAATGTGCACTATAGATAAATAAATAGGTCCAGGATATATACAAGGTCATCCTCTGAATAAAAATGGTCTGTATTAAGATATAAATGGGTTTTATTTACAGTGAGAGCTGTGAAGTAGTGACGTACAGGACAAACATAATAATAAATAAAACAATATATAATATACAGAGATTAGTGGTGAGAGATAAAGTAGAAAGTTCTTTGTGCCCACAGTACATTTGTTTAAATGTCAATAAAGGGATAGATTTGCAAGTACGGAAATACAGGGGTTTAGACCTTTCTCTACTATGACACTATAAACACAACAGTTGTAAGTTGTAAGTACCTACTACCACACAATAGGCCCATGGTCTTACAGATTGTGATGCTCTGCTAACAGGATTCTCTGCGGTGCAGTTAAAGACAACACCAGGGGCTGCATTATATACATTGTCTGGTTATCCACCTGCACATTCTCTGTGTCTCTGCTGCTCCAGTTCCACCTAATCTTTACATTCCATCCATTTACTCTGCAGGTTACACTGACATTGCAAGTCCTTCTGCTGTTTATCTTGTATTCAAATTCAATATTCTAAATAGATACTTCTTCTGTGAGTAGAAATTCACATTAAAAAGAAGAAAAGAACAGATACTACTGTTGTTAGCCTTCCTGGGTGCTGTAAGATGACAATTTTTAGGTAGACTGTAGGGGGCCCTTCCTTTCAGTTAGGGGGAGATTTGGGGTGACTGTTACCCCAATGTTTCTATATATCTGTATATTTGGGCCCAGTCTGAAGGTCAGTTAGGAGGAGATTTGGGGTGAGTGTTTATTTGTGCCCTGGGTACCCCTGGAACTATAGCAGGGTGACACCCCAATGTTTCTCTATATCTGTAACCTTGTTATGAGCTAAGGGGGCCCAGTCTGAAGGCCAGTTAGGGGGAGATTTGGGGTGAGTGCTTATTTGTACCCTGGGTACCCCTGGAACTATAGCAGGGTGACACCCCAATGTTTCTATATATCTGTAACCTTGTTATGAGCTAAGGGGGCCCAGTCTGAAGGCCAGTTAGGGGGAGATTTGGGGTGAGTGTTTATTTGTGCCCTGGGTACCCTGGAACTATAGCAGGGTGACACCCAATGTTTATATATATCTGTAACCTTGTTATGAGCTAAGGGGGTCCAGTCTGAAGGTCAGTTAGGGGGAGATTTGGGGTGAGTGCTTATTTGAGCCCTGGGTACCCCTGGAACTATAGCAGGGTGACTGTTACCCCAATGTTTCTATATATCTGTAACCTTGTTATTAGCTAAGGGGGCCCAGCCTGAAGGTCAGTTAGGGGAGATTTGGGGGTGAGTGCTTATTTGTACCTGGGTACCCTGGAACTATAGCAGGGTGACACCCCAATGTTTCTATATATCTGTAACCTTGTTATGAGCTAAGGGGGCCCAGCCTGAAGGCCAGTTAATGGGGGAATTGGGGTGAGTGCTTATTTGTGCCCTGGGTACCCCTGGAACTATAGCAGGTTGTCACCCAATATTTGTATTTATCTGTAATCTTGTTGCAAATTACGGGTGAGCACATCATCATGCTGGTGTCATTGTGGCAGTCTGTGGATCATCTTGAATGTGACTGAACAGAAGATGGGAGTGCTCCTGACATACCTTCGCTTTAATAAATTGCCAAAAGGGGCTACCAATCATTAATGGCCGACTGATCCCTAATCTCTAATCCCTACCATATTAATTAAAATTGCGAATTTATTTATAAGAATATTTTTATTTAAAAATAAAAATTATGGATTGATGGGACCCGTCTCTTATTGGTCTTGAGCATCTTGTGCTTAGTCCATAAATGTAAAGTTTATGTAAAGCAATTTGAATAATTATAATGCAAGTGCTAAACATCAAGTTGATTCCTAAAGGCACCGGAGTCAACATATACTGAATGAACTTACTGTATACATCGAGATCATAGTACTGTATACACATTCTCCCATGGCTGAATCCTTCTGCTGAGTAGATGCCTTCATCTTCCATGGTTAGACCAGTAATGATTAAGGAACTGTTGGCGGTGCTGTTTAACTTCCCATTGTACCTGTTATCCATGATACTAATGGCCCCACTGCTTTCTGTAATAGCAATGAATTGATTGTGGGTGCCAGTGTTTACTCTCCAATATGTATTTATTTTCGCTCCCTCGTTTATTTGCAGAACTGCATTTCCTCTCTCTGTGGCCAACACTTTTCTCATAGGTCCACAAGAGTCCGCACGTACAGCTGCTGGCAAAACAAGAAGATATAATACTTGCAGTTGCAGCCACCCAAAGCATAATATAACTCTTTATTAGTGATGCAACTAAACCACAATAGAACTAGTGAATACAATTGTGAATATCAGCACTTCGAGTAATTAGTGATATAAAATGGAATGGAATGGCTACACGGTACACAGGTTACAAAGACTCAAACTCAAATTGGATCTAAGGCCACTTAGTGAAAGCTGCTACATTAATATGGGGTACAGATTATTTAACATTGTTATATATAAGAAACTTCATTTAAATTTGGAATGACTGCATGCATAGAAAAGCAGCACCCCAAAAACCAATGGAAACTGTGACTCCCAACATGAACAGCACAGGTACTCCCAGCATACTCCAGTATAAAATGACACTGTTATCCCAGCATTGAACAGCACAGGGACTCCCAGTGTATTCCAGAATAAAATTACACTGTGACCCTAGCATCGAAGAGCAAAGGTACTCCCAGCATACTCCAGTATAAAATGACACTGTGACCCCAGCATTGAACAGCACAGGCACTCCCAGTATACTCCAGCATGATATGACACTGTGACCCCAGTATTGAACAACACAGGTACTCTCAGTATATTCCAGTATAAAATGACACTGTGACCCCAGTATTGAACAGCACATATACTCCCAGTATACGCTAGAATAAAATGACACTGTGACCCGACATGGCAAGTGCAGAACAGCATAGTTACTCCCAGCATCTCTCTATCATAAAGTGACATTCTTACCTTTAAAAAAAACCCAAGCATAGGCCAGCAATGTGACACCCAGAATACCTCCAGCATAAAATGACACTGTGACCCCAGCATTGAACAGCACGGGTACTCCCAGCATACTCCAGTATAAAATGACACTGTGATCCCAGCATTGAACAGCAAAGGTACTTCCAGCACACTCCAGTATAAAATGAGACTGTGACCCCAACATTGAGCAACACAGGTACTCCCTGTATACTCTAGTATAAAATGACACTGTGACCCCAGCATTGAAGAGCACAGAGACTCCCAGCATACTATAGCATGAAATGACACTGTGACCCCAGCATTGAACAGCACAGGCGCTCCCAGCATACTCCAGCATGAAATGACACTGTGACTCCAGTATTGAACAGCACAGGTACTCCCAGTATACTCCAGAATAAAATGACACTGTGACCCCAGCATTGAAGAGCAAGGTACTCCCAGTATACTCCAGTATAAAATGAAACTGTGACCCTAGCATTGAATAGCACAGGTACTCCCAGAAAACTACAGTATAAAATGACACTGTGACCCCAGCATTGAACAACACAGGGACTCCCAGCATACTCCAGCATGAAATGACACCGTGACCCCAGCATTGAACAGCACAGGTATTGCCAGCATACTCAGTATAAAATGACACTGTGACCCCCAGAACTGAACAGCACAGGAACTCCCAGTATACTCTAGTATAAAATGACACTGTGACCCCAGCATTGAAGAGCACAGAGACTCCCAGCATACTATAGCATGAAATGACACTGTGACCCCAGCATTGAACAGCACAGGTACTCCCAGCATACTCCAGTATAAAATAACACTGTGACCCCAGCATTGAACAGCACAGGCGCTCCCAGCATACTCCAGCATGAAATGACACTGTGACTCCAGTATTGAACAGCACAGGTACTCCCAGTATACTCCAGTATAAAATGAAACTGTGACCCTAGCATTGAATAGCACAGGTACTCCCAGAAAACTACAGTATAAAATGACACTGTGACCCCAGCATTGAACAACACAGGGACTCCCAGCATACTCCAGCATGAAATGACACTGTGACCCCAGTATTGAACAGCACAGATACTCCCAGTATAAAATGACACTGTGACCCCAGCATTGAAGAGCACAGGTACTCCCAGTTTACTCCAGAATAAAAAGACACTGTGTCCCAACATGGCAAGTGCAGAACAGCATAGTTACCATGTTACCTTTAAAAAAACCCAAGCATAGACCAGCAATGTGACACCCAGAATACCTCCAGCATAAAATGACACTCTGACCCCTAAAACCACCAGCACAGAACAGCATTGCTACTCCCAGCATACCTCTAGCTTTAGATGACATTGTAATCACCAGCATCCCCCACTATGATTCGCAACTGTGACTCCCAGACAGCATAAAAAGCACCCCCAGTGCTTAAGATCAATGGTTGCGAGTTGAAAAATATCCCAGATGCCGTCATAAATACTCACTACTGATAAGATTACAACTGAACACTTACATATCTGAAGAAAAAACATAATTATTGTCCAGCAGTAACAGGATATCATGATCATTGTGTGTCTGTGCTGTGTATAATTAAAATACAAAATGTATTTAGTTATATCCGGTAACACGTATCGTTAGGGCATCCTGTCTGGTTTACTCATCAATTCTCATCAAAACTGGTGAAAATTATTAGAAAGGAAGGAAGAGAGCAGTGCTGGGCACCCATACTTGTTTCATTCAGAGCAATTTCCCGAAATGTATTCATTAATACATTTACAAAAAAACATTAAAAAATCTTTTAGTTTACCCAGGAAAACAATATATTGGTTTTTTTTTTCAAGACAACTTGAGCTTTCAAAATATGCAAGAATTTTAGAGTAATTCCACTTCTGTAAAAAGACATAGGCTTCGAAGTGTCTAATAAAATGAAAAAAAAAAAACATGTTTCACATCTCATATATCAGAAATATAATTTATTTTATGGACAAGAACACAGGCAATTTAGAAAGTTCTATGTCTCCTGTCTTTTCGCCTTCTATGAACAAAGACCCCGACTGCTTATTATGTGCCATAAGACCCACTAACAGTACAAAAAGCCCCCCAAAACAATATATTTTTGGAAAGTACACATTCTGACGAATCCAAAATAGGTAATTATGTCTTTCTATGCCGAATTACCATTCTGCAAAGCTACGCTAAAGGCAGCGGTTTTTATGACATTTCTGAAAATGGCCTAAAAATATTGCAATTGGCCACATTTATCTCACCCAATTTCTTACATACAATTGGAAAACATCCTAAATTTTTACGCCAAGGGTCTACTGAACAGTTTGATGCCCAATATGCATAGATTTACCAAAGTATTTGATATATACGGACCCCGAATGAAAATAGTGCATATGAATTTTCTCGCTGCCAATTCAGCTTTTGGAATCTGAGACCCTTGAGTGTGTATTATGTAACATAAGCGAAAAGGCATCTGTGTATAACCAAAGTACCAAACTGCAAAGCTATGCCAAAAAACACATAAGGAACAATAATGGAGGCATAAAATTGCAATAAAACTACAAAAATTGCCCAAACTAATGAAACAACAAAATAACTGATCCAACAGAGTAATTAGTGGTCAAAATACCTGATCCAAAAGGCACGGTGCCCAAATGATCAGTTTTTAGGTGGAAAACAAAAGATAAGAATAAAATGAATAAGTAAAAAAAATGTTTGTGAGTTTTTGTATATACATGAGTGTACACTTATACAAGTTGACTGAGCGCGCGTGTGTGTGAATAAGTGTGCAAAAGGGTGCAGAAGTGTAAAAAAAGGGCAATCTCTACTAACACGTGTGTAAGTGTATAAATGTATGCAAGTGTATGTAAGTGTGTGCAAGTGTGTAAAAAAAACGTGCATAAAAACGTGATTTTGTTGTGGGAGGGTCGTTGGAGGGGTCCTCGAGGTCCTGGGGTCCAGTGTGCAGAGGATCGTGCAGCAGGAAGTGTGTGGGCGGTGCACTTACTTCAGGAAGTCAGGAGAGCAGAAGGCGTAATCAGACCATGTGCCTGCTGCCCTGGAGGTTGGCTCTGTGACAATCGCTTCACAGGTCCATCATGACAGCCCCCAGCCTCGTTGCCCAGGGGGCTGTCATTCCTCCTAACTCTCTGAGAGAAGGGCTCAGCTGTAGCAGAACGTGCCATGTACATTCTTGGCAGTCTATAAGGGTTAAAGGATAAGTAAACCTTTAAAAATAAGTGAATGTTAAATTGATGAGAATTCTATTGTAAAAACACTTTTGTCATTTACATTCATTATTTATTCTTTTTTCATTCCAAGATATTAAGGGATACATGTACTGTTAATATGAATGAATTTTGTTACAACAGCGCCACCTGCTGGTCATTGTTCTGGGGAAAGAGAGGGGTTGATATCACTTCAACTTGCAGTACAGTGATTGAAGTTTATCAGAGCACAAGTCACATGACTGGGGGCAGCTGGGAAACTAACAATATGACTGACCCCATTTCAAAGTTAAATACAAAAAAATCAGGTTGCTCTTTTGAAAAACGGATTTCAGTGGAGAATTCTGCTGGAGCAGCACTATTAACTGTATTTTTAAAAAAACATGTTTTCCCATAACAGTATCCCTTTAAAGGTGAACCATCCCTTTAAACAAAAGTGAAACCAGGGCCACTGTTGGAAATCAAAAATCGAAGAAAACTGGGCCCGTCCGCCCGGCCCCCAAGGCCCGCCCACCTGGCCCACTCCACATCACAGTTAAAAGACCACACAGACATCAGCGCTAAAAAAGGTAACCCCCCACACACAGACAAGTTATAAAAAGCTATTGGGACCAGGGCCCCCCTATAAGTTAAAAAAGAATATTGGTGCCAGGGCCCCCATTAAAGTTTTTTTTAAAAAGCATTGGTGTCAGAGCCCCCCTTACAAGTAAAAAAAAATTTTGGGCCCCAAAGAATATTTTTTAAAAAAACATTGCCGCCAGGGCCCCCCTTACAAGTTAAAAAAAATGGGGCCCCTACAGAATATTTTTTTAAAAACACATTGGTGGCAGGGGCCTATAGAGTATTAAAATAATACAATGGTTGAAAAAAAACCAAAACACACCAATTGTTGTTCAGGGGAATTGAACTCAAGGCTTCAGGACTTCAATTACGGCTGGTTTTGTGACTTCGGATCTTTTCGCCGCTTCAGGACTTAAATTTTGGCTGTTTCCGTGACTTCGGGTCTTTTCGGCGCTTCAGGACTTCAATTTCGGCTGTTTCTGTGACTCTTGGTCTTTTCGCCACTTCAGGACTTCAATTTTGGCTGTTTTCGTGACTTTGGGTCTTTTCGCCACTTCAGGACTTTAATTTTGGCTGTTTTCGTGACTTTGGGTCTTTTCGCCACTTCAGGACTTTAATTTTGGCTGTTTCCATGACTCTGGGTCATTTCGGCACTTCAGGACTTTAATTTCGGCTGTTTTCGTGGCTTCGGGACTTCAGCTGTTCGTCTTTTTCGATACTTTCGCATTTCGGCTGTTTGGGACTTCGGGAGGAGGTGGCTTCGGCGCTATCAAGGGGGGCCCGGCAGCAAGAATTTGATTGATAGTGAGACTTGTGGTACCAATGATGTATCTTGTTCCAGGGAAATAATAGGCAGGGACAACATTGGGAAATTGTCAGCTATTTTACTGATATAGGGGGCTGATAGGGAGAGGCATCAGGATGGAGGGGTTAAAGGGGACCCGTCACCCAAAAAAAATATTCGAAATCCTATTTTTTCACATTAGTCAAGCAAAATGAACTTTAATTACACCTGTTTTAAAATTATTTGGAAAATTTTTTTTCCTTTAGTTGGGAATTCATAATTATAACAAGCGGCAGGAGCCATTTTGTGGGCCCCTGTTATTAAGAAAGCCCTGTATCTCTCGAATCTTGTTGTTTCACGCAAATGGGGGGGCCTGATGTCCATTCCCCATGTCCTGGTTAACAATTAAATGGTGGGAAAGAAACTGGGGAATGTGGGGGGAGAGCGTGACAGTAAAGGAAGTGCTGAATGGAAAAATGAAAGTAATCGTCTGCCCCGCCTCTATGTCAGGCAGAAATAATTGATTGCCAAACTGAGAAATTTTCAAATAGGCCTTTTTAACAAACTTATGAATACCAAATAAAAAAATAAATTGGGGGAATTTTCAATGTTTTTAAATTGAAAAGGACTTTTATTATAACAAATTTTTTATTTTCTGGGTGACAGGTGCACTTTAATGCCCGCTCCTGCTAAGTGACATTTTTCAGCTCCCGTTTTCCCCATTGGTAGGGTCTCTTTCCTTTTTAACCTGCAAAGCCCATCAATTTTTCCCCGCAAACAGGGGAAAATTTTGGGCGGTACAACACAGGCACAACGGGGGGGTCAGGGGAGGGGGCCTGCGGGGGACCCCCCCTGGGGGTGTATAAGGGCAAAAGGGGGAAAGTCCTTTTTCCCCGTGAGGGCCAGGCAAAGTACAATTTTAGGGAAATCCAATACAGAGGTCAAGGTCCAGCAAGGGTTCAAGATGGCAGGCCCAAGGGAAGGGGGTTTAAATGTCAGGAAACAGGCAGAAGGTTCAAACAAAGGAAAAAACCCGGGGAAGCAGGGAGACCCAAAGGAAACAAAATTAATTGAGCCCAAATACCGGGCATCGGAACCGGGTTTCCGGCGTCCTTTTAAAGTTTAATTTTGGCGCCACGGGGGCGCGTGGAGGGGGTCCCCGGGGGGTCCCCGGCTGTTCCGGCGCCTGGGGGTCCTTGCGCCCCAAGGTGCAGGTCCGGGCGGCCCGGCCATCTTAAAAATCCCGCCGCGCGGAGAGTGAGGGTAAGGGAGGGCCGAGCGCTCTTTTGTGACAACGGGATTTTTATCACCAACCCGGCAATTTTGGTTTTAAAACGGGCCTTGGTGGCAATTCATACTTAATATAGGCTTTTAAAAATATATTGAAAAAGTACCTCCTCATTAAAAAATAAGGATTTTTAAAAAGTCACCGGGAGGGGGTTTCAAGAAGGCCCTCAGGTCTTTGGAATTCAGAATTCAAAAAACCTTCAATATTTTCAATAATTTTCCAACAAGGGGCACTTTATTCATTATTAATACAAAAAAGTTTTAGGAGTTTCTGCCCAAAAGGGACATCATTTCCTTAAACCGTTTATAAGTGATGACATCAGAACTCACCGTTTATAAGAATATAATTTACAGGATATTCATGGCTTTTGTGTATTATATAAGGATATCTACGTTTCCCTTACTATAAGGATTGGCTGAAGTTGCCTTGCAATGTAGTTTTATATCAATCAAATTGTGACTGACCCCAAGTAAATGATAAAAGTTCATTATTTCTGTTTCCATCTCCTGTATTACAACTCATACACTGGCTGACTATCCTTTCCCTGGTCTGACTCCAGCGGTGCTGCCATACTTATTCCCTTGAATGAATGTCAGGCTGGGGCTGCTCAGGAGGTCCTATTGCTCAGCTGTCAGTGAGGGCAGAAAGAGTGAAAAGAAACACCAGAGGGGCAGCAGAAGGGTAAGGGCTGGGCATAGAGAGAAAAAGAAGCCATGGGATCATCCGTAGAAGGCTGGGTGGGGTCAGGGGGATCCCTGGCAGGAGAAATAATTTGGTATGGTTTCTTTTCTTTCCCCCCAAAAAAACCTTTTGAGTTTTTCCCCTTGAGGAGCCCCCCCGGGGGGTTTGATCCGGCCCTGCCCACCCTCTGCAATGAGGAGGCTCCGGGGGAAGGGCCAGGATCTGCCCATGTCATCAGCTCTATGTCTGGGATATATAGAGAGAGTGCAGGCAGCACAGAAGCAGCAGCAGCAGCAGCAAAGAGAGGATAGTTAGAGATCAGCAGCAGAGAGAACCAGTCTGACAAGGTGAGAGATCTCTTTCTTTCTTCTGTTATTATTCCCCTCCCCAATTTCTTACTGGAAACCCCAAAACTCCTCTCAATGTAAATGATAGGGAATCACCTCCACCCTCAGTGCCTGAGACTCGTGTTACATTTACTGCGCAAGGAAAGAACTGCAGTGCCCCTCAACTGCCAGCTGCAACTGCCCCCTGTCTCCTGCTCCAACTGACATTTACTGGGAGAAACCTGAGCCATAGACTTGCTGCTGCTGCTGGGAGAGTCTGCAGAAGTTTCCAAATTTATTCACAGGGGACTCACATACCGCAAGGGGATTGCTAAAATAATTTTTAAAAATATAAAATGATTTCTATCTATCTATAGTCTATGAATAGTAATGTCTGCTCACTTGCAAATTTACTCACTTAAAAGTAATTACATGGAGTTAATTCAGTTAAATCAAATAGATGGATATAGAACACTGGGGTATTTATAACATGGGCAAATTTGCCCATGGGCCCGTTACCTATGGGAAAAATCGATTGCTGCATTCATTGTTCTTCTTTTCAGATGGCTTTAAAAAGCTAATCACGATTGGTTCTAAGGGAAGCCCATGGGCAAATTTGCCCAGTGTTGATAAATTTACCCGGTTTTTTTTTTGGGATATATTTTGAAAAAAGTTTTTGATTTTTACAAAATTTCCCCGATCATTCCCGGTGCCCCGTGGGGGCTGCGGAAAATCCTTGTTAGGGATCCCCCGACCCCCATTGGGGCTTTTTCAGAAAAGGGTTTAGTTTTACCGAACCAAAACCCCCCAGGCAAAAACCCAAGCTGAAACCTAATTTGCATAGCAAATTTTGGATTGGGGTTGGTTTTTAAAAATTGGGCCCGAATCTTTTTTCGAAGGATTCGGGGGGTTTGGCCGAATCTAAAAAAGGGGGATTCGGTGCATCCCTATTTTCCCTTTTGTATTAAAAGGCCGGGGTGGAAAACTTGGGTTCTGGCAAATGCCAAAGTGGCCTGCTGTTTTTTAAGTTCCAAAAATAAAAAACTTATTATTTTTTGGGCGGGGGGGCTGTTTGGGCTTCTGTGTATTTAAAAATTCCCGGGGGCCTATTTTGGCTCCTATCCAGACATGTTAAAATAAAGGCAATTAAAAAATTGGGGGACTGCATTGGGGTCAATTTCACTGGCTGGCTGCCCCACTCCCTTGGGGGGGGGGGGGGTCATGCCCTGCAATATAATGTAAGACGCGATGGACACGAAAATGCTTTTCACCCCCCCATAGACTTTAAAATGTTTGATACTCACGGGGGCTGAAAAGCATAAAATAGTGGTAACGGGGCCCGGCTTTCCCATTCAGTTTTTCCCCAAAGGGGGGTTTTTTTGGGAAAAAAAACATAAAAAATCAAAAAAAAAAAAACTTCCCCTAAAAAATCCACCCCCCCTTTTTCCCCTCCAATCAGCTCCAAAAAAAATTGTGTGCTCAGCCACCACCCCTTCCCAATGTCAGGGTCGGGGGGGGAAAACCCCCCCTTACAAAAGCTAAAACCCTTTTTCCAAAATTTCCCAACCAGCCCAAAAAACCCAAAGTCACAAAAAGGAAAAGGGAAATTTTTTAAGCCCTGAAAGCCACGAGTTCAATTCTACTGAACCCAAGGGGTTTTTTTTTTTTTTTTTTTTTTAATCCCTGGCCACCAGTGTTTTTATTTTAAAACTCTTAGCCCCTGCCACCAAAATGTTTTATAAAAAATTTTTCCTGGGGCCCCATTTTTTTTTTATTGTAAGGGGGACTGGCGCCAATGTTTTTTTAAAAAATATTTGGGCCCCAAATTTTTTTTTATTTGTAAGGGGGGAACTGACCTTTTTTTTACCTTTTTTGGTGCGATGTCTGTGTGGTTTTTACTGAGATTGAAGTGGGGGGAATTGAGTGGGGTTGGGGGGTAGGTGGGGTAAAAATTTTGTTGACGGTTTTTTGTAAGGCGGCCCTGCAACTTTATGAGTCAATAGCAATTAGATCAGGCGGCACGCCGGATAGAATAGGAGAAGTTTATTGCAATAATGGGGTTAACAGCAGCGCCTTACACGTTTCGGGAAACACTCCCTTAATCATAGGCTGGGAAGAACCACGTGTGTTGGCATAGGGAGTTGCAGCATAGAGTCACTTTGGAGATACCGGACCAGCAATAACGTAACTAGAGCACCAGGGGCCTGGGTGCAGGCTGGGCCCCCCTCTCAATGAAATTTTGGCGCTGGATTCCCATCGGAGCCAGGGTTGCCAAGTTGGCAATTTTCCAGGCAAATTGGGCTACTAATTTAAAGCCCAGGCTGGTTTTGAAAGTACAAACTAGCCAAGGTACAGCTTTGGGCAACTTTTTGGACCTTTGGCTGGTTTGTATTTTGGAAACCAGTTTTTTTCTTGCCCTAATGTGCCAAGCCTGTGTCTCCCAATGCATGTTGGGTAATGTGGTTTTTGTTTAACAATTTGCCAACCGGCAAGTGTAATGTTAGACTACACTACCCAGCATGCAATGGGACTGACTTGTGTAGAAGTCGGGAGTTACCAGATTTTGGGCTCTGTACCCCTGTTTCCCGTCACTCTTAAGCATTCTCGCATTTTCCGGTGATTTTCCTCAACTTCATACAATTTTGGGGCAAAAATCTGCTGGTCACCAAAATGTCTAGAGTTTGACCTGTTTTACCAATATTTATTGAAATTGTATATGTATTAGGGACCCCTATACCTCCCGGGTCCCCCTCTGTAGTTACACCCCTGTGATGGGTGAATCTGTCCCATTTTGCTTCATGGAAAAATTTGAAAAAGGCATATTTTCATATAGAGGTATGGGATCCGTTATCTGGAAACCCATTATCTAGAAAGTTCCAAATTATGGAAAGGCCGTCTCCCATAGACTCCTTTATAATAAATGAATCCAAGTTTTTATAAATTTCTTTTCTCTGTAATAATAAAACAGTACCTTGTACTTAATCCCAACTAAGATACAGGTATGGGACCTGTTATCCAGAATGCTCGGGACCTGGGGTTTTCTGGATAACAGGTCTTTCCATAATTTGGATCTTCATACCTTAAGTCTACTGTAAAATCATGTAAACATTAAATAAACCCAATAGGCTGGTTTTGCCTATTGAATTATTTGATTGTAATGGAGTCTATGGAAGACAACCTTTCCGTAATTCAGAGCTTTCTGGATAACGGGTTTCCAGATAACGGATACCATACCTGTATAATTAATCCTTAGCTGCTGAATAAAAAGCTAAATAACTCAAAAGTCACAAATAATGAAAAATGAAAACCAATTGTCCTATAGTCTCAGAATATCTCTCTCTACATCATACGAAGAGTTAATTTAAAGGTGAACAACCCCTTTAAGTCAAAACAAGTGTCCACTCTAAACAAGCGTCCACGCATTATTCTGCTTGCCTCGTTATAGATCATTGTTTGTATTTACCCTTTGTATACCCCTATAATCAGAAGAGAACAGTTGTTGCCTGTGTCTCAGGTTTACAGAAAGGAGGGAGTTCATTTTACAGTCGGCTTTAACTGGGAAAAATAACCTCATTAACTGTCTTCTCCTTCTCCCACCATCATGCTGAGGAAATAGGGGAATCTGGGGAATGAAAGTACTTTCCATGTCACTTTACTGCACTATTACATAATTCTCTACGTGACGGGATGTATTGATTCAGTTGTGGCACACCTGTTATAGGAGGGACGTCAAAATACCTTTTCATGTATATTGTCCTTATCCCGTACTTAAAGGGATTTTATCATGATTTTTATGATTTTATGATTTCTATATTATACTGCAAATCATTCACTCTACAATATACAGCAAGTGTATTTAGTTGTAATATTGGTGTGTAGGTGCATCTCAGGTCATTTTGCCTGGTCATGTGATTTCAGAAAGAGCCAGCACTTTAGGATGAAACTGCTTTCTGGCAGGCTGTTGTTTCTCCTACTCAATGTAACTGAATGTGTCTCAGTGGGACCTGGATTTTACTATTGAGTGTTGTTCTTAGATCTACCAGGCAGCTTGTGTTAGGGAGCTGTTATCTGGTTACCTTCCCATTGTTCTGTTGTTAGGCTGCTGGGGGGGGAAGGGAGGGGGGTGATATCACTCCAACTTGCAGTACAGCAGTAAAGAGTGACTGAAGATTATCAGAGCACAAGTCACATGACTGGGGGCAGCTGGGAAACTGATAATATGTCTAGCCCCATGTCAGATTTCAAAATAAATATAAAAAAAAATCAGTTTTCTCTGATTTCAATGCAGAATTCTGATGGAGCAGATGTGTTTTGGAAGACAAAAACATTTATTCTCATGACAGTATCCCTTTAAATTCACAAGTAAGTGAAAGTGCTATAGTGAATGTGCTTGGCCTTTGCTCCACAGTATCTGCAATAACTTACATTAAACCACAACCATACCCTTCATAAAAAACACACACACACACAGTTGCTTAGAGTTTCTGACAGAGGTTTTGAAGGCCACTATATTATTTGTTGTGTTGGATTCCATTGAATTGAATGTGTGTCTCTGCACAGGGAGGGACAATACAAAGGTTTTTCCATCCTGAGGATTTGGGTACTTTGTTCAGGACATACTTTCTGCTGGATGTGTGTGTTCCCCTACACTTGCCATGCATGTTGCTTGTTAGGAAGCCTCAGTATCTATTGTGGGAAATGTTTGCAGGGGTTTAAAAAAAAGTGACCCAAATTTCTTAAAGAATAAGTAAACCTTTAAAATTAGTGAATATAAAGTTGACGAGAGTGCCATTCTAAGCACTTTTGTAATTTACATTCATTATTTATTTTGTTTTAATTCCAAGATATTAAGGGATACATGTGCTGTTAATATGAATGAATTGTGTTACAACAGCGCCACCTGCTGGTCAGTTTCCCACCAGTCTGACCAGCAAGTAGTCAAGGAAGTTGTCAGGAGAAAGAAAGAGGTTGCTCTGATGTTCTTCTGCTTAGGAGTACAATTAGAAACCTCTCTCAAATCTTTCCTAAGCAGAAGAACATCAGAGCAGCCTCTTTCTTTCTCCTGACAACTTCCCTGACTACTTGGTGGTCAGACTGGTGGGAAACTGACCAGCAGGTGGCGCTGTTGTAACAAAATTCATTCATATTAACAGCACATGTATCCCTTAATATCTTGGAATTAAAACAAAATAAATAATGAATGTACATTACAAAAGTGCCTAGAATGGCACTCTCATCAATTTTACATTCACCTATTTTAAAGGTTTACTTATCCTTTAAAGGAGAATCAAAGCCTAATATATAGTATAGTATAGATAAAATATATATCTAGAAATTCTGTATTTTATTTACTGAACTGAAGCTATAACTGCAATGATCCAAGTTGCCCCCAGCAGCTCCCTATCTAGTATTATGTTAGGTCATCTTTTGAGTGCCAGTGGCACTGCACATGCTCAGTGTGCTGGGAGTGAGCAGAAAAGAAGATGGGGAGCTACTGGGGCATCTTTGGAGACACAGATATTCCCTGTTATAGGACAGTGGAGTCCTTCGGCTGGTATAGAAGCCCAAAAACATAATGTACAACATTTCTAGCCTAATTCTTTGTAAAACTTCAGTTCTCCTTTTTTAATGCACCGTTTGTGGGATCCGGTGTGATATCTGATCTCTTGCCCCTGTATTAATGAGATAGGAGGTACAGAGGCCTATCAGAATTGGCATCAACCACATTTAATTCACTTCCCTTTTAAACATTATTAATATTATCACCATCATTTAAAACACGCTCACATATTCAACAGCGCTAAACAGAAGGGTATGTAACAACTGCATGGGGAAACTAATGTAGCACACCCGTGAGTGTACTTTTAGCTGTGTTAGATTTACGTGTGACCCGACCCCAAACTGTTAGTGAAAAATCCCTCGGCATCCGAGAAAGTTAGTCCCACACAGTTCCTTTGCAATCAACGTAACAGGTTTATTGAATACAACACAAACACAAGGTGTCATACATGCTCCAACCTTGTGTGGAATCCTTGTAGGCAATTATGATTACTGGCACAGGATAAATAGATATCACCCCACACTCCGAGGATCTCTTCTTCCCTGTAGTCTCACCCTCTCTCACCGGGTGGGAACTCCCTCTTAGTGGGCAATACTAGCAGTCAGGATAAATCTCTTGGGGTCTTGTATCTTGGGTTTGATCCGGTCCTCACCTCACCCTTTCTGGGGTCTTGGATCTTGGCACCCTGTCTAGCCCTCAACTCACCCTTAAAATTCAGTCCCTATGTTAGTGGCCCAAATGCCACGGGGTTCTAACCCCACTATCCTCCTCGTTGGAGCGATGGCTGCTCGCTATTTACCCTAGCTCACCTTTCACTCCTAGAGCGACTATAACAATTTGCTGCCTTGTTCTAACTTCACCTATCTCCAGAACCAGGTCCCTGGTTATGTAGTCCCTCACTGGGAGGTGCCCAGCGAGGAAAAAGGCCCCTATCCCTTCTTGTACTCCTTATTTATACACTCTCCCTGCCCTCTAGTGGCAAATCCCTCTAACTAAATCCTGGGGTCTCTACACTTTCCCCCCACTAACAAATAGCAACGTCCCCGTTGACTAAAAGGAACAAGGTAATCGCATGGTAATAAACGAACATAAACGGCAAATGGTACATTTCAACTTAATGACCAATACACCACAACCCCCTGTTACCTCGGGACTAGTCCCACTATTACCAATTATATAATAGCAACACTCAGGAACAAAGAGAAATGTCAGAGATAATATACTGCAATAACGAAATACTTTATTAAACAATGTCCTTCACTTCTTCTGTAACCAAACTTGGTGAGTAAAGTCCTCGTTCTCTTAACTCCTGCTGCACCCATAGTGAAAAATCCAACAGGGCCTCAGCAAGGGACAAAACAAAAAAAAACACAATCTCCAACCATATCAGACCTCTTCGCGGTCAACTTCTTTCTTCTTGGGGCACGGTTACTTCACCTCCCCCTGAGAAAAAAAAAACCCAACAGCAACAAAACAGTCTCTTCGGAACACCATCAGGCCATACTCACACCATATATGTGAACCGCACCTTTAAGTCCTCATACGGTATATAGTACTTGGGGTGTGGTTTCTCCACCATGCCACCCCCGGGTGTAGCCACATCAATGCTGAAGAAGCGGGGATTGGGATTTTTTCGTCCACAACTGTGCACTCGATGGCGCAGAACTGTGCGGCCCCACCACCATTCCTTCTCTATGGAGCGGACAAACTTCCACGCTGCCATTCTCTTCACCGTATCAGGGTGCGTCAAGGAATTTCCAATGCTCTTTTCCTTGGAACATATGTCCTCCACCACCCAGTCGTCCACAAGCTGCTCCATTTTATCGTAAACCCAGAGCGGGGCATATGGCATGTAATAACCCCATAACCGGAACACCCGAAAATTGATCACCCGCTGAATGCGGGACACTCGACAGAAAATATCAGGATTCGCCTTCCCTGGCAGGACCCAAAAATTCTTCTCCTCCTCTTTGGTGATCTTTTCAGGCGCCCAAAAACTGTGAGGTAAATGGAACAGGGTTGCCTGGGTAGCTCCATCCGGCTCCGCTTCTACCAGCTCCCCTTCCCAGCCAGGAACGGATTCTGCCCCTACAGATGGCTGAGGTGATCGCATATCAGCAGCATTAATCGGCAGCACCTCCTGTATCACCTGCCGATAGGGGGGTTGCACGGTCGCTTCCTGCTCGGCTCCCTGCATGGGCTGGGGTGTACATCTTCCCTCCTGGGCCCCTACCATCACCGACTCTTTGGGTGACATCTCCCCTCTCGAGGGTAATAACAGCAAAGACTTACTGGCAATGTCGTCTCCGCTCGGACTCTCCGCCTCTTTCTCCTCCGGAACATCTGAAAGGGAGGCTAGCTTTTCTTCCAAACTCTCTATCGGCTCTTTGAGCATAGTGGTAATTCCTTCCACTATCTCTCTCTCCCTTTCTTCCACCTCCGGGTTGTCAGATAAACTGGAGATAGTAGCCGATCCAGTCCTGGCACTCTTCTGGATAGCTGCCATCAACGCGACCACAGCCCCTGGCGCTCTATACTTTGCCTCATCTTTCAGAGGTCCCATCCAGCAAACTTGATGGCATGCGGAACACCGGCCCCCGGCCACATTCAACGCTCGGTACGCCTCAGAGCCGCAGGCACCACAGAGAGGTACAATAATCCGGTCGCCATGCTGGGTGATCTTCTCCGCGAAAATTCCCATCCACACATGTCGATAGCCGGTGTCGAAGGCCATTCCGTCCTCCGGCTTGGTTGGTAATAGGCCAGCACTCTCCCCTGAAATATCCGACATGGTCTTTGCTTGGGTTGCTCAAGTTCTGGCAATTTACTGTGCGACTTCCACTCACACCTTGCACCAAGTCACTAAATGCCTGACCAAAAATGGCCCCCGAGACTTCAACAGTTCAGCTCCTCCCTCTCGCTTTGGCGCCAATACCTCGAGTCCTGGTTGGCCACTAGCGAATATCCCGATCAGGAAGGAGGGGTCAAACAGGGTGTTGGCTACAGACGCTGGTGACCACGTCCCTCACCCTTATTTCGCGCCTTTCCCTTGGCGCCAATTAGCACAATCCTCATTGGTTCTCCCCACCAATCTGGAAAGGTAATCCCACAACTTTCCGGTCGGCCTTCTCCTTCCGGCAAGAGTAAATTTAGGGCGGTCGGAACTCAGGCTGCAAGCTGCGCTAGGCCCCAGATGCCTTTTTCCTCTCTGGTCCGGCACTGCAGCGCCTGTCACACTTTCTCTCACACAGCAATGAATTCAATAAAGATGATCCCGGACGAGCCCCCAAATGTAGCACACCCGTGAGTGTACTTTTAGCTGTGTTAGATTTACGTGTGACCCGACCCCAAACTGTTAGTGAAAAATCCCTCGGCATCCGAGAAAGTTAGTCCCACACAGTTCCTTTGCAATCAACGTAACAGGTTTATTGAATACAACACAAACACAAGGTGTCATACATGCTCCAACCTTGTGTGGAATCCTTGTAGGCAATTATGATTACTGGCACAGGATAAATAGATATCACCCCACACTCCGAGGATCTCTTCTTCCCTGTAGTCTCACCCTCTCTCACCGGGTGGGAACTCCCTCTTAGTGGGCAATACTAGCAGTCAGGATAAATCTCTTGGGGTCTTGTATCTTGGGTTTGATCCGGTCCTCACCTCACCCTTTCTGGGGTCTTGGATCTTGGCACCCTGTCTAGCCCTCAACTCACCCTTAAAATTCAGTCCCTATGTTAGTGGCCCAAATGCCACGGGGTTCTAACCCCACTATCCTCCTCGTTGGAGCGATGGCTGCTCGCTATTTACCCTAGCTCACCTTTCACTCCTAGAGCGACTATAACAATTTGCTGCCTTGTTCTAACTTCACCTATCTCCAGAACCAGGTCCCTGGTTATGTAGTCCCTCACTGGGAGGTGCCCAGCGAGGAAAAAGGCCCCTATCCCTTCTTGTACTCCTTATTTATACACTCTCCCTGCCCTCTAGTGGCAAATCCCTCTAACTAAATCCTGGGGTCTCTACACTAATATAATAGGTGCTGAGAACCCTGTGTCCAAGGGCTGACAATCTAAAAAGTACCATTTAAAAAAAATGATTTTATAAACATGGGATTATCTATCTTATGTGCGTGGGTGTTGTACAAGGAAGTATTTTCAGTTTTTGGAGGCAAGCAAAGGTAATCCTGGTTTACTCATAAACACAATAGCCGAACCCATGGTGTTATAGGAGTATATATAAGTTGTATAATGATATATAAGTTGTATAATGATGGAGTAATGTGTGACTTGCTTTATGTGACTCATGGAGTTGCAGTGACTTCTCATTGTATTTCTATACATGCTAACCCTCTTAGTCTGGGTGTGTGCCCATTTATAGCCCTATAGTTTCTATATGAACCCTGATGGTGGCTTTGGACTTTGCTCAGGCCCCTCTTGGGTATCCTACATTGGATCAAGGTCCCTCTTAGCTAGGAACAAGGTTACAGATATATGTGATAACTCTTCTGTATCAGCCATGGAGCCATAATTCCAATCAGTGGCATAAAGTCTGTCCCCTGCTTGATGGTCCTTCAAGGAGTATCAAGGAGAAGATGTAGGTCTCCCTCAATGGTCCCTCACCCTCAATGGTCTTCAGGCTCCTCCACCACTGCTTTGAGTACACCTGTGGGGGGGGCAGGCCTGCATTTTGGGAACGACTGCCTTGGGCGTTCCTAAGGATAGACCACCAGTGCATCTAAATATATAATTTGGGAGAATGTTTGTGTTTGGTGTGGATGTAATTATCTGGCTTGAAGGCTCTTTACTAGTGATAGGCGACTAAAATTCGACAGACGTGAATTTGCGTTGAATTTCCACGTTTCGTCACCGGCAAATAAAAATTTGGACGCGCATCGGAATAGTCATTGCGTCAGAACTGTTATGCGTCAACATTATTCAGACTCCCATTGACTTTAATGCGGGCTTCAAAATTGACGTGGCTGTCAAAATTCGAGTTTTGCGAATTTCGCAGGAAATGGGACAGGTTCGCCCATCACTGATTTACTGATTTACCATTGAGCCAAACTAACCCAAATACTCTAGTGTAACTGATGATGAATTGGCTGATATAGATGATACAAGGTGTGAATGTTCATTGTGCATCTGTACGTGCAAGGGCAGCATTTCTTTCCCACTCCCCATACAATGTATTATAATATCCATATCCGTACATTAGCTTCCTGCTCCATTAGCTGTCTCTTCTCCCTGCAGAGAATATTCTGTATATTATGCACTTCTTATATTATGATCTCTTGTCTCCTGTAGTTCTGGCTGCAAAGCTGCTGTTTGTCTCAAACACACAGATAAGGGGGGTAGATAATTCCTTTTGTAGCAGAAATGTAAGAAATGGAGAGAATTCCCTAGGGAAACTTATGACTGTTCCTGAGAACTGAGGGCTGTGTAGTCCCAGTCTGGTGAACTGGGCTGAACTGTAATTTAGATTTGAGATCCATAAATAGGCACCTTGGGGTGTGTTTCCAAACTGAATACACCTATAGAAAAACCTCTCATATGTATGTTCCCTAGTTCTGCTTATCTGAAGAATTCTCCAATATGATGATAATAAAATGATAATGCTAGGAGGCCAGTGAGAAGTCTGAGGGTTAGTGTTAAGCCTATCCAGGAGGTCACCCAATAGTTGAAGGTGGAACAGTAATGAAGGGGATGGAGCTGGGCAATGGCAGAGGTCTAACAATGGAGGAACTCAGAGGTCCACAGTCTTGCGCAAGGATACAATTAATCCGCCCCTGTTGGGGGCCATGAAAGTGAATCAAAGGGCAATATCTGGCCAATAATCTTCCAGTCGGAGAGCCCTGCTTTAGTCAATCCACTGAACAAGGCAGTTTGGGCAGAATTATAGTGGTATCATATCATTAGTAAACAGCTTTGGACTGGGGCCTTCAGCCCTGACCTTAAGTGACCGGTGAACCAGTTCGACCCTATAGTAAAACAGAGAAATACGGCTCTGAATATCTGTGAATGTAAAGGTATGGGACCTGTTATCCAGAATTCTCGTTACTGGGGGCTTTCCGTAATTTGGATCTTCATACCTTGTCTACTAGAAAATCATATAAACATTAAATAAAGCCAATAGGCTGGTTTTGCCTCCAATAAGGATTAATTATATCTTAGTTGGGATCAAGTACAAGCGACTTTTTTATTATTACACAGAAAAAGGAAAGCATTTTTAAAAATATAATATTAAATTTGGATAAATGGTGAATGGCCTTTTCACAATTAGGAGCTTTCTGGATAACGGGTTTCCGGGTAACGGATCCCCCGCCTCTAAGCAGCTGGTATTAGACCCTCTTTAAGTAGCTGTGCCTCAGGATATTTTTAAAAATATATTTAAAAATGATCAGTGTTTGTGTCGGTATTTGTAGTGATTTCTCTTTCTCTCTCTTGTTCTAGAAATGGCTGAACCAAACCCTTCAGCAATAGTCGGTAAGTCTAATACCCACCTAAGGGAATCCTAACCCATACCTCCCAACACTTTGGAAATAAAAAGAGGGACAAAAAAGTTTATTTTTTTACCACGTCCTTTTCGTGGCCACACCCCCTAATTACCATGTTCATTTTACAAGATTTGGCAGGTTATAAAAGTTTGAACATATTTGTGTGTTTTTTTCCAATTATTACAGTTTTGTTTATGAAGGTGATTTGTCCTTTCAGTTGTGAGTGTAACTTTTCCCAAGGGACCTGTTATCTTATATTGTTACTATTACTTATTTGCTTATCGAGAAATTGTTACAATTACTTATTTGCTTATCGAGAAATTGTTACAAAAGTATCTTATCTTCTGCTGTGGCTGTTCTGGGCTCTCTGACAAAAGCCAATTAGGTTAGTAACTTTGGGGCAAATTCACTAAAGCGCGAAGCGGCTAACGCTATCGCAAATTCGCCAGCGTGACGTCATTTCATTAATTTACCGATTTACTAACGGGCGCTGGCGTAAATTTGCTAGCGAAGTGGACCTACTCTAGCACTACTTCGCACCCTTACGCCAGACGAAATTGCGCTATGGCGAAGGGACGTAACTACGCTAATTCGATAATTTAAGCATTTTACTGAACGTCACCTCTTGCGCCAGACTTGCCTTCGCCACCTCAGACCAGGCGAAGTGCAATAGAGTAGATAGGACTTGCTTCAAAAAAAGTTGAAATTTTTTCTAAGTCCCAAGTCTAAGGTTTTCTGGTGGGCCCCTGACATCCCAGTCCGATGGGATCGCTGGACTTGGGTGGAAAGATATTTTGAAACGTCAGCTTTCTGGGGATAGAGTCATAATAGCAGCCTGCTAGGATTGATAATGAAAGACTTGTCTTAGTGCCAAGACTTGAAAAATATTGATAATCAGTGGGCAGGGTGTGCCATGAGAACAAGAATATTTGGAGATAGAAAAGATCTGCAGTGAGAAGAAGATAAAGTCCAGGAGCAAAAACAGAGGATGTAAAAAGCTGATTTTTCCTTAGCTATTTAATGTCTTAGGGCAGATTTGCATAGGGTCGAATATCGAGGGTTAATTAACCCTCGATATTCGACTGCCGAATGTAAATCCTTCGACTTCAAATATCGAAGTCGAAGGAGTTACCGCAATTCAAAGGATTTTGAAGGATTTTCCTTCGATCAGAAAATTGTTAGGAAGCCTATGGGGACCTTCCCCATAGGCTAACATTGGCCTCGGTAGGTTTTATTTGCCGAAGTAGGGGGTCAAAGAGACAGTACTTCGACTATCGAATGGTTGAATAGTCGAATGATTTTTAGTTCGAATCGTTCGATTCGAAGTCGTAGTCGAAGGTCGAAGTAGCCTATTCGATGGTCGAAGTAGTCATATTCAACCATTCGAAATTCGAAGTATTTTTTCTTCTATTCCTTCACTCGAGCTAAGTAAATGGGCCCCTTAATGTCCTTAATGTCTTTAGAAAGACTTGTACAGTGGCCCCGTGGCCAACATCAAATCATTTAATAAACCATCTGCTCCCATTGTCATTGGCAGAAGAACTCAACGGGGATGTCCATTATCCCATTATTATTTGCTTTGGCTGTTGAACTTCTGGCACACGTGATCTGTACTAATGTTTATATCTTAAGTTACGATAATGGCAGAAAATCAGTCTTCACGCTGATGTACATGACTATTAGTGATGGGCGAATTTATTCGGCAGGCACGAATTCACGGCGAATTTGCCAGTTTCGCTGGCGAATAAATTCTCAAATTTGCCGGCATCAAAATCTCTATTTTGCAGAAAATTCGCTAAATTCATGGCGAAGTGAACAGGACAAATTCGCCCATCACTAATGACTTTCTAAACCCCTAACTATTCTCCATAATTTATTTGATGTTCTACATAGATTTTTCCATATTTCTGTCTTACAAGTCACCATACAGAAACTATACCAATTAATATCCCATCCCCCCGGTTATACATTTTCCTTTTCAAATTAAATATTCATATGTAGCTTATTTATTGAGTCAAAATTACCAAATTGTCATTATAGAAAGAAGGGATGCACAGAATCCATTATTTTGGGTTTAACTGAACCCCTGAATCCTTTGTTAAAGAATCAACCGAATACTGAACCGAATCCTAATTTGCACATGCAAATTAGGGCCGGGAAGAGGGAAAGTGAAAATATTTTTTAACACCTTGTCTTGTGACAAAAAGTTATGTCATTTCCCCACCCTAATTTGCATATGCAAATTAGGATTCAGTTCGGTCAGGCATGAGGATTCGGGCTGAATCGGAATCCTGCTGAAAAAAGGCAGAATCCTGGCTGAATGCCGAACCAAATCCTGGATTCGGTATATCCATAATATAAAGGGATTACTTTTTAAAGTCTGAAATCTTGCAGAGTGAGCTAAAATATCCTGGCTTGGACACAGAGCTGCTATTCACATGATTATTTTGCCTAAAGTATTTTACTTTTTTTCCACCCATTTTAGTTCCAGTTAATATTAAAAAGGATCATCCTTTCAGAGAGCCCTGATGTTATATATAAACACCACCGGGAAAATAAATCACCAGCATCAAGGAGGGCTTTAAATTCCTAATCTCATTCTACTTTATAAAGATGAGATGCTCAGCCAACTAATTTAGTGGCATGGTTATTCTGCTTTGGGTGGAATTCGAGAACTCTTCCATTGCTACCGTGAAATGTGTTGACCTCAGACTTTGGTCTACAATCTAATTTTAAATTACCAGGACACCTATCACATAGCTCCCTACAACCCATAATAGGCAATCCTAATTTCCATCCTATTTTAGCTCCCTCATTCAGTGTCGGACTGGCCCGACGGGACACCGGGAAAAAACCTGGTGGACCCTGACCCAGAGGGGGGCCCTGGACCGCAGTCTCGGTGGGCCCCGGGCCCCCCAGGCCCCCCAGTCCAACCCTGCCCTCATTCCTGGTGATCATGACATAATATCCATGGGCTTGGTGATGTTCTTACCTCTCAACATATACAATAAAGAAGATGACCTTATCCCTCCATCAGAATTTTTTCAATTTTCTCAGATAATTCATTTCTATTCCTCAGGAGACTGTCTACGTCCAACTCTAAAATTCTGATTTTTTCAACAAGTTTTTTTTTTTTACAAGTTTCCTATGAACCATGGGAATCAATTCCAATCCTGAATGTCATGCCCAAAAGTGCACCATATTTGGACTCTAACGTTTTAGCTGATTTCTCATGTACTATATGTCTGTCAATTCAGATCATGAATTAGCTTTGTTGTTACTTCCTTCCATGAAACTTTGCTGGAAACAGACTATTTTATCAGATTTTATCAGCAGCTCATAGCATTAAACTGTCTGGCACCTCTTCTTACATGATCCCAATTAAAGGATAAGTAAACCTTTAAAATAAGTGAATGTAAAATTGATGAGAGTGCTATTCCAAGCACTTTTGTAGTTTACATTCATTATTTATACTTTTTTCATTCCAAGATATTAAGGGATACATGTGCTGTTAATATGAATGAATTTTGTTACAACAGCGCCACCTGCTGGTCAGTTTCCCACCAGTCTGACCACCAAGTAGTCAAGGAAGTTGTCAGGAGAAAGAAAGAGGCTGCTCTGATGTTCTTCTGCTTAGGAAAGATCTGAGGGAGGTTTCTAATTTTATTCCTAAGCAGAAGAACATCAGAGCAGCCTCTTTCTTTCTCCTGACAACTTCCTTGACTACTTGGTGGTCAGACTGGTGGGAAACTGACCAGCAGGTGGCGCTGATGTAACACAATTCATTCATATTAACAGTAAATGTATCCCTTAATATCTTGTTATGAAGAAAGAATAAATAATGAATGTAAATGACAAAAGTACTTAGAATAGCACTCTCATCAATTTTACATTCACTTGTTTTAAAGGTTTACTTATCCTTTAAAGACCCGCATTGATTAGGTATGTTCTGTGCATGTATCTGGGAACAATGGACTCAATGGATCACTTGAAGCAAAATGCTGGAATGGATGACAATGATCACCCTCTTTTAATGTGATGGTGGTAATATATATAGACTTCAAATTGTTCTTATTTTATTATTCTTTGTGTCCTTCTCAATGACTGTTCTATTACACCTGTCATCCAACTATAGTCACTTTTATTTGTAATGGTATATTTTGCTCTACTTGTAGTTGCTCTGGCTTCAAGCTTTCTCTTTTGTACTTTATATATATATATATCTCTTGTAGTAGCATGTCGAATAAAACTGTCATAAAGTGACTGTGTATCTATGAGCATATTTCATACCCCTCTGATTGGCTTAGTGATACATATTACGGTGTAAATATCCATATCCAAGAGATTCCTAGAGAGGACTTACTCTTACTGACAATAGGAAACCCAAATTTGGGATTATTTATTCTTTAACTATTTGAAGAAAATGTATATTTTTGTTCTATGAATGTGAAAGTACAGTGTGCCGCCTCTTTCTCTGATGGAATCATGTGATTTTAGGTTCACAGATCTTCACTTTGGTTGTATGGACGGTGCTAAGCACTACCATGGTGGTCATCGGTAAGTGACACAACTGCTTTTGTTCTGTGTAGGTTTTCATGGAAACCCAAACTCTTTATAATCTGATTTTCCTTCCTTTACACACAGGGTCAATGCACGTGGGGAATTGCCCGAGGGAGCCCAACATCCCCATTTACCTTATAGTGGCTGGTGCCTTCCATCTAGTGGGGTTTTGCCTCATTCCCTTGAAGAAGCCGGCAGAGAAATTGGCATACGCCCTTGAGAGCATCATTGGACTCTTCTCCTTCTGCTGGTTCATTGCAGGTCACTATAGAGGAGTTTCTTATTTATTTCTCTTCTGCTACATACGTTTCAAGAGTCAGGGAAGCAGTGCACAGATATACAATGCACTAACACCTCTCTGGGATAATTTATGTGCATTTCTGATTTCAGGTAGCGTTTGGGTCTTCAGAATCTACCCCGATGATCCCAGAGCTTGTAACGATCTGGTCTATAAATTTGCCTTTGGGATCTTGATCTTCGAATATATCTTCATAGCCTTTGTGCTTTTTGCTGTCTGCCTCTTTACATGCTGCGCTGGTTGCCTGGTACGTGTTTTACCGTGTATATAGTAGTTAAAATGCACTGACATGGCTCTTAGGGATGGAACATTGTATTTCACTGAACCCAAGTGACTTCAACATCAGTCAAATTGTGGTTGGAGAGATGAGGGAGCGTCGGGTCAGTGAGGAGTGGGCAGTACTGGAGGGACTTGAGGGCCTGGACTAGGGGTATGGAGGCAAGAGATACATGCCAACCCCCCCCCCCCTTATTGTGCCTTGGGCATATGCCTCTACTACCTCCCATTAGTTTGAATAGCAGACACCTACCAATGCTGGTGCTTATGCCTTGAAGATGCTAAAATGAGTGTTTTAAGCAGTATTTTCAGTATCAGGCATTTCCCAATCAAAAATATTGGAAAGTGGGAGGGGTGGTTATCGGTGCTTCTGCTGACTATGCCTTTATGACTATGACTAAGCACTTTGTTGAAAGTGCTCTAAGAACCCAATGTGCAACTACTTTAACCACGATAATCATTCCCATTCTGATGTTTAATGGGCCTACTAAATTATTGATAAACACTCCTCCAGTGCATTTAGTCTAGTTGTTATCATGGGTGACTTCAATTATCCAGACATTGACTGTAGGGTAATGGTGTTGCCAAGTCAGAAAAAGCTAGCAGGTCTCTAAATATGCTAAATGACAACTTAGCTGGACTTTATTTCAGCTAGTTGAAGAATCTACTAGGGAGGACTCTCATTTGGACCTGATAACTAATAATACCAAACTCATCTCCAGAATTTGTGTGGGTGAGCATTTATTGACTAGTGATCATAATAAGGTCCTGACCACCAAGTAGTCAAGGATGTTGTCAGGAGAAAGAAAGATGCTCCTCTGATGTTCTTCTGCTTAGGAAGGATTTGAGAACAGCTTCTAATTATTTTCCTAAGCAGAAGAACATCAGAGCAGCCTCTTTCTTTCTCCTGACAACTTCCTTGACTACTTGGTGGTCAGACTGGTGGGAAACTGACCAGCAGGTGGCACTTTTGTAATAAAATTCATGTATATTAACAGTACATATATCCCTTAATATCTTGGAATAAAAAAAAATAGTGCAGGAAAGTACAGTGCAAAAGTGCTTAGAATAGCACCCTCATCAATTTTACATTCACTTATATTAATAGTTTACTTATCCTTTAAACTGTTGCTTAATAAATAGATTTCAGTATATTCCCCTTGTAAGCAAGGAATGTCGTTACAAAGCAAAACCTTTATGGTTTGATAGAAAGGTTAGCATTCAGGTTGCTTTAGGATACCTGTAATATCAGGTGGTTGATGAGAACAGAGAAAAAGCAGAAATTCTGAACTGTTATTTTTTCTGTCTGCACAACTAAGGAACAGGGTAATTAAGGCTTCATTTTTAATAGAACCAATTAGAATTATTGATAGATGGGTCACTCAGTAGAATTCAAAGGAGACACATAAGATGGCTTTGTTATCAGCTGGTCCTCAAGCCAGAGACCTTGGTTTGAATCTAGGTGTCAACGCTTTGTGATTCTTGGCAAGTTATTCTACACCTTACCTCACGACAACATAGATTTCATACAAACTGTATTGTAAAACATTTATACTGCTGAGTAGCTCTGTGATACAATAGAATGGCACAGCGACCAGGTGGGCAGGTGTGGGATTTTTGGCTAAATGGAAGCAAATAGTGAATAGTGGATAGCAAATACTGTAGTGAAGAGATTAAGCCACCTCCTCCTTATGTGTCCTCTTTTTACCCTCAGCAAACCAGTTCAGATGTCAGCTCTCAATAGAAATGAATACCCTGACACTTAAAACTGGTCAATGATAAAATAATGTTTGCCTTGATGAAGCCGTTGTAACGGTGAAACGCGTAAGGCGCGGCATAGGTGGATGGTGGTGTGGCTAACTGATTGCTCAGATTGATTGGTGGTCTGGGGACAAATGTAGTAGTTTTGACCTTCTCCATGATTAAAGGACAGTGCCTGAAAAGTTTTGAATTCCATGTCCAAATGAATGTTATGTAGTAACATAAAATAAAACTGCAGATGGGGCCTGAGATTCTCAGGGTGGTGGCGTACTAGCTCAAAAGTTTTTCTGCTCAAACAGTAGAATTCAGCCTCCTACTGGCTGAGAAGATGGTCCGAAAGTGTAAAGAACATATTCTCAAACAAACTGACGAATGTTCTTCTTTATATAGAAAATATGTCAGAAGAAGCTAATTTGGAACATAAACAGAACCCAAACCAGTCTCTGCAGCACCACCTCATGTTGATTTAAAAAACCAACACCCCAGGCATAACAACAACATTTCAAAGGCTGTATTTGGAAATATATTTCTTAGCAAAGATACTTTTTTTTACAGATTGCTTAATTTTTTTATTACAATTTAGTTTTTTTTTTTACTCTCATGCAACCCTGTTCATAATTTTTGTACATTTTTACAATCTGACATATTCTCAGCAGTATTAATAACCAATTTATAAATGATAACAGTTGCTGTGATAGAATTTGGTGGATTGGCCTGACCTATTGGTTTAGGCAAGTGTTGAGGCAAGTAGGTCCCCTCCTTGTTGGCGATGCACAAACACCAATCTCCTCTTGTGATACCAAACCCCACCCATTTGTTATGTCATTGGAAGGAGTTGGGGTTTTAAAATGGAGGAAGACTTCAGGACCAGACATTAGTGAAGGATTAGATGAAGGAGGACAGTGTCAGACATGAAGTGATAAGGACATTACCTGAAAAAGGAACTGGGTCATTGCTAAATGGGCAGAGGTCAGGTTTTGTTGTAAACCAGGCCAACGAAATGGACATCATTGTAGTTGGCTATTTCTGTCTTCTGCTCAAGTTCTAAGGAAGGGGTCAGAGGTAGAAAACAAGAAGGTGCAGAAGAAGAACACCTGGAGTCAAAGAGGAAAGTAGCATTCAGTGTGGTGGTATAGGGAGGTCTGTAGGTAACAACCATACATGGTAAGAGGAGGGGGAAAGGATGGATGGCATGTTCCTCAAATGAAGAGAAAGAAAAGGATGGAGGGATAGGGTTGTGTTTAAAATGATGAAGAGGAAGCATTCTGACCTACTGCGACCATTGTACCAAGAGGAATATAGGAAAGAGAGGTCCCCATTAGAGAGCAGGCACAATGGCACAATTTTTACTTGAGCCAATAAGGACAATGAGGTCTGCTGAAGGAGGACATGAACACCAACTGCACAGTCATGAGTTGGAAATAATTTATTTCATTTCTGTTTTGCAGGCATTTTCAGGTGCTGAGCGTAACGACAGCCAATAACTGTTTGGTGCCAGTGCATTAAATACTGTACAGTCTGGATCCAAATTTCTGCCTAATTGCTGTGGGGATAGAAGAAAAATGAAGCCCACCCTGTATGGACATGATTTAAACGAATAGCTCTTTGATCCGAAAATGGAAGGATTTTCTTTTAATAACGAAATATGTATTTTTCTGATACCTAATCCTATATGGTGCAGCCCGGACCCTTACACTTTTACAGCCCGATTTTCTTTTCTATTCAGCACAAAGAATGTTTTGCTAACCTGAGGTTATCAGGGGCAAGTGAGTTGTAATATATCTGCTTAATTTAAGGTGGAACAGTAAAAGGGATGGTGCTAACACATAGAACATAGAATTAGACATAGAATTATTCCAGCAGCAGGTAACAGAAAGAAGCCAGGTTGGTGACCAGGGCTTATCCATGAGGCACTGAATAAAGGCAAACCCATACTAGAAAGTTCAAGCCTGATGAATGGCAATTTTTCTTTGTTGTTAAGAATGGTGAGCTCAACATAGAAGTAGAAACTGTGCCTCCATTCAGCACTTAGGTACAAATCTGAAATTTCTGGTAGGGTTTCCTGCATTAAACTTAAACTTTGTGGTCTTATATGGATCACCAGGGCATAAGTCAATGCTACGGGATTGGGGGCATGCCACTTGGAAACAACTGAACCTGCTGCTTGTTTCTCTATGCCCTATCGCAAGCAGCAGCCAATCACTTTCCTGTGGACAGGGAGGAAGCTTATTTTTGTACAATGGTTCCAAAACTGAGGGACACGTCCATCTGGGGTGGGCTTGGAGCAGTGGTCAGGGGAGCTTAGTCTCAAGGCCAGTTACGGTGACATTTGATTAGAAGGTCCATTTGATCTCCTGCAATCACCAAACATCTCATCTTAATTTGGGGTTGGGATTTGGGGTGAAAGTTTATTTTTTTATACTGTATGTTAATGGAAAAGCTGAATATATGACCATTATTTCCATATATATGTATAAACAAAAAGTTGAACTTGAACTGAAAATGTCCAACAGCCAGTGCTGGGTCATTATGACTACATATTTCTTAAAAAGGAGGAAGGAGGCTTGAACTCACATTGAGTGAAATCCCTGTAGTGATATAAAATTAAATTGACCTATCCAAAATTAGCACAGATTAACCAAATATATCTCACCCAATTCATAGACAATCCTCAAATCCCCTAATTTCACATGACATCCCTCCCATCACCCGTTTCATACAGAATCTCTCAAATCCAGTAGTCACTAACACTCTATAACGCTGCTTCTCCTCCAGTCTCTCCCTGGTTCCAAGTTCATGGAACTTCTAACCCGGGTGGTCCCTCTGATATCAATGTGGGTGGAGTTGAAGGATATAGTATTTTTTACCTGCACCCTACTACATTGCACTGCAGGTACCCATGATTACCCATCTTGGTGAAGACCTCTAGCATAGTCTATCCTGCTGTATTAGCATTCAACCACTTTTTCTAAATGTTTTAATATATATTTGTATATATGTACAGACCACAAGCAGTGCCACAAAAACTGATTAGCTTTAAAGTACAATGAGAGATGTTCTACCATCAGTCTTGGACTGGGCCTCCTCAAGCCTACCAGAGAGAACTTGACACCAAGGGCTCACTCTCACAACATTAAATATAGAGGGTTCAAAATGTTATTGGTGTTATATTGCCATATGTTGGAAATAAGAAAGGGCTGACGTAAATTGACCTTGGCTGGGGGCCACTGGGAGATCTGCTGGTAATATGGCAGGCCACTCCAGCTCTACATGCCGTTAGATTAATAATATAATGAAGGTGCCAGGAATTAGACTTTTCCGCTTCCATAACAATCCATTCTTAAAGAGGTACACTATATACATGAAGATGAAGTAGAATCTAGGCAGTGGTTACAGATATATAATCAGCAAGTTGTGTAACCATTTATATAATAACTCTTATCAGTATCAACCATCAAGTACTTTCTGTACTATATAATCCCTATCATCGTTTGTACTACAACAAATAATACACAAAAAACGCACACACAAAGCCTAATGTTAAATGTTTTTATAGTTTATCAAAAACATCACTAGAAAAAAAATTGACCATCACTAGAAAAAAAATTGACCATGGCGTGTTTTAGAAGTTTCTCAGACAAAAAGTCTTATTTTAACATTACACAGAGCACCTCCATCTTTAATGAGCTTTATTGAGCCCCAGAAGTTGATCCCTGTTGGAGGTTTCTATAAAACACACTGTAATGTCAATGCAATAAGTCATAACGTTTCTACCAGGTCTAGTAACCCATAGCATCCAGCAGCATTTACTGGCCTTCTTTTAAAACAATCATATAATTGATTTCTTTGGGTTAATAGATCTGCCCAAACTTTGTGATATTCATTACATTACTCCAGTGGTTCCCAAACTGTAGGGCTTCTGGGATGACCTGGAGCAGAGGAGAGATGCCTGAAATTTACTTGTAGTAAGCATATTTCTATTTTCTTGTCCGAGATATTCCTGAAGGCCAATCTAGGTCAACTAGGGTGAGAGTTATGGTGAATGGCTATTTGCTATCAAAGAGATTATTGGATAATCTTGTTATGAGTTAAGGGGCCCTAAATAGGGTCTGGAACTAAAACAGTTTACAGCGACTGCATTACCTTCTTTGCTTGTTCTTAAAAGAAATCCTCTTTGTCCTGAATACTTCTTTAAAGTCTAGTAGTCAACTGAATTGAGGTCAGACAAAGGATGATAAACATTTCTGTTGGATGTTGGAATATCTGTTTTGAATAAATTGACCAAATTATTTAATGAACGACCATTCTTCGGAACAGATGGTAGTATATACAAGAAGTCTGTAGAATGCTGAGGCAGGGTAGGTTCCTCAAGAAAAGACTCAGAAGGTCTTGACCAGTCTTCACCTTTTAGCCCCAGATCATGTTTTATTGGCACATTTATATATTTCACTCTACTAGTAGTTTGGGAGATTAATTGCAACTGTGTCAATGAATTAAGGTGTTAAGACAAAAGTATTTCTTCTAACTAGAGAGAATAGAGAGTTATTTATCAAAATCCGAATTTATCTCATTATTTTTTTAAATATACTCCAACCAAATCCACACAGGTTATTCCCCCTTAATTATCAGAATATTTCCTGTGCGGGAAAATCTAGAAAATTTGAATCATAAGAATTTAACCACAAAGAACCACAAAATCTTTGTATTATTGCACGAAAGCCAGCGCAGATCAGGATATTTTCGGGACATCTCCCATTGACTTATATACAACCTCAGCAGGTCTGAGATGGTGGTTTTTCGGATTCTGACTTTTTCCATCCTTGGGGTATAATACAATCCAAAAAATGTTAATTTTTTTTAACTAAGAATTCTGATTTTATAGTAAATAAAACTAATTTTTTTTGAGTTTTTGGCATTCAGACTTTTAATAAATAACCCCCTAGGTGTGCAGTGCTTTTATCTTGTGAAATTAAGCATCTTTTAGCCATTTTGGGACGCACTTATTATGTTGCTGTACTATACGATTTATCCCCTTGCCCATAGTTTTAAAGCAGGATTGCAGCTTGAGTCTCTTCACCAGTTATTAAACACTAGGGGGCCCATTCACTAAGCTCGAGTGAAGGAATAGAGGAACAAAGAGGAAAAATAGTTTGAATTTCGAATGTTTTTTTTGGCTACTTCGACCATCGAATTGGCTACTTCGACCTTCGACTACGACCTTCGACTTCGAAACAAACGATTCGAACTAAAAATCAGTTGAATATTCGACCATTCGATAATCGAAGTACTGTCTCTTTAAAAAAAACTTCGACCCCCTAGTTCACCACCTAAAACCTACCGAGGTCCCCATAGGCTTTACAAGGTTTTTCTGATCGAAGGATAATCGTTCGATCAATGGATTTAATCGTTCGATCGAACGATTATTCCTTCGATCGTTCGAACGAATTGCGCTAAATCCTTCGACTTCGATATTCGAAGTCGAAGGTTTTCAATTCGGCAGTCGAATATCGAGGGTTAATTAACCCTTCGATATTCGACCCTAGGTAAATGTGCCCCACAGTATTCAATGTAACTAATGAGCTGGATGCGCATCATGGGATTCAGTAAGGAAAGTGCCATTCTGGGGGAAATAATTGCTCTTTTAGGGATGTTCCTTTATTTTGTTCATAGCAACAACTGAGCAGACCTCTAACATACAAAGAATTACTGGTTGGCCATCCAGACAAATTGTTCTACGTTCATTTTCCAAGATTTCCTATGCAAATGCTGTTCCAAGAGATTAACATTATTGTGATTTTCTTTTTAATCAATGTTCTGTTCATTGCCATATTTTTTTTAATTGTCTTTTCTGATTGAGAAATAAAATGTTAATATGGTCAAGGCTGTTGTCGTTTCTGCTTGTGTTTTTATGGCAGATTTTGGGGCTGATGCACTCAGGAGTAATTACAGATCAATGGGTTCAGATATAACAAAGTGCAGCGGATTCTCTGATCCCATCATGGAGGATGAAGCACAGAGTCCTGTACCTTGCTGCCAATGTGTGTCTGCAAACAGTACTGTGTTAATAGTGGACAGGTGATGGGCAATAAATGGGCATCCCCTTGAATGTTATATAAATGCACAGGCCAGGGAGTCCTATACTTACTAGTACCTGTGCTGCATCTTGCACCAGATTTTGAATTCGGGAGGAGATGTAGAGCAGTGCTTGCAAAAACTATTTTGTCTACATTAATACAAAAATATCCCTGATACACAAAATTAATTTCTCATATATAATTGTGGCCATATATATATTGGTTAAAATATAAGTAAAGCATTAAAATAAGTAAATGTAAAATTGATGAGAGGGCTATTCTGAGTACTTTTGTAATTTACATTCATTGTTTTTATTTATTTTTGATTCCAAGATATTAAGGGATACATGTACTGTTAATATGAATGAATTTTGTTACAACAGCACCACCTGCTGGTCAGTTTCCCACCAGTCTGACCACCAAGTAGTCAAGGAAGTTGTCAGGAGAAAGAAAGAGGCTGATGTTCTTCTGCTTAGGAAAATAATTTAAAAAACTCTAAATTTTTTCCAAAGCAGAGCAGCCTTTTTCTTTCTCCTGACAAGTTAGAGCAATCGAGTTAGATAGTGAGCCCCCTATTTCCACCTCTGAGGAGTGCTGTTTTCTACTAGTTGCCCATTTATTTAAAATAATCAGTTATTCAACCAATACTGTGTGTGTGTTATTACTGTATTCCTAGTGGGGCCACCCGTAGGTGCATTCCCAGATCCCACTAAGTGGAGGCACTGCGCTAGTAAGTACCAGGTACCCAATCTCTCGCAATACCACTGTGGAGTGGCTCAGGTTTATCCCTTGACATCAGATAAGCTCCACATGTGTAGTGTAACACCGACAGAAGAGGTGTCAAAAGGGTTTCATGTACTTTAACACTGATGAGCAGGTTCCTTTGGTTTTTAGTTTTGTTTGTTCTCCTTTCTACTTATTTTATTTACTTCCTCTTTGTTTAAGATTTGTGTTCAACATAAATGACAATACGGTCGAATGAATTCGCGAAACTCCCGCGAAAATTCCACGTGCGGCAGAAAAGCACTTTAGCTTTAGTCAAGAAAGCAAACACTAGTACAGTCAGCACCTTAGAAGTTTTAGTCCTTAGCTGTGGTTTTTTCTAGGTGTCATATAGTTAAAGTCATATCTGGACATAAAACTCCTGTCTCTGTTCAGGCCACTTAGAATGTGGCTACTGGGGCATCTTTGGAGACACAGATCTTTACTGCTAAAGGGCTGTGGTTGCCTTGGGCTGGTACAGAAGCACAAAACATCATGTACAACATTTCTACCTACTTCTTTAGTTAGGTTTTAGTTCTCCTTTAAGCAGCATTTTGAAGACTTCCCATTTCTGTTCGGTGTTTAACCCTGTGAAAAAGTGTGAATTTCCCACTCTTATTATGTTGCAGAGATGCCCTTATCCGGTCAAAGTTTGAACGTCTGAAATGTAGTGGTCTGAAATGTAGTGTTTTAGTTACTCCCTTATAGAATTGATTCTGCAACATAATCTCAAAGGAGACCATGTTATGATCACTATTCCCTAAATGCCCCTCACCCACACCAATGAGTTTGGCCAAATCACAGGGGCCCCGTACGAGAAAAATTTCTGGGCCCTACCCACTGGGCCCTGTCCTAGACCCTACACCACCCCCCCCAAACCACAGTAAAAAAGCTACACAAACATGGGTGCTAAAAACCCATTGGTGGCTATGGTTTCCCTTTTAAGTTAAAAAAAACAATTGGCAGTCAGGGGCCCCCCATAAAAGTTAAAAAATTCACTGGTGGCAAGGCTGCCCCCTACAAGTTTAAAAAAAAATGGTTGTCAGGGGCCCCACAAGTTAAAAAAAAAGTAAAAAAAAACATCGGAGGCTACTGGCCAGCCTCTGCCCACAAAGTAAAAAATAAAAGATTGGTGGCCAGGGGCCCCATAGAATATTTAAAAAACATTGGTGGCCATAGAGTATTTAAATATTACATTGGTGGCCAGGGGTTTAATAAAAATTTTAAAAAAAAACCATTGGTGTTCTGTGGAACTTACCTCTGGTTCTTCTTCCTTGTTTCCTGTGGCTCCTTTCTAATTACTAATTACCTCCCTATTCCAGTTATTGGACATTAACCCTTTTGGTCGAATATAGCCCAAAAAAAACCGTTACATAATCATCAGCAAATTTCTAATAGAGATGAAATACTCTTTATGTGTAAATGTCATTTTTATAGAAACCAGTGTTTCTTTATCTCTTCCCATTCACTACACTGCTGGTTGTAACTACTGAAACACCTTAGCAGAAGCCAGATGATATTGGACACATAGAACAAGCATTTCCTACATGGATGTTCATTAACCCCCCAGAATCCCCCCATAGTTTTGAAAGCTGCAGGCAATGGGCTGCTATCCATTTCGGTTCTGGAAGCAGACGCTCCCTCACAGATCCCATCACATCAGCACAGGCTGCGAGAGCCATTCCAAGGCCGTGCCGAGTCATGACAGAGAGAGCTGGCAGGCTTAAAGGAACAGTGACACTAAAAAATGAAAAGGGTTTAAAGGAATGATAAAATAATGTACTGTTGTGCTGCACTGGTACAATTGGTGTGTTTGCTTCAGAAACTCTACTAGAGTTTATATAAACAAACTACTGTGTAGCCATGGGGGCAGCCATTCAAGCACAGGATACACAGTAGATAACAGATAAGTACTACTATAGTTTATATAAACAAACTACTGTGTAGCCATGGGGGCAGCCATTCAAGCACAGGATACACAGTAGATAACAGATAAGTACTACTATAGTTTATATAAACAAACTACTGTGTAGCCATGGGGGCAGCCATTCAAGCACAGGATACACAGTAGATAACAGATAAGTACTACTATAGTTTATATAAACAAACTACTGTGTAGCCATGGGGGCAGCCATTCAAGCACAGGATACACAGTAGATAACAGATAAGTACTACTATAGTTTATATAAACAAACTACTGTGTAGCCATGGGGGCAGCCATTCAAGCACAGGATACACAGTAGATAAGATAAGTACTACTATAGTTTATATAAACAAGCTGCTGTGTAGCCATGGGGGCAGCCATTCAAGCACAGGATACACAGTAGATAACAGATAAGTACTACTATAGTTTATATAAACAAGCTGCTGTGTAGCCATGGGGGCAGCCATTCAAGCACAGGATACACAGTAGATAACAGATAAGTACTACTATAGTTTATATAAAAAAGCTGCTGTGTAGCCATGAGGGCAGCCATTCAAGCACAGGATACACAGTAGATAACAGATAAGTACTACTATAGTTTATATAAACAAGCTGCTGTGTAGCCATGGGGGCAGCTATTCAAGCACAGGATACACAGTAGATAACAGATAAGTACTACTATAGTTTATATAAACAAGCTGCTGTGTAGCCATGGGGACAGCCATTCAAGCACAGGATACACAGTAGATAACAGATAAGTACTACTATAGTTTATATAAACAAACTACTGTGTAGCCATGGGGGCAGCCATTCAAGCACAGGATACACAGTAGATAACAGATGGGTTCTGAAGAATCCCATTGTATACTACAGAGCTTATCTGTTATCTACTGTGTATCCTGTGACTTTTATAATTTTTCAGCATTGAATGGCTGCCCCCATGGCTACACAGAAGCTTGTTTATATAAACTATGTAAAGTCTTTCTGAAGCAAACACACCAGTTTTATTCTGCTAATGCAGAGCAATTGGAGATGTTGCATTGACATTGCTGTCTAAGCAGCAATTAAGGTTCCATGCATGCTTTTAGTTTAATTTGTACTTGTGGTTCACCTGCCTGCAGTGCCAGCCCCTCTCTCTATATAATGTGCTTATGGTGTCAGTTCTTGTCGCTATGCATAGTAAAGTTCTTGGGATGTAGGACCCACACCTCCCAACTGTCCCGTTTTTAGAGGGACAGTCCCTCTTTTGACAGCTCAACCCACAGTCCCTCATTTGTACTGGAAACCCATTTTTCTCTGCACTGAACAGCCAGAAAAAGAAACAAACTTTCTAACTTAATAGGCTTTTGGCAGAAAGCCCTGAACAGCTACAGCAGGAGATAAGATACTTTTGTAACAATTTCGAGATAAGCAAATAAGTAATTGTAACAATATTAGATAACAGGTCCCTTTGGAAAAGTAAGACTCACAGCTCAAAGGGCAATTCACCTTCATTAGCAAAACTATAATAACTGAATTTGAAATATGTTCAAACTTTCATAACCTGGCAAATTTCGTAAAATGAACATGGTAATTAGGGGGTGTGGCCACATAATGGGTGTGGTCAAAAAGATTTCGCCTTTTTCGTCCCTCTTTTTATTTCCAAAATGTTGGGAGGTATGAGGAGCCACTGCTCTTATTGTATATATGATGATATGCAGATTCCATTAGCCACTTCTCTGTTAGTATAATGTACTGGACATGACATTTACAGTTTCTCCATGATACTACAAATCAACAGTCTCCTAACTAATTTGAATATATTACTGCTTTTGCAGCACCTGCCCTGTAAGTGGGCACTTTAAAATGCGACTCTGAAAAAACGAAATTCTCAAAACTCTATATTAATGGCGTAAATACACACTATAGCATGTTAGAGACCTCTAGTGACCAAATAGAGGTAAAACATTAAACTCAAAGAATTTTTTTTGCTCTTTAAAAAAAAAATGTATTATATCATATTAAAATAAGAATATCCCCACATGGAGCTTAACGCGTTTCATGCTTACCCAGCACTTATATATGAAGTGGGAAGGAGCACACCAAAATGTCCAGCACTTAGTCATAGGCAATTGTCATTTTAATATGATATAATATCATTTCTTTTAAAGGATAAGTAAACCTTTAAAATAAGTGAATGTAAAATTGATGAGAGTGCTATAATAAGAAATTTTGCAATGTACATTCATTATTTATTTATTTTTCTGTTAATGTGAATGAAGTTTGTTACAACAGCAGCACCTGCTGGTCAGTTTCCCACCAGTCTGACCACCAAGTAGTCAAGGAAGTTGTCAGGAGAGAGAAAGAGACTGATGTTCTTCTGCTTAGGAAAGA
Organism: Xenopus laevis; assembly: GCF_017654675.1. Lineage (NCBI taxonomy): Eukaryota > Metazoa > Chordata > Amphibia > Anura > Pipidae > Xenopus > Xenopus laevis. The sequence goes on along the minus strand of NC_054386.1, from coordinate 99,009,027 downwards.
TTTGAGAAAGTTTTTTTTTATTATTTTCTCCCCAATCTTCCCAAAAGCCTTTTCTGACTCGGCGCCGGCTAAAATGAAAAAATGCCGGCGCTAATCACACGCGGCGATTTGTTTTCCGAAGTCGCCCGAAGTTTCAGTCGCCCAGTGTGGCCTGACCCTTAAGAATAGTGTGAGGCAGTTGTGAGGCATGTGTGTAAGGTAGGTATCAGTCATGTAGGTAAGTAGCTATACATTCATTACAATTTATTAAACTGCCCTAAAGTGAAATATGTAAATGCAATGCTACACTGGAGCTCATTTATCAACACTGGGCAAATTTGCCCATGGGCAATAACCCATGGCATCCAATCAGATTGTTGCATTCATTGTTCTACTTGCAGCTGTCTTTAAAAAGCTAATCACTGATTGGTTGCTATGGGTAACTGCCCATGGGCAAATTTGCCCAGTGTTGATAAATGAGCCCCAGTTGTCTGTGTTGAAAATGTTGTGTTTATGTCTGTAAGGAAGAGGCTTTGTGTTTTGTTCAGTAGATGAGTGTGAATGTGTGTCGGGGAGTATGACTGGCTGTGCTTTTCATTTGGGTGCCCTATTCTGTTGGTATAATAGTGACTGTGTCGTGGGTTTTACTTATTACGGCTTTGTGTCCTGATGTCACTTAATTTCTCTTTTCTCTTTTCATTTTGTAGAAAGAAAGACTAGTGACACAAAAACGACTTACGAAGTAATTGCTGCTGTCATTCTCATCCTTGTTCTTGCCTTATTATTGCTTTTTAAGTGCAAATGCAACAATTAAAAAGTAGGTGTCATTTAATTTTGTGTTCCAAATATATAAAATAATTCCAGGGAACTTTGAGTACCCCCTAGTGTAAATGATAAGGATATTAGAAGTCACTGAGGGGTTGTTCTGTGACCATATAAAGGCACAAGGCTGCAGGCTGAGTTATACAGGGAACTCTGAGTATCACTCATGTATTATAAGGGATAATGTACCCCCTACTGTAAATGATAAGGATATTAGAAGTCACTGAGGGGTTGTTCTGTGACCATATAAAGGCACAAGGCTGCAGGCTGAGTTATACAGGGAACTCTGAGTATCACTCATGTATTATAAGGGATAATGTACCCCCTACTGTAAATGATAAGGATATTAGAAGTCACTGAGGGGTTGTTCTGTGACCATATAAAGGCACAAGGCTGCAGGCTGAGTTATACAGGGAACTCAGAGTATCACTCATGTATTATAAGGAATAATGTACCCCCTACTGTAAATGATAAGGATATTAGAAGTCACTGAGGGGTTGTTCTGTGACCATATAAAGACACAAGGCTGCAGGCTGAGTTATACAGGGAACTCTGAGTATCACTCATGTATTATAAGGGATAATGTACCCCCTACTGTAAATGATAAGGATATGACAAGTCACTGAGGAGTTCTGTGACAGTGTTGGACTGGGGTTCCTGGCGCCTACCAGGCTGCCACATTAGGGCCACCCACCCCGATTGTGCCACGTACCTGTTACATCCTCCTTGTAGCCACAATGGGAGTGGAGTGGCCAAGGTTCCTGGTGGGGAGCCAAGAGCAGGTTTGAGGCAATGCGGCCCACCAGGCTTTTCCCAGTGTCCCACCAGCCCAGTCCAACCCTGTCTGTGACCATAACTTAATTACAAAGAAATGTATTGTCATTGATCCTGGAACTAAGATATACAGCATATATCAAGTAACTGAATCTAATAATGGGACAAATAGGAAATACCTTTGATATCTAAACTGTTAATATTTAAATTGTGAAAAATCTAATTCAAATTCTCTGAATAAAAGACCATTTTTGAAACATTTTTTTTTAGGATTTAAAGGCAGCCCGCAGAGTGTGAACAAAGTGGAAGAATATTATAATCAAAAAAATACCAGAAGAGATACTTCAGTTGCAAATAATGTGAATCATATTTTACCCTAGCGTTGAAAGTCAGTTGATTGCAGTTGGTCGTCAGGTTCAGAACCGTCCCACTAGCGGATGAAGAGTCAAGGAGTGGAGGATGGACTTCCTTTAATTGGCTGAAGTTGAAGTGATACTTTACATGGAATTTATGTTGACATTGACATGCCCATGTGGTTTGATCTAAATTTACAAGAATATAAAGATGGTGGAAACTCTCATACCACAAGCCTTCCACATCTGTGTTACCTACAAACTATTGGTTCCTACGTCCGTTTTTTTGCAAACAATTTTTTTGACGCCGGCGAATTTTTGCCGCGAATTTTCGCGGGAGTTTTGCAAATTCGCGCCTGGCGAATAAATTCGCCCATCACTAATCCCTATACTTGGAAATCATAGAAGAATGTGAACTCGGTTGCACAAGTCCTAGTTATTGATTTCCAGCTTTGTGATGTACATGATTATAATTCCTTTTATGATGTATAAAAAGGCTGCAAATATGTTTTTTTTTAATTTCAAAAAGTTGTGTTTTGTGCCTAAAACATTGGACTATGTATATACATTTATATCAAACACAATGGAAACAATTCCAGCCTTGGTGCCACCTCAAGTACAATTCAATGTCCAATTGTTTATCTATAATCACCACTTGTGTGGTACATTTATTTCTGTTGTACCTTTATATCTGAAGTCCCCTTAAAGGGTTTTGGACAGCAAAGAGCTGGTCTTGATTTACAGTTGGGAGAGAGAAATGTTTTCCTATCCAGGTTAATGTACTTTCTTGCCACCTCAGTATTTTGTCTCGTTGGTCCCCATTTGCTGGAGGAGGTGGTATGCTGAAGGGCCTGGGGCAGATGTAGGTCTCAGTAGGTGAAGTAAGTGTTAGGAAAGATTTGCAATAGTTAAATCTCGGAGGCAGTATCAGGGTAGTTAGTAGAGCAGCCAGAGGCTCCAATGGGCAGGCCAACAGTATCGGACTGGCCCACCGGGATACCAGGAAAACTCCCGATGGGCCCAGGTATCAGTGGGCCCTTCTGCTCACCCAATTATTTGCCTTGTATGTCTATACCACAGCCATTCCCCCATTTCTAAGAGAGAAGAGAGGAAATGGAAGGAAGAATGGATGATAAGATGTAAAGAGAAGTGATTAAAATAATAAAGAAAGAAGAAAGCAGAAAAGTGAATGAAGGAAAAATAATTTGGAGAGTGGGCCTTCACTCAAAGGTTTTCTGGTGGGCCCCAGGCATCCCAGTCCAACACTGCAGGCCAATAAGGGTTAGTATAGGGACTCAAGCAGTCAGGCTCCTCAAAAGGAGATTGCTGGAGTAATACACCACCTAGCACTGGGGTCTAGTATACCAATCTGTAAGTACTGCCTCTGGGATGTTGTAAATACTAAAGCTGTGATTAAGACCACGTATGGTAAAAGGCGGGGTTGAAACTAGGGTTAGTCAAAAAAGACACCTGCCTAGGGTACAACGAAAAGGGAGAGCTTGACAGATACCTATTAAAGGAACAGGATACACAGTAGATAACAGATAAGTACTACTATAGTGTATATAAACAAGCTGCTGTGTAGCCATGGGGGCAGCCATTCAAGCACAGGATACACAGTAGATAACAGATAAGTACTACTATAGTTTATATAAACAAGTTGCTGTGTAGCCATGGGGGCAGCCATTCAAGCACAGGATACACAGTAGATAACAGATAAGTACTACTATAGTTTATATAAACAAGCTGCTGTGTAGCCATGGGGGCAGCCATTCAAGCACAGGATGCACAGTAGATAACAGATAAGTACTACTATAGTTTATATAAACAAGCTGCTGTGTAGCCATGGGGGCAGCCATTCAAGCACAGGATACACAGTAGATAACAGATAAGTACTACTATAGTTTATATAAACAAGATGCTGTGTAGCCATGGGGGCAGCCATTCGAGCACAGGATACGCAGTAGATAACAGATAAGTACTACTATAGTTTATATAAACAAGCTGCTGTGTAGCCATGGGGGCAGCCATTCAAGCACAGGATACACAGTAGATAACAGATAAGTACTACTATAGTTTATATAAACAAGCTGCTGTGTAGCCATGGGGGCAGCCATTCAAGCACAGGATACACAGTAGATAACAGATAAGTGCTACTATTGTTCATATAAATAAGCTGCTGTGTAGCAATGGTGGAAATTATAAAATAGCTATATGGCACAGGTTAATAGTGGATAACAGATAACACCATTATGTTCTACAGAGCTGATCTGCTGTGTAAACTGAGCCTTTTCTCCTTTCAATGTCTGCCCCCATTGCTACACAGCAGCTTATTTATATAAACAATAGTAGTGTTTCTGAAGCAAACACACCAGTTTTAGCAGTGCAGGGCACCACTGTATTATATTTTTATTACTTTAAAACAATTTAATTTTTTGATGTTACTGGTCCTTTAAGCATCTTCTGCCTACCCCTAGTCCTTGTTTGCTGCCCTCTGTAACTTTCCCTTCCTTCACTCTCCCCTCCTTCACCCTCCGCTAATGTGTGCAGTAATGCTGAGCCGCACTCACGTTTGGGCGCTTGCAAACACAGGGGGTAACAGGCTGGCCGGTCAGGTTGCCTATGGCTCCCAGTCGGCTTGGCCCGGTCCTGGTAAAAGGTGACAGTTAGCAGGCCATTCTCAAACTGTGAATCAGATGCAACTGACAGGTGAAGTGCAACTGTGTCAGGTGCAAGGCCCCCTTGTGACCACAACTTTGATTGAATTCTGGGGAAAAATGCACTAATAATTACACTTTGCTCCCTATACTTGCAGCAGTGTCGGACTGGAACACCAGGGCCCCATCCAAAAACCTTAGATCACTCTCAGTACTATTATAATTCTTCTCCTCACTCAGCCTCTATTCTCCTAGTCTCTTTTCTTTACATGCTATAATTTATTATTCCATCTATTTAGTCTCTTTGTTCTCATAGGAATGGGAATGGCCATGAAATAGGCCAAATGTACTGAAATCTAGGCCCACCTGGTATCCTTATGGGCCAGTCTGACACTGACTTGCAGATATAGATGACTCCTTCTATGTTATGTAATCAAATCATGTTTCCATGCTGATTGTCAGTGTGCTACACTTTCTTGTTGTGGCTATGATGGCATTTTATGGACAGTTCCCTTACAGGTGATAGGGTGGATGTATTGCATCTGTATCCTTAAAGGGATACTGTCATGGGAAAAAAATGTTTTTTCAAAATGAATCAGTTAATAGTGCTGCTCCAGCAGAATTCTGCACTGAAATCCATTTCTCAAAATAGCATTTTTTTATATTCAATTTTGAAATCGGACATGGGGCTAGACATTTGGTCAATTTCCCAGCTGCCCCTGGTCATGTGACTTGTCCCTGCACTTTAGGAGAGAAATGCTTTCTGGCAGGCTGTTGTTTCTCCTACTCAATGTAACTGAATGTGTCTCAGTGGGACCTGGATTTTACTATTGAGTGTTATTCTTAGATCTACCAGGCAGCTGTTATCTTGTGTTAGGGAGCTGTTATCTGGTTACCTTCCCATTGTTCTGTTGTTGGGGGAAAGGGAGGAGGGTGATATCACTCCAACTTGCAGTACAGCAGTAAAGAGTGATTGAAGTTTATCAGAGCACAAGTCACATGACTTGGGGCAGCTGGGAAATTGACAATATGTCTAGCCCCATGTCAGATTTCAAAATTGAATATAAAAAAATCTGTTTGCTCTTTTGAGAAATGGATTTCAGTGCAGAATTCTGCTGGAGCAGCACTATTAACTGATTCATTTTGAAAAAAAATGTTTTTCCCATGACAGTATCCCTTTAATAAATGTCACATTGAAAACTGAGTTTTTATAGTGTTTCATGTTCACCTTTCCTGATTAACATTCAGATAACATGTATGTATCACTCTCTTTTGGACCAGCAGTTAAAATGATATAAAAGGTTTTATAATGGTACCATGGATTTACCAAATAATTACCAAATAATTTGGCCAATTCTCATAGACAATAGATTGCAGTTTGGGGCATTTTGGACCCATGTACCTGTGTTCTTTTCTCCGGGTGCTGAACTCTGTTGGGCTCTCGTATCTTTATATGGTACATTAGTATTATCAGCATCATCTATAAAAACTCTTTCTTCATTCAGCATAGTAACAGTGACTCATATGTATTTTCTTATTGGACAGTAAACCTATTCCTGCCCAATCACAATAAAGTAAGTGACTTTTGTAAGTGAAACTCTAGTTATCTCTAACTATAGTCCATAAAGCTCAGACGAGCCGATGGGCTGAATTTTGCTGGGGTTGTGTAACTGGTGTGTATAATGGATGGCAGGGGAACGGCTTGGTTCGTGTTTCTCATCTTTAGTGTTGGCATCTCAGCAGTCTATTGTGGTAAGTTAATGATGCCGCCCTCTCTTTTATCATACCAGCTGCTAGTGACTTACTGGACTGTGTGTTAGCAGGTGTAATAGCAGGAATACAAACTTATTTGGTTAAATTAAAAACAAAACAGCTAAAACAACTAAAGGCTACAAATTGTTCAATAGTGATATACAGCCTCATTTACAAATAAGTCATTTTTTTTTGTTTACTTTCACCTTGTTTTTGTAGAAATTGCATCTGGCACCCATAATGCTCCCAGAATGGTGAAGAATGGGCTGCACTTCTCTTTGCTTACAAGAGGCACATGGACACCCCCAATGCTTATAGTTGAGAAGGTGCATGCCAGGGGGGCCATAGGGTGCAATGCATTTAGAGCATTGTACTTGCACAGGGAACCCTCAATCCGGTGTGTCTTGCACTCTGCACCTTGTATGTAAACTGCAGTACTTAAAGGTCTAGTCGCAAGGGGTTGATGCATTGGGGCTCCTGCACTTGTGTCTAGCTCATGGCAAATAATCCCTATAAAATGTTATTGCTTTACTAACACCATCTTCTACTACACATCTAATACCTATAAGTACCCTACTATGTGTCCGACCCAGCACAAACACCTCAAAGACAGCGTGTGAAACTTTCCATTTGCTGATCTTTCTCCTGTATAAATCACTTAACTTTACCGTACATTCCTGTTTTGCTCTAAATGACCGTGCGATGGGGTCTCCCAAAAATGGTACAGGCATGGGATCCGTTAACCCATTATCCGTAAACTCATTACCCAGAAAGCTCTGAATTTCTCTCTAATACAAAACAGGACCTTGTAAATGATCCTAAGATATAATTAATTATTATTGGAGGTAAAATGATCCTACTATGTTTATTTTGAATGATGTTTTTTAGCTGAAGGTATGGGAAGACCCCTTATCTGGAAAGCCCAAGATCCCAAGCAGGTCTCATACCTGTACCTGATATGTTATGGCACATCCAGCCCTTTCAAGAACATTGTTCACTAAATATTCATCAATGGATTGTTTTTTTTTTTTGCTTTTAAATATTATTACACTGAATATGCACAGAGTAACTTGCTTATGTGTCTGCTGCAAAATGTCTGTTAAAGCTCTATGTAATATAAATGCACTTTAGCACACGTTATCTAGATGCTCGTTGGCCGTGGGAAGGGCCGTGAGAGCAGCCGGCAATAAAAATAGTTACAGCTTTCCCCATCACCAACACCTGTTTGATATTTATTATTTTAAAGCTTTTTACAGCTTTCTGACGCTGCTTTGCCGGTGAGTAATTGCACTAGATCGCAAGCTGTGTATAACAGATCAATGGAAGAGAAAGGTTTATGAAATTTGCCTACAGATACTTGAACATACATTGCCCCTGTTATAGTGTGCGTATAATGTAGAGCTGCCATCATTGGACTGGGGTGTCTGTTGCCCACCAGGGTTGCCACCTCAGGGGCACCCACTCAGGGACCTCCACCCTAGTCATGATCTCCTCCAGTCTCTATAGTTGGAGTCCCCAACCCCAAGCATACCTTTTACTTCTCAACTCAAGCGGTTGGGGGAGCGTCATCAGATTCCGATGGGAAGCAGGTTTGGCCGGCGGAGCCCATTGCATTTTCTCCTGATGTCCCACTGGCCTAGTCCAACACTGCGAGCTGCAATAGAACACCTTTAACTCTAAGGGCAGATCATATAGCGGCTGAGCTGCCTTCAGAAATCAGGCGGCAAAATTTTCTGGTCCCCCTGGTCCCCACCCAAGCCCCACCCCATAGCTCGCCCACCAGAGCTAATAAAGTAACCCCCCTAAGTTATAAAAAGCCATAAAATATTGATAGCCTACCCCCCTCCCACAATTTATAAAAAGCCATTGATCAGGGCCCCCCCTGCAAGTAAAAAAAAAATTGTTGATGGCTTGGGCCTCCCTCCCGCAAGTTATAAAAAGCCAATGGTGGCCAGGACCCTCCATTAAGTTTAAAAAAAAAAAAACATTGGTGGCCAGGCCCCCTAAAATTAAAAAAAATTGCTTACCAGGGTCCCCCATAAGTTTGGCTCTTAAGGGGGGCCCGGCCATGCTTCACTTACTTGATTAGCTGGCCCCCCCTGTTGTCAGCCTGCTGCAAGCTTTAGAAGAAAGGACGGGAGCTCTGGTTCCAGCATGATTTTTTCTCTTATTCAGTTCTTTGAGTTCTCTGTACCCTCATTAGTCGTTTAAGTTTAAGTCCCGGTGAAGCTGCATTGGGATTGGATAGGTTGGAGGGGAAGTTCCTACTTCACCCATCCAATCCCTGTAAAGCTTAACTGGGGGGGGGCGGCTAATCAAGTAAGTGAAGCATAGCTGGGCCTCCCTAAGACACAAAAACCCATGGTCCCAGGACAACTGTGCCCCCCTGATGGCAGCCCTGTATAACGGCATATACAGTAACCCCAACCCATCACTAACAGTAACCTGAGCAATTAATTTCATAGTGACCCACAGCATTAAATGGTGCCTCAGCCATTGTACCTGGGCAATGGATCATTTTTCTTGGAACTGGATCACTGGATCATAGTGGTGCTGGTTTAGTTCTGTTGTCAGTGATGTTCAATTCATAAATTAGTGGTGTGTATAACAACCCTATCTGCCTTAGTAATCTATGGTCAACGAAATGCTCAAAATACTGTGGTAGTTATAGGCAAGCTGTATCTGGGCATCACATTTCCCATAGATCACTAGTGCCAATCCTGGTGCAAAAAAGCAATATAATGCCAGTGCCATAGTACAATATTTAATTAGCCCCAAAGACCTCCAGAGCTTTATATAATTAAATGTTGTTCTATGGCACTGGCATTATAGTTCTGGCACATGTTCTTGGTTCCATGTTGAGTCTCTGGTTCCCCAACTGTCAGCCCGTTCCTGTAAGCCATGACTTGCCAAGTTCTTCTGGTACCTTGTTATTGGACTGTATCCTTCAACTGCATCTTTCTAAGTCTACACCAGTTTTCCTTTCTCATGAGGTGTTTTCTTTATTTTGTTCACCCTTTATAAAAATAAACCAGCCCTATGATTAACGTGTGAAATTCTAAATCAGCCAGTCAAAAAGTTGAAAAAGCCGATTAGAAACCATCAGGCAGCAGTTGGCTCAGTAACTGTCTTATATCTGTACCATCATTTACTGTATCTGACCCAGATCTGAGCAGAGAGATTAAAGAAAACATCTCCTTCCTTTTGCCTGCCCCACACTCCAAGGCGCCCCTACAGTCATTGATCTCCAGTCCCACCCTCCCTGTGCCCCAGGTGTTTATCTCTCATCTCCTTCCCCATTCTTTTTCTTAGAGACAACTCAGTATATATATATATATGTGTGAATGTTGCACCCTAAAAGCTCCATCTGGATCAACTGCTGCCTCTTAATAGCCGTGGACTCCCACCTGTTTCCCAGAATGCTCAGAACCTGGGTTTTTCTGGATAACAGATCTTTCATTAATTTGGATCTTCCACTAAATAATAGTTTAAACATGAATTAAACCCAATAAAAATGTTGTGCTTCCAATAAGGATTAACTTAGTTTGGATCAAGTACAAGCTACTGATTTATTATTACAGAGAAATAATATTTCATTATTTGGATAAAATGCAGTCTATGGGAGACAGGCTTTCCGGAAGCCATAACTGTATTTATATTTAAATCCATGTGATGATTGTGATTGGCTGTAAGAGCTTGGAAACCTTTATCTGCTGCTGAAATCTCTTTGTATGTAAATTTTATAAAACAAAGGAATTTGCCAAATATGTTTGTTGACTACATACAACCTACAGCATCATTATACTCTATATTTAATCCACTGGTTGTACTGCAATGTAATAATATTTAAGTTGCCCTTGACAGTGGATACTATTATGAGAATATAAAAGGGGGTATATATGTCATGTATCACATAGGGGCAGGTGCCTAGAAAAATATGCAACTCAACCATGGAAAAAAAAATTCCTGCCACATTAATATACTTTTTATTTTTCCCTGAAATTTAGACACTGGGGCTTATTCGCCAAGGTGGAATAAAGTGAAATTTCGAGTAGGGAAGATGAATGGAGTGAAATTGTTGTAAAAAGAGAATTATGTTCACAAAACTCATAGGGGCAAATTCACTATGCGACGAAGCGACTAACGCTAGCGTCAATTCGCTAGCGTTGGCCATTTTCGTTACTTCACAAATTTACTAACGGACGCTAGCGTAACTTCACTAGCGTAACTTCGCACCCTTACGCCTGGCGAATTTGCGCAACGGACGTAACTATGCAAATTCACTAACGCGCGCAGTGTACTGAACGCTACCTTTTACGCCAGACTTCATTCGCCACCTCAGACCAGGCGAAGCGCAATAGAGTAGATAGGGATTGCTTCAAAAAAAGTTAAATTTTTTTCTAAGTCCCAAAAAACGCTGGCGTGTTTTCTACATTATGGGTGATAGGCTGAAAAAGAACGAAATTTTTTTGGGGCTCCCCTCCTTCCCCCCTACATTTCCTGACTCATGGCAACTTAACTATACAGTGGTCACATGTGTAGGGCAAAATAAACATTTTATTTGCTGTTTTGAAGGTTTCCCAGGCATTTGTGGTGATTCTACGTATTCCTCCATTGAAATTTGAATTTGGCGCAGTATGCAAATTAACCATCAATAGCGTAACTTTGCTTAGCAAATCAACGCTAGCGCAACTTCGCAACCTTACGCTACCCCTGAGTGCAACTTCGGATTTTAGTGAATTTGCAAAGCACTGGCGAAACTACGCCTGGCGAAGTGAGGCGAAGTTACACCTGGCGCAACTACGAATCTTAGTGAATTTGCCCCAATGTTTCACCAGTGCATCATTGTGGAGCTTGGGGACCACATGGAAAGATTGGAGGGATGGGGCCATGACATGGTTAGATTTTGGGTCCCGATGGGCTATAGGATACGTAGTGGGTTATTTATTAAAGTCTCAATGCCAAAATCCTGTCATAAATTGTGTTTTTTTACATAAAATCCAAATTTTTAGTAGGAAAAAAACCCCTACATTTTTAGGATTTATTATAACCAGATGATGGAAAAGGTCAGATTCTGAAAATCCGGCATGTCAGACCTGCTGAGGTTGCATATAAGTCAGTGGGAGAAGTCCAGAAGATATCTTAATCTTCGATGGGTTTCGTGCAATAATTCTAAGAACCAGTTTTTGGGTGGAAAAACCAAAAAAATCATACGATTCATTGTTCACGATTTTTTAGGTTTTTTTCCCGCACAGGAAATTTTCTGGAAAATGTATAGATAAATAATAGGAAAAAACCTGTGTGGATTTGGTGAGAGTATTGTTCAGAAAATAAAGGGATAAATTCAGACTTTGATAAATGTGACAGGATTCCCTACAGGACGACAAGGGAAGTAGGTGGAGGTTTAGGTCGGAGAGATAAATCCTCATTCCGATGTATTTTCTATTCCCCCAGGCAAACATGTTCTAGAGTATTATATGACAATGACATCGGATCACATCCCCGGAATTCCCCGCTTCTCAATTACTGCCCATGTGGACGGCTTGCAGCACGGAAGATACACCAGCGACCATCGCCGCGCCGAGCCTTTGATCCCATCTCTCGGTACATTGACTGAGCACCTGGAGAAGCAGACCAGCTTTGCTGAGAGATGGGAGGAATATCAAAAATCGAAGATGGCGTTTCTGATGCAATTTCTAAACAAGACGGCAGGGCACGGTGAGATAGGGATCATTGTCTTAAAAGCCACTGGGTCTCATGGAAAAATGGCAGAATTAGCTAATTTCCCTCACCCTCAATGCAGCATTTCTTCAGACCAACAAACCGGTGCTTGCAGAAAATGGCAGAAGAATTGTATGAATTTTGCTGGAACAGAGGCACAGGGCAGGCAGTAACCCTGTTACTATATATTAGACTCCTATCTAGTGCCAACAATCCCTATTTCTGTTGGTCAAAAGGGGAGCAGAGAAGACAGTAACCGTTCCAACACTTTCCTCTTGTTTCTGTCTCTATATATTAGGTACCTATCTAGTGCTCCCAATCCCTATTTCTGTAGGGAAATGAGAGAGAGCAGACAGTAACCCTTCCAACACTTTCCTCTTGTCTCTATATATTAGGTACCTATCTAGTGTTACCAATCCCTATTTCTGTAGGGAAATGAGAGAGAGCAGACAGTAAGCCTTCCAACACTTTCCTCTTGTCTCTATATATTAGGTACCTATCTAGTGTTACCAATCCCTATTTCTGTAGGGAAATGAGAGAGAGAGCAGACAGTAACCCTTCCAACACTTTCCTCTTGTCTCTATATATTAGGTACCTATCTAGTGTTACCAATCCCTATTTCTGTAGGGAAATGAGAGAGAGAGCAGACAGTAACCCTTCCAACATTTTCCTCTTTTCTCTATATATTAGGTACCTATCTAGTACTACCAATCCCTATTTCTGTAGGGAAATGAGAGAGAGCAGACAGTAAGCCTTCCAACACTTTCCTCTTGTCTCTATATATTAGGTACCTATCTAGTGTTACCAATCCCTATTTCTGTAGGGAAATGAGAGAGAGAGCAGACAGTAACCCTTCCAACACTTTCCTCTTGTCTCTATATATTAGGTACCTATCTAGTGTTACCAATCCCTATTTCTGTAGGGAAATGAGAGAGAGCAGACAGTAACCCTTCCAACACTTTCCTCTTGTCTCTATATATTAGGTACCTATCTAGTGTTACCAATCCCTATTTCTGTAGGGAAATGAGAGAGAGCAGACAGTAACCCTTCCAACACTTTCCTCTTGTCTCTATATATTAGGTACCTATCTAGTGTTACCAATCCCTATTTCTGTAGGGAAATGAGAGAGAGCAGACAGTAACCCTTCCAACACTTTCCTCTTGTCTCTATATATTAGGTACCTATCTAGTGTTACCAATCCCTATTTCTGTAGGGAAATGAGAGAGAGCAGACAGTAACCCTTCCAACACTTTCCTCTTGTCTCTATATATTAGGTACCTATCTAGTGTTACCAGTGTCGGACTGGCCCGGCGGGACACCGGGAAAATAACCCGGTGGGCCCCGACCTTCAAGGGGCCCCGCCGGGCCAGACCCCCAATCGTAATAGTTAAAAAAAAAAAAACGTAGCCGGCGCGATGCGCTGTCTGCGCATTCTCGTCAGCACGGGTGCCGTCTGCGCATCGCGCCGGCATGGGACAACGCCAAAGGGGAGCGCGGCGCTGGTGCAGCAGCCAGGGGACGGCGGGGGCCCTGGGGAGGCCCCTGGACAGGCAGTCGCCGGTGCGGCCCCAGGCCCCCCAGTCCAATATCGTTCGGGCTATTTTCCAATCGTGTCGATACTATTTCGAAGCAGCGTAAGGCAGCAAGACATAGGAATCGCGTTAGGGAGACAAGACCCAGCTTAGCATTTTCAGCCGAACTTCCTGGGAGTTCTGTACTCTATAATATTTACTATATCGTATCGCTGGACAATAACGACCCCAATCCTATTTCTGGACTGGTTGAGTTGAAGAGAGAGCTATCACAAACTTTCACCTAACACTATGATCTAGTGTCTCTTATTATACCTATTGTCTATGCTAATACCCTTTATTTGATTTGGCCCAGTAAGCTGCAGCCTGTAGAGGCAGATGATGCCTTCTTTTCGCCTATCTATACACTGTTACCAGTACTAACCCTTATTTCTCAATCACTTATCCCTTGGTTCTCTGCATATATAGGTATCCTAGTATCTAGTGACAGTTAGAATGTAAAACCCTATTCAATCAGACATTATGCTTACCTCCAAGCCACTGAGAGCACAGTTACATTATGCCTTGTAATCCTATCCTACTTACTACTATCTAGTCGCTATTTGCCTATCCAGACTGATAGGAGAGTCAGCAATTTCTAGTCAGGAACCAGTTTCCCAACACTTAGAGAGATAGCAAGGTCAACTTGATCCTGCACTTTGTCTATATATATTATGGTATTAGCGGTTATCTATCGTGCTGATCAGTACCTGGCTACCCAGCCAGCTGGTTCCTAAGTACCCCTTAGTTATACATAGGTCAACTCTGTCCGTACTTCCACCATGACCCCATTTCTAGTATGATTAAATATTAAAGCGTATTTCGAGGGATTAATGAGGAGGGGACCGGACGTACTATTCAGCTACTACCAATCGGAGCATCCAAGGACAGTGCTTAGAGTACGCGATGGGTGACGAGCAGAATCTCTCTGCCACCCCTCTACCTTCAATATATACTCTGGTGGGTACTCCCTACCCTTTATCTAGTGGTGCAATACCCAAAGCAGACAGTAATCCCTCTGCTCATTTTGTCTGTCTTGCTTATTTGAGAGCTGGCTTGAGCTATTATTCTCAAAATGAGATAGCAGGACTGACAGACTACAAAGCAATCCTCATTTCATTTCATGCGTAGAGTGCGATACAGTACATCTTAGGTAGTCCGTGTCCCCGTAGCGTTTCTTAGTGAGTATCCAGAGGGTGGCGCGGTCCTTTTAGGAACCACAACTATTTTATTCCGGTTGTCTACGTAGGCAAGAATGCTATTTGCCTTCGCGGCTAGGAATACGACATTAGCAGGCACTGAATTGGTGTAGTCCTCTTGTCTCTATTACATATCTCCCTTTAATAAATGGTACGCACCTTATGTGCTTAAGGAGTAGATGGTTTTTTTGGGCCGACCCGTTTTTGTTAAACACCTTTTGGTCAGTTACATCTTCTGACGACTTCTTCTACCAGTTCGCAGTAGGCTACCATTACATCCTCTTGGTCATTCAAACGCCATCCGTCAGTGACTACCAATTAGAGATGTCGCGAACTGTTCGCCGGCGAACTTGTTCGCGCGAACATCGGGTGTTCGCGCTCGCCGGAAGTTCGCGAACGTCGCGCGACGTTCGCCATTTTGGGTTCGCCATTGTTGGCGCTTTTTTTGCCCTCTCACCCCAGACCAGCAGGTACATGGCAGCCAATCAGGAAGCTCTCCCCTGGACCACTCCCCTTCCCTATAAAAACCGAAGCCCTGCAGCGTTTTTTCACTCTGCCTGTGTGTGCTGAAGAGATAGTGTAGGGAGAGAGCTGCTGCCTGTTAGTGATTTCAGGGACAGTTGAAAGTTTGCTGGCTAGTAATCGTTTTGATACTGCTCTGTTATTGGAGGGACAGAAGTCTGCAGGGGTTTGAGGGACATTTAAGCTTAGGTAGCTTTGCTGGCTAGTAATCTACCTTCTACTGCAGTGCTCTGTATGTAGCTGCAGTGGGCAGCTGTCCTGCTTCTGATCTCATCTGCTGACTGCTGCAATAACAGTAGTCCTTGTAAGGACTGCTTTTATTTATTTTTTTGTTGTTTTACTACTACTACTACTACTACTATAAGAGCCCAGTGCTATTAGTCTAGCAGTGTTGGGGAGTGGGACTGGTGTGCTAATCTGCTGCTCCTAGTAGTTCAGCAGCACCAACTTTAATTTTTTTTTTTAATATTCATTTTTTTTTTATTTTACTTTTTTTTATTTTACTACCGCTGTAGTAGTGTATAAGTTGACCTTTTAGGCATTATTTGCCCTGTAGGCATTATTTGCACACTGTTTTCTTCAACCCGCCATCTAGCTGTGTGACCTTGTTCACATTCTGTCTAAATATCCATAATATTACCGTCTCCAGAAAAAACACCGGAGTGACTTTTTTCAAGCAGCCATAATATATTTTACGTAATCCGTATCCACCGCTGTAGTAGTGTATATGTTGACCTTGTAGGCATTATTTGCACACTGTTTTCTTCAACCCGCCATCTAGCTGTGTGACATTGTTCACATTCTGTCTAAATATCCATAATATTACCGTCTCTAGAAAAACCACTTGAGTTACTTTTTTTCAAGCAGCATTCATATATTTTACGTAATCCGTATCCACCGCTGTAGTAGTGTATACGTTGACCTTGTAGGCATTATTTGCACACTGTTTTCTTCAACCCGCCATCTAGCTGTGTGACCTTGTTCACATTCTGTCTAAATATCCATAATATTATCGTCTCTAGAAAAACCACTTGAGTTACTTTTTTTCAAGCAGCATTCATATATTTTACGTAATCCGTATCCACCGCTGTAGTAGTGTATACGTTGACCTTGTAGGCATTATTTGCACACTGTTTTCTTCAACCCGCCATCTAGCTGTGTGACCTTGTTCACATTCTGTCTAAATATCCATAATATTATCGTCTCTAGAAAAACCACTTGAGTTACTTTTTTTCAAGCAGCATTCATATATTTTACGTAATCCGTATCCACCGCTGTAGTAGTGTATACGTTGACCTTGTAGGCATTATTTGCACACTGTTTTCTTCAACCCGCCATCTAGCTGTGTGACCTTGTTCACATTCTGTCTAAATATCCATAATATTACCGTCTCCAGAAAAAACACCGGAGTGACTTTTTTCAAGCAGCCATAATATATTTTACGTAATCCGTATCCACCGCTGTAGTAGTGTATACGTTGACCTTGTAGGCATTATTTGCACACTGTTTTCTTCAACCCGCCATCTAGCTGTGTGACCTTGTTCACATTCTGTCTAAATATCCATAATATTACCGTCTCCAGAAAAAACACCGGAGTGACTTTTTTCAAGCAGCCATAATATATTTTACGTAATCCGTATCCACCGCTGTAGTAGTGTATACGTTGACCTTGTAGGCATTATTTGCACACTGTTTTCTTCAACCCGCCATCTAGCTGTGTGACATTGTTCACATTCTGTCTAAATATCCATAATATTACCGTCTCTAGAAAACCACTTGAGTTACTTTTTTTCAAGCAGCATTCATATATTTTACGTAATCCGTATCCACCGCTGTAGTAGTGTATACGTTGACCTTGTAGGCATTATTTGCACACTGTTTTCTTCAACCCGCCATCTAGCTGTGTGACCTTGTTCACATTCTGTCTAAATATCCATAATATTATCGTCTCTAGAAAAACCACTTGAGTTACTTTTTTTCAAGCAGCATTCATATATTTTACGTAATCCGTATCCACCGCTGTAGTAGTGTATACGTTGACCTTGTAGGCATTATTTGCACACTGTTTTCTTCAACCCGCCATCTAGCTGTGTGACCTTGTTCACATTCTGTCTAAATATCCATAATATTACCGTCTCCAGAAAAACACCGGAGTGACTTTTTTCAAGCAGCCATAATATATTTTACGTAATCCGTATCCACCGCTGTAGTAGTGTATACGTTGACCTTGTAGGCATTATTTGCACACTGTTTTCTTCAACCCGCCATCTAGCTGTGTGTATTATCGTTTCCAGAAAAACCAACTGAGTTTTTGTTGTTGTTGTTGTTTTTTTAAAAATAATGCCAGGCAAAGGCAGGCCGCCACGCAGAGGCCGTGCTAGGGGCCGTGCTGCTATGCAATCCTGTGGCCCTAGCAAATTGCCCAGTTTTAAAAAGCCAATGACCCTGAACTCCCAAAATGCTGAAGAGGTAGTTGACTGGCTTACACAGCACACCCCATCCTCTACCGTTTCTAACTTTACCACAACATCCTCCTCATCCTCCACTGCTATGGCCACCCCACCTAACACTTCCTCCACCACCGGTGCCCCTTCTTCACTGGGGTCAGAGGAGTTATTTTCCCATGAGTTTCTTGAACTGAGTAATGCGCAACCATTATTGCCAGAAGAAGATGAAGGAGATGAGGACCTTACACCAGATTTAATTCTGGCAGAGAACACGATAGAGATGGACATAATGAGTGATGAGGAGGAGGTCCCCGCTGCTGCTTCCTTCTGTGATGTGTCAGAAGAAATTGATGCATCTGAGGAGAATGATGATGAGGAGATTGATGTTTTGTGGGTGCCTAGTAGAAGAGAGCAAGAGGAGGGTAGTTCAGATGGAGAGACGGAGAGTCAGAGAGGCAGTAGGAGAATAAGACTTAGAAGAAGCAGGGAGGACAGCCCGCAGGGATCAGTAGGGCAACAACATGTATCGGCACCTGTGTTCAGCCGGCCAACGCACCCGCCATTGCCGCCAATACCGCCAACTCCGCCAACTTCTACTGTTACCGCCAGATCGCACACTTCCAAAAAGTCAGCAGTGTGGGATTTTTTTAATGTGTGTGCCTCTGACAAAAGCATTGTAATTTGCAATGAGTGCAGTCAGAAACTGAGCCTTGGTAAGCCCAACAGCCACATAGGTACAACTTCTATGCGAAGGCACATGAGCGGCAAGCACAAAGCACTTTGGGAGCAACACCTCAAAGGCAACAGGCAAACTAAAAGCCACACTCCTTCTGGTCCAGCATCTTACTGCTCTACCTCTGCTCTCCTTGACCCGTCTGAACCACCCTCCACTCCGCCTTCCACCTTGACCACCTGTTCCCATTCCCAGTGATCTGCCACCAGCCAAGTTTCTGTGAAGGCCATGTTTGAGCGTAAGAAGCCAATGTCTGACTGTCACCCCCTTGCCCGGCGTCTGACAGCTGGCTTGTCTGCACTCTTAGCCCGCCAGCTTTTACCATACCAGCTGGTGGACTCTGAGGCCTTCCGCAAATTTGTAGCAATTGGGACACCGCAGTGGAAGGTACCCAGCCGCAATTTTTTTTCTAAAAAGGGAATACCACACCTGTACCAACATGTGCAGAGCCAAGTTACCGCATCTCTGTCACTTAGTGTTGGGCCAAAGGTCCATATGACTACTGACGCATGGTCCTCCAAGCATGGTCAGGGCAGGTATGTCACCTACACTGCCCACTGGGTGAACTTGGTAATGGCTGGGAAGCAGGGAATGGGTAGCTCAACAACAACAGTGGAGTTGGTGTCACCGCCACGGATTGCACGCGGTTCTGCCACCACCTCTACTCCTCCATCGCTCTCTACCTCGTCTTCTTCTTCTTCTTACTCTGCTGCTGGGTCCTCCTTCTCCTCCTCCACACCTGTGCACCCCCAGCTCCCCCTAGGCTATTCGACGTGCCAGGTACGCCGTTGTCACGCCGTCTTGGGGATGACGTGCCTGGAAAGCAAAAACCATACCGGATCTGTACTCCTGTCATCTCTGCAGTCACAGGCCGATCGGTGGCTGACCCCACACCAACTGCAGATCGGAAAAGTGGTGTGTGACAATGGAAGCAATCTGTTGGCAGCGTTGAGACTAGGCAATTTAACCACATGTGCCCTGCATGGCACATGTGTTAAATTTAATAGTCCAACGTTTTGTCTCCAAGTACCCAGGATTCCAGGACGTTCTCACCCAGTCCAGAAAGGTGTCGGCCCATTTCAGACGTTCCTACACAGCCATGGCACGCCTTGCTGACATTCAGCAGCGCTACAACATGCCAGTCAGGCGTTTGATTTCTGACAGCCAGACTCGCTGGAATTCAACGCTCCTTATGTTGGAACGTCTGCTGCAACAACAAAGGGCCGTCAACGAGTACCTTTTTGAACTGGGTGGTAGGACTGGATCTGCACAGCTGGGGATTTTTTTCCCCCGTTACTGGGTGCTTATGCGCGATGCCTGCAGGCTCATGCGACCTTTTGAAGAGGTGACAAATATGGTCAGTCGCACCGAAGGCACCATCAGCGACCTAATACCCTTCGCTTTCTTCCTGGAGCGTGCCGTGCGACGAGTGACAGATGAGGCTGTAGACCAGCGTGACGAGGAGCTGGAAGCGCACGATTTCTGGTCGGAATCACCAGAACGAACCCAGGCACCTGCTGCAACGCAGGGAGAGGTGCCAGAAGTGGAGTCAGAGGAGGAAGGTGGCTTTGTGGAGGAGGAGGAGGAGGACCAACAGGAGCAGGCTTCCCAGGGGGCTAGTGGTGACCTTTTGGGGACCCCTGGTCTTGTACGTGGCTGGGGGGAGGAGACCGTGGATGATACAGTCCTTGATAATGAGGAAGCGGAGATGGATAGCTCTGCATCCAACCTTGTGAGAATGGGGTCTTTCATGCTGTCATGCCTGTTGAAGGACCCCCGTATCAAGAGGCTTAAGGAGAAGGACCTGTACTGGGTCGCAACGCTACTAGACCCTCGGTACAAGCATAAAGTGTCAGAAATGTTACCAACATACCACAAGTCCGAAAAGATGCGGCATTTACAAACCAGCCTGCAAAACATGTTGTACAATGCTTTTAAGGGTGATGTCACTTCAGGAACTCATCAACATTCCAGGGGCAGAGGTGCCAGTAATCCTGCCACGAGCACACCTGCAAGGACAAAGCCCTTTGGCCAGTCTGTAACGTCAGACATGCAAATGTTTTTCTGTCCAAGGCAGCGCCACAACCCTTCTGGATCCACCCTCAAAGAACGCCTCGACCGGCAGGTAGCGGACTACCTGGCATTAACTGCAGATATCGACACTCTGAGGAGCGATGAACCCCTGGACTACTGGGTGCGCAGGCTTGATCTGTGGCCAGAGCTGTCACAATTTGCCATGAACCTCTTGTCTTGCCCAGCCTCAAGTGTGCTCTCAGAAAGGACCTTCAGTGCAGCAGGAGGGATTGTAACTGAGAAGAGAACTCGCCTAGGTCACAAAAGTGTCGATTACCTGACCTTTATTAAAATGAATGAGGGGTGGATCTCGGAGGGTTACTGCACGCCGGAAGACTTGTTCTGACTTCTATGCAGCTGTCCTTCTCTTCAAGCCTCATGACTCCACACACAGCTGTCCTTTAGCGTCCTCCTCCTCCCTCCGCCACCGTTACAAACTAGGGTGCAAACCCTACTGGTTTAATTTTTTCTGGCCTCTGTGCTTCAGTGGCTGCAACCAAAAAAACTGGGCAAACAATGTCTACAAGGTCAACGTATGGCAAAAAATGACTATTTTCAGCATTTATATGGCATATTTTTTCTGGCAACTGTGCTTCAGTGGCTGCGTCCAAAAAAATGCATATTTTCTGCATTTATATGGCATAATTTTTCTGTCAACTGTGCTTCAGTGGCTGCGACCAAAAAATGCATATTTTCTGCATTTATATGGCATAATTTTTCTGGCCTCTGTGCTTCAGTGGCTGCAACCAAAAAAATTTATATTTTCAGCATTTATATGGCATAATTTTTCTGGCCTCTGTGCTTCAGTGGCTGCAACCAAAAAAATTTATATTTTCAGCATTTATATGGCATAATTTTTCTGGCAACTGTGCTTCAGTGGCTGCGACCAAAAAAATTACTATTTTCAGCATTTATATGGCATATTTTTTCTGGCCTCTGTGCTTCAGTGGCTGCGGCCAAAAAAACTGGGCAAACAATGCCTACAAGGTCAACGACGTTGACCTTGTAGGCATTGTTTGCCCAGTTTTTTTGGCCGCAGCCACTGAAGCACAGAGGCCAGAAAAAATATGCCATATAAATGCTGAAAATAGTAATTTTTTGCCATACGTTGACTCAACGTATATGGCAAAAAATGACTATTTTCAGCATTTATATGGCATATTTTTTCTGGCAACTGTGCTTCAGTGGCTGCGACCAAAAAAATGCATATTTTCTGCATTTATATGGCATAATTTTTCTGGCCTCTGTGCTTCAGTGGCTGCAACCAAAAAAATTTATATTTTCAGCATTTATATGGCATAATTTTTCTGTCAACTGTGCTTCAGTGGCTGCGACCAAAAAAATGCATATTTTCTGCATTTATATGGCATAATTTTTCTGGCCTCTGTGCTTCAGTGGCTGCAACCAAAAAATTTATATTTTCAGCATTTATATGGCATAATTTTTCTGTCAACTGTGCTTCAGTGGCTGCGACCAAAAAATGCATATTTTCTGCATTTATATGGCATAATTTTTCTGGCCTCTGTGCTTCAGTGGCTGCAACCAAAAAAATTTATATTTTCAGCATTTATATGGCATAATTTTTCTGGCAACTGTGCTTCAGTGGCTGCGTCCAAAAAAACTGGGCAAACAATGTCTACAAGGTCAACGTATGGCGAAAAATTACTATTTTCAGCATTTATATGGCATATTTTTTTCTGGCAACTGTGCTTCAGTGGCTGCGTCCAAAAAAACTGGGCAAACAATGCCTACAAGGTCAACGTATGGCAGTTGTTTAAAGAGAACAGTAGATTACTAGCCAGCAAAGCTACCTAAGCTAAAATGTCCCTCAAATCCCTGCAGACTTCTGTCCCTCCAATACAGAGCAGTATCAAGCAGATTACTAGCCAGCAAGCTTACTATCATCTGTCCCTGAAATCACTAACAGCTCTCCCCCTACACTATCTCTTCCAAGCACACACAGGCAGATTTTTCAGATACATTTTTGCCCTTGATCCCCCTCTGGCATGCCACTGTCCAGGTCGTTGCACCCTTTAAACAACTTTAAAATCATTTTTCTGGCCAGAAATGTCTTTTCTAGATGTTAAAGTTCGCCTTCCCATTGAAGTCTATGGGGTTCGCGAACCGTTCGCGAACCGCTCGCATTTTTGCGCAAGTTCGCGAATATGTTCGCGAACTTTTTTTCCGACGTTCGCTACATCCCTACTACCAATCCCTATTTCTGTAGGGAAATGAGAGAGAGCAGACAGTAAGCCTTCCAACACTTTCCTCTTGTCTCTATATATTAGGTACCTATCTAGTGCTACCAATCCCTATTTCTGTAGGGAAATGAGAGAGAGCAGACAGTAACCCTTCCAACATTTTCCTCTTTTCTCTATATATTAGGTACCTATCTAGTACTACCAATCCCTATTTCTGTAGGGAAATGAGAGAGAGCAGACAGTAACCCTTCCAACACTTTCCTCTTGTCTCTATATATTAGGTACCTATCTAGTACTACCAATCCCTATTTCTGTAGGGAAATGAGAGAGAGCAGACAGTAAGCCTTCCAACACTTTCCTCTTGTCTCTATATATTAGGTACCTATCTAGTACTACCAATCCCTATTTCTGTAGGGAAATGAGAGAGAGCAGGCAGTAACCCTTCCAACACTTTCCTCTTGTCTCTATATATTAGGTACCTATCTAGTGTTACCAATCCCTATTTCTGTAGGGAAATGAGAGAGAGCAGGCAGTAACCCTTCCAACACTTTCCTCTTGTCTCTATATATTAGGTACCTATCTAGTGTTACCAATCCCTTTTTCTGTAGGGAAATAAGAGAGAGCAGACAGTAACCCTTCCAACACTTTCCTCTTGTCTCTATATATTAGGTACCTATCTAGTGTTACCAATCCCTATTTCTGTAGGGAAATGAGAGAGAGCAGACAGTAACCCTTCCAACACTTTCCTCTTGTCTCTATATATTAGGTACCTATCTAGTGCTACCAATCCCTATTTCTGTAGGGAAATGAGAGAGAGCAGACAGTAACCCTTCCAACACTTCCTCTTGTCTCTATATATTAGGTACCTATCTAGTGCTACCAATCCCTATTTCTGTAGGGAAATGAGAGAGAGCAGACAGTAACCCTTCCAACACTTTCCTCTTGTCTCTACATATTAGGTACCTATCTAGTGTTACCAATCCCTATTTCTGTAGGGAAATGAGAGAGAGCAGACAGTAACCCTTCCAACATTTTCCTCTTTTCTCTATATATTAGGTACCTATCTAGTACTACCAATCCCTATTTCTGTAGGGAAATGAGAGAGAGCAGACAGTAACCCTTCCAACACTTTCCTCTTGTCTCTATATATTAGGTACCTATCTAGTGCTACCAATCCCTATTTCTGTAGGGAAATGAGAGAGAGCAGACAGTAACCCTTCCAACACTTTCCTCTTGTCTCTATATATTAGGTACCTATCTAGTGTTACCAATCCCTATTTCTGTAGGGGAATGAGAGCAGAGAAGGCAGTAACCCTTCCTCTTCTTTCCCTTGTCTCTGTCCCAGATCCAGTTTGTCTTTTTTTGTTTCATCTTCTTCCCACTAAACCTTCACTATTCAGATTATTGTCTAGACCAGGGATCCCCAATCTTTTGAACCTGTGAGCAACATTCAGAAGTAAAAGAAGTTGGGGAGCAACACATACATGAAAAATGTTCTTGGGGTGCCAAATAAGGGCTGTGATTGGCCATTTAGTAGCCCTTATATGGACTGTCAACCTACATTGAGGCTCTGTTTGGCAGTGCACCTTGTTTTTATACAACCAAAACTTGTCTCCAAGCCTCAAATTCAAAAATAAGCTCCTGCTTTGAGGCCACTGGGAGCAACATCCAAGAGGTTGGAGAGCAATATGTTCCTCACAAGCTACTGGTTGGGGATCACTGGTCTAGACCATAGTGTTTCAGTTGTATATTTAATTGTAGGACACCACCATGTTCATGTGTACCAGAGGAAGTATATATGTGAGCTGCGAGATGACGGCACATTTCTCGGATATCACGCATTTTTATTCAATGGGAAGGAGGTTATAGCATTCGATAAAGAGCGAGAGACATTTGTGCCGATAACACCAGAGGCTGCACATTTGATACCAAGTTGGAACCAGTATCTGGCCGGAGTCAAAGCAAATAAGTTTTACCTGGAAAACGTCTGTATTAAACACCTGCAGTTGTACCTCTCATATATATCAACAGTGTTGGAGAGGAAAGGTGAGACCAATCAGCATTTTGTATTTTTTTTTCAAATTCTCTTTATTGAATTTTTAATAATCCAGCAGCAACGTTTCAAACAATATTTGCCAAGATGTACAGTCAAGTTCAAAATAGGTAGCAAAAGATTTTCTCCGTAAACTTATAAATAAATTGCCTTTTTGTTGTTCATGATTTTTCTAAACAAAATTGACCACTTTATTTTGAATAGATTCTTGAAGAATGGTCTCCTAATTTATTTCTAATAGCATCTTGTAAGCAAAGGCTATGGAGATATTTAAGAACAAAATTTACAATTGGAGCAGTATCCTTAATCCAAAAATCCAAAAATATGGCCTTCCTAGTAGCTGCCATTACTAAAAAAGAGAAATGAACCATTTCATCAAAAATATAGAATTTTCTTCAGACTCCTGGGGGCAAATTCACTGAAGGACGAAGCACCTAACGCTAGCGTTAATTCTCTAGCATAGCGTATTTTCGTTAATTCGCCGATTCACTAACGGACACTGGCGTAAATTCGCTAGTGTTACTTCGCACCCTTACGCCTGGCGAATTTGAGCAACGGACGTAACTTCGCAAATTCACTGACGCTGGCGTTTTTTCTTTTTTTATGGGTGATAGGCTGAAAAAGATCAAAAAAATTTTTGGGGCTACCCTCCTATTTAAAGCTATTTATCATCTTAATTTTCACATTGCAAAGCCAACCACCTATTACTGTATTATTGTGTGACAGAATCTTCCACCCTTTCTTATCAGTTCCCCCCAAAGTGAAGATTTCAGTCTCAATATCAGACAGGGGCAAACTACTATGCTGCCTTGTTTATGGATTCCACCCCAAAAAAGTGCATGTGAAGGTGATAAAGAATGGAACTGAGGAGGTTCCCCCAGAAGAACTCAAACATGTCCTGCCAAACCCTGATGGCACCTATCAGATCAGAGTCAGTGTACGGGTAACGCCAGGGGATGGCGCCACTTACTCCTGCCATGTGGATCACAGCAGTTTGGAGAATCCACTCGTTGTTCCCTTTGGTGAGTGTCTTTAGGCTGATGGGTGTAAGAGGGGACTATGATGTTAAACCGAAAATATGTGATTGTGGTTACTTTTGGTCAGAGTCTCTGGGATTTTTGATATCCAAGCTATTGGATGGAGATATAGATCTAATCCCATGGGTTTTGAGTTTGGAAGAAAGTCCCTTAGTCTTTTGGGGGTAATGCAGAAAGCTAAATAGTGTATAGGGCTCCTTTACACCTAGCGCCCCCTGGCACTCCTGCCTGGAGTGTCTGTATGATGCACAAAGTACAGTAGGACAGGCCAGAGGATGCCCATGCCCAACCCATATACTTAGTGTCAGACTGGCAGGTCCCAAGTGCACAGGGGCCCCCACCCTCCTCCAAGCCCCCCTTCATCTGCATCAACCCCCCTACCAGGGGCGCTCCGCCAATGAGGCTAGCTGAGCCGCTCACCTCAGGCAGCAGCACCAGAGGGGATTCCAGGGGCGGCAAAAAGCCACTCCTGCACCTTTAAGAGCCGAATTTCCGGTTTTTAAACGGAAATTCGGCTGTGCTATTGCGAGAGAGCGCAATTGCGCTCTCTGCAATCGTGTTCCTGCCTCCCCTAAGTCGGTGCGGGGGGGCGGCCTCAGGCGGCTCCTTCCCCAGAAACGGCGCTGCCTCCTACAGTCCCCCTGTCTCAGTCAAAAACCCCCTCTGGTCCCCTTCATGTACCTGTCCTTTAGTTGCGCCCGCGATTGGGGCTGGAGGGGGGTAGGATCAGGAGGAAGCATGGGCGTCCACAGAGGGGGGCAAGAGGGGGCAGTGCCCCCCCCTGGGACTGTGCACATAAGTTACCTCCCAACTGTCCCGCATCACGCGGGACAGTCCCAATTTTGCCAGCCTGTCCCGCCGTCCCGGATAGTGGCGGAAGCATGGGCTATATACAGGTACGGGTCTGGGTCAGTGGGTCCGTGAGGGCTGGGGCCTACTGGGTTTTAATGTGGTGTCCCGCCGGCCCAATCTGACCCTGCATATAATATGCTGCTCTGGATCGTGCACAGTTCAGTTAGTAGAGGGACGAGTTGCTTTGCACATTTGCACCTTGCCTAGAATTAGTAAATGAGTCCCATAATTTATTTAGAGACCATATAACTGATTACAGTATATTCCACTATTCCATTTTCTGTATTTTTTTTCCCCAATGAACAGAACCCAGGGAGAACCTTTATACCATCATTTCTTTTGCGACGGCTGTTGTTGTCCTCGTTGTCCTTGGAGTATTTATATGTAGAAAGAAAAAAGGTATTATTTTCAATACTACTGCATCACAGTTGGTTATCCAACCAGGGTCTGCTCTATAGAAACCAGTGTTCTGGGGATGGTACAGAAATCATTTTAAAAATGTTCATTTATTTGATTAAAATGGAATCTACGGGAGGTGGCCTTCCAGCAAATCAGAGCTTTTTGGATAATGGGTTTCCGGATAACAAAAAGACATAAATACATGATCAAGGACCATGATAAACATTGTTGTTGAAGCTTCCTTGTGCTTTAAAGGATAAGTAAACCTTTAGAATAAGTGAATGTAAAATTGATGAGGGGGCTAATTGAGTGCACTTTTGTTATGTACATTCATTATTTATTATTTTTTCATTCCAAGATATTAAGGGATACATGTACTGTTAATATGAATGAATTTTGTTACAACAGCGCCACCTGCTGGTCAGTTTCCCACCAGTCTGACCAGCAAGTAGTCAAGGAAGTTGTCAGGAGAAAGAAAGAGGCTGCTCTGATGTTCTTCTGCTTAGGAAATACTTGAGAAAGATTTCTAATTATTTTCCTAAGCAGAAGAACATCAGTCTCTTTCTTTCTCCTGACAACTTCCTTGACTACTTGGTGGTCAGACTGGTGGGAAACTGACCAGCAGGTGGCGCTGTTGTAACAAAATTCATTCATATTAACAGTACATATATCCCTTAATATCTTGGAATGAAAAAAGAATAAATAATGAATGTACATTACAAAAGTACTTAGAATAGCACTCTCATCAATTTTTCATTCACTTATATTAAAGGTTTACTTATCCTTTAAGTAGTGAAAGAGGGTTCAATTTCACCAATATTCAAATGATTTGCCCCCTCCTTGTTGCATCTTTATTGATGTCATATAAGTTTATAGTTTAGATAAGGAATAGCAGAAATAAATACAGATGAAGCCACTTGGATTTGTGAGTTAAATGCGTCATGACTCAGGGTTAATTAAAGAAACTGTGTTATCTAAAGTTATCTTAACTCATTTAATGCATTTAACCTTTTTATTAGCATACCAAAGCACCATTGTTCACAATGGGGAATGGTTTAATTAGATGGGATGCTGTGACACAATTTTCTGTGTTAAATGGGATAAGTGGGATATCTGTGTTTAGTTATTCTGTGTCAAACAGGCAAACCAAAGTGGCTGCATCTGTATGAAGGTTAATAATGTACAGAGGGCATTAACTTAAAGTGACACTGACTTGTACTTATCAGTTATAGGAATCTTGTCAGAATTCATTCACAATATACCCCCTGACTTTTATAAAGCACCCAAAGGGCCACAATCCTATATTTAGCTCTGATATAGTTTGGCAATGATACAGCTTTAAGGGAAGAGACACCCGTGAAGTTTCTGGGAAATTTTCTCCCCTGGCAACAAATCGCCTCTTCTTCGGGCGACTAACCTCCCTGAAAAGCCTTCCCGCCGGCACTCAGATCGATTCGTTTTCTGAAGTCGCCCGAAGTTTCCTAGTGAGGCAGGCGACAAAATCTCCCTAAATATTGGCTTGTGTCTCTGCCCTTAGATATGCTTTTATCCTACATTGAGGTTACTAATCCAATAACTGATGTTTCCTTTTCTTACAGACAGTGGTAACACCAAGCAAGATAATACTCATTGCCCTCCATGTTTGAAATCCAGCAGCTCAGGTTGTGTTTAATATCCTTCTCTATTCCTTTATTAAATATCAAGTCTGTGTGCCTCACCCCTCATAAATGCAGTGTTGGTGAATGCAGAGAGTGTTGTATTCATGGGCAGAATGCAGTATATGGAGTACAGGGACCTGGTGTGGGGTTTTATAGTGCAGGGCAGGCTGCAAAAAACATGGTGGATTGCACCCATTTCTTGTACTTTTGCACTTATATCTTGGTTGTTTATAAATACTCATATGGGTTTATGTAATAAAATGCACTAAGTGTGCCCAGGGTAAGTAACCCAGAGCAACCAATCAGCAGGTATCATTTACTAGTCACCAGTTAAAAATTTTTATTGGTTGTCATGGGTTACTCGGCGCAAACTACACCATCAGTTACTGATCTTCCAAAATCCCAATCCATATTCAATAGAATTTACCCTTTAAAAAGACTACTCCAGATTCATACAGGAAGACAGGAAGGAGTAACATCATTAATACTAATTAAATCCATAATAAACACAGCTTCCCCCAGATTTTCCAAATATTTTAAAGTTTCTGGTGTCTCATAGACTTGGGCAGGAATAGTCAATGAAAGTCACTTTCTACGCAAAGTTCTACCAATGAAAATGTTCACATCACGAAAAGCCTGCTGAGAAGATATTATTATTATTATAAAGTGTCAACATATTCCACAATAAATGGGCGTATATATTGAACATACAAAGCAAAACGGAGAGCAAAGAGGGAGGCCACACACAATATGGGAGGTTCTATCATTCCAATCATTCATGCTGAGCTGGTGCTCGTCTTCACTTACTCTGGTACATTTCTCAGCTGAAATTTAAAATACACCTGATTCCCCAAACCAATATATATCTGTAGTACATGCAGGATCGGACTGGGCAGGTGGGACACTGGGAAAAATCCCGGTGGGCCCCGGCTATTGTGGCGTGAACCTGGACCCGTAACCAGAAAGTTGGTAGCTGTCAATTTAAGAATCAACCTGGGTCCTGGCACTGAGTATGAAAGCCTAGAGCAGGGATCCCCAACCTTTTGAACCCATGAGCAATATTCAGCAGAAAAAGGAGTTGGGGAGTAGTGATGGGCGAATTTGCGCCGTTTCGCTTCGCCGAAAAATTCGCGAATTTCGCGCGAAATTCGCGAAACGGCGAAAAATTCGCGAAACGGCGCCGGCGTCTCGTTTTTGACGCCGGCGCCCGTTTTTGACGCCGGCGCCCGTTTTTCCGACGCCGGCGCCCGTTTTTGGCGCCGGCGTCCGTTTTTCGAAAAAAATATTTTGACGCCGGCGAATTTTTTGACGCGAATTTTCGCGGGCGATTCGCGAATTTATTCGCTGGCGGCGAAACGCGCAAATTCGCCGCGAATTCGCGCCTGGCGAATAAATTCGCCCATCACTATTGGGGAGCAACATAAGCATGACAAATTTTCTTGGGGTGCCAAATAAGTGCTGTGATTGGCCATTTGGTAGCCCCTATGTGGATTGTCAACCTACATTGTGGCTCTGTTTGGCAGTACAGCTGGTTTTAGACAACCAAAACTTGCCTCCAAGCCTGGAATTCAAAAATAAGCACCTGCTTTGAGGCCACTGGGAGCAACACCCAAGGGGTTGGAGAGTTACTGGTTGGGGATCACTGGCCTAGAGCAAGCTGCCATTTTCTGGTAGTGAGCATTTACTGTCATCCCCATCCCTTCATGAGGAGTTGGGCACAGAGAGCTTCCACACTTCAGTTCCTCCTCCCCCGTTAAAGCGGTGGTAACTCTTCTAACCATGCCCATTTAATGCATGCCCCGCTCCTAAAGAAAAGCTACAGGGGAAACTCGAGTTGTGAGCTGTGAGTGCTGCTGGATGCACTGTTGGCCCTAATGGGCCCTTGGCATTAAGCTCATGGCTGTGGGTGAGGAGTCAGGCTAAAGTACTGTGGGGCCCCTGGGATGTGAGGGCAGGATCTGGCTCTGGGGAGTCCACAATTAGGCATCTCCAGCATCTCTCTCACATATACATGAAAGCCCTGAACTATATGATATAGTGTGTGTGTGGGGGGGGGAGGGGCAAACAAGGATTACGGGTCCTGAGACTACAGTCCGACCCTGAGTACATGGATATCAGTCAGGGAACACAGATTTGATCCAATGTGTTTTACCCAACGTATTGTGACATTTTTTTTTTTTATTCCTTCTGTGTTCTTGTTTTAGAGTGTCAAAGCCTAAACCTGGAAGATGGCTAAGGAGCTAATTCAGATGGCTGAATTGGAAATCTTGTAGGGTTCCTGTACAATTCAATATATGTTGGAATATATCTAAGGTCGTACTGGCTGGTCTGTCGAGTCAATCAGCTTGATAGGCCAATGCAATGGATTCAGATGAAATCGTTATATATAATTGGCTGATCCTTCAGAAATTCAAGATATCAAACCTTCAAAAGAACGAGTGATCTGAGATACGGAATCCGAATCAAGGCAATAATATGGATATTTTTTCTGCAGTTCTTCTATAGCCAAGGACATTGCATTATTCTTCAGTTGCAGGTAGACTTGGGTGAATTTGACCCGTTTCATTTTGCCAAAAATTCACCGCCGGACGAAATGACACAGGCGCCCATTAAAGTCTATGGGCACCAACATTTTTTTGCCGTGTGCCATTTGTTTTGACTCGCGATGCTATCCAAGTCTATGGGAGTCATTTCCACAGCAAAAAAAAGGAGAAAAAATTCCCCCATCCCTCGTCGCAGGCTCTTTGTTGCTCACCTGGAAGCATGGAGACTTTCTATGGGGAACCAGCAATATCCCCAGCCATCACCATGAGGCAGCAAGTTTGTTTTCTGTTAATTTGTAAATATAAAAGAGTTGGCATTACAAGCTGACATACTGTATATGTACCTGGGATTTAATGGCTATAGATATAAAATGCTGCTATACAGCGCTCAATAGTTTACTATATTCTGCATTTTCTAGAAGTTTAAAGGAGACCCATCACCCAAAAAAAAATACCAAATCCTATTTTATTATGTTTGTCAAGCAAAGTGAATTTTAATTACACTGTATAAATTATTTGAATCTTGTTTCCTTCAGTCTGGGAATTCATAATTATAACAAGCAGGCAGGAGCCATGTTGTGGACACTGTTATTAAGACAAGTCTTGTATCATCTCAGAATCTTGTTTGTGCACCAGAATGGGGGACCTGATGTCCATCCCCATGTCCTGGTTACACAATTAAATGGTGAAGAGATTGGGGGGAATGTGGGGAGAGCAGTGACATGTAGGAAGTGCTGAATGGAAAGTGAAAGTAATTGCCTAAGGCATAGAGGAGGGGCAGACAATATTTGATTGACAGCTGAGATTTTTAAACGAGTTTACAACAGCTATGAACGCTTGGATTGGCGTTTCATGTTTAATTTAAAAAGGACTTTTATTATACAGATTTTTATGTCTGGGTGACTTTAACACCGAGGTTATGAGAAGGCTCTGATGACATCACACATTTAAGGAATGACTACACTGTTCACATTCCATGGGGTATATACTAGTATTCTCTAAAATGTATGTAGGTGAAATATAACACCATCCAGAGTTGCTGGAAACATTTGGACTAGAATATTGTGGCTGTATTTATTCTATATTCTCATCAAGTTCAACCAATAGGTGCCAGAGATCCTCCATTGTACAAAGATAATGAGCCTCAATGTGAAAAGTGCACAATAAAATCACTTCTATTATGGTTCTTTATTGATGCTAGCATGATGCTTGTATTATTTCAGATATCATTTGGGTACAAACGGAAAATGTTGTGTCCATATTGTCAAACTGATGCCAGTGGGTCCCAGAATTGTTGACCAATAATACTGACATTCTGGGGACAAATAGTGCTGCATTGTGGGTAAAACAATTGCTTTGCACTGAATTTTGTCAATTTTCCCACAAGGCCTAGATCCCTGTGAGTGGCTGTCAGCCATCTTCATTCAGGGTCTCTTAAACTGGGAAGCAGATTCACTCAAAGATGGGGGACGCCAGAGGTCGATCACGTCACAATCGTAAAGTTCGTCTCCTCTTTGCAAGGTCCAGGGACCCTCTGGCGGCAGACGCCCTCACCTCTCCCTGGGACTTCCATCTGCGTTCATTCCAAGAACGATTAAGAAGCCTCAGAGAGAACACACTACTCTCATCCTCATAGCTCCAACATGGCCCCGTCGATCCTGGGTCTCGGATCTAGTACATCTCTCAATAGAGGAACCTTGGCCTCTCATCCTGGACCTTCTCTCTCAGGGTCCAATCCTTCACCACTGTCCTGCCAACCTCAATTTGATGGCGTGGCTACTGAAACCGCGATGCTGAGACTGAAGGGGTTCTCTGACGCTGTCATTCTACCATGCGTGTAGCCCGCAAACCGGTCTCCGCCAAGACGTACCATCGGGTCTGGTCCACTTACCATTGGTGGTACCAACGTAATGGTTTAAATTCACTGAAGTTTTCCACTCCACACCTTCTGGCCTTATACAGGAGGGACTAATCCTGGACATGTCCCTCGGATCACTGAAATCTGAGTTTTCGGCACTTCCATCCTGTTCCAAAGACAACTCGCCTTGCTCTCCGATTTTAAGATTTTTCTTCAGGGAATGGCCCACATAAAGCGCCCGGTACTTTCACCGGTGCCCAATTGGGACTTAACCCTAGTCCTACGTGCCCTGCAACACGCTCCCTTTGAGCCCATGGATTCTATTCCACTTCAGTGGCTCACATGGAAAACAGTTTTTTCTGCTGGCTATTGCCTCAGCACGGAGAGTATCTGAGATCTCTGCCCTCTCCTGTAGGTCTCCTCTGTTGACCTTCCACAACGACAGGGCAGTACCTCATACTTCTCCCTCTTTTCTTCCCAAGGTGGGTTCCACTTTCCACTTCAACCAGGAAATTACGATTCCTACCTTCTGCCCATCCCTTTCCAATGCGAAGGAAGCGGCACTGCACACCCTCGACCCCGTTAGGGCTCTCAAGTTTTACCTGCACCGGGTCGAGGACATCCGTCTATCGGACTCCTTGTTCGACCTTCCCTCAGGACCTCAGAGGCACACCAGCTACTAAGACCACCATATCCCGATAGATAAAACAGGCCATCCAGAGATCCTATTCATCACAGGGTCAGGTTCCCCCAGACTCTATCAAAGCACATTCCACCAGAGGAATGAATGCGTCCTGGGCTTTTTGAAACCAAGCCAGGAACAAGGCTGCAATGTGGACTTCAATCCATACTGACAGGCTGAACTCTGCTGTAGCTTGGAAAACCTCTCCCATCTCCCTGCCTGTGTGTCTGTTTCTAATCTGCAAACAGCTGTCCTAGGCTGCTGCCTGATTTTTCTATTTGGATTTGTGGATTCTGGCTCACTTACAAAGTTATACTATTTGTTTTATGTATTCTTAGCCATATTAACCTTATCATCCATATCAGATTTCATTTTGTCACATACAGTAAATCTTTTCCAAATGAAATCCCAAGGACAGAGTAAAATGCCTTTACATTAATTCAATCTGTGTGTATGGCAAAGTATATTGACTACCTTTAGATCTAAATATAGAAAATCAGATATTTTTGGAAAGTACACATTCCCACAAATCTAAATTGGGTATGCATGTCTTTGTACTACAAAGTACCAAGTCACAAACCATTCCTAAATTTGGTGATTTTGGTGACATTTCCAAAAATCACCTCAAAATTTCTACCCTGCAGCATCGTATTACCCACATACTTTTAGGTATCAAGAGAAATCACCCCAAATCTGAAAGCCTAGGGTCCTCTGAAGAGTTTGATGCCCAATATGTATAGGTGTGCCCAAGCACGTGGCATATAGGGGCCCGAAAAGGAAGACCCCCATATGGTCTGTCATTTCAGATACTGCAAAATCAACACATTTACATCGTTTTGAGGGGGGCAAAGTTAGAAAAGAGTGAGTTCACCCCAGAAAACCATAAATTTCCGGAAAGTACACATTCCCACGAATCCAAATTGGGTATGCATGTCTTTCTACTCCAAAGTACCAGTCATCACCTGATGACTGAATAACCGGTTGTTTGATTGTTATGATGCAAACACACTCACACACATACAAACTCACACACTCGCACACATACCCACTCACACACTCGCACACATACCCACACACACACTTGCACAATACCCACTCACACATACCCACTTGCACACATACCCACTTGCACACATACCCACTCACACATACCCACTCACACATACCCACTCACACATACCCACACACACACTTGCACACATACCCACTCACACATACCCACTCACACATACCCACTTGCACACATACCCACTCACACAATCATTGAGTATTTTATCAGGCAACTAAAGTGTTTTGACTTATGAATAACTTTTCAACCTGATGATTGTGTAGCAAACAGCTCACCTTAATTATCATACATATGTAATATACATACAGACACATGGGCTGCAGCAGAACTGACACTCACTTCTCATAATGTCTGAGCTGCACAATTATCTGAATCTCACTGGAGTCCCCGCCTCCTCCTTTCTCTCTCTGTTCCTGCTCCCTCCTCTATTTGAGATTGACAGTAGGCACTCTCCAATCAGCTTCATCCTGCCAGAATACACACGCCTCATGGGACTGCTACTTAACTCTTGCTTAGAGAAGGTAGATGTTTCAGCTGCAGGCTTATGATTCTTGTTAAGATTATATTTAAGGCAGATACCCTACATTCAGTGTTGGAAACCTGACCCTGCTGGTTTGGGAAGGCTAAGCCTCCCCAAGCCTTCATTACAATCCGCCCATGGCTCTGATGTTCTTCTACTTAGAACCTTTCCTAATCAGAAGAACATGTACTGTTAATATGAATGAATTTTGTTACAACAGCGCCACCTGCTGGTCAGTTTCCCACCAGTCTGACCAGCAAGTAGTCAAGGAAGTTGTCAGGAGAAAGAAAGAGGCTGATGTTCTTCTGCTTAGGAATAAAATTAGAAACCTTTCTCACATCTTTCCTAAGCAGAAGAACATCAGCCTCTTTCTTTCTCCTGACAACTTCCTTGACTACTTGCTGGTCAGACTGGTGGGAAACTGACCAGCAGGTGGCGCTGTTGTAACACAATTCATTCATATTAACAGCACATGTATCCCTTAATATCTTGGAATGAAAACAAAATAAATAATGAATGTACATTACAAAATTGCTTAGAATAGCCGCCTCGTCAATTTTACATTCACTTATTTTAAAGGTTTACTTATCCTTTAAACACCCCTTGGCTGTCCGGCTTGTACAGTATGAAAGAGGGATCGATTTCAATGTGTGAGAATTGTGAAATTGTGGAATTCTCTCCCTGAATCAGTTGTACTGGCTGATACATTAGAGCAGTGATCCCCAACCAGAAGCTCATGAGTAACATGTTGCTCATCAACCCCTTGGATGTTGCTCCCAGTGGCCTAAAAGCAGGAGATTATTTTTGAATTCCAGGCTTGGAGGCAAGTTTTAATTGCATAAAAAATAAGTATTGTGCCAAGTAGAGTCTCCTGTAGGCTGCCAATCCACATAGGAGCAACCAAACAGCCAATCACAGCCCTTATTTGGCACCGCAAGGGACTTTTTCATGCTTGTGTTGCTCCCCAACTCTTTTTATATTTGAATGTGGCTCACGGGTAAAAAAAGGTTGGGGATAGTGTTATGGAGTTTTCCCCAGATGCCCCTCAGTGACGCTGATGAGAGGTTTATTGAGACACGTGTGATGGAAGAGAATTTTCGTGCGATATTTGGTGCGTGTATGGGGGGAAAAGAGCCGACAGATATCGGCACAAGACTTGAATATCAGTCGGCTCATCAATCGGGCTGGACGGAAAATTTTAATCAGGTGCCTTTGAAGTCACCCAAACAATCGGCCATTGTTAGTGCTGAATCATCAGATACAGGTAGAATTCTATTGTTTCTATTGTATATCTGATGATTCAGCTCTACACGTGTGTATTGACACGAACGATCTTTCTTGGAAACATCTTTTCCAAGAAAGATCATAATTGTTACGCCTATGGCCACCTTAACATACATGTGTAAAAATATTTATAGCATTACACATATATGACTTTTCACTGGCAGAACTAACCTGAAACTCAGACATTCGCAAGTCTGCACAGAGAATAAGTCAGTGACATCTGTACTGAGCCTCTCCAATGGCTAAAATAGCAGAATGAGTGTTATCTCTTAGTACCAGCCAGGGCCGGAACTAGGGGTAGGCAGAAGAGGCACCTGCCTAGGGCGCAACGAAAGGGGGGCGCTGGGCAGGTACCTGACTTTTGCCTACCCCTAGTCCATGTTCGCTGCTCCTCCCACTCCTCCAGCGCTCCTCCCCGCCTCCCTCCCCTCAAGCGCTTTACCCCATCTCCCCAGTCACTTTCCCCGCCTCCCTCCCCTCAGTCACTTTCCCCGCCTCTCACCACGCTTTGCTCTGCCTCCCTGCCTCCAGCGCTGTGACACGCTCCCCTCCGGCGTTGTGCGCATGTGTGAGCACAATGGTTTCAGGAGCGCGCATGTCCGCGTGAGCGATCGCCGAGGGGAGCACGGAGGAAATTGTGGAGGGGAGCGTGTTGGGGAGCGCGGTGGCCACCTGGGTCGCCTAGGGCACCCGGTTGGCTTGGCCCGCCACTGGTACCAGCAGCCTGTCAGCTACAGCTGTGACCTGTTTTTTTTGTTCTCTCCTAGTGCCATGATTTCTGCACACATATACAAAACAATATTAACGGCTGACTCTACTTCCTCTATGTTTTGTTTTCTATTTGGTAAAAATGACTAATCCCATATCCCCCCTTTTTTTTATTGAACACAAATGTTGTCTTTAAACTGAATATTTGTTAATCAGGCACTCTAAAAAAGTCATCTTCCACCAGGGGAATGAAAGCAAGTACAGAGTTTCATTTATGTCATAAGTATGTCGCCTTACGCACAGCCTATGACTAAGAGGCCCATTTATTAAAGGTTGAATTTTGAATTCATGTGAATTTTTTTACTCTAATAAATTCGAACATAATCAAAATTCAATTGGGAGGTTATTTAAGAAAAAAATTGAACATCTAAAACTCAAACAAATTTTACCGATTCGATTAAACTCGAATAAAGTTTTTTTCTCTGAAAAAAAAACTTGAATGTGAGCAGGGCTATTAACATCTTTAAATGGGTCACTGGACCTCTGCCATTGACTTATACATGAACTCAGGGCCGCCATCAGGGGGGGACAGGGGGGACAAGCGTACCGGGCCCGGGCATGAAGGGGGGCCCAGCAGCGCTGCATTTTTTGAAGATCAGGGCCCCCCTTGCGAGCGCCCGAGCCGTACGTCCTCCCTCTGCGTTGCCGAATGCGGAAGTGCCGAAAAGCTGAAGCCGATGCGCCGAAAAGACCCGAAGTCACGAAAAAGCCGAAGTCCCGAAGCGCTGAAAAGACCCGAAGTCACGAAGCGCCGAAAAGACCCGAAGTCACGAAAACAGCCAAAGCCGAAGTCCTGAAGCGGCGAAAAGACCCGAAGTCACGAAAGGAGGCGAAGTTGAAGTCCTGAAGCCATGAGTTCAATCCTACTGACACCAGTTTGTATTTTTTTTTTTTAATCCCCTGGCCACCAATGTATTATTTTAATACTCTATAGGCCCCTGCCACCAATCTTTTTGTAAAACATTTTTTTTGGGGCCCCAATTTTTTTTTAACTTGTAAGGGGCCCCTTGCCACCAATGTTTTTTTGTTTTTTTTAATTTCTTTTTTCAAAAAACTTTTTTTTTTACATTTTTTTTTACAATTTGTTTTTAACTTATAAGGGGGGCCCCTGCCACCAATGTTTTTTTTAAAAAAAACATTTTTCTTTTAAATTTTTGTAAAAAATTTTTTTTGGGGCCCCAATTTTTTTTTAACTTATAAGGGGGCCCCTGCCACCAATGTTTTTTTTAAAAAAACAAACATTTTTTTAAAAAATTTAAAAAAAAAAAAATTTTTTTGGGTTCCCAATTATTTTTAACTTGTAAGGGGGCCCCTGACACTTTTTTTTTTTTTTTTCAAAAAAAAATTTTTTGGGGCCCCAATTTGTTTTTAACTTATAAGGGGTCCCCTGCCACAAATGTTTTTTTTTTGTTTTTTTTTACATTTTTTTTGTTGGGGCCCCAATTTTTTTTAACTTATAAGGGGGCCCCTGCCACCAATGTTTTTTTTTTTTAAAAAAAGGGACAAAATTATGCATAATATATAGGTGTGACCACAAAACAACAATGTAAAATGAGGGAAAACTTCAAATCAGGGAATGTAAAATGGGGGTTCTGCTGTATTGAATAAACTATATTTAATAAGCTATGTACTTATGAAGAATTGGCACTTTTCTCAGGGAGGGACAAATACCAAAGTGCAGTTTACTGCATTTAAAACTGATCATCGAAATTTAGGGCAAACTGGCCATACAGTATAGACTACAGACAGTATTACTTATAGAAAATGGCATTTTAAGAAAGAGGCTGACTTAATCCCTCTATCCAGTATAGTATATTAGGCAATAACGGTAAATTTCAGGTCAAAATAGTGTATTGAAAAAAAATCCAATATCCAAAAAAAAAATCCAGTCCTCGTGCACATACTGAGTTCCTCTTATGAAACCTCCAGTGCCCCTGTCATGTGTGCACTGGCAGAGTGCCATTAGCCA
Organism: Xenopus laevis; assembly: GCF_017654675.1. Classification (NCBI taxonomy): domain Eukaryota; kingdom Metazoa; phylum Chordata; class Amphibia; order Anura; family Pipidae; genus Xenopus; species Xenopus laevis. The sequence continues at coordinate 98,969,531 of NC_054386.1, read as the reverse complement.
TTGAGAGGGCCTCCTCTCCCAATAAAGCTTTCCCATTACAGTGCATAATCGTCTTCTGAGCTGTCTTACTACTAGGGATGCACCGAATCCACTTTTTTGGATTCGGCCGAACCCCCGAATCCTTCGTGAAAGATTCGGCCGAATACTGAACCGAATCCGAACCCTAATTTACATATGCAAATTAGGGGTGGTAAGGGGAAAACATTTTTTACTTCCTTGTTTTCTGACAAAAAGTCATGCAATTTCCCTCCCGCCCCTAATTTGCATATGCAAATTAGGATTTGGATTCGGTTCGGCTGGGCAGAAGGATTCGGCCGAATCCGAATCCTGCTGAAAAAGGCCGAATCCTGGATTCGGTGCATCCCTACTTACTACAGCTCTATCCTATTCTTGAACACTCCAATCCCCTAACTGGCCTGGGGCTCTACCCTACAATACCTTTGTTGGGACAACAGACTGTCCTTGCTGGTTAGCCTGGCTACCTCTCACTACTAGAGTGAGCTGATACCAATCTCCTAATTTACCTTCAGGATACAATCTCCCACCTGGTTTGGTCCTTACAGTGGTCAGTCCTGCCTGTTTGATGTTCTTAGGCCAAAGAGGAAGTCTCCAGCTCCTGTACTTCCTTATATAGGCTCCCATAGGGGGCAACCTTGTGGATGACTTGAATATTGCCTTAACTATTTAGATTTGAAATAAATCATTATTTCACCTTCTTGCATGCCGGTTTACTGACTCATGAATTCCCCCACTGTACCTCAGGCTATGAAAATATCACTACAGCAGGTGACTCAAGGGGCAAGGAGACACATGTCTGCACAGCGGTATATCAACAACAATCCTTCATTTCTTTTGGGTCCTCACAACTATACACAATTTAATAATGTTTTATATGTTGGGGGGGTGCCTGCTACTGCAAGGGGCAGAGGGAGCCATGACCAAGTGACAGAGTCTAAGTGAAACATTGAGAAAAGCCAGGAGACTAAGCAATCCCCCAAAGGAATATTGTTAGTACAGGGGTGACCCCTAAACTTGTTTTCTCACTGGTAGTCCACAACTGGCCCAATTTAGTTAGGGAACTCATGATATGTGTGAAGGTAGCACCCAGTGGACAGGAGTTATTTTTATGTTTCATATATATACTGTATATACCTGTAGTCCTAGTGGAGGAGCACTCACACAAAATATATCGCCAGCCTGGGTGCTGGTAACAAATAATGTAATAGTCCAGTGTAGTATAGCACTCAACAGGTTTTGTGCAAACAAAAAATAAGGTTTTTTATTATTCAATTTAAATAATAAAGGTAAATTACATTTTATAAAAAACATATTTTTTTTATTTTTTGTCACTGTTTAACGTAGTGACAGACAGCCCCTCTGGGAGTTCCTCACACAGACAGGTAACCTTCATGCCCTGTGCCCTGCTCTGAGAAATATTTCCTAATACTTTAATTAGAATTAAATACCTTTCCACAGGACAGCCTTCCTATAGAACAGGGGTCCCCAACCTTTTTAACCCGTGAGCCACATTCAAATGTAAGAAGAGTTGGGGAGCAGCGCAAGCATTAAAAAGTCCTTTTGGGTGCCAAATAAAGACTGTGATTGGCTATTTGGTAGCCCCTATGTGGACTGGCAGCCTACAGGAGACTCTACTTGGCAGTATACTTAGTTGTTATGCAATTAAAACTTGCTTCCAAGCCTGGAATTCAAAAATAAGCAACTGCTTTGAGGACCATCAGAGCAACGTACAAAGGGTTGGAGAGCAACATGTTACTCACAAGCTACTGGTTGGGGATCACTGATATAGAAAATGAGCTCCAATTTGTGAACTGGATCTAGCTAACCTGTTCCTTCCAGAACACTACAGCTTCTAGGGCCAGAAAGCAAAATCATTTAAACAAAATCCTTTAAAAGGATACTGTCATGTTAAAACATGTTTTTTTTTCCAAAAGGCATCAGTTAATAGTGCTGCTCCAGCAGAATTCTGAATCGAAATCCATTTTTCAAAAGAGAAAACAGATTTTTTTATATTCAATTTTGAAATCTGACATGGGGCTGGACATATTGCCAGTTTACCAGATTCCCCCCAGTCATGTGACTTGTGCTCTGATAAACTTCAGTCACTCTTTACTGCTGTACTGCAAGTTGGAGCGATATCACCCCCTCCCTTTGCCCCCCCCAGCAGCCAAACAAAAGAACAATGGGAAGGTAACCAGATAGCAGCTCCCTAACACAAGATAACAGCTGCCTGGTAGATCTAAGAACAACACTCAATAGTAAAATCCAGGTCCCACTGAGACACATTCAGTTACATTGAGTAGGAGAAATAACAGCCTGCCAGAAAGTAGTTCCATCCTAAAGTGCAGGTACAAGTCACATGATTAGGGGCAGCTGGGAAATTGACAAAATGTCTAGCCCCATGTCAGGTTTCAAAATTGAATATAAAAAAATCTGTTTGCTCTTTTGAGAAATGGATTTCAGTGCAGAATTCTGCTGGAGCAGCACTATTAACTGATGTGTTTTGAAAAAAACATGTTTTCCCATGACAGTATCCCTTTAAACATCTCCCTTGTAGCCAACATCTCCCACTATGGAGAACTTAAAGAGAAAACACGCCTTTTTACACTTCTATGTGGCCACTCTACCACAATATATATAATATGTTTATATGTTAATAATTTGATTTATAGAATAAGAAATACAAAAACATTTTACCATGACTTGTGTCCCTCTTTATTTATGCTGCCCTTGCTCATAGTTAGGGATTTTTTTTGTAACTTCTCTTGATTGTTTTCACTTTATCTCACCTGTCTGGTATCTTGTGTATTTTTCTTCTCCACTGAAATGTATAACATTGGTTGCCGGAAAAGCATTGGCATGGGGAGTGGAAAAACCTGTTAGTGCATTGTGTCTGAGATTCCCGAGTGTCTAAATATGTACTCTTTGCTCATATACTGCAGAAAGCAATTCATTGTGATTTCTACATCATCCCAGCACCATTAATACTCATTAAAAAAAGGTGCAAAAAAAGTCAACCTCTCCTGACTGTACAGCTTTATTGTTTTGCTGTAACTTTGCATCTATAAGGGTTCACTACATGTAGTGTGTGCCGGCTATACCAGTAGGGTTGCCACCTTTCTGAATACTTTACTGGCTATATTGCTAGTAAATGTGTAATTTGTAATACCAATTTGGCCTTGGCAGGTGTTTTGCCAGCTAGGCCAGTAAAATACTGGCCATGTGGGAGACCTACATTTCAGATATCTACATCATCTGAACCAATGCCTTAGCACCATTACCCTAAAAGTGTTCAGAACTTGTTCTTTTATGTAAATACTAGATACAATGGCAGACGCTGGTGAATCCACAGCACAGCCATGTTTTTGTCTATAAAAGACATTGTTATTAGTGATGGGCGAATTTCTCCCGGAAATTAGCGAAACTCGAAAATTGTCACCCGTCGAATTTTCGAGTTTGGCGAATTTATTTGCCGGTGGCGTAATGTGGAAATTCGCACTTGGCAAATTTTTTCGCTCATCACTAATTGTTATGCTTGAAGTAAGCAGTGTTAAAGGAGAACTAAATCCTAAAAATGAATATGGCTACAAATGGCATATTTATATAGTGAACTTATTGCACGAGGCTAAAGTTTGAGCTTGTCAATAGCAGCAATGATCCAGGACTTCAAACTTGTCACAGGGGGTCACCATCTTGGAAAGTGTCTGTGACACTCACATGCTCAGTGGGCTCTGATTGGCTGTTGAGAAGCTAAGCTTAGGGCTCGTCACTAATTATCCAGCAGAAAATGAGCTTCCCTGGCTGTAATATAAGCTGATGCTACAGGTTTGCTGATTATTCAATTCTGATGCTAATTGCACTGGTTTCTGTGCTGCCATGTAGTAATTATGTGTATTAATTACTAATCAGCCTTATATTGTGACATTTCTATTCTATGTGTACTGTATATTGTGAGTGGGTCCCTAAGCTCAGTAAGTGACAGCAGCACAGAGCATGTGCAGTGAATCAGCAGAAAAGAAGATGGGGAGCTACTGGGGCATCTTTGGAGACACAGATCTTTACTGCTAAAGGGCTGTGGTTGCCTTGGGCTGGTACAGAAGCACGAAACATCATGTACAACATTTCTAGCTACAGTACACATAGAATAGAAATGTCACAATATAAGGCTGATTAGTAATTAATACACATAATTACTACATGACAGCACAGAAACCAGTGCAATTAGCATCAGAATTGAATAATCAGCAAACCTGTAGCATCAGCTTATATTACAGCCAGGGAAGCTCATTTTCTGCTGGATAATTAGTGACGAGCCCTAAGCTTAGCTTCTCAACAGCCAATCAGAGCCCACTGAGCATGTGAGTGTCACAGACACTTTCCAAGATGGTGACCCCCTGTGACAAGTTTGAAGTCCTAGTTTTTTTGTGGCAGGCCATGGGCCCCCTGAACTTTATGCTTCAGCTTTCTATAATAATAACTGGCTTTTCTAATTTTCCCTGCCAGTTCAGCCCAATGTGAAAATTTCTAGTTCAGAATCAGACAGCAGCACCACAATTCACTGCCATGTTCATGGGTTTTACCCTCGGGAAGTCGATGTGAAATGGATAAAGAATGGGAGAGATGAGATTGACTCAGAGGAGGCACCAGAGATCCTGCCAAACCCTGATGGCACCTATCAGATCAGAGTGAGTGTGGAGGTAACACCAGAGGAGGGCGCCACTTACTCCTGCCATGTGGATCACAGCAGTTTGAATAACGAGATAGTTGTGGATTTCAGTAAGTGTCTTTCAAGGCTGTTGACATTATAAGAACATTGCTGAAGGATGATCCAGGATCATTAACAACATGTTTGTAGAAGAGCAAATAGTCATCTTGGTACATTAGTACCTTGATGGTTTAAAGGAGAAGAAAAGGCTAAAATTAGGTAATCTTTATCAGAAAGGTCTATATAAATACACCAGTAAACCCTCAAAGTAATGCTGCTCTGAGTCCTCTGTCAAAAGAAACAGCACATTTCTTTCCTTCTATTGTGTACTCATGGGCTTCTGTATCAGACTTCCTGTTTTCAGCTTAAACCTCCAGGGCTAGGGCTTGAGCATGCTCAGTTTACTCTTCTCTCCCTCCTCCCCTCCCTGCTGTAATCTGAGCCCAGAGCTATGAGTGAGCAAGGAGAGACTCAGGCAGGAAGTGATGTCACACCAAGCTAATATGGCAGCTGCTATCCTAAACAAACAGCGAGAACTTCTAGAGCTGTTAACTCGGTTATGGTAAAGCATTCTGCAGAATAAATATAGTGTTACAGCTTGTACTATTGTGACTTATCTATTGGCAATAAACTGCTTCAGTAGCTTTACTTCTCTTATCACCTACATGGACAGACAATGGATGCTGAATTGACAACATTTTTCAGGGCTTCTGGCCCATATTTCTGATATATTATCAGAAATCAGAATACTTAATATATAGAGTTCATTGATTATATTTCCATTCATACTGAATTAAATGGGTCTTGGGTGTTTGAAAGAGAGTTGGGTGTGGGACACCCAAGTTCATAGTGGAAAGGATTACAGAGGAAATGAAAAAAATCCCACATTTAGTTTAAGACTTTTTTTTTAAACTTAGGTCATAAAAATATTATAAACAAAAAATATAGTGAAACCACATGCAGATCCATTGCCTTCCGTGCCGTGTTAGATCCTTGTACAATGAAGAAAAGCTTTAGATATTTCCTACGCTATTCAGCTATTTCCCAGTAATGAACCTTTTGGCCTTACATTGTCATTGTCACTGTTACATAGCTTTAGCCTTCTGTGCAACTCTGCAATATCATTTCCTCTAATTCTATTGTTTTGTTCATTTCCAATAAACAGAATCCAAGCACAGATCTGCCTTTTACATCCTGATCAGTGTGACTGTGCTCGGGCTCTTCCTTGCTGGTTTGGGAATATTTATACACAAAAGGGTAAAAGGTAATTTCTGTCCCCATTTCATGTTATTTTATTTACATTTGTTTGCTGTTCCACCCAAATGTGTAAAACAGGGGTGCCCAAAATGTGGATTGGATTGTTTCAATAGATTCTGAGCGGAAGATCTGCACATCACATAAGGTAAACATTGTGCACAAACAATTCCATTAGGCACTTCCCATTTTTTCAGATTTTAACGTCAAGAAATTTATGTGTGGGGGTGATAATAGCTCTTGCTCAAAAAGAAACATTATACAAGTGAAAAGGAAAGCGATAAATCTGATGTTTTAGTTCCTCGAAGCCCTTTCTAAAGCTCAAAATTCCAGGGCTGTTCTTGCTGAATAGTGCTTAGTACAGGCAGGGCTGATCCTATCAAATGTGGGGCCCAATTGGGACCATGTTGGCGGGGCCCCTAGACAAAGTGTTGTTGGCTACTGACACACCAAGTATTTAGGAAAATAAGGGCATACAGGCACAAAATAGAAAGGAAAGGGGCAGACAAGGTAAGAGAGTGAGAGGGATGAAATAGGGGCACATAATAGGGGCACACAGGGTAAGAGAGAGAGGGAGGAAATAGGAGAGTGGACTGGGCCAATTAGTTTGGGGCAGGCAGGGCCGATTCAGCTTGGGAACAGGCCTGGTTGGATTGGGGGCAGGCAGGGCCTATCAAGGTTGGAGGAAAGCTGGGCCTATGAGAGTTGGGGGCAGGCTAGACCTATGGAGTTGGGGGATAGGCTGGCTTATCAGAGTTGGGGGTGGGCTGGACCTATGGATTTGGGGATGGGCTGGACTCTCAAAGTTGGGGACAGGCCAGGCAGCATCATGTGCTGAGGGAAATATTATCTGTGCTGCCCTGTGGTGCGGGGCCCCCAATGGTGTGGGGCCCTATTGGGCCCAATTGGTCCAATAGGCCTAAGGACGGCCCTGAGTACAGGGGAATACCTATGCTGCCATAGTTTTATGGGATCTCTCTGTACAGACTATGAGCAAACTTAGGGGACTGTTCCTGCTGAATTGTGCTTAGTACAGGGAATACCTATGCTGCCATAGTTTTATGGGATCTCTCTGTACAGACTATGAGCAAACTTAGGGACTGTTCCTGCTGAATTGTGCTTAGTACAGGGGAATACCTATGCTGCCATAGTTTTATGGGATCTCTCTGTACAGACTATGAGCAAACTTAGGGGACTGTTCCTGCTGAATTGTGCTTAGTACAGGGAATACCTATGCTGCCATAGTTTTATGGGATCTCTCTGTACAGACTATGAGCAAACTTAGGGACTGTTCCTGCTGAATTGTGCTTAGTACAGGGGATACCTATGCTGCCATAGTTTTATGGGATCTCTCTGTACAGACTATGAGCAAAGTTAGGGACTGTTCCTGCTGAATTGTGCTTAGTACAGGGAATACCTATGCTGCCATAGTTTTATGGGATCTCTCTGTACAGACTATGAGCAAACTAAGGGGACTGTTCCTGCTGAATTGTGCTTAGTACAGGGGAACATCTATGCTGCCATAGTTTTATGGGATCTCTCTGTACAGACTATGAGCAAAGTTAGGGGACTGTTCCTGCTGAATTGTGCTTAGTACAGGGAATACCTATGCTGCCATAGTTTTATGGGATCTCTCTGTACAGACTATGAGCAAACTTAGGGGACTGTTCCTGCTGAATTGTGCCTAGTACAGGGAATACCTATGCTGCCATAGTTTTATGGGATCTCTCTGTACAGACTATGAGCAAACTTAGGGGACTGTTCCTGCTGAATTGTGCTTAGTACAGGGGAATACCTATGCTGCCATAGTTTTATGGGATCTCTCTGTACAGACTATGAGCAATATCAAAGGACTGTTCCTGTTGAATTCTGCTTAGCACAGGCTAAGAGAAAACATAGGCAATGGTCTATTTGATCAACAAAATGTGTTTCTATCCAGTACATCATTATAAGATGTAGAACATAATTTTCTCCCCTTGCATTTGTACACATTCCTGTAAGTCTTAAATACCTGACCGAAAACGAATGCAGGCGGCATGCAGAATTTACTATTTTTGAGTTATCACTCTACTTTTCTAAAAGATGTGGCAATAAATATGTCATACATAATACATAAGACGACCAAATACAGTGACTTGTGTGAATGTATTCCTTTCCATGTTCCAAGATTGACTCATAACCACTTTTTAAAAAATTTTAGGCCGAAAAGGCAGCCGGCAGACTGTGAGCACCGTAGAAGAAGACTTCACATCATAATACATTGTTGATGTGTTCATTCAATCCTCTTCATGTGATCAATCCTGAAGCATTTATTATGTTAGTGCAACAATGTCATTAGTTTCAAGCAGAATCCTAGGCTGGATGGACAGTTGAAGCAACTGCAGAAAGAGAGACAACATTTAGGGGGTTATTCAAAGTCTGGTCGGACTTTTAAAGGGGAAGAACACGTAGAAATAGAAATATTGATTTTTTTCGGGATTTATTAGATTCCTTTGGTGTTAAAAGTCTGAATAAAAAAGTACTCTAATTCAGACCTGCCGAGTTCATGTGGAAGTCAATTGCAGATTTCCTGTTGATATCCTGATCTGCTCTGGGTTTCGTTCAATAATGCAAAGATTTTGTGGTTTTCGGGCGTCAACTCTGAAAAAGTCTCAGTTACTGGCGACCAATCCAAAAAATTTGAACGATTCAGACTTTTTCGTGATTTTATCGAGTTTTTTTTGCACACAAGAAATTTCAGTCGCAGAAAGTCAGTGCAGATTTGGTCGGAGTAGGTTTCCGAAAATAGTGAGAACTTTTTTGACTTTGATAAATAACCCCCTTAGTATTTACACTGTGATAACAGAAATGCTGGGAAATGTAGTCTGACAGTAGTGGTTGCTTCACTTTGCTCAAAAGATTAAAATACCATTGAAGTTAAATTGTATTTTTAGTTTTAACTAATTTAATTGATCAAATCTCATTTTTACCAAGTGGTAACAGTAAAAAAACAAGTTAATGAGAGTCAAATATTGCTGGTTTATGCTATCTTGCTTATTTATGTGTATGCTATTTCTGGTGAGACTTTTGAAAGCCCATTATGCTTTAATAAAGTTGGTTGGTTAGTTTACATAAGATCAGCCTTGTTGCTCTTTCTTTTTTATGTTTTTCTTAATATATACATGGAGGACATTATAGACAGTCCTTTTTACCCATAAAGAGAATCACCGTACCAGAGGCCTCCCCTTCAGACTAGAGGAAAAGAAGCAACGTAGGTGGTTCTTTACTGTCAGGACAGTGAGGTTGGGGAATGCAGGGTGATGTAATATTAGTCCATGATGGACAATTGCCTTTTTTAAAAGAAAAGAAAAAATATAGAAAAAAAACAATTTTCTTGATTCTGATGAAACTCTTACATGTTTAGATTTGTTTCTCCTTGCTTCAAGTTGGCTATTTGCCAAACACTTCAAGATTCCCTTTCTTGCTACCCTCTTCCTATTGGATCTTCTATACAGCACCAGGCTGGGTGTGAAGTAGACTGAAAGACTTTCATTCATTCTTTTTGGCATTACTCTCTCCTGCACCTGGCCTATGCATAGAGAAGATCCAAGAAAGTGGAAGAAGATGCTGACATGGCATTCCAACAATAGTTCCCAAGTTTTAAGCAAATAGAAGCACCAGCATAGGGTCTCTGGTAAACTGTTATACTCACTGGAGGGATTTAACAATTGGAAATTCGAGTTATAGTGTTTATGCCTTCCATTCGTCTTGTAGAAGAGTGATTTCATTTTACTACAGAAGGAGATAGGGGGAAAAGGCAGAGAAATAAAGAATGGTGCAGAATTTTAATGTTTAGGCTTATAGCACATGAGGTGTATTCACCACCAGAATTTTTCATCCAGCAATTCAACCCTGTCTTCCCATTCACTTGAAATTAAAATATATGGCAGCACCGGAAAGTGGACATTTGCAGAATAGAGCCAGCCATGTGTCACTTTCCCATTCAAGTAAATGTAGAGCAACAGTGGAATGGGATAAATGGTTACATTCTAGATGCAAGATCTCAAAATAGCAGAATAACTTTTAATCAGCATCAGAATGGATTTAGGAAGGACAGCTCATGGCAAACAAATTGACTTGCTTGCTATGATAAAGGTCTTTTCCAAAAGGTAAAGTCAGAATAGCATTTATTTTATTTTATTGTAGCGTAAGCCAAATGTTTGGAAATGTTTAGAAAAGAGTCTAGCCTTTTATTGATACTAAAGTGGATCGGTCATCGGTGTGCCCCGTGAGATGCCACCACAGATGTCCGGAATGTATATTGACGCCACTGAACGTTCACTGTGCAATGACTCCAGGAGGGTATGTGGCAAAATTAGGAGACTCTCGAAAATTGTTGACAGATCAATGAAGTCAGGTTGGAATAATCAATGAGTTGCATTTGCCTTGCATTTTTGCATTTTATACTTGTGAGCCCCTTATATCTACTTTGGTGGGCGGCTGTGAAACATTTTAAAAAGATGTAGATGATAGAAAATGACTAACTAAAGCTGGCCATACATGTGAAGTACATAAGGTTGACAAATGAGTAGATCTGCCCAATCCCACCACCTACATTTTGAGCCAGATTGTGTTGATTTGATCATTTCGCCCTTGGGCCAATGAATACGTCAAATTGTAGTCTATGCAGGAGTGCCAGGAGAGTATCATATCTATATAGTATGGTCCCCACTCAGTGGAATTTCTAAACGTACCAGATAGAGATCTGCCGAGCTTTCAGTCAAATATCTGTCAGGGAGGCAGTTGGGTAGAACCCGTGTATGGCCAGACATCACTTATGGATGCTCTGTCTTTGGTTTTATCCCACATCATGCAGAGCCGACTCTATTGCCAGTCTCTATGTTGTCTCCATACATGCACCAAAGTGTAAACTGTTCCTCTGGTTTAGAGAGCAGTGCCTTGTTAGAATATGTAGTTCCAACTGAAACATCTCCATACTGCCTGCCAGCTTTTCAGGTGCCATTTATTCCTGCCATGTGGAAAACAGCATTTTGGAGAATCTTCAAATTGTGCTGTTGTTGTTTATTTTCCTAGAGATTTATTTTTCATGGTAATAAATATATGTTTTGGCCTCAGAGACATAAGACTAGAAGACTGCACATCCAAATATACATTTCCAATATTTATATGTAAAATGTCATAGTTAAGAAAAACATTGCTATCGTCTTCACAACATCTATTTCCCATCTGCCTGAACCTTTTGTACTGTATCTCAGGAACCACTAAAATGAATGAGCTGAACTGCCAAGGGAGGAAGGGACTGTGCTATAGGTGCAAGTACTTAACCACATGCCACTGGACATCCATGGAGAACTAAAGAATAAAAAAGAATACAGCTTTAAATATATTATATATATATTTATGCATAGAACTCTTGCACCAAGTTCATTTACAGCCCATTATGAGGGAAGATTTGTGCCTCCAGAGATGCTGCACTAGCTCAAAATAATCGTTTATCTGAATTGGCAGCCAGCGTCAGACTGGGTGTCCTGGGCCCACCAGGCCATCGCAAGGCTCTACAACACCAGAAACAAAGGACCCCCATCTTGACACAAATCCCTCCCACCCAACTGTATCCCTCCCAGCCACTGTAAATGGACCCCTCAAACCCAGTCATTCCCTATTTCTTTATTTCCATAAAGAAATAGGGAATGACCATGAAATAAGCCAAATGGACAGAAGCAAGAGGCCCACTGACACCTGGGCCCACTGGGAGTTTTCCTGGTATCCCTGTGGGATGCCCTAGGCAAGTTTAAAGGCCTGAACCATTACTACTATAGGGCTAATGAATCTCTGGCCTAAAACAGTAAGTTCAGTATACTGTACCTGGAGTGACAGAAAGTGTGAAAAAAATCCAGAGTGGAGAAACCAGAATCAGCAGGGGATTTCCATCTGAACATCCAAAGGGGCTGGTAGTCCATACCTCCCAACATTTTGGAAATAGAAAGAGGGACAAAAAGATTTGTTGCGTGGAGTGCAGGGAAACTTTTTGACCACAACCATTTTGTGGTCAGACCCCCTAATTACCATGTTCATTTTACAAAATTTGGCAGGTTATGAAAGTTTGAACACATTTCTGTGTTTTTTCCCCCAGTTATTACAGTTTTGCTAATGAAGCTGAATTGGCCTTTAATCTGCAAGTCACAGTTTCCCCAAGAGTCCCTCTTTCCTGTTCTCAAATGTTGGGAGGTATGAATCCACAACACGGACCCGCAACCCACATTCTTACCCGTTTGGACCCTCTACCCGACCCGCAAGTACCTTATCCACAAACCGGACCCGCGACCCGCTGACCATCAAGAATCAGGAAGTGCTGTCATTGTAAACCGGAAGTGACATCATCAGAAGTAGGCTTGCTCAGGAAAAAAGGAGTAAAACAGGAAGTTCTATCATTGTAAACCAGAAGTGACATCATCTGAAGTAGGCGTGATCAGAAAAAAGGAGTAAAAATCGCTATTGAGAAAATCCGCAGCCCGACCAGCGACCTGCAAACCCGCATCTATACCCGCACCCGGGATTTCTACCCACAACCCGCAGTGTACCGCAGGTTTTTGCGGGTAACCCATGGGTACCCGCGGGTACCCGACCCTCTGCAGGACTCTACCACACTTATTCAGCTTTAGAAATATAACCATGCACAGGGCAAATATATTCACTTTGCCATGCGCAAAGTTCATAAATGACCCTGGGTGTGTGTTTTATTACTGTGTTCCTAGTGGGGCCACCCGTAGGTGCATTCCCAGGTCCCACTAGGTGGAGGCACTTCGCTGGTAAGTACCAGGTACCAGTCTCTCACAATATCACTGTGTAGTGGCTCAGGTTTGTACCATGTCATCAGGTAATCGCCACACGTGGGGTGTAACACAGACTGAAGGGGTGTCGAGATATGGGCTATTCCTCTTCTCTATCTAGTCAATACGGTATATCAAATATTATAAAGGTGTCGGCAATGGATGTGAAACAGCAGTGAACTTGGAGGTTGGTAGAAATCCCTGTCTCCCTAATAACAAAAAATGCACAGCAGCACAACATTATTCAAGGTATTGCACACTTTATTGTGTAACAATATAACTTTATGCAAAATTTAAAGGCAAAGTAATTGTTCATTCACATTAATAAATGACCCACTACCCTGGGAATATCTGCAGTCCAAACCCTTGCCAGGCAAAGTGCCACACTACTCCTTTGGCAGACAAAGAGTCTCAGTCCCTTTTCCCCAAAGAATACCAGTGTCCCCTGGTAGCGCTACCTATCCAAATACCTTTCCCGCTGGACAAGGTATTTGCTCCCGCGTGGCAGGCATACAACAAAGCCTGTATCACAATAAGAGACACACTGAATACTTTTCTTTTTCTACCCTCCCTCAGGCACAACTCACTCGGGGGATTCACATAGATGGGTAGGCTCCTCCAGAGCTGGAACAGGCATCCACAGCGATGAAGTCCTTTGAACCAAGCTCCTGCAGCTTGCTTTTAATCTTCTGGGTATTGCTCCCAACACTATCAACATTGTGAGCACGACAAACCCCCTTTAGTAAATACTACACAGCTCCCAGCACTGTCCATAGCCGCATCCAAATATGAGCACTGAAGACTGGCATGCAGGGTTGGACTGGCCATCCCAGATCTGCACCCTGTGGTTTCTCTTCCTGCCAACTAGCCAAAGAAGGACCCAATAACGAATCAGTGTACAGCCTTCCTTAAAGGTAGTAAACCTTTAAAATAAGTGAATGTAAAATTGATGAGAGTGCTATTCTAAGTACTTTTGTAATTTACATTCATTATTTATTTTGTTTTCATTCCAAGATATTAAGGGATACATGTGCTGTTAATATGAATGAATTTTGTTACAACAGCACCACCTGCTGGTCAGTTTCCCACCAGTCTGACCACCAAGTAGTCAAGGAAGTTGTCAGGAGAAAGAAAGAGGCTGATGTTCTTCTGCTTAGGAAAGATTTGAGAGAGGTTTCTAATTTTTTTCCTAAGCAGAAGAACATCAGAGCAGCCTCTTTCTTTCTCACACTGACACTCCTCTCTGGAGACAGACTTGTCAGGATCCCTCTTCACATGTGTGACACCCTATAGTGGGCTTGGATCACCTCTAGTGCAACCTCCAGGGAAATCTAACCTAATTCCCTTTCCACTATTATCCCTATTCTAACAGACAGTATCCCCCGGGAGAGATATATCCAATCTACACTCCTATGTTATAGCTTAACCCTAACTGACTTACACCCTAGATTGGTACTATGAGCTCACCTACCTCTATCTATACTTCATTTATGGGGCCTTGTTCCCCACCTTCATTAAGGGCTCACATCTCTTAAAGGGATCCTGTCATCAGAAAACATCAACGCATCAGTTAATAATGCTGCTCCAGCAGAATTCTGCACTGAAATCCATTTCTCAAAAGAGCAAACAGATTTTTTTATATTCAATTTTGAAATCTGACATGGTGCTAGACATTTTTGTCAATTTCTCTGCTGCCCCCAGTCATGTGACTTGTGCCTGCACTTTAGGAGAGAAATGCTTTCTGGCAGGCTGCTGTTTTTCCTTCTCAATGTAACTGAATGTGTCTCAGTGGGACATGGGTTTTTACTATTGAGTGTTGTTCTTAGATCTACCAGACAGTTGTTATCTTGTGTCAGGGAGCTGCTATCTGGTTACCTTCCCATTGTTCTGTTGTTTGGCTGCTGGGGGGGAAAGGGAGGGGGGGGATATCACTCCAACTTGCAGTACAGCAGTAAAGAGTGATTGAAGTTTATCAGAGCACAAGTCACATGACTGGTAGGCAGCTGGGAAACTGACAATATGTCTAGCTCCATGTCAGAATTCAAAATTAAATATAAAAAAATCTGTTTGCTCTTTTGAGAAATGGATTTCAGTGCAGAATTCTGCTGGAGTAGCACTATTAACTGATTCATTTTGGAAAAAAAAGTTTTCCCCATGACAGTATCCCTTTAATTAAAACTGTTACAAAAGTATTTTAACTATTTAGGACTCTCTGCTAAAAGCTAATTAAATTAGAAACTTTGTATCTTTTTCTGGCTGTTCAGTGCTGGAGATCAAAGAAACTCGGGGCCTATTAGTATAAATCCTTGACTGCGGGTTGAACATGTTTTTTTTTTTATTTGTTGACTCTTTCAGAAACTTTCAGTTTCATTTTATTGCATTGGACCAATTAAAAAAAAGAAATACTGGTTTGCTCATTGTTACCAGGAGACAGGACACAGAGAGGAGTCAGATTTAGAATGTGTTTAGAAAGAAACATTTTGAAAGTAAGCGGCAGTTCTGTCTGGTCTCCCCGATAACAATGGTCTCTCTTGTTTTTACTGACAGAAAGTTAATCTTTTTTCAACAAAGCAAAATATGCGATTTTCTTCGAGCAATAATATTGTAGAAATGGTGAACGCTTTTCTTCTGTTATTCAGCTTTGCAGTCCCGGCAGTATATTGTGGTAAGTTTTATTCTGTGCTCTTTATTCTTTCTCACTTCTCTTTTTTAGGGTGGTGGTCCACAAGGACATTAGTCATCAAGTGATAAATAATTGCTACTGCATTTCTGCTACTGCAAATTCAAAGGAAATGCAATGTCTAATACTGTAGCAGTGTTTAGCCACTAGCCTAAAGGCAAAACTGCCCCTGTAAAAATACTCACAGCAATTAGTCAGCAATTAGCTCTGATCAGTCAAATAATTACAGTAGAATAACAGGTGATTATGGGTCATGGCACCTGTGCATATTGAGCTCCAGTGTTAGCAGAGAAGCACTAAAATCTGTCTGATAGAAATGTTAAAAAATTGTTTTTTTAACCAGGACTGCACAGTATCTGGCTTGTTGGGAGATTCAGGGGTCAACACTGCTAGTATGCTTACCTTTTATATTGAAAGGCAATTCCTTTATGACTATTAATACTCCTTTTATCAATGCCTGGGAGCAACCAAGCAGCATTTTACAGTAAGTTAATAGCTAATCGTTAATACTACTGAAAGGAGTAAACCTTTAAACAAGTGAGTGTAAAATAGATGAGAATGCTACTCTAAGTACTTTTTCCAATGTTTATTTATTTATTTTTCATTCCAAGATATTAAGGGATACATGTACTGTTAATATGAATGAATTTTGTTACAACAGCGCCACCTGCTGGTCAGTTTCCCACCAGTCTGACCACCAAGTAGTCAAGGAAGTTGTCAGGAGAGAGAAAGACCACAGAAAAAGTTTTTGAGTCTTTTGGGCAGTGAAGTTCCAACTTACAGCGAGTCCTTATCAAGGGCTCTCCCGGGCCCGTAGGAAATTCAAATATAGGTAAAGAGGAATCGCTGTATTTCCTGACAAAGCAAAGGAAAAGGGGAACAAAAACAGATATGCGTAATATGGTGCAGTATTTTCTGCTATTTTTTATATAAATGCACCTTTAACTGTGCGTGATTAGACGTGTATAATAGTGCAAACAATGTGTGACAAAATTAAAACACTTCGATTGTGCGACTGTGTGTCTATTTTATATATATATATATATATACACCACTGTTAGTTTATACATTAGTGTAAGAAATAATATAAGTGACTTAAAAAAAATTTTTACCAGTGAAAAAATAAAATAAAAAATAAAAAATTTTAAAGATAATAATGTGTAAAAATCCCTTGTCTCACAGACACCTCTTATAGTTAATATATTAACAAATTAATTCTAAAGACACCAAATGGTAGCAAGCATAGAGAGTTTTGGTTTAATTGCTTAATTAGCTTCTTGGCGAAACGCGTCGAGCGGAGACAGATCGTTTGGAGCTGCAGCGCAAGACTGAGATGCGCAGAGCAAAGTAAAGGACGCTACGGTTTCATTTGAAAAGCGGACTTCACAGATTTTACATGCGATTTTAAAAGAGGCGTTTGTGAGTGTATTTTATATTTTTATTAAACAGCTTTTTTAAACGATACTGCACATGCCGCTCTATTTTCTGCCCAGCTAGAAGGTTGCCAGATGATTATTGGAAGGACACGGCATGTTCTCTCAAAAGCGCAGATTCACTCACGTCTGAGAGAGAAAGAGGCTGATGTTCTTCTGCTTAGGAATAAAATTAGAAACCTTTCTCAAATCTTTCCTAAGCAGAAGAACATCAGAGCAGCCTCTTTCTCTCTCCTGACAACTTCCTTGACTACTTGGTGGTCAGATTTCTTAGTGCTCCGCATCCCCATTCTAAGAGTTAAGAGATCTCCATTTTCTGTATTCAACTTCTTTTCCTCCTATATGCAGCACACAAAGAGGTGTAACACTGTTCTTGGATAAGTTGGGTTCTGGGTGCAGATGGAAATCCCATGGGGACAAGGTGCTAAAAAATATGATTTCCTTGATGTTTTCTCCAGCATCAGGGAGGGTTAATGCCCCCACTCTACTGATAAGACAGGCAAGAACCAATTATCAACCAAAATTATGGTAAAACCACATTACCACCTGGTGTATTTTTTGTCTTACCTTATGGTAGACATGCAAGGAACTTTAGGAATCCTCTTTTTCAGGGGCTTAATGCTGCCGATGGCCATCAGGAGGTGTTGCTGAAATAGTAGCATCATCAGCCAGCGGTTCTTTTTCATTGTTTTCTAATCTTCTGGTATCAGGAGTGTGTGTTATTTTGTTCTTTTCTTACAGATGTTAAGTCAGGAGCAAGTAGGGTTGCCACCTGTCCGGTTTTGACCCTGACAGCCGGTATTTTGAAGGGCTGCCCGGGTCAAAACTTCCTGCCCGGGTTTCCAAACAAAGAAAACCAGGCAGGATTCCCTTGATTGACAAAGCAATTGGCAAACGCAGACAGCCGCATCATAGTCCCGCCCCTGATGTCATGGACACACCCACCTGTTAGAAACTACTGTCAACAAACACCACTCACCAAGGTGATATTTAAATGTATTTAATGTGTAAAAATGTGTTGCAGAAAATACATACAAATTAACAGATACCTAGCCAGTCAAATACTCTATTGACAGCCTACCAAAATAATATGTATGTATCAATATGTTGTATAAAAGTTTTGTGTATGTCTGTATTGTGTGAGAGTCATTGTGTGTCTGTGTGTGTGTCCAGTGTGTGAGAGTGTGAGAGAGAGCAAACTTCTCTTTGTCCAGGGATATATTCAAAATCTGTGGGATACACCTCCCCCAGCCTACCCATAAATTCCATATGTTAATTGTAACCTAATCCCTCCAGACTTGAGGAACAAATGGAGTATGGGAACCAGTGTGTGAAAGATGTGTGAATGACAAGTCATGAGTGCACAAATGAAACGTATTCAAACTTAATCAATACTGGAATATAACCTTTTTTCCAATACCCAATATTTAACACCACCTATGTCACGGTTCCACCCCATGATGTCACAGCCCCACCCCCCCAGGCAGCGGTCTCCACCGTTGCAAAAGGTGGCAACCCTAGGAGCAAGTTAGGGGAAAAAGAACATTAAAAACCAAGCACTTAGTCTGCAGATTGTGAAACCATTCTGCAAGATGAATATCCTAGTGAAATTTGCCTGGATAGGAGGAATCCTATCATACTTACCGTGATTCTCCTTTCCTGGCCACCCCCTGGTCAGCCTTAACTAATCGGGTAACCACTCCCCCTACAGATGCGTCTCCAAGCAATTCCTTCTTAAACCCATCCCCTACAACCTGCCTTGTCAATGTAACAAAGCTCCCTTAATAGGATGGGAATGCTGACAGGGGGATGGCCAGGAAAGGAGAATCACGGTAAGTATGATAGGATTCCTACTTTCCCTGGCCATCCGCCATCAGCATTAACTAATCGGGTAAATACCCAAGCCAGTGGCGTAACTAGATGTTGCTGGGCCCCACAGCAAATTAATTTTAGGGCCCCCAACATATCCAGTGTTTGTCCTGTTTTACCAATATATGTTGAAATTGCTCATCATGGGGCCCAATGTACCTCCTGGGCCCCCCTGCAGCCGCAGGGTCTGCTTCCTCTGTAGTTACGCCCCTGACCCAAGCAATAAATAAGGGAGGGAGACTACTAACTGCTGTATAATTTATTCAGCTTCAACCGCTGATCGAGTAACTTCATAACCAAAAGTAGCTTCAGAATTGACCATTGGGAGAAAAATTGATTCTTCATCTATAAGAAAACTGGATACAATTTTCGGCAAAAGTGTCATGCCTTCAGGCTTCAGCACTAAAAACTGTATGAAAGGCTCGACTGACAGAGCCTGGAGCTCTGATGCTCTGCTTCCTGAAGCAATCGCTATTAAAAAAACACTTTAAGGTTTAAGTTCCACAATGTAGACTCAGTCTCTGCAAAAAAGGGTGCTCTATATAATGCCCTCAGGCAGCGCCGGATTTGTTTGCCGGCTGCCCCTAGGCCGCGAGGTCCGACCAGGCGGCCGTGCCGTTCTAGTCCCCGCCTACACTTCCCAGCACGCCGGCGAAAAAGCACCGACGCAGCTGGTGTAATTGAATGGGAACGCACACGTCCCCATAATGCGGCTGGGCGGCATGCCGCCCCTATTTTTTGCCGCCCTAGGCCCGGGCCTATGTGGCCTTGCCACAAATCCGGGCCTGCCCTCAGGACTAAAGGTTAATCCTAAGAAGGTACTAATTTTTCCCCGGAGGTCTGATTCTCATAGTAGCCTTCAGAAATCTTGCCACCAATGGATGGTTGGTAAGCTGTCGACCCAACACTGCTGACAATGCCGATACCTGTACCTTAAGTGTATTAGCACTAAGGCCTTTATCCAAGCCACCTTGAAGAAATTCCAACACCTGAGGAATCTAAGGATCTCCATCATTACCGCTCTCCCGTAGAGCCCGAGAGCAGAAAGTATCCCAAATTTTGTCATATCTAGTAATGGTACTGTTTTTCCTTGACTTAGACAAAGTACTAATGACTGCTTCTGAACAACCTATGTCTCTCATCCTGCTGTTAAGTATGCTGTTAACTGGTGAGGTGATGAATGAAACAGGGATGTTTGGCTTAACAAGTCCTTCCTGTTCGGAAACTTCATTGGTTCGTCAACCAACAGTCTCCTCAAGAGAGGATACCAAGGCCTCCTTGGCCAATATGGCAGAATGGCAATGACTTCAATTCTGGAGAGAAGGATCTTCCTTAACACCCAAATGTGAGCAAAAGCATCTGCTGCCACAGCTTCTACACAAGGGACTCTGGAAACATTTTTTGGAAGCTTGCTGTTTTCTGCTGTTGCCATAAGATCTAATTCCGGTTCTCCCCACTTCCTCAATATTGACTTGAAAACGTGCTTGTTCAAACTCCACTCTCCCTGATCAATACTCTGACGACTCAACTGGTCAGCTTTCAAATTCTGATCTCTTGTTATATGTACCGCTGTTATGCTTGCCAAAAACATCTGAGCAAAATTCATAACAGGTTCTAGCTGTTTCATCAATTCCGGGCTTCTGGTGCAGCCTTGTCGTCTGATATTAGAGACCGCTGCCATATTGTCTGTTCTTATACAAATGTTTTCTCCCAATATTATTGGTTTGAGGACCTCTAGGGCTTGCATGATGGCCTTTAGCTCTAAAAGGTTGGATTGCAGAGCAGACAAGTCTTCACCCCAACGACCCTGCTCTAACCATTCATGGAAATGTGCTCCCCAGCCGGAACCTGAAGCATCTGTGTAAATATGCAGTAAGGTTCCTTCTTGCAGAGGAAACCCTCTGTGAAGATTTACTGGATATTTCCACCACTCCATCTGCTGCTTCGCCTCCGCTGAGAAAAACATTTTTTGTTCCCAGTCCTCTCTCTGTCAATTCCACTGTGTCAGAAATACATCTTGAATCTTTCTCATATTCCATCGAGCCCACTGAACTTCTCCAATTGTTGAAGTCAATTTACTTAGGAAAGTCATGAACTTTCTTGCAGAGATACATTGAACCTGAGAGACCTCCGATTATCATCATCTTGATTATCTTGGATATCTTCTCTAGTGGTAGAGAGAACATTCCTATTCTGTTATCTATTTGGGCCCCCAAGTAAACCAGTCTCTGTGAGGGTTCTAACTGACACTTCTCGAAGTTTATTAACCAACCGAATCTCTGCAACTTCGTGATCAGTTTCTCCCGATGTATCTCTAATGTAGTCGGATCTCTGGCTATGACCAGAAGATTGTCCAAGTAGTGGTATACCTCTATGCTCTGTTTTCTTAGTTTTGCAATTAACACTGCCAGCACCTTTGAGAATGTTCTGGGAGGTGTGGAGAGGCCCAAAAGGTAGACAGCTGAATTCAAGATGTATCCCTTGGAAGCAGAATCTGAGAAAACGCTGATGTTGAAGGCAATGGGGACTTGTAAATACGCAACCCGTAAATCTATAGAAACGAGCCAGTCCCCAGGATTTACTAATTTCTTGATTGTCTGGATAAATTACATCTTGAATAAACGGGATCTTATAAACCTGTTCAATTCTATGAGATCCAAAATCGGTCTCATGTCTTCTGTTTTCTTCTGGACTAAAAATAATGGAGAATAAAATCCCCTTCTTTGCTGCTTCACTGGTACTTGCACCACAGCCTGTGTGATCTGAAGTTTTTGAATGTATTCTTCCAAAAAAAGTCTCTTGTCTAGTTCCAATGGAACTTGAGTCTGCACAAAATGATCGTGTGAAGGTGTTAAAAAGAATTCTATTCTGTATCCTCTTAAAGTCACAGCCTTCACCCAAACATCTTCTGTTTCTTCTGCCCAGACCTTTACGAATTTTAATAATCTCCATCCCACCGAAATCTGGGCAGGCCTGGCATCATTGCTGCTTTGGTTGAGCCTTTCGGAGATCTGGAGTCCTTAGGCCTAAACATCGGGATTTTTGCAGACGAATTTTCGCCACAGTTTCGTGAATTTATTTGCTGGCATCGATACGCGGACATTCACAGCAAATTTATTCACCCATAACTAGTGGTTTGTTGAAATGTGCTGCGACTGGACCATTTTGCTTTCCTGCTGTTAACTGTAAATCTGTGCCCTTTCATGTCTATATATGTATGTATATATGTATGTGCACTGGGGTTCATTTGGAAAGGTTGGACTTGATAGACTTGTCTTTTTTCAGCTCAAATTAAGTAATTGCACACATTTTGTTGTTTGTCCCACATAAGTTAAATACTTGTTTTCCTTATATATTATCATTATAAACTGTAAATACTTCTATCTCCTAGGAAGTCACTCTCTGCAGTATCATATAGCCCTGGTATCAAACCGTATCTATGGTGTTCCTCAGTTTTCAGTTATTATGTATGTGGACGGCATACAGTATGGAAGATACAACAGTGACGTACAATATGCCCAGGCTTTTACTCCATCACTGAATGTTCTTTCTGAGCACATAGAAAAGCAGACCAAATATGCTCAGGAATATGAAGTCTGGCAAAGACACATGCTGAAATTTCTAATGGGATTTTTTAACAAGACAAATAGTAAAGGTAAGTTTACATCTATATTTTACCAGGGCACACAATCAGCCACACTTAAGGAGGATGTCCCTATCACGTCGAGTAGGTCCTCCTGGCTCCTGCCTTTTCTTTCTTGCTGCCTCCTCTCCATGGCAAGCTCAGCTCCTCTCCTCTGGCCCATTAGCTGAATACTTATATTGTGGTTGGAAAGTGGCCTCTTCTTTTCAAACAACAGTGCATTCTTCTTTTGGGGGGGAATTCCATAGGAGTGGTATGAAAATAGATGACAGATACTGGTTGAGCACAGTTTTGGCTGATTTAGGAATACTCTAAAGTACCCACCACAACCATGAGGCCCATTATAGTAAAATAGTAATTTAGGTTGAAAAAAGAAACAAGTCCATCAAGTTTGACCTTTTAACTCTATACTGTATAACCTGCCTAACTGCCAGTTGATCCAGAGGAAGGCTAAATAAACCCATTTGATGCCTCTCCAATTTGCCTCAGTGAGGTTAAATATTCCTTCCTGACTCCAAGATGCAATGGGACCAGTCCCTGGATGAACTTGTACTATGAGCTATCTCCCATATCCCTGTATTCCCTCACTTGCTAAACACCATCCAACCCCTTCTTATACCTATCTAATGTATCAGCCTGTACCCCTGATTCACTTCCCAGCTCTCCCTGTAACACCCCTTTCCCTCCTCTAATCTCATTGGCTCCCTCCTGTCTGCTGGGAGGAGCTACTGGTGAATAAAGCATCCGACCCTTCCTTGTACCTATCTAATGTATCAGCCTGTACCACTGATTCAGGGAGACAATTCCACATCTTCACAGCTCTCACTGTAACAAACCCCTTCCCAATATTTAGCTGGAACCTCTTTTCTTCTAATCGGAATGAGTGACCTTGTGTCAGCTGGAAAGACTTACTGGTAAATAAATCATTAGAGAGATTATTATATGATCCCCTTATATATTTATACATAGTTATCATATCTCCCCTTAAGCGCCTCTTCTCCAGTGTGAACATCCCCAATTTGGCCAGTCTTTCCTCATAGCTAAGATTTTCCCTTTACCAGCTTAGTTGCCCTTCTCTGTCCCCTCTCTAATACAATAATGTCCTGTTTGAGTGATGGAGACCAAAACTGTACGGCATATTCTAGATGGGGCCTTACCAGTGCTCTATACAGTGGAACAATGACCCCCTCCTCCCGTGACTCTATGCCCCATTTAATACAACTCAAGACTTTATTGGCCCTTGATGCTGCTGACTGGCATTGCTTGCTACAGACAAGTTTATCATCTACAAGGTCCTTTTCCATAATGGATTTGCCTAGTGCAGTCCCATTAAGGGTATAAGTGGATATTGTTACATCCCAGGTGCAGGACTTTACATTTATCAACATTGAATCTCATTTGCCACTTAGCTGCCCAGATTGCCAGTTTGTCAAGATCCAAGTTGCCACATCCTGGATGGAATTGATTGGGCTGATAGTTTTGTGTCATCTGCAAACACTGATACATTACTTACAATACCCTCCCCTAAGTCATTAATGAACAAGTTAAATAAAAGTGGACCCAATACTGAGCCCTGGGGGGACCCCACTAAGAACCTTACTCCAAGTAGAGAATGTCCCATTAACAACCACCCTCTGTACCCGATCCTGTAGCCAGTTTCCTATCCATGTGCAAACGACTTCATTAAGCCCAACAGACCTTAGTTTAGAAAGCAGTCGTTTGTGGGGCACAGTATCAAACTCTTTGGAAAATCCAAATAGATCTACTGCCCCCCCACTGTCCAGCATCTTACTTACCCCATCATAAAAAGCAATCAGATATATCTGACATAACCTATCCTTCATAAAACCATGCTGATTGCTGCTCATAATGACATTCACTAGGACAAGATTTTGAATGTCATCCTTTAACAAGCCTTCAAATAATTTGCCCACCACTGATATCAAACTAACCGGCCTATAATTGCCAGTCTGAGATTGTAATCCCTTTTTAAATATTGGAATGACATCATCTTTTCTCCAATCCGTAGGCACCATACTAGATGAAAGGGGATCTGAGATAGAGGTTGGTCAAAACTGAACTAAGATCTTTTAGAAACCAGAGGTGAATGCCATCTGGCCCTGACGCCTTGTTTATATTAATTTTTATTAAAGCTTTATGAATCATATCCTGAGTCAGCCACTGACTAGATTGAGCTGAGCCATTAGTGCAGCTATAAAGTGAGCCTGGGAACTCACACTCCTCTATTGTATACACTGAAGAAAAGAACTGATTTAGCACATTTGCCTTTTCTGTATCTGTTACAACCATACTGGTACCATTATTTAAAGTAGCAACACTTTCAACCTGCATTTTTCTACTATTAATATACTTTTTGGGTTAGTCTTAGACTCAGCCTCAATGCGCTTCTTATTTTCTATCTTTGCCTTCCGGATTGCAGTTTTACAACACTTAGGAGCAGATGCATCAAGGGTCGAATATCGAGGGTTAATTAACCCTCGATATTCGACTGGGAATGAAAATCCTTCGACTTCGAATATCGAAGTCGAATAAAAAAAACGTTTGGGCTAATTCGACCATCGAATTGGCTACTTCGACCTTCGACTTCGAATCTGATGATTCGAAGTAAAAATCATTCGACTATTCGACCATTCGATAGTCGAAGTACTGTCTCTTAAAAAAAAACTTCTACCCCCTACTTCGCCAAGTAAAACCTACTGAACCTCAATGTTAGCCTATGGGGAAGGTCCCCATAGGCTTTCTAAGCTTTTTTTGATCTAAGGAATTTAGTTCGATTGATGGATTAAAATCCTTCAAATCGTTCGATTCAAAGGATTTAATCGCTCGATCGATCGAACGAATATCGCTAAATCCTTCGACTTCGATATTCGAAGTCGAAGGATTTAACTTCGACAGTCGAATATCGAGGGTTAATTAACCCTCGATATTCGAACCTAAGTAAATCTGCCCCTAAATGTAGTTTATGTCCCTGCAGACTTGTAGTTTTTAAATGCCTTTCTCTTCTTTCCTATTAAATGGGATGTAAAGGCAAAAAATAAAACCTCTTCATAATGTTCCCTAGTTGCAAAGAAAGCTAAATCTCAAATACTGTGATTTTAAAATGTTGCCACAAAAGCAGAATGTATGCAGTCCTTTTCCCCTTAGCTTTACTCCCAATGTCTGGTGCATTACAGTTCTCTAGAAGGGCGTATATATATATTGCAAGGTCAATGCATATTCATAATGCAGACCAATAGCAGAGACTTCCCTCTAATAGCATTTGAGAGGGGCATATCTGTCTACCCAGAGTTTGTCTTGTTTCCTCTAAGGACAATTCTTATGGGAAACCAAAGGGGGGTCTATCTCAGTTCCTATTGTCCTGTCTCTGGTTTCCTAGTTTTTACTATTCCACAATGGGCTTGGGATCTAATCCCTTCTATCACTCCTCAATGGAGCCCAAAACTGCTCAAAATAGGTAGCCCTAATCTGGCTTTCTCTCCTAAAGAGACTATTGCAGAGTCTAGCTACCCTTTACTAGTCCTGACTAATGAAGGATTCACGGAAGGCTCAAATCCACTTTGGAGAGGTTCAGGTAACAACCCTAACCAAAGCCTCTAGCAGAATCCCATAAAGCCAAATAGCTCAGGCATTGTATATTATAGCGCACCAGGGATAGCTATGAGTCATACTATGACCCAGGAAGTGGAAAATTACTCCCTTCCTTAGAATAAGGGTCCACTTTGGGTACAATCTTTAGGGGAAGGTAAAGTAAATGAAAATCGCCTGGGGGCAGGCACTCGGAGCTCTTTGTTTTCTGATTTCAATTTCCCACATGACCAGGGGCAGCTGGGAAATTGACAAAATGTCTAGCCCCATGTCAGATTTCAAAATTGAATATAAAAAAATCTGTTTGCTCTTTTGAGAAATGGATTTCAGTGCAGAATTCTGCTGGAGCAGCACTATTAACTGATTCATTTTGAAAAAACAATTTTTTCCCATGACAGTATCCCTTTAAGAATACCAGATCATGTTACAAGTCAAGGCCATTTCTAGATAATGCAGCTAGAAGGACTATGCTGATTGTATTTGCATTAAATACAATCTGATTGCAACCAGTGCAGTACATTGACCTGTGTTTATTAGAAAATCCTTGATCTGGTAACCTTGTGATGGGTCCAAAAATTTTAACAAATGTATTATTTTTAAAAAATGTTCGAAATGAGTGCTAAATCACATAGTGTCTTTTGTTTTATGTTGCAGGTAATGAGGATATCCATATCTACCAGAGGAAGTCAGCCTGTGAGCTGCATGATGATGGCACCATTGGTGGATACCAGGAGATTGCCTTTGATGGGAAGGAGTTTTTCATTTTTGATAAGAAGAGGGTGATGTATTTGCCCGTATCACAAGATGCTGTGATGGTGTCTCGTCTATGGAATATACGTTATGATGCAACTGATAGTAAGGAGTATATAGAGAATGAATGCATTGAACACCTGAAGCTGTATCTCCCTATCATATCAAATGACTTGGAGAAGAAAGGTGAGATTGTAGAACAATGCTTGTATATGTTTTAATGAACTTGTAATTTTTAACAGAAAAAAATCTCAATACTTCATTATTTTGACCTCCAAAATAAGTCAGGAGAAGTAAAGAAAGTACATTAAATAATGCATTCACTGTGTAATGAAATCCTGAGGCAACTGTGTTATAAAAGGCTTGGGCACAATGTTATAAAGTTCTGGATCTACTGTGTCATGAAATGCTGGGTATCACGTACGGTATCCTGTACATCAAGTGTGACCAAAATGGCATCCACTGGTAGTTCTTTTATCAAGTCAACCTTCTCAATAAAGTCACTGGTATCCCTAATATAGGATTTTATTTGAAATACATACTCACGAAGAATTCTATCCAAAAACTTGGCCAAAGGACAAAAAACTGAATTGACCCCTGCCACAATTGGCCTCCCTGGGGCTTTGTCCAAATTCTTATGTATCTTCGGGAGTATGTATAAAACTGGAGGAGCAGTCAGCAAGGCGTGAAACAGGCAATGTCAATACCAGACAGGCAATGCGGTACCAAATCAGATAACAGAAGCAAGGTCGGGGTCACAGGCCAAGGTCAAAACTCAGAGTAGCACAGCACCAAGTCAGCACCCGAAGAATAATCAAAAACCGGATGACACAACTTAGTAATTGCACCCAGGAATTTAGGAAAGGACCTTTACGTTGGGCAATGGGAATAGGGCATTTGCGCCTTTAAATATTCAAATTTGTGGCAACTGAGATGATGTCACGCGGTGCACACGAGGAAAGTCGAGTTTACCTGAACGCCGTGAGAACCCGGAATTGGAGCACATGAGCGGCAACAAAAAGTGAGGAGCAGCTCCGCAGTGAACGCATTGGGCATCCCCACCACCCCACTAGACCACCAGGTAGGTGGCTTCAGTTGGTGGTCAAGACTTAAAATAACATCCCTCTAAATATTTTAAGTTTCTTCAGCTATGTATATATTTAGAGTCAGGGAAGCAACTGGAGCAAAGCAGCACATAAACCCTACACAGAAAATGGTCAGGTGAAAAGACTTCAATGCTAAACCCTGCACCCCCAAATGTTCCATCTTCACATTATTCACATTAAAAAATGTTATCATTAAATTGTGTTACAGATGGGCGCTAGACAACTGATCTTTTTTAACTATTTGTAGCGAATCTCTCCAGTAAAGGCCAAGACCACCAACAAATCTGCCTGCTGGCCTGACCTAGGCTCATTACTTTGCTTTGATACTGTGCATACCATACAGGTTAAATTGGTGGGACAAAAACTATAGGCTTTTCTTACTTTTCCTGCCAGTGATCCCCAAACTGAAGGTTTCCAGCTCAGAGTCAGAGAGTGGTGTTAAACTGCACTGCCGGGTGTATGGGTTCTACCCCCGAGATGTAGAAGTGAAATGGATAAAGAATGAGAGACATGAGATTGACTCAGAGGAGGCACCAGAGATCCTGCCAAACCCTGATGGCACCTATCAGATCAGAGTGAGTGTGGAGGTAACACCAGAGGAGGGCGCCACTTACTCCTGCCATGTGGATCACAGCAGTTTGGAGAATCCACTGGTTTTTCCCTTTGGTGAGTGTCTTTAGGCCGTTGGGTGTAAGGAAGGAATATTTTACTAACCCACAATGGTTATTTTAATTCAGTTGTACATAGTTCAAGAGTAGATTCTGTTAAAGGATAAGTAAACCTTTAAAATAAGTGAATGTAAAATTGATGAGAATGCTATTCTAAGCAGTTTTGTAATTTACATTCATCATTTTTCAAGATATTAAGGGATACATGTACAGTTAATTGAATGAATTTAGTTACAACAGCGCCACCTGCTGGTCAGTTTCCCACCAGTCTGACCACCAAGTAGTCAAGGAAGTTGTCAGGAGAGAGAAAGAGGCTGCTCTGATGTTCTTCTGCTTAGGAAAACAATTAGAAACCTCTCTCAAATCTTTCCTAAGCAGAAGAACATCAGAGCAGCCTCTTTTTTTTCGCGAAATGGTGAAAAATTTGCAAAACGGGGCGCCGGAGGGCGAATTTTCGCTGCGGTTTTGCGAATTTATTTGCTGGCGGTGAAAAGCGGGAATTCGCCGCAAATTTTGTACCTGGTAAATAAATTCGCCCATCACTAATGTCCATCAGTCTGGTTGACTTCCATCCCATAATTGTTTATTAAAGCTGCCTGCAAATGTGTTGACTATTTTACCCATAACCCTGAGCTGCTTTTTCTGAAGAACTCTAATCTGTTCCTTCACATCAGAAGATGCCTCCATCATCACTGGATGATGGAGGCCAGATAGTGAAGGAAATCCAATTTTTAATCATATTCCCACTGCAGTCACAGAGAGAGAGAGTAAAGAAAGTAGGGATGCACCAAATCCAGGATTCGGTTCGGGATTCGGCCAGGATTCCGCCTTTTTTAGCAGGATTTGACCGAATCCTTCTGTCCGGCTGAACCGAATCCTAATTTAGCGGTGGAGAGGGAAATCACGTGACTTTTTGTCACAAAACAAGTAAAAAATGTTTTCCCCTTCCCACCCCTAATTTGCATATGCAAATTAGGATTCAGATTCGGTTCGGTATTTGGCCAAATCCTTCGTGAAGGATTCGGGGTTCGCCCAAATCCAAAATAGTCGATTAGGAGCATCCCTAAAAGAAAGGGACTATAACAATTGTCAAATTTTAATGCTATAATGTTATGGGTTTTCTTAGTTCACTGGATTGTTTATCACAGTTTTTGTATTGAGAGACTGTAAGTATGTAAATAGTTTTATGTTTAGTAACCTAATATTTTGTTCTCCTAAGTTATTGTTTTCTTATGGTGCATTCATTAAACTCACTAAACTCTTATCTATGACAGAATTTGACAAGAGAAGCATTTTCTTCATCATCATCCCTGTCTGCGCGACACTGTTCAGCCTCCTCGTTATTGTTGTTGTGTGTGTATTTGTATACAAAAAGAGAAAAAAAGGTATGTCATTTTTTTCCTTTTATAATATTTGTATATTGGATATAGATTATAGTTTGGCAGGAGATCAGTCTAAATGTAGAGCAGTATATGATGTTACAATTGGCTCCAGATCCTGGGAGGACTAATAGATATATCAGTCTTCATGTAGTTTCATTATGTTTTCATTTCTTTCAAACCAAAATATTAATGTCATTAATATAAATTCCACATGCAGGGACCTGCAGCACAGCCTTTGGATCCAGCCTAAACATTAGCGAAACCCTTCTAGCAGGGGTCAGAGAATAAATGCCTTGGTCAATTAAAAGGGCAATACACCCACTTGTGCAACATGAGTGCAATGTATAGTGCTTGTACTGAACATAGTTTCTGCCTATTGTATTATTGTTTTTTTTTAGGTAAACAGGGAGATTAAAGCCACTCCATGTTTTGTCCTTGTGAGGTAGATAAGTAGATTCCCAGTGATCAACCCACTCCCTTCACCTTTTGCTGTGAGTGTTTTATTAGAATACAAGAGTCCTCTGCACTCAACCCAATATCAATTTATTTAAGACAGAGACATTTGTGCTACTGCTACTGAAAAATGCCTTACCCTTTAAACAACACAGGGATTGTTTGTCTATATATTGCAATATATTTCCCTTGTTTGTTTTATTAGAAGCCAGAAGTCCATTATGCAGGAGTTAATTTTGCTCACAGCCTCGGCAGATAGACCATATGACTATTCCAGCATAGGTATTCCCAGTACTAAGCACAATTCAGCAGGAACAGTCCCTAAGTTTGCTCATAGTCTGTACAGAGAGATCCCATAAAACTATGGCAGCATAGGTATTCCCTGTACTAAGCACAATTCAGCAGGAACAGCCCCTAAGTTTGCTCATAGTCTGTACAGAGAGATCCCATAAAACTATGACAGCATAGGTATTCCCCTGTACTAAGCACAATTCAGCAGGAACAGTCCCCTAAGTTTGCTCATAGTCTGTACAGAGAGATCCCATAAAACTATGGCAGCATAGGTATTCCCTGTACTAAGCACAATTCAGCAGGAACAGTCCCCTAAGTTTGCTCATAGTCTGTACAGAGAGATCCCATAAAACTATGGCAGCATAGGTATTCCCTGTACTAAGCACAATTCAGCAGGAACAGTCCCCTAAGTTTGCTCATAGTCTGTACAGAGAGATCCCATAAAACTATGGCAGCATAGGTATTCCCTGTACTAAGCACAATTCAGCAGGAACAGTCCCCTAAGTTTGCTCATAGTCTGTACAGAGAGATCCCATAAAACTATGGCAGCATAGGTATTCCCTGTACTAAGCACAATTCAGCAGGAACAGTCCCCTAAGTTTGCTCATAGTCTGTACAGAGAGATCCCATAAAACTATAACAGCATAGGTATTCCCTGTACTAAGCACAATTCAGCAGGAACAGTCCCCTAAGTTTGCTCATAGTCTGTACAGAGAGATCCCATAAAACTATGGCAGCATAGGTATTCCCTGTACTAAGCACAATTCAGCAGGAACAGTCCCCTAAGTTTGCTCATAGTCTGTACAGAGAGATCCCATAAAACTATAACAGCATAGGTATTCCCTGTACTAAGCACAATTCAGCAGGAACAGTCCCCTAAGTTTGCTCATAGTCTGTACAGAGAGATCCCATAAAACTATGGCAGCATAGGTATTCCCCTGTACTAAGCACAATTCAGCAGGAACAGTCCCTAAGTTTGCTCATAGTCTGTACAGAGAGATCCCATAAAACTATGGCAGCATAGGTATTCCCTGTACTAAGCACAATTCAGCAGGAACAGTCCCTAAGTTTGCTCATAGTCTGTACAGAGAGATCCCATAAAACTATGACAGCATAGGTATTCCCTGTACTAAGCACAATTCAGCAGGAACAGTCCCCTAAGTTTGCTCATAGTCTGTACAGAGAGATCCCATAAAACTATGGCAGCATAGGTATTCCCTGTACTAAGCACAATTCAGCAGGAACAGTCCCCTAAGTTTGCTCATAGTCTGTACAGAGAGATCCCATAAAACTATAACAGCATAGGTATTCCCTGTACTAAGCACAATTCAGCAGGAACAGTCCCCTAAGTTTGCTCATAGACTGTACAGAGAGATCCCATCAGGGTCGGACTGGGGGGCCCGGGGCCCAGTGGGCTGCTGTCTCAGGGCCCCCACCACACTGATGTGCATGAAAAAGAAGGGAGGTTGTGGCAGGAAGAAGTGCAGTGTGCGGATCTGGGCCCCCAAAAGCAGGGGCCACCAGAATTTTTCTCAGTGTCCTGCTGGCCCTGTACTAAGCACAAATGTTGCGACCAGTGATAAGAGTATCTACTTTTAGCTTTGGTTTCTTTATAACATCAATATTTCCTCCCTGTATTGGTTTGTGCCATGTAACTATTTTTGTAAGAGAAAGAGACTTCTTTCAGTAATAATGATTTTTGTTTCATTTTCAGACCATAAGAACAAACATAAGCGCGTTAGCACAGAAAACAAAGATTTAAAATCCAAATATACACAAAACTTGCAATAGATGAATCTATGGAGGTATGATTCATAATCAATGACAGACAGAACTCCTGTCAGGGGTAGGGTTTAGGAAGATCAGGAGAGGGATGGGACATAGGTATGGACAACTCTTTCCCTATGATGTCAATTTTGTGATGCATTTCATAGGAGAGCCAGTGCTGCACTATGGAACTGCTTTCTGACAGGCTGGGTACAATTCCAAGGAACGAGTTACTCAAATACAAACCCAAAGAAAGAAAGGACATTTTCCCATTTGTAAGCCAGTATAATGCACAGAGTAAACAAATTGAACGGATTGTTCACAAATTTTGGCCACTGCTACAACAAGAAAAAACACTCAGAGGTCCCTTAGCAAAACCTCCAATTTTTAGCTACAAGAAAGGGAGAAGCCTCCGTGATCTATTATGCCCTTCTGAGATCAATCCCCCACGATTGAAAGGGGCCACGAGGTTCCTAGGCCAACCCAAGATGGGCACATTTGCTTGTTTAAATTGCAACTGTTGCTCCTCCATCATCAAAGGAGATACCTTGAGACACCCTGCTAATGGCACACCAGTAAAACTAAAACACTATGCCACCTGTGATACAAGCAACGTGATTTACCTATTAAAATGTCCGTGCGGACTGGCCTACATTGGCCAGACCATAAGAACTGTGAAAACTCGAATTAAAGAACACAAAGGAAACATACGAAATTATAAGAAAGGAACAGCCACAGACACTACAGTGTCCAGGCATTTTAAGGATGCTAACCATAATCAGTCACAGTTAAGATGGGCCATATTAGAAGTGATTAGCCCCTTACAGAGAGGTAGGAACCCTAAAAAGAAAATACTACAGAGGGAAGCATACTGGATCAAGAAGTTAGATACAATGTACCCTAAAGGCATGAATGACAGCTGGAGTGTGAAATGCTTCCTTTAACACTGTGACAATGTTGCGTTTTACTTGTACAGTGTACAAAAAGTTTTTGTTACTTTTCCTTGTTACTGATTAGTGATGGGCGAATTTATTCGGCAGGCGCGAATTCGCGGTGAATTTGCGCGATTCGCGCCGAGCGAATAAATTCGCGAAACACCCGCGAAAATTCGCGGTAAAAATTCGCCCGCGTCAAAAATGTTTTTTTCGAAAAACGGACGCCGGCGCCAAAAAACGGGCGCCAGCGTCAAAAACGAGACGCCGGCGCCATTTCGCGAATTTTTCGCGAATTTCGCGCGAAATTCGCAAATTTTTCGGTGAAGCGAAACGGCGCAAATTCGCCCATCACTATTACTGATGCTTGATTTGTTTCTTTTTCAGATAATTGATTTCTGAGCCCAAGATATTTACATTATATGTACGGCTAATGGTAAGAATAATGGGCATACCTTTTCCTTCCATAATAATTGAGTAATTTATAAGGATGTTTTTGTGGTAGGCCCAAAACATGGGCAGTTCCTTGAGTATTATACCCTTTTTTTCATTTTTTTCATTTTTTCAACATTTATTTGAAGAGACTATTTGGAAATGCTTCCAGAAAATGTCACACTGTGGACTGAATTAATCAAGGACATTATGCATAAAGGACTCACTAATTACCCCTAATGCTTGCACTTTTTATGGATCCACTTATCTTGCTACGTGACCTCACTTCCTGTTTTACCCTTTAAATGTTTGTTAACACTGACTATTTGTACACTTGATAAAGGGCACTTGCCTGAAACATGTTGTGTCTAATAAAGAACACTAAGCAGCAAGTTCTGCTCTGATTGCTTTCTCTCAGTAATCTGACAAATTGGATTCTGACAGGCTGTTGTTTCTCCTAACTGAAGGAGTCGCAGTGGGACATGGATTTTTACTATTGAGTGCTGTTCTTAGATCTACCAGGCAGCTGTTATCTTGAGTTAGGGAGCTGCTATCTGGTTACCTTCCCATTGTTCTGTTGCTGCTGGGGGGGAAGGAAGGGGGTGATATCACTCCAACTTGCAGTACAGCAGTAAAGAGTGATTGAAGTTTATCAGAGCACAAGTGACATGACTGGAAGCACCTGGGAAACTGACAATGTATAGCCCCATGTCAGATTTCAAAATTAAATCTAAAAAACTCCTTTTATTGGATTATGGTTCAAGAGAAGATGTCCAGTATTCTATTAGACTCTCACCAAAAATATCTACAAGTTTGGACCCCCTGGTTAGAATATAGGTACGGTACAGAGAGCCCAATAGCTCTTTTAAGCATTTAGCCATTTACCTTACAAACAACCCCCTTTATTATAAGGAATAAATATAACATAAGATGTACATGTTTTCTTCTGCACATTGCACCCTGCCCTACACATTAAAAAATGAATGAACACGGCACTGCCTGGGATTGGCAGCACTGTAATAATAAGGG
This sequence comes from Xenopus laevis, assembly GCF_017654675.1. Lineage (NCBI taxonomy): Eukaryota > Metazoa > Chordata > Amphibia > Anura > Pipidae > Xenopus > Xenopus laevis. The sequence continues at coordinate 98,934,683 of NC_054386.1, read as the reverse complement.
GGAAGTAGGAGGTGGCACATAGGCATCCTTCCCTCTACTGTCTCCTAATTTGAGCAGCACTCAAACTCATAAGTTTGGGAGTGCTGACAGGTTCAGGCTGCATGTAAGGTGGATGAAAATGGTGTAGGTTCTCACCAGTTATATAAAGGTTATGTAATAGTGTTATGTAAAGTATAATTTCCTCCCTAGCCAGGGAACTAGAGGGCAGTGGTAAAAAGTTATAAAAAGGCAGGTTTTGCCCAGGGAGGAGTTCTTCTGATCGGATAGGTTTAAAGAGACAGGTCTTTGACAAGTGTAGCATGACACTAGGGGGCTCATTTATCAACACTGGGCAAATTTGCCCATGGGCTGTTACCTATAGCAACCAATCAGATTGCCGCATTCATTGTTCTTCTTGAACAGCCCATGGGCAAATTTGCCCAGTGTTGATAAATGAGCCCCTAGGTGTCTTAGTCAGTTAGGGCTAGTTAGCAAGGGTAGCTGGTGCCCCAACCAGGAGGAAGTGGCTTAGCAGCCATGGCTCAGCCACAGTGAGGAAACAATGTGAGGTTAGGACAGTGTGGACAACCCAGGCCAAGGTGACGGGAAAAGCCTACCCGGAAAGTTCAGTGGGCATTGACGTGGTGTCGGACTGGCTGAAGCAGAGGGGTGGCACAAAGAAAAGGCCTGCTGGAGCGAGGTGGAGGATCATAGAATGTACGATTGACTACCTGACCGGTAGGTGGGCAGGTAGAAGGCCTTCAGCTGTGTTCACAAGTCTGGTTTATGGTGAGGCAGATGAAGGATCTGTACATTAAAGGAAGAATGTGAAGAAACAATGTTGTGAGTAGTTTAAAGTGATGATGTGAACAAATAAAAGTTTATATTATAGAATTTTTGGTGTACTGTGCCTTTAACTCGCTGAGGGGCCCTTACATGCAGGGGCCCTAGGGGCCATAAGGAATGCCTTGTGCCCACTGGAGCCGCACTCACAATGCAGAACACAGCCAAACCCTGTATGCAAGTGCTTTTTAAGTGAGCACTAAGGGGCACTTACATCTAGGTTGCCAGTAAACGTAAGCCCTATGTTATTCTAAGCAATTTACCAATATATTGTTTTTACAAATTTCTTCTGGTTTTAGTTATGTGTAAATGCAGTTGCTTTTGAGTAGTTTGTCATCCGACAGATGAGCAACAATCACCATGATTTAACACAGACTTTCAGAACTTTTAGATTGTGAGCTCTGTTGAGCACAGCCCTCTTTACCTCTTGTATAGATTATTAATTGTATGTACATAATCTGTGCATTTAATGTGTACAACCAGTTATTGTACAGCCCTGCAGAATATGTTGTTACATTTTAAATACCTGTTAATAAAAGTAAAACAATACTACTACTACTACTACTACTAATATATTATTATAGAATTAGTGTGTGCATTTCCATCAGAAGCCTTTGGGGAGACCATATAAATTTCACGGAAAAAGGGCTCTGGTTGGAATCAAACCCAGGTACCACAGCACTGTGACACCACAAAAAATAAATATCATACTACAACATAGTTGCATAATGTAAAATTGTAACCATAATACATTATAATATTACGGGTGATCTCTGAGTGTGCAACCTCCTCAGATTGCTCAGTTGTTATCAGTGTAACTCAGAAACAATGGGGATGCGCAGGAGATACAATTGTTTTTTAAATTTCCTGTGCCCCAATCCTCTTCTCCAGCGTGAACAGCCCCAACTTGCTGAGACTTCCCATTGCCATTCTTTGGACTCTCTCTGTTTCATTAAAGGAAAACTATACCCCCCTAACAATGTTTGTCTCTATAAAACATACTGCATAAAAAAATGTGTAAAACCTCTGTTTCATGTAAATAAACCATTTTTATAATAATGTATTTTTTCATAGTATGTGCCATTGGGTAATCCTAAATAGAAAATTGTCATTTTAAAAAATAAGGGCCGCCCCCTGGGATCCTGCTATTCACTGTGCACACATACATACCAACAAACCATACATGTTAGGTCACATGAGCCAATTAACAGACAGAGTTGTGTCTTTTGCTTCCTCACTTCTTCCTGTTACAGTTAGAGCTGCAGTATTTCTGGTCAGGTGATCTCTTCCTGTTACAGTTAGAGCTGCAGTATTTCTGGTCAGGTGATCTCTTCCTGTTACAGTTAGAGCTGCAGTATTTCTGGTCAGGTGATCTCTTCCTGTTACAGTTAGAGCTGCAGTATTTCTGGTCAGGTGATCTCTTCCTGTTACAGTTAGAGCTGCAGTATTTCTGGTCAGGTGATCTCTTCCTGTTACAGTTAGAGCTGCAGTATTTCTGGTCAGGTGATCTCTTCCTGTTACAGTTAGAGCTGCAGTATTTCTGGTCAGGTGATCTCTTCCTGTTACAGTTAGAGCTGCAGTATTTCTGGTCAGGTGATCTCTTCCTGTTACAGTTAGAGCTGCAGTATTTCTGGTCAGGTGATCTCTTCCTATTACAGTTAGAGCTGCAGTATTTCTGGTCAGGTGATCTCTCCCTGTTACAGTTAGAGCTGCAGTATTTCTGGTCAGGTGATCTCTTCCTGTTACAGTTAGAGCTGCAGTATTTCTGGTCAGGTGATCTCTTCCTGTTACAGTTAGAGCTGCAGTATTTCTGGTCAGGTGATCTCTTCCTGTTACAGTTAGAGCTGCAGTATTTCTGGTCAGGTGATCTCTTCCTGTTACAGTTAGAGCTGCAGTATTTCTGGTCAGGTGATCTCTCCCTGTTACAGTTAGAGCTGCAGTATTTCTGGTCAGGTGATCTCTTCCTGTTACAGTTAGAGCTGCAGTATTTCTGGTCAGGTGATCTCTGAGGCAACACACAGACCATCACTAAATGGTGGTTCAAGGCAAGAGATGTAAAAGGGCAATACATACTTAAATATATACCAGTATTGTAAGATTCTTTAATATGCCACTTAATTTGATATAAACTATCTGTTGCTTTAATATTAATTTTGGGGGTATAGTTTTCTTTTAATATTCCTTTTTTATTCAACTGTTTTTATTAATTTTCAAATGTAGTAATTGCAGAAAAATGCATGAGATGTTCCCGCCAAAGAACCATAAACAGTGGCATAAATACAAATAACTGGGACCCCCATAAAAAAAATCATCAGGTGGGGCCTGTTATTAGTGCAAGTTTGGTGTGCCTAGTGATGGCAGTCAACTTCAGGAACCCTGAAACTACCACCACATTTAGGTTGCTGGTAGCCCAGGGTTCCCCTCCTAATAGACACACTTGCACTAGGTTTGCCACCTTTTCTTAAAGGTTTTACCAGCCGGTGGGGCGGGAACAAAGGGGCAATACAAAAAGGGGCAGAGCCATGTACAGTTACCCAAAAGGGGGCGGAGCCACATCGCGTGATGTCAAGAAGGCCGAAAAAAAGGTAAGTTCTGAGTGACTTGGGGAGGGGCCACGGGCTTTCTTTTAAGGGTATTACAAATTTACCGGCAGCTACATTGCTGGAAAATTTGTTATACCGGCCCCGGCCTTGGCAGGTGTTTTACCGACTAGGCCAGTAAAATAGCGGTCGGATGACAACCCTAACTTGCACACATGAAGAAGACTCACACTTGCACATCAGAAGAGGCAGAATGAAGCAACAACTCTCAGTGGAAAGGAGTATGTTTGTACACAAGTACATGTAATGAATACAGTCAGTACACAAATTGCGTACATTTAACATCACTTGCACTTGAAGTCATACATGACCCGTACAATGTACTAGATTTGAGTACAGAGTTTATCCTAGGCCAATACGGAATATAATTGATTATAAAATAATCTCCTCGTTGAAAATGGTTCTGTTTTCTGCTAAGCTCTGCATTTTGCTTAGTAACTTCATGAATGGGCATTCATCATATTGTACTTTGTTATGCTACAGAATGGGTAATTTATTTAGTGATATCTCTTTTTCTTTTGCATCCATTCCATTCCAGTGCAGATGGCCAGTACTGCCAAAGATTTACTGTAGGACCTATACCAAAGCCAATCAAAATGAATCATGACATACTATACTATATATATATACTGTATATATATATATATATATATATATATATATATATATATATATATATATATATATATATATATATATATATATATATATATATATATATATATATAGGTATATATAGCACTTCCTCCTCTCCATTGTTATTTTTTGTGCTACTGGACAGGGAGATAGGAGCTCCCTCCTCACTCTTTTGGTGAAAATAATTTTTTGTCTATTTATTTTTATTTACTTTTATGTAGCCACAGAGGAAAGTCACCCATGTAATGGAAAAGGCCTAACATTTTTTATTTTAAGCAGACACAGTGGGTATTTGTGCTCTTTATTACACAAGGTGCTTCCAGGACCTGCTGGGGGTTTGCTCATTTCTTTCTTACAATTATTCTGGAGCCTTTCTCCGGGGATTCCGACTGGAGTTTTCACCCTGCTGACAAGTCCATGAAATCTAGTGTGAAGGTTAGGGGGGTCACAGCAGGGTTTGCCCCATAAATGCAGGCGACTCCAAGGTGAAAGGAAAAATCAAACAGCTTCCAGCAGCAATCAATAGCAACAGAAAAGACCAGGGATGGGCGTATTTTTTTTTTGCCTTGTTTAGACACGAAAATGACGCCCATAAAAAAAAAGACGTGCGTCAAAAACATTTTGCCACCCATAGACTTTAATGGGTGTCAGCAACATTTATCCGCCGGCGAATGTTTGGCGAAACAAAACGGGTCAAATTCACCCATCCCTAGAAAAGACAGCTTCAGTCAGCAACAATACCAGAAATAGCTTACTTCAGCAGTTTTAGCGTTTAGTAACTCAAAAGACTAAACATAGTTACATAGTTAATTGGGTTAAAAAAAGACAAAGTCCGTAAATTCCAACCTCTCCAAATGAAAACACAGCCCCATACACACACCCCTCCCTACTGTCACATAAATTCTATATACCCATATCTATACTAACTATAGAGTTTAGTATCACAATAGCCTTTGTATTATGTCTGTCCAAGAAATCATCCAAGTCCCTCTTATAGTCATTAACTGAATCATCACCCGGCAGTGCATTCCCCAACCTCACTGTCCTCACTGTGATGAACCCCCTACTCTGTTCCTTTAAATGAAACTTCTTTTCCTCTAGTCTGAAGGGGAGGCCTCTGGTACGTGATTCTCTTTATGGGTAAAAAGGTCCCCTGCTATTTGTCTATAATGTCCTCTAATGTACTTGTAAAGTCTAATCATGTCCCCTCACAAGCGCCTTTTTCCCCCAGAGAAAACAACCCCAACCTTGTCAGTCTCCCCTCATAATTTAACTCTTCCCTCCCTCTAACCAGGCTTCGTCCCTTAGGAAATCCCCTTGTTTTCAGACCCAAACTCTTTGGTCTCAGAAAGTTCAGCTGGTGAAAAATATAGGGCAGCTCCTACTCCCCCCACACCTGCTGCTCATTCCCTTAAAACACCCCTTGGATGTCCAGCCCACACCTCTGGCGGGTTAACCCTCAGGTGTTTTCATAAAGGGATCACTCTTAAATAGTAAGTCGCAGCTAATTTGCGCGATTCGCCGCCAGCGAATAAATTCACGAAACGCCCGTGAAAATTTGCCCGAACAAATTCGCTGGCATCAAAAAAAAAATTTATCCGGCATCGAAAAAAAACATACGCCGGCGTAAAAAACGGGCGCCGGCGTAAAAAAAATTTTTTTTCTGCGAAACGGCGCAAATTCACCCATCGCCTTAAATGGATGGCTCAGATCCTAAAGACTCCTCCGGCTTGTACATAAGGTGCATGTGTTCCTCTTGGCTTCTTTACATGCTGTTTTATTTGTGTCCTCTGTGCAGACACAGTGTTTTTTGTGTTCATTATTACTCCAGGTGTTTCATGGACTGGCTGGGGGTTTGCACTTCAGAGGCAACATTGTACCTCCTTACTTTCTTATTATGATTCTGTACATAACAGGCAGTTTTCCTATATGTGTCATGCATTTATGTGATATATAGGATTTCTATTTAGAAATGTAATTAATTTCTGGTGGGTTTCGGTGTAATCCAAGTTGTAGTGTAAATACACCAACTGAGTTATATTGGCTGCAGGGTCCCTTTCTGTTAATTTGTGAATTGACAGCGGCATTCTCTAGCATCTGCTAGCACATTAAGGGCCAATATCATTTGACAAGCATTCAGCAGGCAATGGTGCTAACCTTTGTTATGGATTTAGGCTTGTACTGCCACATTTCTTTGGCCCTTGATATGTGTGTATGCTGGCCCTTGTAATTGCCTTTGGCTTGCATGGCCATTGGACCTTAGCTCTAGAGTCCACTGGTCCTTGTAATGACCTTTGTTATGTCCTTGTTATAGCCTTTGGCTTTGATGGCTGCTGGCTCGTGTTATAGCTTTTGGCTTTGGTGGCTGCTGGCTCGTGTTATGAACTCTGGCTCTTGTGGGCATTGGCCCTTGTTATAAATTTGGGTTCTGATGGTGGCTGTCCTTGCTATGGCTTTTTGGGCTTGGTGCCAGCTATGCCATGTTATGTCCTTTGGTTCGGGTGTCTGCTGGCACTTGTTGTGACCTTTGGCTCTAATGCTTGCTGAGCTTTGCTATTGCCCTTGACTTTTATGGCTGCTGGCCTTTGCTATTGTGTGTTTGCTGGCCTTATCTATGGCTCGTAGCCCTTTTCTGGCCTTTGCTGTGACCTTTGGCACATGTGACTGCCAGCCTATATTGGGGCAATTGGAGCATGTAGCTGTCAACCTTTGTTATGGTCTGTGGTTTCTGGCTTTTTCTGTAGCCCTCGGTGCATGTGGCCACCAAACTTTGCCCTTTGGCTGCTGACCTTTGTTTGGTCTGTGGCAGTTGACTTTTTTTGTTGTCTGCGGCTGTTAGCCTTTGCTGTGGCCATTGGCACATATAGTTGCTGGTCTTTTTTTCTGGGCTTCTGCTATTGGCTATGGTCCTTGCATGCATGGTTGCTTCAGCATTTGGCATGGCAGCTGTGTTGCTTCAGTGAGGGTTAACATGTCAGCTGGTCGTTGCTCTAAGTTAGCCAATTTCTGTGCTGCCTGGCATACAGCAGCTGTTGGTTGCACAGTGTTTGATGCTCAAGCCAGCTGGAGAGCATGATAAGACTGGAGCAAAGTTTAGAAACAGTGTCAGTGGGTCTGGCAGCTGTTTTGTGTGTGTGTGTGTGTGTGTATCTAGCTTGTACACCAATGGTTTGCATGAGTGCTATTGGGCGTGTGTTCTGGTGAAGTGTATGTTCTGTTGAATTGCATTAGTGGTGGCTACAGGCCCGGACTGGCAATCTGTGGGTTCTGGCAAATGCCAGAGGGGCTGCTATAAGGTCCCATAGAAAGTCAATATTTAGTGGGCTGGTGGGGGCTGTTTGGGCCTCTATCTGGGCTGTTTGGGCCTCTGTGTACCTGAAATGCCAGTCCGTACCTGGGTGGCTAACTTGAACAACACCTGTAGCATGTTTATTGGTTGGCTTGTGCTCAGGTCGTGTACATGGTGGCTGCCTTGTGTATCAGTGTTTACATGCATGATTATTTGTTGGCATCAGTTGTTTGCAAGCTGGTTAGCTGACCTAGCATTAGCAATTTGCATGAGTAGGGTTACCACCCAGCTGGTATTTTACCGGCCTAGACAATAAAACACCTGCTGGGGCCGGTATTACAAATTTACCGGCAATGTAGGTAATACCCTTAAAAAGACCCCCCCAGCCTGCCCCCAATCCCCTGTAGACTTAGCTTAAGTCCTACGTCTTTGGCTCTCCGTGTCATGGTCCCGCCTCTTTTACATCATGGCCCGCCCCTTTTGACATCACACCCCGCCCCTTTTTGTTCCCGCCCCCACCAGCCGGTAAAAAATATAGGAAAAGGTGGCAACCCTATGCTTGAGTAGCAACTGAGCTTGGCAGCAGACATTGCTGGTTCAGTAGCCTCTTGAGTTCATGATTACGTGTGGTAGTGAGTATTGCCAGCCTTGCATGTGCTGTAGCTTTGTTTGCTGATGTAGGACATCTTCACTTGTGGGTTGTATCAGCATATATTGGCTGATCTTTTACTGTGCTCTGGTGATGAGGATTGTTTGCTTTCAACACTGGTTTGAACTGTTACCAGTGAGATGTGGGACTAGATGCTAGTGAGGGCCAAGCCTTATTTTCTAGGACCACAGATTCTTGCTGAGGATTGGGTATATAGCCCCAGCCTAAATTGTAGATGTATCCAATATGTTGCCAGATTCTGGTGTAGATATTCTGGTCTGCTGGTGGTTGCTAAACTGGTTATACTAGCAATCTGGCTAGTGGCAGGGTTCTGGTTGTGGCTACCTGTGTCTTGTCAGATGGTAGTCCCTCTAGATGGTGAAGTTACCCTTTGAGCAGGGAATGGATGTTAATTGCTTAGTGATGATTGGGTCTCATCATATGCCATGTTTAGTAGTTTAGAGTTTGGTATTTGTAACTCTTGTTGTTAATTGCTCACCATTCTTGTACTGAGGCTTGTAGTTTTCAGCTCACATTTTCAAGATCTATGTGTGATATCAGCTTCTCTGTTTTATGGCTGTGTGCTGGCCTTGTTAGTCATGGCCTTTATAGCAAGTTGTATGTTATTTTATTACCACTCCTTATTGTTTTTTGGGGCATTGCTTGGCAGATTCCATCTGTATTGACATGAAAGGGACACAGAAGAAAATGAGAATTTTATTTACTTTTATGTTGTAAATTTCTTTACTGTCCCAGTAAAATCATATAAATTGTAGGTGCCTCCGTGACAAAGTGATGTTTGATTTGGATGCAGCACTGAAGTATTTCTTGCGGAAAAGCAAATGTTATCACCAAGGACTTGTTTGTATCCTTTGTATTTATGTTGTTTAGTTTGTGATAAGGTTATTAAATGACCCAAACTGGGCGTGTTTCAAGAGTGCCAGTTACCTAATGACAGTTGGTACCAACCAGACATGCAATTTATTTCTACCCTCTGCTAGTAACTAGTGATGGGTGAATTCATTCGCCAGGTGCAAATTCACTGCGAATTCCCGAGATTTTTTATAAAAAATGGACGCCGGGGCAATTTCGCCAAAAACGGACGCCGGCATCAAAAACGGACGCCGGTGTCAAAAACAAGACGCCGGCGCTGTTTGGCAAATTAACCCATCACTACTAGTAACCATTTAAAGAAGCAGACCTTCTTATTTTAACGTGTTTGTTTTTAACTGGTGTGTTCATTTATCTTTTATATGCTTCTTAAAGGAGGAGCATACCCCTTGTTCAACAAAAGTGCAATGATATTCTTATGCTGAACATACATTGTGCCTATTGTTTTAATTATGAAAAATCTATTAATCTATTTAAATCTACTAATTGGATTTACCAGTACAAGTACCTAATAAAAGAGCTTGGGAGACAAATTACCTAAAATCTCATTGCCTGTTGGGACCTGTTATCAATAGTGATGGGCGAATTTATTCGCCAGGCATGAATTTGCGCCGATAAATTCGCTGGTGTCCGTTTTTTGGATGCAGGCGCATTTTCGTCTGCGAATTTGCTCCGTGGTCCATAAAATGGACACTGGCGTCAAAAACGAGAACGCCGGCGACGTTTCACAAATTTCGTTGGAAATTTGCAAATTTTTCAGCGAAACAGCGCAAATTCGTCCTTTTAGTAATTATCAAGAATGCTCAAGAACTGGTGTTTCTGGATAAGGGATTTTCTGTAGTTTCGATCTTCATAACTTAAAGAATAAGTAAACCTTTAAAATTAGTGAATATAAAATTGACGAGAGTGCTATTCTAAGCACTTTTGTAATGTACATTCATTATTTATTTTGTTTTAATTCCAAGATATTAAGGGATACATGTACTGTTAATATGAATGAATTGTGTTACAACAGCGCCACCTGCTGGTCAGTTTCCCACCAGTCTGACCAGCAAGTAGTCAAGGAAATTGTCAGGAGAAAGAAAGAGGCTGCTCTGATGTTCTTCTGCTTAGGAATAAAATCAGAAACCTCTATCAGATCTTTCCTAAGCAGAAGAACATCAGCCTCTTTCTTTCTCCTGACAACTTCCTTGACTACTTGCTGGTCAGACTGGTGGGAAACTGACCAGCAGGTGGCGCTGTTGTAACAAAATTCATTCATATTAACAGTACATGTATCCCTTAATATCTTGGAATGAAAAAAGAATAAATAAAGAATGTACATTACAAAAGTGCTTAGAATAGCCCCCTCATCAATTTTACATTCACCTATTTTAAAGGTTTACTTATCCTTTAAGTCTAAACATGAAATAAACCCAATAGGCTGGTTTTGCTTCCAATAAGGATTAATTATATCTTAGTTGGGATCAAGTACAAGCGACTGTTTTATTATTACACTGAAAAAGCAAATCGTTTTTAAGAATTTTAATTATTTGATTATAACGGAGTCTATAGGAGACGACTTTTGGAAAACACGTTTCTGGATAAAGGATCCCATACATGTATATTGTGTGCCTTGCAAACAAGCACACCTTATAATTTTAAAGTTTTGTTTGTAAACTACTAATATTTTACAACATTTTTATCAATGGTATGATTCTCATTCTTATCCACAAGTTATATGATGCAGCTGTTCCTATTTCTGCTGCTGGGTTCTATTCTCATATCTATCATTAGTTTGGGTGTAGGAGCATTTTTTTCTATGCAGATAATTTTTGAGCAGAATGCTGTAAACCTACTCCAGCTCTCAGGTTACCTGCGTTTGGGAAGGGTAAGGTGCTTTCTGTGTTGTTAGGAAACACTGCCTCTCATTGCTTATAATGTATTTGGTGCCTTTAAATGTATTTAGTGGGTGTTTGAGGTGTCATTACCCTCTGCTTTTCACTGTATAATTTGTCAGGAATGTACCTGGAATACAGTGCTCAGAAGTTTAGGACCATCTCATGCATCTCACCATGAACATGACAGCGTCTTGGGATGAGACAGAACTGGATACAGTGGAGGAGAGGCAGGAGGGGAATAATGCAATATTAGATTAAGAATTATACTTATTCGGCTGCCAGCTCCATGTTGTAGCTCCCACCCTTCCCAGCAGCAGTCACGTGATCCCAGTGGTGGCCAATAAAAAGGGCAGCCATGTTTGGAAGTTTTAACCTTGAAAGCAAGTAAGTTGCAGGTAAAATTTAGTCCCTGTGTAAAATGTATAATGAAGCAATAGAATTCTTAATGAATCAGAGGAAATTTGTGTGTAGGACTGGCCAGGCACGAATTCGCTACGAATTCTATTGATTCGCCGCCGGTGAATAATTTGCAGAACCAGCGCAAAAAATTTGTTGGCAAAAATTTGCCCGCGTCCGTTTTTTTGGACATCAGCGCATTTACGCCGGCAAATGTGTGCCGGCGTAAAAAAGAAACAGATGCCAGCATCAAAAACGGAAGCCGGTGTCCACTTTGCGAATTTTTCGCAAATTATTCTGCGAAGAGAAACACCACAGATTCGCCCATCACTACTGGCCAGATTTGGGATGACTGACGAAGTTGGCCAACTTAAATATATTGCAATATATGGACAAACAATCCCTGTTTTGTTTAAATTGGAAGGCATTTTTTAATAGCTGTATGCACATGTCTCAATGTCTTAAATAAATTGATAATCGGTTGAGTGCAGAGGACTCTTGTATTTGTTTGTTTATATGCAGTGTTCCCCCTGCATTCGGATCTTACTTGTATCACCATAAAGATGGGCCTATAAAGAAAAATTGTGTCTGGACCTGTGCTCCCCTGCAGTTGAATGGATTGAACCGGAATGCAGGGAAAACACAGCCTTAAACTCTAGTACAGGGATCCCCAACTTTTTGAACCCGTGGGCAACATCGACAGGTTAAAGGAGTTTGGGAGCAACACAAGCATGAAAAATGTACTTGGGGTGCCAAATAAATGCTGTGATTGGCCATTTAGTAGCCTCTATGTGGATTGTCAACCTACTTTGAGACTCTTTTTGGCAGTACATCTGGTTTTTATACAACAAAAACTTGCCTCCAAGCCAGGAATTCAAAAATAAGCTCCTGCTTTGAGGCCACTGGGAGCAACATCCAAGGGGTTGGGGAGCAACATGTTACTCACGAGCTACTGGTTGGGGATCACTGGTCTAGGAAGAGTCCTAAAGCATTTGTCCACATGCTAAACAATGCTGAAGGGGTGGTTTACCTTTAACTTAACTTTTACTATGTTATAAAATTGCCCATTTTTGAATCTGGATTTATTATAAATTTTATAGTTTTTTAAATGATTCTTCTGCTGACTCTTTGCAGCCTTCAAAGCAAATACACTGGACGGCTAAAACGTTATTATTGATTTTATTACTCATCTTTCTATTCAGGCCTCTCCTATTCATATTCCAGCCTCTTATTCAAACCAATGCATGGTTGCTAGGGGAATTGGAACTCTTGCAACCAGATGACTGAAACTGCAAACTGGAGAGCTGCTGAATAAAAAGCAAAATAACTCAAAAACCACAAATAATAAAAAATGAAAACCAATTGCAAATTGTCTCAGAATATCCCTCTCTGCTTCATATTAAAAGTTCATTAAAAGGTAAACAACCCCTTTAAGGAAATTGGAGAATAAAAATTTGCATAGATCGGCAGTGGGGAGAAAGAATCAAGGGCAGACAATTTCCGGCACTAGTGGGCAACTGGGCATTCCCCAGCTGTCCCTATTAATTTGTATAGTGTTATTTGTATTGGCTGCCAATATGATTTATGTTGTGTAAATGAATGTGGATTGCTGGCACTTCTCTGTGATTATTTCTCCCTGCTACTGTTTATTCTGCAAAATCCTTTAAAGGGTTTGTTTACCTTAAATTAACTTTTTTTTAAGTATTTTAAAAGGGGTTGCTGACCACCTCCTTCAGCAACCAGCACTCAATGAATAAACTTTCATTGTTGTTCATATGTTTAGTAAAGTGTTCTCTTGCGGAAACTGTATAGTTTGCTTGACCGCAATAACCATTTTGTTACTATCTGCACATTTACTTACTCTATTGGTAAATAGAATCTCTTGGTATATGGACATTTGTAAATATGGTTCATGCCACTAACATTCTTGGTGATTTTCGGTCTCGTGGAGATCCCAAAATTGACAGAGAGTCAGTAAAATTTGGCATTTGCAGCTATTATTAATGTTGTTCTGTTATGTTTACTCGACTCAAATAGTTTTCATTGACTTGGCACGGTCCTGGTGAGCTGCATCAGACAGTACAGCATGTGTTGTATCCAGGATACAAATACAAAACCTTTCTTTTATATTAATTATTCTCTAAGGGTAATTACAGAGGAAGAGAAAGCCCTCCAATAGACCAGCTCCAAGCGGGCACCCCTAGGCCTAGCTCCCGCCCACACTCCCCCCGTACGCTGCGAGTGCACACGCACCTGCGCGTTAGTGCCGGCAAACGACAATATTGAATGGGGACGCACAGGTCCCCATAATGCGGCTTGGGCGGCATGCCGCCCTAGGCCCGGGCCTATGTGGCCTCGCCACAAATCCGGGCCTGACCAGCTCCCAACTTTGTGTCATTCAGATAAAAATTCCTACACACAACAAAGTAATAAGTGCATTATTAGAAATACAATTCACATAAATATAAAAAAGAGAATTACAATACAGATTAAGTGCTCAGTGTCAAGGAAACAAAAGGCTACCCCGTAGGGCTTACAGTCTAAATGGGAGGGTAACATACAGACAAAATTCAGAGGAATGTAACCTTAATATGCAAGTGAATCAATTCAATCATACACCATCAAATATAGTGAACTGTGCGTGTTTTTAGATAAGGAAAAAGTTTTTTTATAGAGTAGGTAAATACCCACACGCCAGATAGCGTTCTTTCTGGTGGTCGATTATACTCACAGACACGTGTTATGTTTCACTCTTCAACTGTATGGTTGTGCCCAGAAATCCTCCTTTGGACAATAAAGAGTAGTACGTGCAGAAACGTTTTATGACTCTTAAAAAATATATTGCACTTATAGGGGCCGATTCACTAAATTCGAGTGAAGGATTCGAAGTAAAAAAACTTTGAATTTCGAAGTATTTTTTGGGCTACTTCGAGCATCGAATGGGCTACTTCGACCTTCGACTACGACTACGACTTCGAATCGAAGGATTCGAACTAAAAATCGTTCGTCTATTCGACCATTCGATAGTCGAAGTACTGTCTCTTTAAATACAACTTCGACCCCCTAGTTCGGCAGCTAAAAGCTACCGAACTCAATGTTAGCCTATGGGGAAGGTCCCCATAGGCTTTCCTAAGTTTTTTTGATCGAAGGATATTCCTTCGATCGTTGGATTAAAATCCTTCGAATCGTTCGATTCGAAGGATTTAATCGTTCGATCGAAGGAATAATCCGAATCCGAATATTCGAAGTCGAAGGATTTAAATTCCTAGTCGAATGTCGAGGGTTAATTATTCGACTGCCGAATGTAAATCCTTCGACTTCGAATATCAAAGTCGAAGGATTTAGTGCTGATCCTACGATCGAACGATCGAAGGAAAAATCATTCGATAGAACGATTACATTTTTCGAATTGAACGATTCGAAGGATTTTAATCCATCGTTCGAAGGATTTTCCTTCGATCAGAAAATGCTTAGGAAGCCTATGGGGACCTTCCCCATAGGCTAACATTGACGTCGGTAGGTTTTAGGTGGCGAACTAGGTGGTCGAAGTATTTTTTAAAGAGACAGCCCTTCGACTAGCGAATGGTCGAATAGTCGAACGATTTTTAGTTTGAATCGTTCGGTTCAAAGTCGTAGTGGAAGGTCGAAGTAGCCCATTCGATGGTCGAAGTAGCCATATTCGACCATTCGAAATTGAAGTATTTTTTCTTCTATTCCTTCACTCGAGCTAAGTAAATGGGCCCCTAGGTTTTGGGACTGCTTTATCAAATTAAAGTTTTTACCTAATTAAATTATTCCTTCCTGTGAGGGTGATGGTGGAATGTTTAGCCTGGTAACAGCATGCCTTCATATCAAATAGAATTTGAAAAGACTATTTATTGTACCTTACAGTATATCCTTTACTATATATACTTTTAATGGGCTTTGCACTGTACAGCATTATTGGGTGTCATATAAATTGTATTATCCCAGTTACTGTAGATAACCTTTCTTTTTTCTGCCTGGCAACTCTGCCTAAGGTTCTTCTTATTGGACAGAACATTAAGCCCTGCCCAGTTAAACTGACAAAATAAACAGTACAAAAAATATTTGACACAAACATTGACATTTGTTGTGAGCAGAGTTGAAGTAAGAAAACATCTGAATTCTGCGTAAAGGATAAAGGGAACAATGAACTACATTGTGTTGCTGGTGTTCAGCCTCGGGGTCTCTGCAGTAGATTGTGCCGGTGAGAAACAATATCCTGAGCATTGTATTCTCTTTCTGCTTTTTTCTCTCTTATAGAGCCCACTTACATGTTACTGAATATTATGCTCATATGTTAAAGTTCTGTCTTGCATAAAAAAGGGCATTAACTCAAGGGATGAAACATAATTGTGTCTCTTTATAGGTCCCTGGTGAGGCCTCATCTGGAGTATGGGGGCAGTTTTGGACTCCAGTCCTTAAAGGAGAAGGAAAGCCCCAGGGCGCAAAACCCCTCCCCCCCTCCCCTGTGTTGCCCCCCTCCCTCCTCCCCCCTGGCCTACCTGTCCCCCTGGGCAAATGCCCCTAACTTGTTACTCACCCCTCTGCGCAGGTCCTGTCCACGGAGTTCACAGTCGCCATCTTCTCCCACGCACGTCTTCTTCCTGCTCTGACCGGCGTCTTCTGGCGCATGCGCAGTAGGAACAGGTACGGTACAGCTCTACTGCGCATGCGCCGAATGTCACGAAGTTTTCCGATTTCACTTCGTGACATTCAGCGCATGCGCAATAGAGCTGTACCGGTACCTGTTCCTACTGCGCATGCGCCAAAAGACGCCGGTCAGAGCAGGAAGAAGACACGCGTGGGAGAAGATGGCGACTGTGAACTCCGTGGACAGGACCTGCGCAGAGGGGTGAGTAACAAGTTAGGGGCATTTGCCCAGGGGGACAGGTAGGCCAGGGGGGAGGAGGGAGGGGGAGGGGGGGCAACACAGGGGAGGGGGGGAGGGGTTTTGCGCCCTGGGGCTTTCCTTCTCCTTTAAGAGGGATATAAATGAGCTGGAGAGAGTGCAGAGACTAAGTGCAACTAAACTGGTTAGAGGGAGGGAAGAGTTAAATTATGAGGGGAGACTGACAAGGTTGGGGTTGTTTTCTCTGGGGGAAAAAAGGCGCTTGTGAGGGGACATGATTAGACTTTACAAGTACATTAGAGGACATTATAGACAAATAGCAGGGGACCTTTTTACCCATAAAGAGAATCACGTACCAGAGGCCTCCCCTTCAGACTAGAAGAAAAGAAGTTTCATTTAAAGGAACAGAGTAGGGGGTTCATCACAGTTATTCTTGCTGTAAAGCAGATTAATGTAATCTTTTCTGTTCCCTTTGTGGTTTATTTTATTATAGGCCTTCATTCTCTACAGTACGACATAGAACTGGTATCATTCTATAATCATGATGTGCCACAATATTCAATCACTGCGTATATAGATGGGTTGAAGTATGGAAGATACGACAGTGACACACGCCGGGGTCAGGTCTTGCTACCATCAATGATTATTCCATCACTCAGTACCCATGCTAAGCACCTGCTAATGCAGATAAAATTTGCTCAGAGACAGGAGGCCATTGAAAAACATAAAATGGAATTTGTAATGGGGTTTTTAAACAAGACATTTGGTAAGTACAATGAAATGCAAATCTGATTAAATTCTGAGTTGACTATATGAGTATAAGATATACGTTTTCTACATTGTGGAACACCATAGCGAATGACGGCAAGAGCAGTTTTGTATGAGAAAGAAGGTGGCCACCACTGTTAAATATAAAACAGAAAAACAACAAAAAGAAACTCTGGAGTAGACACTTGACGAAACATACAACACAAGTCATACATAATTTCTTTGATCTGCAGGTAATAGAGACTTCCATGTCTACCAGAGGAGGTTTGCCTGCAAGCTGAATGAGGATGGTACCATTGGTGGATATGAGGAGATTGCATATAATGGCAAGGAGGTTATGGTACAGGATAAAGAGAGGGTGGTGTATGTTCCTGCAACACAAGAGGCTCTGATTATGACCCAGCAATGGAATCAGCACTATGATTATGCCAAGATAAATAAATTATACATGGAGAATGATTGTATCCAACACATGAAGATGTATCTCCCTTATGTATCAACTGACTTGGAGAGGAAAGGTCAGATCATATGCTTGTCTTAGGGCACTTATGAAACGTTCCAGTTTCACAGGATGACCAAAATGCTTCGATGCATGTTAAAGATTGCAGTTACAGTATTTTTATAAAACCATGAACTGTTCACCTAAATATTCCTCTGATTAGAAAAAAATGCCTGGCTGCTAGGTAGCCCAGTTGTGTAAAGCGCCCCTTGGGACTCTAATATGCACTTTTATGTCTTTGAAAAAACAGTAATTTTAAAGGAGATCCTTAGTTTTGTTCTTTAAGGAGAATTCAACCTGTGGGTAAAAAACCTGTACCCCCCCACCACAGGTAGACCTCCCTCCCCCCAGACTAACTACCCCCCGGGGAAATGCCCCATACTTTGTACTTACCCCTCGGCGCAGATTCTTCCAGCGGAGTTGCAGGCATCCATATTCTGGCTCCTCGGTAACTTGACTGAGAGATTAGCAATTTTCGTGTAATTCCGCGTATGCGCAGTTGTCGCAAACCGGCAAACTGCTCCAACTGCTCATGGGGCATTTCCCTGGGGGGTAGTTAGTCTGGGGGGAGGGAGGTCTACCTGTGGTGGGGGGGTACAGGTTTTTCCCCCCACAGGTTGAATTCTCCTTACAGAACAAAACTAAGGATCTCCTTTAAAATTACTGTTTTTTCAAAGACATAAAAGTGCATATTAGAGTCCCAAGGGGCGCTCTACACAACTAGGCTAAGTATGGGGCATTTCCCCGGGGGGGGGATAGTTAGCCTGGGGGAGGAGGGAGGGAGGTCTACCTGGGGTGGGGGTACAGGGTTTTTTCCCCTTCAGGTTGAATTCTCCTTACTAACCTTTTGATCCATGGGTAATATGGCCATTGTGGTCAAATGAAGTTGGAGGTTTTGATTTCTCTGCTGGCAGCATGCACACAACTATCTTCTGTTTCCATTAAAGGGGTAATTTACTTTTTAAGGAAATAGTTATAGAATGGCCAATTCTTAGCATTTTGCAAGCAACCCTGCCAGCCCTGACCACCAGCCTGTTATTGGAATTTGGTTTTGCCCGCTACAAGCCTCAGCCACTAGCAAGTATTTTGACTTTTCCTACAGTTTTGTACACTGTTTTTGTGAATTTTTTCAGGATATAAGTTCATACCTGTCACACAAAATGGCAGCCTAAGGCCAGGGAAGGCTACAGACAGAGGCAAAGCCAAGTAACAGGTCAAGGTCAATACCAGGAGATCACACAAGAATCATATACAAATAACTTAAAAACCATAGAACCTTTGTAATGAATGTTTATTGCAATGTTGGTCAGAATTATGTTTTCTTTTATTGGGCAAAAAAAATTGAGGGTTGACATCCCTTATAAAATCACTGTGATTTGTATCTGAACATGGCGAATCCTGCCTGAGTCTCATTGGTGGATCTTCCTGCATTAAGCTGTCCAATGCCCCTTGAGAGCTTCCAGCATCCTGTAGCTGATTATAATATGTTGGAGAATGCTTGGTATTTCCCAGCATTATTTGGATGTGCACAATTTAGTGAAATTCAAATCAGAAATCAATTAACAGTATTTACATGGATTGCAGAAAGAAATAAAAACAAACATAGAAGGAATAAATACACTACATGAAGATGGTAACCTGGGAAGAACTGAACCCAAGACAGTGCTGTGTCAGCATACTATCTGTCATTCATACTAGAATTTAATTATAATATACACTTTCCTTTTAAGCTCTAAATGTTAAATTGCTAAGAAATAAGGTGAAAACTCACAGCACATCACTGCACTTATTTTCCTAGCAAAAGATGGAATAATTAATTAGTGCAACATTGTGAGCTATCTAGGCATGGTATCTACTGTAGATTAAGACAGTTCTAGACAATGTGATTCTAAGCTGTAGTTTCCTCTGTTGGTCAGATGAGCATTGTGTCTTAACTCTCTCTGCTACATGAACAGATGTTGACCAAAAAAATTCCCACTTTTCATTGGCAAAAGATCATTATGCCTATAATTGAACCATTATACACCTGAGCCACATTGGTATTTTTACCATAGCGGCCAAGTAGACTCAAATCTAGAGCAGCAGCCTTAAAGGAGAATTCAACCATTTTCAAAAAAACCCTACCCTCCATCCACGTAGACCTCCCCTCCCTCCAGCATAGCTGCCCCCCGGGGAAATGCCCCAAACTTTATTCTTACCCCTTGACCCAGATTCAGGCATCGGAGTTCCACGCAGTCATTTGGAGGGAAGGGGGGTCTAAGTGAGGTGGGGGGAAGGGTTTTTGTTTTTAAAACGGTTGAATTCTACTTTAAAAGAGGAAGCAAGTAATATTGTAACTTTTATTGCTTACTAGTTTAACAATTTATTATTACATTACCGTATATACTCGAGTTTAAGCCGAGTTTTTCAGCCCCCAAAATATGCTGAAAAACTCTACCTCGGCTTATACTCGGGTCATGCGCAAAAACGTCGCCGGCTTCCAAGAATGGTCGCCGGCATCCAAAAACGAGACACCGGCACCTCCAATGGGAGCAGAAACCCTCAATTTTTTGATTGAAACTTACCAGAAGCTGCTGCATTTCTCACCCTAGGCTTATACTCGAGTCAATAAGCTTTCCCAGTTTTTAGAGGTAAAATTAGGTACCTCGGCTTATACTCGGGACGGCTTATACTCGAGCATATACGGTATCTTATAAATTGCATGATTTAGGGCTAGATGGACCCACAGTATATGGTGCTAGAATCAGTTGTAAAAAAAAGTTGCTATATGCTATTTCCCAGGGCCATGAGTCATAATTACCCATAATGCTCTAGTGGCATTAGATGTTCCCCCTATCATTTTATTGAATTGTATATGAGTTTATTTCACTTAGCTTATAACTATAACATCTCTCAACCTTTTGTCAGTTCTCCCTAAAGTGAAGATTTCCAGCTTAGAATTAGACAGGGGTAAAAAACTGCACTGCTGGGTGTATGGGTTCTACCCCCGAGATGTGGAAGTGAAGTGGATAAAAAATGGGAGAGATGAGATTTACTCAGAGGAATCAGCAGAGATCCTGCCAAACCCTGATGGCACCTATCAGATCAGAGTCAGTGTGGAGGTAACACCAGAGGAGGGCGCCACTTACTCCTGCCATGTGGATCACAGCAGTTTGGAGAAGATATTGGTTTTTCCCTTTGGTGAGTGTCTAGTCAAAAACAAGAGCATTATATATACGTATTATATAAAATGTTGTGGTTTATTTAATTAGTAACAGGAAATAGGAGCAGAATATCTTCTCTAGGTTGAAGAGCAAAAACTTTTATTGACAATATTTCGAGCCTCTATTGGCTCTGAGGCTCAAAACATTGCTACTCTTTGCTTGTGTCAATAAAAGAATTTTACCTTCAATGGGGTGCTTCCCAACCCTTATATTTTTAGATGATATCATTAGTAATACATTCTATTTGACACATATACATTCATATGTAAAACTAACATAGATCTTGAGATTATTATAATCTTGGCCTTTTTTCATCATCGTTCGGCCGAATCCAAGCACCTGGCCAAATCTAAATCCTTAAAATCATGTGACTTTTTGTCACTCGAACAAAGAAATTGCGTTTATTCCTACACATTGTATCAATGGTTTTTAAAAACCCTTTCTTGTCCTAATTTTCATATGCAAATAAGGGTTCAGTATGGGTATTTGCCCATATCCTTCCTGAAAGACTCAGATAGATTCGGCCAAATCGAAAAGTAATGAATTCAGTGCATGCCTAGTTTATATTCTCCATCCCTCTAACCAGTTTAGTTGCACTTAGTCTCTGCACTCTCTCCAGCTCATTTATATCCCTCTTAAGGACTGGAGTCCAAAACTGCCCCCATACTCCAGATGAGGCCTCACCAGGGACCTATAAAGAGACACAATTATGTTTCATCCCTTGAGTTAATGCCCTTTTTATGCAAGACAGAACTTTATTTGCTTTAGTAGGCACCAAGTGACCTACAATTACACAGCTTGTTATCCACAGAAATCCTCAAATACTTTCAAATTAAAGGAAAAGTAACACAAAAAAATTTAAGTAAAAAAAATCAATTATAAATTGAAGGATTACACATGACCCCATAAAGTCAGCACACTCTTCACTGCTCACAGCTCTTACACAGCCACAACAGTTGACTTCTGGGTTTTACTTACTTGCTCGGGCTAGGAGGAGAAGTTGAGCATTGCATATTGGATCCTGCACAGTGAATGTTGCCCTTTTGCCTTTCTGAATAGACCGGAAGCATAGTCTTAGTAAGTTATTTTTAATAAAGAATTTAAGATAGTAAAGTTTGTGCAGGGCAGAGCAAGTATTAGTGCAAGGTAGAATACATTTTTTACATAGAGTATACCTCAAACATACTACCATTTATTGTATAGAAAACTATAAGAAAATCGAAATAAACGAAGCATATAAGAAGACATATGTACAGAAGGTTATTGATCTCCGACTAAACTGAACTATGGATGATGTTTTGCCATTTCCACGGTGGTACTTTATATTCATCTATTGCAACTGAAATATCTAACAATCTTTGAAGTGATTAAAATGATAATCAACCTGCAGCAAATTACAGTGTTAAAACTCTTGGAGGGCTCTTCTAACCTGTAAGAGCTGATTTAGACTGAATCTTACTTTTACAGAATTCCTCTTCTGTTCAGCTTTTATACTTGTTTATCCTTTTTACTACATTTCTATATTTATCTTCTTTTTCCCAAACCCAAAAAAACAGAATCGAAATATAGACGCATGATACATATCACAATCCCCATCACGGCTGTTTTCTTCGTCGCTCTTCTTGCTTTGGGAATGTTGACAATTAGAACGAGAAGGAATAATGGTTTGTATTGTCATTTTCTATCATTGTTCATTTAGATCATAATGTAATGTAAAATGTACTGAGGCTGTATTTTGTAGTGTATAATAATGAAGTGTTACAGTTATTGGTATTAACCAATGTGTTCAATTTGTGAAATAATGATTGGACAAATATGTTTAAACAGTGGGACAAGGGTCACCAAAGATATCTCATTAGTTGATCTTAGCTTATTTAATACATTAAATGGATATATATCTTTCCATAAAACAAAGAGAAGTTGTGAGCAGGGGCGTAACTATAGAGGAAGCAGACCCTGCGGCTGCAGGGGGGGCCCAGGAGGTATAGGGGCCCCATGAGGCCCTAATTCATATACAATTTCAATAAATATTGGAGAAACAAGTCAACCTCTAAACATTTTGGGGGCCTGAAAAATAATTTGCTGTGGGGCCCAGTAATATCTCATTACGCCACTGGTTGTGACAACTCTGTCTAGCCTATGCTGTATCATTGATCATCTGCTTTTTACAATGTCCCAGCAGTCAATGCTTTATTTTGAAAGCAGGCAAAACTCCTGATAGGCTGGGCTATTTTTGACATCTGTCCTTAGCCTAACAGAACTTTTGCCCACTTCTCCAAGCCTGATGCCAAATTCTGAGGCATCTGGAAGAGGAGCAGCTGACTTATCAGTAATGGGGGTATGTGGTCGAAGCAATGGGGCTATGTGTAGCAGTAAATTTAAATAACTTAATTTAAGTCATAGTAACTGGTAAGGCCTCATCTAAAATATGCAATGTAGTTTTGGTCTCCAGTGCTAAACCTTTAAAATAAGTGAATGTAAAACTGATGAGGGGGCTATTCTAAGCACTTTTGTAATGTACATTCATTATTTATTTATTTTTCATTCCAAGATATTAAGGGATACATGTACTGTTAATATGAATGAATTTTGTTACAACAGCGCCACCTGCTGGTCAGTTTCCCACCAGTCTGACCACCAAGTAGTCAAGGAAGTTGTCAGGAGAAAGAAAGAGGCTGATGTTCTTCTGCTTAGGAAAGATTTGAGAAAGGTTTCTAATTTTATTCCTAAGCAGAAGAACATCAGAGCGGCCTCTTTCTTTCTCCTGACAACTTCCTTGACTACTTGGTGGTCAGACTGGTGGGAAACTGACCAGCAGGTGGCGCTGTTGTAACAAAATTCATTCATATTAACAGCTCATGTATTCCTTAATATCTTGGAATCAAAAAATATAAATTTACATTACAAATAGCATCCTCATCAATTTTACATTCACTTATTTTAAAGGTTTACTTATCCTTTAAAAGGGATATTATTGGAGATGGGTGGTTCTACGAATGCTCATTAAAGTCCAGATAGGGGAATTGGGTAGAGGCTCTGGCCTAGCCACTCGCCAGTGAAATAGTCAAAAATAAATGGAAAGCCAATACCTTGTCTGCTACAAACGGGTCTGCCTAAACATCCTAACTGACAGCTTTATAACACCATTATCTTCTTAAATGGCTCTAAAGTTTGGTTTACAGTTTTTTTTTGTCTTGTTTATGGGAATTTCTTTCATGGCTAATGAACATCAATGTTTTCTTTCCTTTTAGGATAAGAAAGCAGCCAACAAAAAGTTTACACTCAGAGGCGAGAAGTCATGAGCCTTCCAAATAACATGAAATATTGGAAATATATAAGAGCTGATTTATAAATGCTGATATAGTCTGCAGTGTGTGTGTGATAATAAATGAGATGAATTTATGGTACAGGTATCAGGAATGCTTGCGGCACAGTGTTTTCTTGAATTGTTTTGCCTCCATTAATTTTTCTTAGTTTGGCTGAAGTACAATGATTTACATTGTGCAAGAAACAGTTTCTTTCCTGCAAGAGCAAGAGCAGCACCACCAAGGACTGTTGATAAAATATGGGTCCACTTTATTTCTGTTTTTTATTTTTGTGTTTGTATATATTTGAAATATAGGTTTGTACATTTGTGTAGAAAAAATAAAACGTCTAATTTTTTTTTTATATGGTGATGTGAAAGATGCAAAGATGAATTTATATAGAGTGATGGTTTTAGTCTTGCATGAGTTGCACTGGCTGGACACATCAGGGGCTGCAACTGGTGATAGGCAGAAAAGGCACGTGCTTAGGGTGCAACGGTAGGGGGGGCACTAGGCATGCACCTCTTTTCTGCCTACCCCTACATTACCTATCAAACAATTGATAGGTAATGGGGGACTATGGGACTTACAATCTGTAGGGAGGGGATACTTGGTATAAAATGATGTGGCTATGGTGGAAGTACTGTATATTGACAGGTATACAGGGTTAGTAAGGAAGTGTAGCACCTATTTGGCTGTATTTAGTCAAATACCAACTAGTTTGATAGAGCATGGGCTACACACGTCCTCAAGGATGGGCTTTCGCAAAACTGGAAACACACGTGCTGATGTTGTTGAACTACAATCAACTATGTTGACTGGCAGCCTACAGAAAGCTCTATTTGACAATGCAACTGATTTTATGCAATCAAAAGTTTCCTCCAAGCCTGGAATTCCAAAAAGAGCTCCTGCTTTGAGGCCACTGAGAGCAACATCCATGGGGTTGGGGAGCAACATGTTACTCACGAGCTACTGGTTGGGGATCTCTGCCATAAGGTGTCTGTTTAGAATCAGTTGTAATATCACATTTAGTTAACTAAAGCTTCAATGAAAATGTCACCACTAGGGGGCAGATTCACTAACTTCGAGTGAAGGATTCGAATGAAAAAAATTCGAATTTCGAAGTATTTTTTGGGTACTTCGACCATCGAATTGGTTAAATTCGTTCGAATTCGAACGAAATCGAATGATTCGAAGTAAAAATCGTTCGACTATTCGACCATTCGATAGTCGAAGTACTTTCCCTTTAAAAAAACTTCGACCCCCTACTTCGGCAGATAAAACCTACCGAAGTCAATGTTAGCCTATGGGGAAGGTCCCCATAGGCTTGCTAACCTTTTTTTGATCGAAGGATTTTCCTTCGATCGTTGGATTAAAATCGTTCGAATCGTTCGATTCGAAGGATTTAATCATTCGATCGAACGAAAAATCCTTCGATCGATCGATCGCAGGATTAGCGCTAAATCCTTCGACTTCGATATTCGAAGTCGAAGGATTTCAATTCGAGGGTCGAATTTCGAAGTATTTTTAACTTCGAAATTCGACCCTTAGTGAATCTGCCCCTAGGTGTCACCAAGGATCAATGTTATTTGTGACATTTGGCTTCTATGGTAATGATAATGACTGGAGACTAGAATTGCCATGCCTGCAATTAGGCTGGAGATTTAGGAAAGCAGAATTACGTCACTCTGTGCTCTCAAACAAGTTCTGCCACATTAAATTAAATAAAAAGGATTTTGACAAAAGTGACAATTGGTTAAAATGTTTGATTGTCTAAAAAAAACTGACTGAACTGCTGGGAATCCTCCATTATTGGTTCTGTAAACACCACCAAATTATTCGGCAAATGTAAAATTAAACTTTTAAGAAGAAACATCCTAAGCAGTAAAAATACATTAATTTTTACAGAAAATATTGAAGTGATTCATATCTGCTTATTCATATTTAAAGACACTATTCCTTGATTTCATCTCTTCAGAAATCTCCCAGCACTAACTCAATCCTGATGCCTTGGGGACAATGCTTTAAACTCTATTGAAACACTTAGGGGCCGATTCACTAACTTCGAGTGAAGGATTCGAAGTAAAAAAACGTTGAATTTCCAAGTATTTTTTGGGCTACTTCGACCATCGAATGGGCTACTTCGACCTTCGACTATGACTTCAAATCGAAGGATTCGAAGTAAAAATCGTTCGACTATTCGACCATTCGATAGTCAAAGTACTGTCTCTTTAAAAAAAACTTCGACCCCCTAGTTCGCCATCTAAAAGCTACCGAACTCAATGTTAGCCTATGGGGAAGGTCCCCATAGGCTTGGCTAACTTTTTTTGATCGAAGGATATTCCTTCGATCGTTGGATTTAAATCCTTCGAATCGTTCGTTTCGAAGGATTTAATCGTTCGTTTCGAAGGATTTAATCGTTCGATCGAAGGAATAATCCTTCGATCGTACAATCGCACTATTTGCGCTAAATCCTTTCGACTTCGATATTCGAAGTCGAAGGATTTCAATTCCCAGTCGAATATTGAGGGTTAATTAACCCTCGATATTCGACCCTTAGTGAATCAGCCCCTTAGAGGCACATTTATCAAGAGTCGAATTTCTAATTCATGTGAAATTTTTTAAACTCCCTTAAATTTGAATGAATTTGAAATCTGAATTTAATAATAAAATCTTATTAATAAATCAAATTTATTAATAAAATCAAATTTTTAAAACACGGGGAAATTGAAACAACCCGAAAACTCGAATCGAATTTGAAAAAACTGGAATTTCAGGAAGGCTGCAAACATCTCCAAATTGATCCCTGGATCTCTCCTATTGACTTCTACAGTAATTCGGCAGGTTTTAGGTGGCGAATAGTCAAATTTGAATTCTTAGGCCATAGTATGATAAATCTCGAAAATCTTGATGCAAAGAATTTGAATATAAATATATTTTTGCATTCATTTATATTCTGTTTTTGTATTTACCCTTCTTTGTTCTATGATTCTATAGTTTTTGAGAAACCTTTCTCAAATCTTTCCTAAGCAGAAGAACATCAGAGCAGCCTCTTTCTTTCTCCTGACAACTTCCTTGACTACTTGCTGGTCAGACTGGTGGGAAACTGACCAGCAGGTGGCGCTGTTGTAACAATTCATTCATATTAACAGTACATGTATCCCTTAATATCTTGGAATGAAAAAAACCAAATAATGAATGTACATTGCAATAGTACTTAGAAAAGCACCATCATCAATTTGACATTCACTTATTTTAAGGGTTTACCTATCCTTTAAAAGTATTTAGTCCAAAATACAAGATAACATTTTATAGGATTATTTTAACACTTGCAGTCCCTCTGTGTGCAGTACTCTGCCTGCCCTACACTCCCTGTATATGCCATACTCTACCTGCTCTATGCTCCTTGTGTGTGCCATACTTGCCTGCCCTATGCTCCCTGTGTGTGCCATTTTCTGCCTGCCTTACTCTGCATGTGGGTACCATACTCTGCTTGCCTTACTTTGCCTGTTTGTGCCGTACTCTGACTGTGTGTGCCATACTCTGCCTACCCTGCCTACCCTATTCTGCCTGTGTGTGCCTTACTCTGCCTGTGTGTGCTGTACTCTGTCTCCCTACTCTGCCTGTATATGCCATAGTCTGCCTGCCTTACACTGCATGTGTGTGGCATACTCTGCTTGCCTTACTTTGCCTGTTTGTGCCATACTCACTCTGCCTGTGTGTGCTATACTCTGCCTACCCTACTCTGCCTGTGTCTGCCATACTCTGCTTACCTTTCTCTGCCTGTGTGTGCCATACTCTGTCTCCCTACACTGTGTGCCATATTCTGCCTATGCTACTATGCCTGTATATTCTATACTCTGCCTGCCCTATACTGCATGTGTGTACCATACTCTGCTTGCCCTACCCTGCCTGTGTGTACCATATTCTGTCTGCCCTACACTGCCTGTGTGTGCCATACTCTGCTTGCCTTACTTTGCCTGTGTGTGCCATACTCACTCTGCCTGTATGTGCGCCATACTCTGCCTACCTTACTCTGTCCATGTCTGCCATATTCTGCTTGCCGTATTCTTCCTGTGTGTGCCATACTGTCTTCCTACATTGTCTGTGTGTGCCACATTTTGCCTACGCTACTCTGCCTGTGTGTGCCATACTCTGCTTGCTTGTATATGCCATATTCTGCCTGCTTTCTCTGTGTGCCATGCTCTGCCTGTGGGAGGTGAACCTGGTGGGGTTTGTTACCATTTGGAAATACTTGTTATGAGGTCCCCAAGATGTTTAATCATGTGCTGGGGGATGCTGTGTTATACAGGGAACTCTGAGTATCACTCATGTATTATAAGGGATAATGTACCCCCTACTGTAAATGATAAGGATATTAGAAGTCACTGAGGGGTTGTTCTGTGACCATATAAAGGCACAAGGCTGCAGGCTGTGTTATACAGGGAACTCTGAGTATCACTCATGTATTATAAGGGATAATGTACCCCCTACTGTAAATGATAAGGATATTAGAAGTCACTGAGGGGTTGTTCTGTGACCATATAAATGCACAAGGCTGCAGGCTGAGTTATACAGGGAACTCTGAGTATCACTCATGTATTATAAGGGATAATGTACCCCCTACTGTAAATGATAAGGATGTTAGAAATAACTGAGGGGTTGTTCTGTGACCAAATAAAGGCACAAGGCTGCAGGCTGAGTTATACAGGGAACTCTGAGTATCACTCATGTATTATAAGGGATAATGTACCCCCTACTGTAAATGATAAGGATGTTAGAAATAACTGAGGGGTTGTTCTGTGACCATATAAAGGCACAAGGCTGCAGGCTGAGTTATACAGGGAACTCTGAGTATCACTCATGTATTATAAAGGATAATGTACCCCCTACTGTAAATGATAAGGATATTAGAAGTCACCGAGGGGTTGTTCTGTGACCATATTAATACAATTCCATCGCTTGTCTTTCTTTATTATGTAGGAAGAAAACTCTATATCTTGTCTGCCTTTACTCTATACCAGTGATCCCCAACCAGTGGCCCATAAACAACATATTCCTCACTCCCCCCTTTGATGTTGCTCCCAGTGGCTCCAAAGCAGGTTTATTATTTTTACACTCCGGGGTTGGAGGCAAGATTTGGAGACCTAATGACACAAGTTTACCCCACACAAAGCCTCATACAGACTGTCAGTGCATATGGGCAACCAAATAACAAAACATAGGGCTTATTTGATAACCTCCAAGATCATTTTCATGCTTGTGTTGCTCTTCGACACTTTTTTCAGTGTCTATTCTTCAAAAAGTTCTCTTTCATTTTGTATTCTATACCCCATTTATTTTCTAGCTCTTCCCTTCATATTAGAAACACTTAGCTCTATTACTATACCCCCTGTTTCATCAATAAGAATACAAATCATTTACATTTCATTTTTTAAGTAACTCCAACATTTTTACTTTGTTATGGAATCTTCATCCAGTTGTGACCTGAGTGCGTACGAGCGAGTCCTCTGGCCCTTTGCCTCCTGCGCTGTGCTGCCCTCTGGTGGATAAGGAGGCAAATGGCCTGTAGCATTATCCATATGAGCAGCACCAGCTTTATTATATTTTGTAGTCTGCAGTGGTTCAGGGCTTTAGCTGGAAAATGAAATTTGCAAATTTAACGTCAGATAAAATGCTGAAATATTTTTGCAAATAAAGCAATTGCCAATTCATTTAGAGAAAGGGGCTGCTAGGTCTTATATCTTATAAAAGTCTTTATAAAACAGTCAGTCCTAGCATAGAGCCTTTTTCATATATAGAAACTATGGGGCCCTGTTTTAAACCAGCATCAGGTTTATTTATTTCATCATATCACAGGCGTCATGAATGTAAAATACTAGGGGCATCTGTTGTTCACCACCAGAATTCAGAGGCTTCCGTACTAGAACCAAGATAACTTTACACTGCAAAACAGCTGATAATAAATATATTGGGCCGTTCATTGCTGGAGTTAAATTACAAACCTGTCTGAAATACTTTCTCAGAATTATCTCCCCACCCTCTCATTGTTTTCATCATATTTCTGAGTCTTTATCTGACAAAAATAACTAGTTAAGCGTCAAGCTTTCAGTTTCACTCCAGACATCATCCAATAGAGTGCTAGCCTGCTGACCACAGGAGGAACCCATCATTTATGAGCAGACGTATAACAGAGCCACTCGTGCACCTGTCACGTTAAGATGTTTCTATTTTAGGCCTTCCTGCTCGAAGAATCCACTTCCGCAATAAATTGACTCAAACACTTGTATTCACGTAGCAGGGAAACAGCTTCCAGTCAGACCGGGGCTCTGGTTGCCCACAAGGAGCTTGGTCATACAATGGTGGCTAGGGATGTAGCGAACGTCGGAAAAAAAGTTCGCGAACATATTCGCGAACTTGCGCAAAAACGCGAGCGGTTCGCGAACGGTTCGCGAACCCCATAGACTTCAATGGGAAGGCGAACTTTAACATCTAGAAAAGACATTTCTGGCCAGAAAAATGATTTTAAAGTTGTTTAAAGGGTGCAACGACCTGGACAGTGGCATGCCAGAGGGGGATCAAGGGCAAAAATGTATCTGAAAAATCTGCCTGTGTGTGCTTGGAAGAGATAGTGTAGGGGGAGAGCTGTTAGTGATTTCAGGGACAGATGATAGTAAGTTTGCTGGCTAGTAATCTGCTTGATACTGCTCTGTATTGGAGGGACAGAAGTCTGCAGGGATTTGAGGGACATTTTAGCTTAGGTAGCTTTGCTGGCTAGTAATCTACTGTTCTCTTTAAACAACTGCCATACGTTGACCTTGTAGGCATTGTTTGCCCAGTTTTTTTGGACGCAGCCACTGAAGCACAGTTGCCAGAAAAAATATGCCATATAAATGCTGAAAATAGTCATTTTTCGCCATACGTTGACCTTGTAGACATTGTTTGCCCAGTTTTTTTGGACGCAGCCACTGAAGCACAGTTGCCAGAAAAATTATGCCATATAAATGCTGAAAATATAAATTTTTTTGGTTGCAGCCACTGAAGCACAGAGGCCAGAAAAATTATGCCATATAAATGCAGAAAATATGCATTTTTTTGGTCGCAGCCACTGAAGCACAGTTGACAGAAAAATTATGCCATATAAATGCTGAAAATATAAACTTTTTTGGTTGCAGCCACTGAAGCACAGAGGCCAGAAAAATTATGCCATATAAATGCAGAAAACATGCATTTTTTTGGTCGCAGCCACTGAAGCACAGTTGACAGAAAAATTATGCCATATAAATGCTGAAAATATAAATTTTTTTGGTTGCAGCCACTGAAGCACAGAGGCCAGAAAAATTATGCCATATAAATGCAGAAAATATGCATTTTTTTGGTCGCAGCCACTGAAGCACAGTTGCCAGAAAAAATATGCCATATAAATGCTGAAAATAGTCATTTTTTGCCATATACGTTGAGTCAACGTATGGCAAAAAATGACTATTTTCAGCATTTATATGGCATATTTTTTCTGGCCTCTGTGCTTCAGTGGCTGCGGCCAAAAAAACTGGGCAAACAATGCCTACAAGGTCAACGTATACACTACTACAGCGGTGGATACGGATTACGTAAAATATATGAATGCTGCTTGAAAAAAAGTAACTCAAGTGGTTTTTCTAGAGACGATAATATTATCAATATTTAGACAAAATGTGAACAAGCTCACACAGCTCGATGGCGGGTTGAAGAAAACAGTGTGCAAATAATGCCTACAAGGCCAACGTATACACTACTACAGCGGTGGATACGGATTACGTAAAATATATGAATGCTGCTTGAAAAAAGTGACTCCGGTGTTTTTTCTGGAGACGGTAATATTATGGATATTTAGACAGAATGGGAACAAGGTCACACAGCTCGATGGCGGGTTGAAGAAAACAGTGTGCAAATAATGCCTACAAGGCCAACGTATACACTACTACAGCGGTGGATACGGATTACGTAAAATATATTATGGCTGCTTGAAAAAAGTGACTCCGGTGTTTTTTCTGGAGACGGTAATATTATGGATATTTAGACAGAATGGGAACAAGGTCACACAGCTCGATGGCGGGTTGAAGAAAACAGTGTGCAAATAATGCCTACAGGGCAAATAATGCCTAAAAGGTCAACTTATACACTACTACAGCGGTAGTAAAATAAAAAAAAGTAAAATAAAAAAAAAATGAATATTAAAAAAAAAAAATTAAAGTTGGTGCTGCTGAACTACTAGGAGCAGCAGATTAGCACACCAGTCCCACTCCCCAACACTGCTAGACTAATAGCACTGGGCTCTTATAGTAGTAGTAGTAGTAGTAGTAGTAAAACAACAAAAAAATAAATAAAAGCAGTCCTTACAAGGACTACTGTTATTGCAGCAGTCAGCAGATGAGATCAGAAGCAGGACAGCTGCCCACTGCAGCTACATACAGAGCACTGCAGTAGAAGGTAGATTACTAGCCAGCAAAGCTACCTAAGCTTAAATGTCCCTCAAACCCCTGCAGACTTCTGTCCCTCCAATAACAGAGCAGTATCAAAACGATTACTAGCCAGCAAACTTTCAACTGTCCCTGAAATCACTAACAGGCAGCAGCTCTCTCCCTACACTATCTCTTCAGCACACACAGGCAGAGTGAAAAAACGCTGCAGGGCTTCGGTTTTTATAGGGAAGGGGAGTGGTCCAGGGGAGAGCTTCCTGATTGGCTGCCATGTACCTGCTGGTCTGGGGTGAGAGGGCAAAAAAAAGCGCCAACAATGGCGAACCCAAAATGGCGAACGTCGCGCGACGTTCGCGAACTTCCGGCGAGCGCGAACACCCGATGTTCGCGCGAACAAGTTCGCCGGCGAACAGTTCGCGACATCTCTAATGGTGGCTACTCACGCACATATCAATAATAAATCTGTAGTTTGGGGTCTGCAAGTAGAAATTGATAAGTCACCGCACAAGGGAAGAGGCCCAGAGCCCTCAGCACGGGGAGCGGACAAACCGAAAAAAACTTTTGGGAGCAGGCACTGGTGGAAGATTGCCTTTATTGAGTGCCTGCTCCAAAAGTTTTTTCCGGTACTGACACACATACACAGCATTCTCCCATCTGAAGCCTCCAGGACCCTTGTCATGTAAGACGTATTGGTAAGAGTGTCATTTGTTGTACAGGGCCAGGGCTGGAATTAGGGGTAGACAGAAGAGGCAGCTGCCTAGGTAGCAACGATTGGGGGGGGCGCTGGGCAGCTACCTCTTCTGCCTACCCCTAGACTGGACCTGGCACTAGACTTGTGCGCGAACGCTGGTACTGCGCCTCTATGTGCATGCGCGTGCAAACGCCCTACGGCATGCACGCAAAAGCCTCTACTGCGCAAACGCCTATACCAAACAGACACGTCCCAATGCCGCTACCATGCATGCGCGTGAAAGCAGCTACTGCGCGACGGGGATGGGGGCGACCTGGCTGGCTGGTCTGCTAAGGAAGACTTACCCCCGATTCTCTGCTACAACCTCTCTTATAAGGCCCAAGCTTCTCCAGTAAGCTCTTCACTAACCCAGGGTTGGACTGGAGCTTTGAGGCCCACCAGGGCTGCAAAACAAGGGCACTCCTGGCAGTCCCCGGCGACCCACTCCCAACATTAAAACTTTTGGTGCTGCCACTCGCATGTACAAACGTGACACATGCATGTGCACAGTGATGCGGAGCAGGTCTTTATTGGGCAGACAGGGGAGCAGGTCTGGTCCAGCGGAGGGCCCATGAGGGCCGGGGTCCATCTGGATATTTTCCAGGTGTCCAGGCCCAGTCTGACCCTGCACTAATGTATCCCTGAAGACTCTATTGCCTTACTCTGGTGCACAATTGCCTCAGGGCTCTAGTACAACTCCTTGTTGGGACAACAGGCTCTCCGTGTTCGCTAGTCCTCATAACGTGAACTCACTTGCCACTGATATACACTAGAAGTGGCACCAACCTTCTCAAGGGTCTGTCCACTTGGGTCTGCTGCTGCTTGTTTTATGTTATAGGCCTAAATAGGAAATGCCTCAGCAAGGAACTGTCTTATATAGGCTTAACTATTTACATAATAAACATAAATTCTTTATTCTTACACCTTTACAGACGTTCTTGCTGGTAAGAAGGTGAGAAGGCAACATGTAATATTGAGAATAATATTTAATATTGGGTCTGGATTTGATCACAGGTGGGAGCTGCAGAGCTCTCTGCAATTTTACCTTGAAATTTGCAGGCCCAGCAGGAGATATAAAGAGTGCCTTACTGTTTGACCAAAGATTTACTATAAAAGGTCTGACATGAGATGATATAATTACCTTGCTCACAGAGATCCCAAGGCGTTAGTGCTTTGGAAACATTTCTGATAGGATTCCCTGCTGTGCAGATGTAGGTTTCCCCTTGATGAGCATCATAGACATGGAGATCCCTGTTCACTGATACAGTCTGGTCCATCCCTACGTTAAGCCAAGTAAGCGTTACGTCAGTTCCATTCACCACACAAAACAAGGTGACGTCACATGTTTCCTTTATGGATACGCTATGGTTGATGTGGATATCAGTTTGAGATAAATTTCCTTTATAGGAAACACAAACATTAAGAAATTAAATAACCTCCAAAATATATCCCATAGGAATGACAACAGAAATTCTGGATCCTTTTCAAAGTAGTCAAGGAAGTTGTCAGGAGAAAGAAAGAGGCTGCTCTGATGTTCTTCTGCTTAGGAAAGGTTTGAGAAAAGTTTTTAATTATTTTTCCTAAGCAGAAGAACATCAGAGAAGCCTCTTTCTTTCTCCTGACAACTTCCTTGACTACTTGCTGGTCAGACTGGTGGGAAACTGACCAGCAGGTGGCGCTGTTGGAACAAAATTCATTCATATTAACAATACATGTATCCCTTAATATCTTGGAATTAAAACAAAATAAATAATGAATGTACATTACAAAAGGGGTTAGAATAGCACGCTCATACATTTTACATTCACTTGTTTTAAAGGTTTACTTATCCTTTAAGGAGCATTGTAATCTACACAGATTATCTGCTATGTAAAGTGCTCCCTATTGTCCTGTTTTAAAATGAATGGCTGCCCCCATGGCAGATGCCTTTAAATATTTGTAACATACATATATTCGGTTTGTAACTGGATGTGGCATCAATAAACATGACATGGCAAATACACCTATATGGTTTGAACTGCATGTGACATCTGTCCTTTTGGCAGTCTATGGTTTCCTCTCAGGAAGTTGTAGTTAATTCTCTAGCTACATATGAGCCTACCAGGCACTGCTCCAACTCTATCTGAAAGAAAAAGCTCTTGTTCCTATATACCCGGAAGTCCTCAGCCAGTCAAAGGGGATGCTGGGATTTATAGTCCAAAACAGAAGAGTGGCAAGCATTCTATTACTTTATGCCCAAATTGTGATCTCTCAGTTATCAAATTACAAGATCACTAAGCAGTAGCCACGCACAGTGTCGGACTGGCCCACCGGGATACCAGGAAAACTCCCGGTGGGCCCAGGTGTCAGTTGGCCCTCTTGCTAGTAACCATTTAGTCTATTTCATGGTCATTCCCTAGTTCGTTATGGGGACAATTGCTCAATAATGGAAGAATATATTAAGAAGACTAGGAGAATAAAGAAGTTGAGTGTGGAGAGGAGTAATAAGAGTTTGGAAAGTGGGCCCCTGGCATCCCAGTCCGACACTGGCCATGCACCAAGCAACCTCTATATGGTAGGCAACCCATCGGCCATGACATTTAGGCAGTACTGTCACTCTCGTGCCACTGGATGCCAAGGGGGCCTGCTACCCACTCCCAAAACCACTGACAAAACCAGTCCTGTGCCCCTAGTGATCCCTAGTGCATCTGAATTGCACCATCAATGGCACCACTGAATTCATCACTGTGCCCAGAGTCAGGCCCTGATTTGAGGGAAGACCTCAAAGACCTGGACCTAGGGCAGCAGGATTCTAAGGGTGGTAGGATTCTAAGGACAGTATGTCTGGTCCAGTACTAGTGGTCAGCTCACTAGCTGTAGTGGGAGGTTGTTAAGTGCAAATAAGTGATAGGAGTAGTGTAAGAGTAAAGAGTTCAGGAGATGTGAGGTGGGTATAGGTGTGCATCAGCTGCTGTGGCCTGGGTACCCCATAGTGGTTTCCAACCGTATCCAGTGTGAGCTTCAATGTTATTCAATCCATTCTAGGACTTTATGGAGGGGTTACCAGGGAAAATGCAGCCCCTCTACACACCCCTGCTCTTACCTCTCCTGCAACTGGACTGGGGAGTGGGGGGTCTGCATCGCTAGTGCAAAGAGTGCAAGTGAGCCTTAGGGTCCTGACTTGGAAACATCATAACTTCCAACAATCTTGTTGTAGACAAGACAGTCCTGCATCTCCAACCTGAAAAGGACCAGGGCTTGGGGACAGAGTTTGGGAAGATCAGCAGAGTGCCAGGGCATAACTGGGGCATAGTTGGTGCAGAACAATTATTACAAGATATGAGGCCAAGGAATGACACAGCACTGGGACTGCTCTCTACCAATGTCCTGATAAGTGTGTGATTTCTACCCAACCAATGTGAGAGCAAGAGGTCAGGTCAAAGTACAGGGCTGTCAGTCATGGGCTTATTACCACAATTACATACAGGACATTATCGTTATTTATTTAATCACTTACTATACACTTGCAGCTCGTACTTTTGGGAACAGATCTCTTTATCCATTTGCCGTATATAGGCCGTATAGACCCCCTGGTCTTTCTTTCCTAGGGAGTGAATGCGTAGAGATCCATCCGTCGTGCTGCTCAGTCTGTTTGTGAATGTAGGAATGTGCATCTCGCCATTCAGATACGTTGACGCAATCATCTTTTCACCAACAAACCATGAAATGTCTCGTATGGGAAACCTACGCTCCACTTGCAGAAGGACATTCCCCTCCTCAGCTCCAAAGATCAGTGTTTTATTGTGCTCACAGCATATGGAGTAGATGCCACCTGCACAATGTAGGAAACAATGCTTTGTTAGTCTCTGTATAACACATACCTGTTCCATGCATGTAGTGCCCTGAGCACAATTCTGCAGGAACAGCCCTGAGAGCTTATGGCTTATCACTTGCTAATAGTTCCCTGGCACTCGGCACAATTCAAACAAACCTCAAGTTTGTTCAACGGTGAAGTCCCCATTGCCATTTCCCCAACTGCACTTGTACCTCTTAGTGAAACTCTTATCTGTTCCACCTTGTTTGCAGCTGCCATCTATGGCCACCTCACTTCAATAAAGAGGATTAGAAGTCAGCACTCACCCATAGGGTATGTTGGATGCAGGTGCAGGTCTGAGGTGGCCACTTCCACCCGTTCTGTGAACAATTTCGATAAACAGACAGCACCACACTTGAGGTAAATTCTTAAAAGGCCTTTATTCCAAAAGGGCTTATTTCAGGAAGAACAAATAGCAGCTCACTTCAATACTCAAGATTTATGGCAGTGATGAACAAGCTGGAGTGCGGGCACTGGACGCCACCCTAGCGCTCATGACTCCCAGTCACCAAGGAAAGGGAATGACGTGGCCAAAGTCAATGGGTGCCAACACTGCTGCTGTTCCTCTTTAACAAGCATTTGCTTTATTCACCTTCAGCATTATTTTATGTGAGGGAGAAATACAATTAAGTAGGACTTTCACTCTTTCTCTTTCATCTCTGTCTATTAATTTAACTTGTCTGATATCTATTATCTGTCTATCTCTCAATTACTACCCAGATAATCTAATATCTATCTGTTTATATAATATCTATTTATCTATCTCTCAATTAATCTGACTTGCCATCTAATATCTATGATCTATCTATCTATCTATCTATCTATCTATCTATCTATCTATCTATCTATCTATCTATCTATCTATCTGTCTGTCTGTCTGTCTGTCTGTCTGTCTGTCTGTCTGTCTGTCTGTCTGTCTGTCTATCTATCTATCTGTCTATCTGTCTGTCTGTCTATCTATTATCTATCTATGTATCTTTCTCTCTCTCTCTCTCTCTCTCTCTCTCTCTTTCTCTCTCTCTCTCTCTCTCTCTCTCTATCTATCTATCTATCTATCTATCTATCTATCTATCTATCTATCTATCCATCTCTCTCTCTCTCTCTCTCTCTCTCTCTCTCTCTCTCATCCATCATCTATCTATCTATCTATCTATCTATCTATCTATCTATCTATCTATCTATCTATCTATCTCTCTCTCTCTCTCTCTCTCTCTCTCTCTCTCTCTCTCTCTCTCTCTCTCTCTCTATCTATCTATCTATCTATCTATCTATCTATCTATCTATCTATCTATCTCTCTCTCTCTCTCTCTCTCTCTCTCTCTCTCTCTCTCTCTCTCTCTCTCTATCTATCTATCCATCTCTCTCTAATTTCAGACTGATATAGTGTTTTCAGTGTGACAATGTTTAACCCCAGGGGTAACAGGACGAGGAGGACTTACTTTCCTGGAGTAGGAGCAGGAGGAGACTGGAGAAAGGAACCTTCATGGTGTTGTTCTGCTGATCTGCACTGTGACCAGAAGAA
The DNA here is from genome assembly GCF_017654675.1 of Xenopus laevis. NCBI lineage: Eukaryota > Metazoa > Chordata > Amphibia > Anura > Pipidae > Xenopus > Xenopus laevis. Next base: position 98,896,308 of record NC_054386.1, on the reverse strand, counting down.
GTGAGTGGTTCAGTTAAATAGTAGCGTTACACAGGATATAACACTTGCCTCATATCTCACTCTAATAGCTGTTTGGCTCTCAGGGTTTGTCCGACAGGATTAAGGTGAGACAGCAAATAGGTTTGCAGCGGAGTAATCTCGTTACCACCTTTTTTCGCCCCACTTTCTTGATTCCAAAAATTATTTTCTCAACTGTGGCAATAAATTCTTACAGTTCTACATTCAGAAATGGAAATGTAAGGAACCAGATCTCCAACAAGAAAGGGACTTGTCTATTTTTGAAACTTTAAATACAGTTTTTTAGTGGCATGTTAAGGGCACCCATTCTAATAAAAAAATTGGTGCCAGGTTTCCTGCCCCCTCCAAGTTAAGAAAAAAAACATTGGTGGCTAGGGCCACCTACAAACTAAAAAATAAAAACCTACAAACTAAAAAAATAACTAAAAAAAGCATTGGTGTTCAGTGAAACTTAGCCTTTAAAGTTCCTCCTTCTTTGTTCTTTTCCGTCGTGGGCTTCTTCTTTCTTTTCTGGCGGGGCTTCTTTGTTCTTTTCCGATATGCCTTCTTCCTTCTTTTCCGACGTGGCTTCTTCATTCTTTTCCGACGTGGCTTCTTCATTCTTTTCCATTGGGCCTCCTTCGTTCTTTTCTGCCACGGCTTCTTAGTTCTTTTCCGGTGTGGCTTTTTTGTTCTTTTCCGACGTGGCTTCTTCGTTCTTTTCCAACGTGCCTTCTTCATTCTTTTCCGACGTGGCTTCTTCGTTCGTTTTCCAACGTGCCTTCTTCATTCTTTTCCGACATGGCTTCTTCATTCTTTTCCAGCGGGCCTCCTTTGTTCTTTTTTGACGCGGCTTCTTCATTTTTTTTTTTTGACAAGGCTTGCCTACAAGTTAAAAAAACAGTGCTTCACTTACAGTGGGACAGATTCATGTGTTTATGCAGCCAGGGAAGTGCCAGTGGGGACTGTGCCTTGGAACAGGTTTGACTGTGGTTAATTTGCTTTAGAAGGGTATCCTCTTTAAAAATCCTCCTCCTCCTCCTCAGCCTCTCTCAATACCCTGCCCAATGCTAAACAGATAATGCATATTAAACTGAATATTTGACTTTTGTACAGGAATGGATGCAACAGGATTACGCTGGTTCAGTGGGGCAATGTTCTCACCTCGAGCATAAATAAGCCATCAGAACAAGAGGGGAATCAGATGGAGCTGACATTGTGGGGTAACAAGGGGCCAAGGAAAAATGTTGGCCTGTCACCAACTAGTTTTGGGCCAGTCCATGCAGCGCTACTATTCCCTGCACTAGGGAATATGGCGGTGATATATATCAAGCCTAATAAAGCTTTGTTCCCAGTAATGGTAAGATGCAGGGGCGCTCCACCAATGAGGCGAGTTGAGACACTCGCCTCAGGCGGCAGCGCCCCCCTGGTTACCAAAATTCTGCTCTTCTAGTGCAGAGAGCGCAATTGCGCTCTCTGCACTAGCGTCGTGCAGCGCCCCGACCCCCTCCTGCGCAGAAAATGTGAGCGCCGTGAGGAGGGGTCGGGGCAGCAATGGAAGGCCGCCTCAGGCGGCATAAAGGCGCGGATCGGCGCTGGTAAGATGACATCTGCTCTATACACTGTGAGCAAAATAAAACACTGATCTTTGGAGCTGAAGAGGGAAGTGTCCTTCTGCAAGTGGAGCTTGGGGTTCCCATATGAGACTTTTCTTAGTTCTCGGTTATTTATTGGTTATTGTAAAACATTTTGTAACACTTCTTTTCATGCTAAGCACTGCAGTGAGGGATTAAAAAGTAATGTGTACAACCCAAATATTGATATCAGTTAGCTTTATCTTATTTAAAGTGGAACAATTTTCAAGCCTCTAACATTTTCCATGTCATTTAAAGGGCCCTCCTCATCTTTACATATACCTCCCTTTTCACTTGTTTATTTTTTAATGTAGGCAAGGCTTGATGAGATATTTTAAAGATGTTGTTTCTATTCACCCCCTGCACAGTGGGCCTCTGACCTAATTATCTCTATTTGTGCTCTCTTTGCGGCTGGCACCTTCAGTGCTTATTAGGCAGGGTATTGCTTCCTTTTCCTTTGATCTGAATTCAGATAAGATGAGCCATAATAACATACTCAAACCATGATAAAGACATGAGCTCTTTGTAGCATACATATGTAATCCTAATTTGGTTGCTGTCTCTTTAAATTGCAATTAACCCGTAGCAATCTAGGGGCCCTGAGTCCCTTTTGCGTATGAAAAGTACTGGGAACTGGGATTTACAGTGCAGTGCTTCTACCTAGGGAGCACTGAGGAGCACACCTCAGGGAATTTCCACTAGGAAAAATAAAACACACAATTTGAAAATGAAACAGATATAAACATTATATAAAACAGTTGTGAAAGAGCTTGGACAATCTAATACACAATACACTCCTGCACTGGGGACATGTGGGACCTACCTAACTCACTATTAGGTACCTGACTGCTTCTCCAATACAGTTTTTATTATCAAAGTCCCAATCCTCTGGAAGGGGTTAATAAGCAGACAGTTCAGTTCAAATAGAATGTCCCTTCCCCAGAGCTCTTATACCCCAGGTAGCGCTACCTTTCCCAAAAGTACCTATCCCTTTGGAACTTAAAAGCCGCTCCCACGTAGCAGGTAAATGCACAAGAATTGTCCTCAAATTGGAGCCCCATGCGTGTATCCATGCCAGTATACTCCCTTGGGTGGCTCACTCACTGGGGTGCCCTCAGATGCAGTCACACTGGAGATTACAGGCAGCTCTGCAGCAGGATCAATCTCACCAGTGGCACCTTTCACCTCCTGAGTCTCTAGCAGCTTGTCAGGGAACAGGATGGGCTCTCTCTGTACTTCTACAGATGCAACAGCTTGGACAGTTTCACAAGAACTGGTTCTGGCTGACGACGGTTCAGAGAGAACCGAAACACGTTGATGTGGGGTAGATTGTAATACTCCAATAAAAGCTTTTTGTCACAATACCCGTGAGTGCTCTTAACCATTCTATATGCTCTTTCTTGAAGAAGCACCCGGGATATGACTAGTTAATGGTGAGTGCTGGTTCAACAATATGACTATATATATATATATATATATATATATATATATATATATATATATATATATATATATATATATATATATATATATATATATATATAATATTACATTTTCCTAATGGCACCAGCCCCACTTTAGTCTTCATATGGACTGCAGATTGTTATAATTGTAAGTGCTTGCATAATAAACACTTTACAGAGTAATCTCTTCACAGGTATGGAACCTGTTATCCAGAATGCTAAGAACCTGGAGTTTTCCAGGTAAGGCGTCTTTTCCATATTTTTGATCGCCATACCTTAAGTTTGCTAATAAAAATATTTAAACATTAAATACACCCAATAAGCTGGTTTTGCTTAGTCTGGATAAAGTACAAGGTGCTGTTTTATTATTACAGAGATAAAGGAAATCATTTTTGAAAATATGGATTATTTGGATGAAATGGAGTCTATGGGAGCTTTCTGGGTAACGGGTTTCTGAATACCTGTTTTTCCCTTTTCAGGAGTAGGAGGGAGAAGCAGTATCCAAGTTTGCTCCACATTGGTTCTCTGATGCGGTCCTGTCATGATACAGGCCTGTTAGAGTGAAAAAAACATGTAGTCTCCAAAATCAGATACCGTATATACTCGAGTATAAGCCGACCTGAGTATAAGCCGAGGTACCTAATTTTACCTACGAAAACTGGGAAAACTTATTGACTCTAGTATAAGCCTAGACACAACTACAGCCCTGTCTCCCAGCAGCACACATTCTGCCAAAGCGACCCCCCCCAGCAATCAACCGGACTTCTTTGCAAAGTTGATGGTGACAGAGAATTGCCAAACGGATTACTGTGTGCATTGTCCCACTGTCCCACTACCATGTGCAGAGGGTGCTGTGTGATATTGCCATCACTGTTATTCTTTCATATAACCAACAGAGGGCATTGTGGGATATTGCAGTCTCTCCCCAAGTGAACTGTTGGTATAGGAATGATTAAAAGTGACTGCAATCTCAGCTACTGCCCGCTGACCCGATTATAAGCCGAGGTAGACTTTTTCAGCACATTTTGGATGCTGAAAAACTCGGCTTATACTCGAGTATATATGGTAAGTAACGGGCCTCTGTTCACTAAGGTCTGGAATCAACCATGTGTAAAGGGGTCACAGTCTGTAATGCACTGCTCCAAGCCCTGGCTGATAGGAGACATTCCATGTGGAGGGGTGAAAGCCAAGGATAGGGAACTTAAAATTCACAGGAAGGCCCCTCACAGGTGAAGTGAAGGTCACACTATAACCTAAACATATTTATCAGCCCAGAATCCAGACCTGTTGTACCAACACCATAAGAAACTGGTTATGGATTCAATGTGCCACTTTAGCTTCCAAACGAGTCCAAAACATGACCAGGTTTGGCTCTTGGTTTATCAGATGGGAATATCTGAACAGGGTCGGGTCACACAGTATTGATTTTTGGTATCTAGTAGGAAGAAATATGGCCACTACATATTATATCATTTTCTTCAGTGTTCCTGTAAGGATTATGGCAATTATATGTTTGGTCCAGTTCCTATTCACAGGAGGCTATAAAAAGCTCAGTCTGTGTCCTGACGTTCTCGAGGGAAAGGGGAGTGCCTGATTACCTGATACCCCAAACTCATTGATAAATAGTCAGCTCTTCTGACTAGACCCTTGGATTTACTTAGGAGGACCCATTTCCATGGGGGATTTATTCAGTTTGTTTCCACTTGCCTCCAGGACCGGGAAATTCTATATTTAGAATAGATTTTCAGCTTTTTGTCCATTTTATTTTATTAACTGTTTGTTGTATTTTACTGTACGTTCTTTTTGTGTCATTATTTTGTATAAATGCACTGTTATATCTTTTATAATATTAAATATAAAATGGAATAAGTTTGTCATTGATGCTCTAAACTAACCGAGCCCAGATGTGTGTAACTGTGAGCCTTAACCCTCTGCCTGCTGAATGGAAACGCTAATCTGTGTGTGTGCTGAATAACTCTTTGTGTGCTGGAGTACTAGGAACTAACCCTGATTACAATGATCCATTGGTGTATTGTGAGTTGGGACCTGTTAGAGAGAGATGGGGAATAACCATATTAGGTTCATATTTCCGGTTAATGATAGATGGGGGCAGAGAATGAATTTTCGGGGTGTTAGTTGGTGTTTGCGGGTGCTGGTTTGTTAGTCAAACCTGTGTGAAAGAATGAATTAGCGACTCACTGAAATCATCTGCAGCTGGAAGTACCGTGATTGTGAAGGTCCTCAATCCTGACTGACTGTATTCTGCTCATTGTGATCCAAGCATTGGGCCCTAGGGCCCACAATCAGGACAGCCCCATATTGCCCACCTCAAGGTGGGCATATCGGGGAGAGATCTTCTCATTTGGGGACCTCAACTTAAAAATTCTGCTTCCACCTGTGGCCAAACCCAGACCCAGTATTAAGTATTATTTTCACTATCACGTGTCACCTTCTCACCTTCTTATCAGCAACAACGTCTGCTTATAAATGACAGGTTCCGCCTGTGGTCTGCAGGCTAGCACTCTATTGGATGGTGTCTGGCATTAAACTGAAAGCTTGACTAGAAATCTTTGTTTTTGCCAAGAGTGACTGCTCATAAATGACAGGTTCCGTCTGTGGTCTGCAGGCTAGCACTCTATTGGATGGTGTATTGCGTGAAACTGAAAGCCTCACACTTGACTAGAAATCTTTGTTTTTGCCAGATAAAGACTCTGAAATCGGAAAACATCAGGGGGTGATATTTCTGTGAATGTCTTTCTCTTACTCAGACTCGCTCTGCAAAGAAAACGGGTTTATAAATGAACCACAACATCCTTCCCCACCCGCTGACACCACATGAAGCACTGGCTCCTCCAGGAACTAATTGCTACTAAATAATCCCTAAATGTTCCAATACATAGAATTTTCCCTTGCTTGTTAAGATATCCATTTATATATTCACGTAAGCTGAGCTGCCGACTGACAAACCAAAGGAGGGTTGTGGGAGCTCTCCTAAGGCTAAGTAAAACTGTATTAAAGTATAATGGAAGTGCTCATGAAACCTGCTGAAACCAACGTTCCGCAGACATTTACTTCAATGAATGCTACTATACTATGCAGAGAGGCACAAGACCCTTTATACACTAACTAGAGGTAAACAAGTTAGGGACCACCGTGTGGGGTTTACCTTGATGTGATATGGTGACTTATCAACTTTATGATCATAACTAAAAACCCCTGTCTTTGTGAGCACACGGACACGGCATATATTCTGTATTACAGGTTAATTTGGCCAAATCAGTCGCACTTCCTTTATACTTTAATACATTTTTACTTAGCCTTCGGATTGTTCCCACAACCCCCCTTTTATACTGACAAACCAGCCAAGATGAAAAACATATTTCAGCTCCTTGAGGTCGACACTGGAGAGATTTTAGGTCTGTTCTTACACAGGAGGCTGAATTCTAATGGTGTAACCAGTGTTTCTTCTCCAACCAGTAGCTCGTGGGCAACATGTTCCTCACCAACCCCTTGGATGTTATTACCAGTGGCCTCAAAGCAGGTGCTTATTTTTTAATTCCAGCCAATCACAGCCTGGAACATTTGGCATGCTGGTGTTGCTCCCCAACTTTCTTTACATTTCGGTGTGGCTCATGGGTACAATAGGTTGGGGGGCCCTGGTGTAACAAATCCTCTCACATTATTGTCAGAGGAGAAACCGGCCCAGTAGCCCTACCTGAATGGAATAAAATTATATGACTAGAATTTTCTTTTATTTTAAACACTGTATTCAGCTGCCACCGACTGTGGCATCTGTGTGTCCTGTGCCATTCCTTGCACTGCTGGTTCTGACTACATACACCATTGGAACAATACGTTAGTAGTAATCAGCTCTTCTTTGCACCACACACTCCCCCTGATTCCCCTTTGATTTCTGTACCCCCTGTGCCTGGGAGTGTCAGGCTTTTTAGATCCAAATCTAAAGCTGCAGCTCCATCTGCTCCACTGTTAATTATCCATCTCAATTACTGCCCCAGAGCAGTGGTGTAACTAGAAACTGGGGGGCCACAGTGTTATTTGAACCTTGGTCCCCTATTTTAATTTACTAGCAGATCATAATTGAATCCCTTTCTCTAAACACAATGCCATTTTAACTTGGACTTCCCCTTTAAAAACAGATTTTCCATTAATTCTCTCTGAAAAGAACACCTTGTTGTTCAGGGCAGAATAGACATCAGTGAGAGTCATAATAAAATGTACTAGTCTACTATGTACAGAAAAATACAAGTGCAGGTATCTCAGGCCATCTAGTGGTAAAACATGAAACTGCAGAGGTTGTCAAATCATCAAGAAGCAACAAATAGTCAATACAGATATGGAATCGGTTATACGGAACCCTGTTATCCAGAAAGCTCTGAATTACGGAAAGGATATCTCCCATAGACTCCATTACGATCCAATTTTTTTTTAAAATGATTACTTTTGTTTTTGTAATAATAAAACAATATCTTATATTTGATCCCAACTAAGACATAATTAATACTTATTGGAAGCAAAACCAGCCTATTGGGTTTATTTCATGTTTATATGATTTTCTAGTCGACTTAAGGTTTAAAGATCCAAATTACAGACCCGATATCCAGAAAACCCCAGGTCCCGAGCATTCTGGTTAACAGGTCCCATACCTGTATTTTACATTTTTGTTTCTTTTTATCCTCTATTAGTGGCTCATTTATTTTGAGCATGTATTTGGGGTCAGCCTGCTGCCTATGAAACTGATTCTCTGGCCAAAATAGTCCAGACCCGAAGGAGACGGTGTCCTGCACCTATAATATTCCCACTGTGTGTGCCTTTAATTGTCATTAGTCTGAGAGTGGATTGCATTATTTCTAGGGCTCATAGTTATGACGTTTGCATGTGATTTTCTGAGCAAAAGTCTGCTGTTCCCATTGAAAGGGAACCTTAGAATTACTGGCAGCTAAAAGGTGGCAGTTGCTCCAGGGTTCCCCTGCATGAATTGGTGCTATTCAGGGCCGACATTAGAAATCACGGGGCCCCGTACAACAAAATTTTTTGGGCCCCCTGGGCACCGCCCACACTGATGCCCAAGCTCCACCCCATATCCCGCCCACTCCACATCGCAGTTAAAAGACCACACAGACATCAGCGCTAATACAGTGAAATTTTTTTTTTAAAAAAAAAACATTGGTGGCAGGGGCCCCCTTATAAGTTAAAAAAAACTTGGGACCCCAACAAAAAAAATTAAAAAAAAAAAATTAAAGGAAAAAAAAAAAACATTGGTGGCAGAGGCCCCCTTATAAGTTAAAAACAAATTGGGGCCCCCCAAAAAAATGTAAAAAAACATTTTTTTTTTGGAAAAAAAAAACATTGGTGGCAGGGGTCCCCTTAAAAGTTAAAAAATCAACTTCGCCTCCTTTCGTGACTTCGGGTCTTTGAGCCGCTTCAGGACTTCGGCTGTTTTCGGGTCTTTTTGTCGCATCGGCTTTTCGGCACTTCCGCATTCGGCAACGCAGAGGCAAGACCTACGGCTCGGGCTCTCGTAAGGGGGGCCCCGATCTTCAAAAAATGCTGCACTGCCGGGCCCCCCTTCATGCCCGGGCCCGGTACGCTTGTCCTCCCTATCCCCCCCTGATGGCGGCCCTGGTGCTATTACATGTGATTCAGAAGCAGAGGCAGGACAGATGCATTGGTGCTGATTGCAAGTGTTGCATGACTGTAATTGGCTCATAAATGATCCCTAGTATGTAGGTTGTACATGCACAAGAAATCAAAGCAATGATCTGATTGGTGCTACAGTTGCAACTGCACTTATGCTATTAAGCCCCCTATATTGATAAACCAGTTGATAATGTGTTTATTATTCATTAAAAAAAGGGGATCTGTTGCTTAGCAATGCTTCCCTGCTGTTCTGTCCATAATATTTGAAAGATACCTGTTTGACGTGCAGTACCGCTTTCCACCACCGCTGGCAGCAAAACCACTTACATCAACAGCAACAGAACAACAGAGGTGCAATTTTAAATATATGTTTGAGGAACAGATTCCCTTCCCAGCTTTGAATATAATCCTATAAAAAACTTTGTAGTGTGATCAACATTTACAAACACTTGTCTCACTCTTCCAGGTACCATGGATTGTAAATACCAGGGGGAATTTCTGCAACCTATTTATATTTGAGGTGATACTTTCCCTTTAAGTTAGCGGCAGTGTTTGAGTTTATCCCCCAGACCCCCCCCCCCCCCCGACTCGCTCCATCAAACAAGTGGCAGGTGCAGGATATCTGCTGGGTTACATTGGTTTCTCGCCTTTGAGTTTTGGAAGCCGCCCAGACACTCACTCAGACGGAAAGTCCCTGGGTCTGTATTCAGCATTTTATGTTGCATTAAACAGCCCTAATATTATATTATATTCTGTGCACCAGTCTGTTAATTGAAGGTTGTAGTAGCATCTCCGATACAGTAGAAGAAGCCCTGGATACAGCAACTATTCTGGAAAATAAAGACCCTTTGGAAATGTGTTCAAGTCTGCAACAGGACTGGAACTTGATCCTGCACCAAACACTTCCTCCCCTCTGCTCCTCATGGGCCGGACAATAGGTAGAGCTGACCACTACCTGTGGGTGGAGCTTTGCTCAAGAGTATTCACAGCAATCAATCAGGACACAGCTTTGAGTGTTTTATTGCAGTAATACCAATGAAAGGCAAGTCCTGATTGGTTGTTGTGGGTGACTACTGCAGAGGAATGCTTTCTATAATTTTGTGGATTCCCCACATGGTGTATCTTGATTTGTTTCCTCGGGGCTGATCAGAAATCACTTGACTTCAAAACATGTGCACATCTGTGCTTATCAGGCGCGGAGTAGCACCCAGGGTGCATGTGGGGTGGGGTTTAGTTCTCAGCTCTTGTTGAGAAGAGAAAATAATCTGTGTTTTAGCAAGGGCATCTATGCAGTGTCAGATACCCCAGAAGTAAAGCATCCTGTGGCCCCCGTGCCGCAACAATCCGCTTCCGTGCAAGGATGAGGTTCTGTTGCCTTGCCAGAACTCTCTCCCTGGTCCTCTCAGACATGGTAGCACCCGAGTAGCAGATGGCTCCTCCTGAAGCCAAAGGTGACTGTTATAGGCGGAAGATTGAGCCGCAACGGGACCTTGGGAATTGTTCTGGGTTTGGGATACCAATCGTAACAGTGTGTTATTGAGGCTTTTGGAAGGAAAAGGACTGTCCTGCCATTGGATCTTTAACAATGAGTGATGGGCCACAGGTTGGGCAACACTAATATAAAGTGTTTCTGACACCAACATGACCTACACAGTCACCGTCTTATTGTAGCTTATATTCTGTAGCTCATTTATAGTGGAAACATGGTACAGGGTTGGTCATGGAGTCTAGGACAGGTCACCCAAGGAAGTCTAGCTCAGCCTCTAATTCCATCCATCTAAAGGGCAGATGACTTAAATACAAAAATCTACAAAGTCTGGTTGGATATTTACAACACCAGAGTGATACGGAACATTTTCACTCTTGTGCAACCAACTAATGCATTCAATGTCTGGGAAATGCCACCATACCAATTACAACCTTTGAGAGTTCGAGTGCATATAACTAAATACAGTCTCAGCAGTTCAGCAACATCCTCATCAGTATGATTTTAGGCTGTAGGAAGAAACCAAAGCACCATGAAGAAACCCTAGCTGGGGAACATATAAAGTCCACTCAAATAGATCCCTAGTCAAAAACATACCATGGACACCACCCTACCAAGATGCAAGGCTAGCGTTTGCTTTGTCATGCCATCCTTATTTTAAAAGATATAAATGGGCAGAGGGAACCTTGGGATGCTAGATATATGGTGAATTATTCCTCCTAGAGTTTTATATTTCCAAACACGGCCCTATCCCACTAATCTCACATTAAATCCTTCTGGACTTAGACAAGGTCATGGCCAAGACAGAGAAGACAACCGCTAAGTCGTAGCACAGAAAAAAACATCAAGTAGACTTAGCGTATACATTGCTATGATTATTTATTTAATTAATGTATAAGTCAGTGGTTCCCAAACTAGAGGACTTGCAGTAGTAGCAAGAGGGACTTTGTCTTAATGACACTTAGGGTGATATTTGGGGAAAATGCCTGCTAGATACATCTGAAAGTCCACCTTAAAGGTCAATTAGGGTGAGATTTAGAGTGAAAACTTCCCTCCTGACCTAAATGTTCTTGGAACTATAAATTAAAGGGGGCCCTGCCTCAATGTTGGACGTTAAAGGGGGGCTTGAACTAAAAAGCAAGTACACATTATAATAAAATTTATACAAGTCACTGTAACACATGTTGAAACGTAAATGATCTTAAATGATATTGAGAAACTGGGGCAATGCACTGGTTCATAGTACTACTGCTCGTGACCTTGATGTTCTCTGTCTCTACTTGAGATACTAGTAATGTATATATTCTATATGAAACTTACATTTCCTGGTACCTACTGCCTTATGCAATTCGATTTTCTCTTCTACCTACAGGATAAAATAGAATGTGATTCATCCTACAAGGGGACAGTATTGTATAATTAGTACAGTTGAATTAGTCATTCAACCATAGTTTCATGAATCCAGGGGAGCAAAAAACATATTCAGCCAAAAATATCACTTTAAATTTCCTTCAAGCTGGACTTTAAGGCTTATCTAAGAGAGTAGATCGGCCTTCTGCCCATATTAAATCCCAACAGGAATTTTGTTTTAAGGGCAACAGTGCTGCCCTTCTAGAGGGAAAGCAGGTGATGCATTAGGACCAAAGCCAAGAAGCTTGAAGATTGATGGATCTTATGAAAAGGGAGGTCACCAACATTTTATCTTTGTTCTTGTTTTGGTCCTAAACTCGTTCATTGCATTAAAAATAAGGTGGTTGAGTCCTATGCACCAGACAGAGCCACATGCTAACGAATAGCTGTAGACTGACAGGTTAACAAGTGTCGGCTTTTAAGAATGGGTCACTCATTTGTACAGTCAACTATATTAAAAACTATTTTAATCAAGAATTGGACTCGTAAAAAATCTATAGAGAAAATATGAGGTAGTAATGATGTAGCGACTTTTGGTGAAGCATCTGGCACAATGTGGTTCCTAATGAGTAATGCTTCAGGTTTTCCAGCTGCATTTGTTTGAAAGAGTTGGGTTGACCCTTGAAAAGCAATACACACATATATACACATTTCTTCCTCCAGCTAAAATAAAGTCTATCATTTCTGGGAGATGCTCCACTCATTGAAGTTATTAAAGCTGAAAACACACAGTGCTACAACTTGCAGTACACCCAATGGCATAATTATCTGGGGTGGAATTGCACCTGGGCCCACACCTACTTGAGGCCCACTGGAATAGACAAATCACAGATGGGAGGGCCTGGGATTTTTGACGTTTATACAACGCAAGTGTCATGAGTATAGCAGTTAGGGGCCCCGACAGTAGCACATCCTGAACCAAAGCCAGACTTCATTAGTTCTGCCACTGGTACCATTAGCCCATGCACAAATGTCTAGAACATGGGCAAATTTTGATGTGAGCTAAAGGTAGAGCATTTTTGTCTGAAGTACCATAAGATCTCCGAGAAATAGAAACCTTTTAGTTTTAATCATTTGGAAGAGCTCTGTTTGTTTAAACTGTCCAATAGTGATGTGCATGCCGGGCCGATACTTGCGGGTTTACCAGTGGGTCGGTGGGTTCGAGCCGACCTCGCTCCCCCATTTGCGACTTCCAGTTTTATAGACGTGCGCCTGCTCGCCCTGCCCCTTTTGTGATGTCATCGCTGGTCTATAAAAGGAAGGGGGAAGTAGGGCTGGGATTGAGGGAGGTCGGGTCTAGGTCAGGTATGGGTCGTGAAAAACTCGACCCACACATCACTACCATCCAAGGGTGCTCCTGCCATGACTCAGGTGGCAGTGCCCCACAAGTTACCAGGGTCAGCAAAAAAACTTTAAGAGCCCTCTTAAAAGAGCCCCCCCACCGGACCACTCTGGGACAGGAAAGGTCAGCACTTGGAGGTTGAAAAGAGGCATCTCATGAATGGCCTCAGTGTGGCTCAGTGACTAGAATCCCTAAATTTATCCCATATATTGCCATGTGATTAAGCACACAACTCCCAGTAAGTAAAGTACAGGAAAGTCCCTCTGGATTACTGTCCCCTGTGTACCACCCCACCATTATCCCAGTAGAGGCAAAGAAGACCATATGACACCAGTCGCATTACATGGGGACAACAAGACACCACCATTAGTGAACTGAAACCTTCCCGGCCATTTCAGAGTGTTTGTAAGAGAGTTGTGCCTAAATTATGTACAGTATTTCCACAGGACACAGTGTATGTTGAACACCAGGGGGTACAGTACTGAAGCCATGGATGCACAAGTAGGCACTTCATACAGGTGCTCAAGTTCTAGGCCTGGGGCCTAAACAACCTCTGCTGATCTTTTGGATATTGAGTATCCAATCAGGGTAATCCAGTTCTTTCTCTTGCATCCAATTCTTATAGGCCATTGGGTAAATCCTGTTCAGAACGGATCAGATTCCCAAAATTGTCGGTGGAAGAAGTCAGTCAGAAGAAGTCAAAATTCAGAAGGAAGAAAATACCAGTTGTGTGTCTTGACCTGGACATGTTGTTCAGAGAGCCAGTTCTGCAAGGGACATCATTAGTATTTTTAAATATAGAAACAGTATATGAGACCAATTTGGCTCAAATCAAGCCCAAGTAAGAGCAAGGCTCTAGTCCAGGGGTCCCCAACCTTTTTAAACCATGAGCCACATTAAAATATATGAAATACATTAAAATATAGCAATAAGTTTGGAAGCAACAGAAGCATGAAAAAAGGTTCCTAGGGATTGCCACCTGTTTATAACAACTCTAAATTTCCACCAGGGTTTGAGCACAAAGATTAGCATTTAACTTGCCTTTGAAGTTTTATTTTTGGTGATCTTAAATGTATCTTACTATAAACATTCACTGATTCCAAGAGATGTGTCACTCCCTCCTCTGCTATATCTGTGGCTTTTATATGCTCCAATGAGCGGGAACCAAGGGAGAATCCTTTAAAGGCAAAGCATGAATCATTGAAGGGACACTATCAACAAAAAATAAAGTTGGTATTTTAAAAACAGCCCCAAGCATTATTTTGTAGCAGGAGGTTGCTGGGTAGGCTTTTTAGTAGCAGCTCAGCTATTCTACTGAGGCATCACCTTTGCTATGAGCCTGACACCTTCACACTCAAATAAAATAACTGTTGGATTCTCTTTAGACATTTTACAATAGACTAGAACAAGTTTCTTACATGAGTTGAAGCCGCTGGTTCTTTCAGGGTACGCGGACTGGTGAGAATGATTCCCCACTGGGCCTGCAAGCTCATATATAGTACAAGGTCCTGCAGTTGGTGAATGCACTGGAGCCTTCAGCAAACAAAATAATGAGAACTTATTATCATTGGTGGGAAACATTTATAATATAAATCCTTAAAGGGATACTATACCCTCAGATTCTCTATAGAACTGCTAGACAAACAGGAGAATATCTGCTGTATTATAGCAGTCTTTAAGTATCCCTATACATATATATATATACGTAGAAATAGGGAAGAAAATGAAGGCACAGTGGTCCTTTAAAAATAAAATCAATTAATTCCTCAGAATTAATGCTTAATCAATAACAGGAAGAGGTGGGTTTATTTATCTCTGGCTGAGTCTGAACTGAAAGCAAGGAAAATGCTGCGCACAGAGCTGCTATCTGCAGGAATTTATATTGCAGCAATATACATTGCAGCACAGCACCGTATTTACATTATGCACTAGAGTCAAAATACAGATTGGTAGCAATAATGAATGGGTTTGAATGGCCTCCTGTTAAGTTTCTCTGCTGGCAAAGCCTACCTGCATTTTCTGTACAGCCGCATAGACTGTGTTAATTTCTGTTTGCACAGGTTCCGGCTCTGGATATGGCTCCGGCACTGGATGTTGTCTTTGTGGATCCAACGAAAATGATCCTTTAAATGGAAAAAAAACTTTATGTTACCATGTATAATACCCCAGAACACACAGCAGGATAAATACAGTGGCAATTTCATGTATAATACCCCAGAACACACAGCAGGATAAATACAGGGCCAATCCCATGTATAATACCCCAGAACACACAGCAGATAAATACAGTGCCAATTCCATGTATAATACCCCAGAACACACAGCAGGATAAATACAGTGTCAATTCCATGTATAATACCCCAGAACACACAGCAGGATAAATACAGGGCCAATTCCATGTATAATACCCCAGAACACACAGCAGATAAATACAGTGCCAATTCCATGTATAATACCCCAGAACACACAGCAGATAAATACAGTGCCAATTCCATGTAAAATACCCCAGAACACACAGCAGATAAATACAGTGCCAATTCCATGTATAATACCCCAGAACACACAGCAGGATAAATACAGGGCCAATTCCATGTAAAATACCCCAGAACACACAGCAGGATAAATACAGTGCCAATTCCATGTATAATACCCCAGAACACACAGCAGATAAATATAGGGCCAATTCCATGTATAATACCCCAGAACACACAGCAGGATAAATACAGGGCCAATTCCATGTATAATACCCAGAACACACAGCAGATAAATACAGTGCCAATTCCATGTATAATACCCCAGAACACACAGCAGATAAATACAGTGCCAATTCCATGTAAAATACCCCAGAACACACAGCAGATAAATACAGGGCCAATTCCATGTAAAATACCCCAGAACACACAGCAGGATAAATACAGTGTCAATTCCATGTATAATACCCCAGAACACACAACAGGATAAATACAGGACCAATTCCATGTATAATACCCCAGAACACACAACAGGATAAATACAGGGCCAATTCCATGTATAATACCCAGAACACACAGCAGATAAATACAGTGTCAATTCCATGTATAATACCCCAGAACACACAGCAGGATAAATACAGGGCCAATTCCATGTATAATACCCCAGAACACACAGCAGGATAAATACAGGGCCAATTCCATGTAAAATACCCCAGAACACACAGCAGGATAAATACAGTGTCAATTCCATGTATAATACCCCAGAACACACAGCAGGATAAATACAGTGTCAATTCCATGTATAATACCCCAGAACACACAGCAGATAAATACAGGGCCAATTCCATGTATAATACCCCAGAACACACAGCAGGATAAATACAGTGTCAATTCCATGTATAATACCCCAGAACACACAGCAGATAAATACAGTGCCAATTCCATGTATAATACCCCAGAACACACAACAGGATAAATACAGTGCCAATTTCATGTATAATACTCTAGAACACACAACAGGATAAATACAGTGCCAATTCCATGTATAATACTCCAGAACACACAACAGGATAAATACAGTGACAATTCCATGTATAATACCCCAGAACACACAACAGGATAAATACAGTGCCAATTCCATGTATAATACTCCAGAACACACAGCAGGATAAATACAGTGTCAATTCCATGTATAATACCCCAGAACACACAGCAGGATAAATACAGGGCCAATTCCATGTATAATACCCCAGAACACACAGCAGATAAATACAGGGCCAATTCCATGTAAAATACCCCAGAACACACAGCAGGATAAATACAGTGTCAATTCCATGTATAATACCCCAGAACACACAGCAGGATAAATACAGTGTCAATTCCATGTATAATACCCCAGAACACACAGCAGATAAATACAGTGCCAATTCCATGTATAATACCCCAGAACACACAACAGGATAAATACAGTGCCAATTTCATGTATAATACTCTAGAACACACAACAGGATAAATACAGTGCCAATTCCATGTATAATACTCCAGAACACACAACAGGATAAATACAGTGACAATTCCATGTATAATACCCCAGAACACACAACAGGATAAATACAGTGCCAATTCCATGTATAATACTCCAGAACACACAGCAGGATAAATACAGTGTCAATTCCATGTATAATACCCCAGAACACACAGCAGGATAAATACAGTGCCAATTCCATGTATAATACTCCAGAACACACAGCAGGATAAATACAGTGTCAATTCCATGTATAATACCCCAGAACACACAGCAGGATAAATACAGTGCCAATTCCATGTATAATACCCCAGAACACACAACAGGATAAATACAGTGCCAATTCCATGTATAATACCCCAGAACTCACAGCAGGATAAATACAGTGTCAATTCCATGTATAATACCCCAGAACACACAGCAGGATAAATACAGTGCCAATTCCATGTATAATACCCCAGAACGCACAGCAGATAAATACAGTGCCAATTCCATGTATAATACCCCCGAACACACAACAGGATAAATACAGTGCCAATTGCATGTATAATACCCCAGAACACACAACAGGATAAATACAGTGCCAATTCCATGTATAATACTCCAGAACACACAACAGGATAAATACAGTGCCAATTCCATGTATAATACCCCAGAACACACAACAGGATAAATACAGTGCCAATTCCATGTATAATACTCCAGAACACACAGCAGGATAAATACAGTGTCAATTCCATGTATAATACCCCAGAACACACAGCAGGATAAATAAGGTGCCAATTCCATGTATAATACCCCAGAACGCACAGCAGATAAATACAGTGCCAATTCCATGTATAATACCCCAGAACACACAACAGGATAAATACAGTGCCAATTCCATGTATAATACTCCAGAACACACAACAGGATAAATACAGTGACAATTCCATGTATAATACCCCAGAACACACAACAGGATAAATACAGTGCCAATTCCATGTATAATACTCCAGAACACACAGCAGGATAAGTACAGTGTCAATTCCATGTATAATACCCCAGAACACACAGCAGGATAAATACAGTGCCAATTCCATGTATAATACCCCAGAACACACAACAGGATAAATACAGTGCCAATTCCATGTATAATACCCCAGAACACACAGCAGGATAAATACAGTGTCAATTCCATGTATAATACCCCAGAACACACAGCAGGATAAATACAGTGCCAATTCCATGTATAATACCCCAGAACGCACAGCAGATAAATACAGTGCCAATTCCATGTATAATACCCCCGAACACACAACAGGATAAATACAGTGCCAATTCCATGTATAATACCCCAGAACACACAACAGGATAAATACAGTGCCAATTCCATGTATAATACTCCAGAACACACAACAGGATAAATACAGTGCCAATTCCATGTATAATACCCCAGAACACACAACAGGATGAATACAGTGCCAATTCCATGTATAATACTCCAGAACACACAGCAGGATAAATACAGTGTCAATTCCATGTATAATACCCCAGAACACACAGCAGGATAAATAAGGTGCCAATTCCATGTATAATACCCCAGAACGCACAGCAGATAAATACAGTGCCAATTCCATGTATAATACCCCAGAACACACAACAGGATAAATACAGTGCCAATTCCATGTATAATACCCCAGAACACACAACAGGATAAATACAGTGCCAATTCCATGTATAATACCCCAGAACACACAACAGGATAAATACAGTGCCAATTCCATGTATAATACTCCAGAACACACAGCAGGATAAATACAGTGTCAATTCCATGTATAATACCCCAGAACACACAGCAGGATAAATAAGGTGCCAATTCCATGTATAATACCCCAGAACACACAACAGGATAAATACAGTGCCAATTCCATGTATAATACCCCAGAACGCACAGCAGATAAATACAGTGCCAATTCCATGTATAATACCCCAGAACACACAACAGGATAAATACAGTGCCAATTCCATGTATAATACTCCAGAACACACAGCAGGATAAATACAGTGTCAATTCCATGTATAATACCCCAGAACACACAACAGGATAAATACAGTGCCAATTCCATGTATAATACTCCAGAACACACAACAGGATAAATACAGTGCCAATTCCATGTATAATACCCCAGAACCCACAGCAGATAAATACAGTGCCAATTCCATGTATAATACCCCAGAACACACAACAGGATAAATACAGTGCCAATTCCATGTATAATACTCCAGAACACAAGACAGGATAAATACAGTGCCAATTCCATGTATAATACCCCAGAACCCACAGCAGATAAATACAGTGCCAATTCCATGTATAATACCCCAGAACACACAACAGGATAAATACAGTGCCAATTCCATGTATAATACCCCAGAACACACAACAGGATAAATACAGTGCCAATTCCATGTATAATACCCCAGAACCCACAGCAGATAAATACAGTGCCAATTCCATGTATAATACCCCAGAACACACAACAGGATAAATACAGTGCCAATTCCATGTATAATACCCCAGAACACACAACAGGATAAATACAGTGCCAATTCCATGTATAATACTCCAGAACACACAACAGGATAAATACAGTGCCAATTCCATGTATAATACCCCAGAACACACAACAGGATAAATACAGTGCCAATTCCATATATAATACCCCAGAACACACAGCAGGGTAAATACAGTGCCAATTCCATGTATAATACCCCAGAATACACAGCAGGGTAAATGCAGTGCCAATTCCATGTATAATACCCCAGAACACACAACAGGATAAATACAGTGCCAATTCCATATATAATACCCCAGAACACACAGCAGATAAATACAGTGTCAATTCCATGTATAATACCCCAGAACACACAGCAGATAAATACAGGGCCAATTCCATGTATAATACCCCAGAACACACAGAAGGATAAGTACAGTGCCAATTCCATATATAATACCCCAGAACACACAGCAGATAAATACAGTTCCAATTCCATGTATAATACCCCAGAACACACAGCAGATAAATACAGTGCCAATTCCATGTATAATACCCAGAACACACAGCAGGATAAATACAGTGCCAATTCCATGTATAATACCCAGAACACACAACAGGATAAATACAGTGCCAATTCCATGTATAATACTCCAGAACACATAACATGATAAATACAGTGCCAATTCCATGTATAATACCTATAATATTCTGTTGTAGAACTTTAATTGGTGTAGGTTTGGGGATGTTTAGGCCTTCCTTAAAATCCAGCAATGGTTGAACAGTTGGCACCAGGTCTAGTACTTGTTCTCTTTTAAAAAGATACCCACTGACTCATTTCTTCATTTTAATTTATCAGTATCATAGACCTGGTTAGACACAAAACAGCCCACCCACATTTAATTTACCTTTCTTTGTTGGTTGATATATGTAAAGGACAGTAAGTAATGTCAGCGCAAGAACTGCCAATAGAATTGCAACAACCACTTTTAGAAGTATGTCCCATCTCTGCTCTAGGGATAGAAAGACAGAGTTTCAAAATATTATCTTGCTACATACATTATAATACAATTCCCCTGCCCTAACAATATGGTTGGGAAGTCAAAAACTGCTTCAGTGTAACCTTAATGGGACATGGGTGCTTTAGGTGAGCTTTTTGTTGAGTTTGGGAGTAAATGTATGTTAGTGGGTTGTGGAGATGTAAATAAATGTACAGTTAGACAGCGATTGTGGGGCAGGTGGTTTATGTGTCACAACAGCTGTGAAAGTCAAAGTAAAAATTTTTTTTTTTTGTTATTGCCTTTAACTTCCTACATTGTTAAACTGACTAAAGCCTACCATGGATACATTATGAACAGCACTGTTTAATGGTCATTAGTTCCTACTGCTCAAGGAATTCTAGTCTGACATCTATGAATTGCTATAAGGAGATATAATTTGGGGAGAGGATAAGGACATTGTGTTACATGAATGAGAATGATTGTTATCTTGAATTTATCAGCTCAGAAATTTCCCTCATCTCTGCTGTGTTTTCTTTGGTAAGAAATAAAAGACTTTCATATAGTTCCTCTGCCTGGGGCGGATGTTGGAGGTTTTATAAAAAGAAAGTCCCTTTTTAAACAGTGTGCGACTGGAGGAGGCAGGAAGGGGTTAGGGAGGCGTACAGTATATCGGAGTTTCTTGTAGGTATCACTATATAAATGCAAACTCTAGGTATGTTTTAAGCAGCTGCCTGTAAGCAAACCTTTTCACCAAGGGCCATGATATTAAATGTTCAAAATAGGAACATCTCCCTTTTCAAGGCCTTTTATATCATCAACAACATTGAAGGTGCAAATGTGCAGAATGTTATACTTTGTGGCAGTCAAGAGAACATCTGCCGAGACTAGAGGAGATTTCATCATCAGCTTGTTATTTACTTCAGGGGCTGTCAGATTAAGGAATTCCCTGCCAAGAGAGGCATTCATGGGTGGGTTCACCCATTTCTATACCAAAGGATAGACTTGTATAGTGCCTCTGTCCAAATGTTGATCTAAAATTGGCAAAAATAGCTAAATAGGGACTTACAACCAAATTGCCACATTATGAAATAGTTCTCGCCTCTTCTCTGCATTGTGCCCAGCAGTTAGGGTTGCCACTTGGCCGGTAAAAATGATGGATGATCCCAATGTTATTAATAGGGAAAAAAAATTAATATATAGGAAGGTCAGTGATATGATCCCAATGTTATTAATAGGGAATAAAGATAAATATATAGGAAGGTCAGTGATCCCAATGTTATTAATAGGGAATAAAGATAAATATATAGGAAGGTCAGTGATCCCAATGTTATTAATAGGGAATAAAGATAAATATATAGGAAGGTCAGTGATCCCAATGTTATTAATAGGGAATAAAGATAAATGTATAGGAAGGTCAGTGATCCCAATGTTATTAATAGGGAATAAAGATAAATGTATAGGAAGGTCAGTGATCCCAATGTTATTAATAGGGAATAAAGATAAATGTATAGGAAGGCCAGTGATATGATCCCAATGTTATTAATAGGGAATAAAGATAAATATATAGGAAGGTCAGTGATATGATCCCAATGTTATTAATAGGGAATAAAGATAAATATATAGGAAGGTCAGTGATCCCAATGTTATTAATAGGGAATAAAGATAAATGTATAGGAAGGTCAGTGATATGATCCCAATGTTATTAATAGGGAATAAAGATAAATATATAGGAAGGTCAGTGATCCCAATGTTATTAATAGGGAATAAAGATAAATGTATAGGAAGGTCAGTGATATGATCCCAATGTTATTAATAGGGAATAAAGATAAATATATAGGAAGGTCAGTGATCCCAATGTTATTAATAGGGAATAAAGATAAATGTATAGGAAGGTCAGTGATATGATCCCAATGTTATTAATAGGTAATAAAGATAAATATATAGGAAGGTCAGTGATCCCAATGTTATTAATAGGGAATAAAGATAAATATATAGGAAGGTCAGTGATCCCAATGTTATTAATAGGGAATAAAGATAAATATATAGGAAGGTCAGTGATCCCAATGTTATTAATAGGGAATAAAGATAAATATATAGGAAGGTCAGTGATCCCAATGTTATTAATAGGGAATAAAGATAAATATATAGGAAGGTCAGTGATCCCAATGTTATTAATAGGGAATAAAGATAAATATATAGGAAGGTCAGTGATCCCAATGTTATTAATAGGGAATAAAGATAAATATATAGGAAGGCCGGTATTTTTTTTACAGAAAAGGTGGCAACCCTACCAGCAGTAGGAAGTGTGAGACTATAAATAAACATATAAATATGTTATCTTGTATGAATTATGCTCCTTTCTCAACAAAGAATGAGCTGCTATAATAAAAGATAACTATATGGAACATTGAAACCATGGCTTCTAGGGCCTCTACTATAATTAAGAATTTAATGTCCCATTATGGTAAACAAGGTGCAAGCTGGGGGTTCTGGGAGAGTGTTTGCATTCAATCTCAACAGCACATCTTAGAAGCACCTACAGGCACAACATAGACACCAAATTCAAGTAGGCACTATAATATATATGATTTATGTGGCTGCCAGTTTGTTCCTAGGGATCATATATGAGCCCTTGTATTGTATAATTAAAAAAATATATATTTTATTCACATGCGTTAATACCTTGTTGGAACTTTTCATGCTTGAGGCCCAAGCTGCCTGTGTATAAAGAAGGCTGCAATTCTTTAAATGGAGGCCCATGAGACCCATTGTTCTTTGGGTAGGTGTTGCTGACTGCAAGTAGGACGGGGTTGCTGACTGCAAGTGGGAGGGGGTGGGGTCTGTCTAGTTGGTTGTTGTCAATCCCCTACCCTTGGCTCAAGGCAGGTATGAGAGGAGAGGAGATTAAAGTTTATAAGGTGAGGTGGGGAGGAGAGGGGCCAGATAACCATTTCGTTTTTTTGTTTTTGATATTTTTAATGCCAGTTTACAGGATGGAATGGAGAAGGTTTTGGGTTCAGAGGCACAGCTAGCACATTGAGGTCAATGGCAATGGTTTGGTAGTGGGGTAGAAAAGAGTGTGCACCATGATCTGGTTTAAGAATTCCCTCTTTTTTAATTGGCGGAATGCAGCAGGACAGAGAAAGCACCAGAGGGTAGAGGCTATGCCCAGGCTAGCAGGCTGTGATCGTACGGTTAGGCTTGTGCGGAAACCTGGGGTATGTGGCGCCCTGAGAAGAGAGAAATGAGGGAGAGCAGGACAAATTGCTTTCCTTCTATTGTGTACTCATGGGCTTCTGTATCAGACTTCCTGTTTTCATCTTAAACCTCCAGGGCTAGGGCTTGAGCATGCTCAGTTTGCTCCTCTCTCTCCTATACTCCCCTCCGTGCTGTAATCTGAGCTCAGAGCTATGAGTGGGCAGGGAGAGACTCAGGCAGGAAGTGATGTCACACCAAACTAATATGGCAGCTACTATCCTAAACAAACAGAGAGAGCTTCTAGAGCTGTTTATTCAGGTATAGTAAAGCATTCTACAATAAATCTAGTGTTATAATTTGCACTATTGTGGCTAATCTATTGGCAATAAACTGCTTTGGTAGCTTTCCTTCTCCTTTAAAAAAATTACATGTGATGTCAACTGGGCCACATTTGGTGGAGGGGACTTAATATTCTAATAAATGTAATAAAATATTCTAATATAGCTGTGACCTCTGGTCCCTTTTATTTTCCACAAGTTTTGTTGTTCAGTCTGGTTATTTAATTTGAAGGTTTCATTGGTTAGATGGAAATATTTGTGAGCAGGAATATAGAAATGTCATATAACCTCAACGAAGGAAGCGAAATATCTGAACAATGTTTTCTGCCCACAATGCAACTTTTCTCCATAATTCTGCCATAATTGCAAGCGATACTTTCAAAATGTGGGGTCAATGCAGGCGATATGTAGAGATCACCTGGACCCTCAGTCACATTCCAGGGTGAAAACATTGGCACCAGGTCAGAGCACACCCAACAATAGCCTAAGATTGCTAAAACAGCTCAATGTTAGAATTATACATAAACTGCATAAAAACTTCAGACTCCAGAATTTTAAAGTAGGGAGACCAAAGTTTCAAATTTTTTTCTCTTAAACCAATATTACCATATCTAAAACCTATTGCTTGATGCTCGTTCTCATTATACTCTATTGACTGAAAGAGGCTAATACTCATATAAATTCTCCTGTATAGTCAACTAACCCTTGTTGTGTAGATTTGCTGCTTATGCAAGGAATTGAAGCCCCCCCATTACCTGACTTAGTGCTGCATCTGGTTGCCAGGGGGTTGATGGAGGCAAAGCCGTGACTGACCGGATTGGTGGCTCTGCAGGTATAAGAGACGCTGGCACTGTCAGGTAATAGAGTGACTTCTAAGACGCTGCTGTTGTTCTGTAAATATTCCCGGTTTTGGGTCCAGTTGTAGATCACATCATCTCCTCCCAGTGTCGTACAGTTGAGTGTAATCAAACAGCTGTCGTTCATCATAGGGGTTTCCGTCTGCCCAATCGATACATTGGTTATTGGTTCTGTAACAAGTGATATTGGGGATTAGGTACTAAACTGCTATTCTAAGCACTTTTGCAATGTCCATTTATTATTTATTGTCTTTTAATTCCAAGATATTAAGGGATACATGTATTGTTAATATGAATGAGTTTTGTTACAACAGCGCCACCTGCTGGTCAGTTTCCCACCAGTCTGACCACCAAGTAGTCAAGGAAGTTGTCAGGAGAGAGAAAGAGGCTGCTCTGATGTTCTTCTGCTTAGGAAAGATTTGAGAGAGGTTTCTAATTTTTTTTCCTAAGCAGAAGAACATCAGAGCAGCCTCTTTCTTTCTCCTGACAACTTCCTTGACTACTTGGTGGTCAGACTGGTGGGAAACTGACCAGCAGGTGGCGCTGTTGTAACAAAATTCATTCATATTAAGAGTACATGTATCCCTTAATATCTTAGAATTAAAAGAAAATAAATAATAAATGGACACGGCAAAAGTGCTTAGAATAACACTCTCATCAATTTTACATTCACTTATTTTTAAGGTTTATTTATCCTTTAAAGCCCGATGCAGCAAAAATTCCGAATATGAAAATCCACCATCTCAGACCTGGTGAGGTTGTGTATAAGTCAATGGCAGAGGTCCCTATCCTATTTGGAAGTTTCTGTGGCCTGCGCTGGAAATTGCCTGAAAATCCGAACAAAAATCAAAAAAAATTGGGTTTTTTGGTTAGGAGAAAGCCTGAAAAAATAGAGCAATTTGGCCGGTAAAAATGATGGATGATCCCAATGTTATTAATAGGGAAAAAAATTAATATATAGGAAGGTCAGGGATATGATCCCAATGTTATTAATAGGGAATAAAGATAAATATATAGGAAGGTCAGTGATCCCAATGTTATTAATAGGGAATAAGATAAATATATAGGAAGGTCCAGTGATCCCAATGTTATTAATAGGGAATAAAGATAAATATATAGGAAGGTCAGTGATCCCAATGTTATTAATAGGGAATAAAGATAAATATATAGGAAGGTCAGTGATCCCAATGTTATTAATAGGGAATAAAGATAAATATATAGGAAGGTCAGTGATCCCAATGTTATTAATAGGGAATAAAGATAAATATATAGGAAGGCCAGTGATCCCAATGTTATTAATAGGGAATAAAGATAAATATATAGGAAGGTCAGTGATCCCAATGTTATTAATAGGGAATAAAGATAAATATATAGGAAGGTCAGTGATCCCAATGTTATTAATAGGGAATAAAGATAAATATATAGGAAGGTCAGTGATCCCAGGAATAAAGATAAATATATAGGAAGGCCAGTGATCCCAATGTTATTAATAGGGAATAAAGATAAATATATAGGAAGGTCCGTGATCCCAATGTTATTAATAGGGAATAAAGATAAATATATAGGAAGGTCAGTGATCCCAATGTTATTAATAGGGAATAAAGATAAATATATATGAAGGTCAGTGATATGATCCCAATGTTATTAATAGGGAATAAAGATATAGGAAAACAAGAAAATCCGAACAAAAATCAAAAAAAATTGGGTTTTTTGGTTAGGAGAAAGCCTGAAAAAATAGAGCAATTTGGGGGAATAAACTCTGAAAAAAATTGAGTTTTTAACTGAACCAATTAAATCAAGCTTTTTTAATATTTAATAAGATCAAACTGTGGATTCTAGTTTTTTAATGTAAAAAATCAAAAAAATTTGGATTTTGATAAATAACACCCTAAGATTCCATATTGAAGGGCTCTTCTGTGCTGAATGGAAGTGGTACCCATTGGACAGTCTGACTTTGGATCATGCACCTCAGATCCACAATCTGACAGCCCGACAGTAGTGTGTGAAAGCCCCAATGTAAACAAGACAAATAATAATACATTATAGACAAAAGATAAAGCGGAGTACGGGGGGCCTAAAAATAAACATGGCGCAATGATCATAGAACTAATACTACTTCATACTTGTTTTTAGATAGTTTGTGTTACTAGAGATGAAAAAAAATGTTGCCGCGTTTCGCCCCGAGAAAATATCCCCCATAGATTCTATTGTATAGTTAAAAAAAAGTTGCGTTGTTTGAAAAAAAATTTCATGCATTTTCCTGCGAATCGAAACGGGTCACCTCCGCCCATCACTGTCTGTAACCCGTATAAAAACATTAAATAAAGAGTGAAGATAAATAAAAGCGTAGACGCCATTCAGCAAACAAGTCTGACGCGGATGGAATCAGCCCACTTGTGCGGAGGAAATTATTTTCAGAAAATGTTTTTTTCTAATAATAACAGGATCCTTTTATGTGGTTTAATGTCGGTGCTGTAGAGCAATCCGCACGTACTTCCTGACATGATAAACAAGACCCACGCTTCAGTTATATCGCACATACTCAAACAACCAAAAAGCTTAAAGAAACAGTAGACCCCCGTTGTGAATCACGAGTGCAATGAATCAGGCTGGTGCTAAACTTACGTTTTACGAAATGTATGTTTTTTGTTCTCTTGTGCTAAATAGACTGAACAAGAAAACTTCAGCTTCTCCAAGTTTGGCTAGACAATTAGATTCCCAGTGCACAGATAGTCCATAATGGAATTTTGTTTATCTTTAAAACAAAGCAGTCACAACAAAGGGTGTTATTAGGGAGAAAGAAGGAATGAGACCTCTCCAGGTTTGCTGCCTTTTATCTATGACTTTTATTTGTCTTTATATTATATAGTGATTAAAGTACCCCCTCTTGTAAAATATAAGGATATTATAAGTTACCAAGGAGTTTCTGTAACGATCGCCGCCCGGAGCAGGCCCAGGAGCTCCGGGCGGCGCGTCCATCTTCGCCGGCGTCGCTCCCAAAATGGCGGCGCCCATGGCCGCCACGTGGGTAGCGGCGCCGGGCGATGACGTCAGCGCGCCGACGTCGGCGCAAGAGCATCAATGACGTCAGAATGGCGCCAAATTTGAATATAAAAACGCCAACTAGACGCCAGAATGGCGCCCAAGAATAGGATTACTTTCCTGAAGCATATCCTGGGTTTCCTGTGTGCCTTATTGCCTAATCTTGTTCCTGCCTTGTATCCTGACCCTTTGCCTGGACTTTGGACTTTGTTTGTATTCTGCCTGCCTGTGAACTCTTGCCTGATCCTGACTACTCTCCGTTTAACCCTTTGGATACCGCGACCTTGTTCCCTCAAGAGGGCTTCCTCCTTGATCCAGACAACCTCCCTGGAGGGAGCTCCCGGCTCCCTGACATTATTCTTGGGCCATGGATCCTTCTGAGGAAGCCACACCTCATGTCGGACGAGCGCTCCGCGGACTGGCATCCCGCATGGAGGACTACGAAAACCAGCAGGTTCGCATTGGGCAAGCACTCGATGTCCTGCTGGCTCAAGTGCCTTCTGCGTCCTCCACTGCTCCACCTACTGGGGATCCCCCCATGGCGGCAGCCCCCACGAACACAAGCTACCCGACAGGTGAGCCTCGCATTCCACCTCCCCCTCGTTTCAGTGGGGACCCACAAGCCTGCAGGGGATTTGCCACGCAATGCCAAATTCAATTTGAGTTCCAACCCACACAGTTTCCAAGCGAGCGTTCCAAGGTGGGGTATGTGATGTCTCGATTGGAAGGCAAGCCACTGGAGTGGGCAACGTCTCTTTGGGAGAAGAATTCCCCGCTGACTTTTGATGTTAAAGACTTTCTCCAAGCTTTTCGTATAGTCTTTGATGCTCCAGGTCGGGTTACGAACGCCCCTGCCCGTCTCTTGCAGCTCCGGCAAGGAAGCCGCAGTGTCAATGAGTATGCTATAGACTTCCGAACACTGATGGCGGAGACTTCCTGGTGTGATGACGCTTACAAGGCTGTATACTACCAAGGCCTATCCATCCGCATCAAAGATGATCTCGTCTCCAGAGAGACTCCTGACACCCTGGAAGGGTTGATCGCTCTATCCATTAAGGTGGACACTCGTCTCAGAGAGCACCAGGTGGAGAGAGAGCGCAGTAGACGATTTTCTCCCATGTTGGCCCCTCGCTTTCAAAGGCCGATTCTGCAAACACCCGCTGTTCCTGTGACCCATGTGTCGACGTCTCCCTTGGAGGAACCCATGCAAGTAGGAAAGACTCGCCTCTCCGAGCAGGAAAGACTCCGAAGACGTATGGCAGGTCTCTGTTTATACTGTGGTGGGCATTCCCATTTTGCCAACGCCTGTCCTGCCAAAGCCAAGAGTTTTGTACCCCGAGGTATGTCTCAGGTTTCTCATGTAGGGGGCATCACTCGAGGTTCTCTGGAGAAGTATCAAGAAAATTCACGCAGGCTTCTCCTTCCTTTGCAGATTCACCTGGCAAGTAAGTCTATCTTCGAAAGGGCCTTCCTTGACTCCGGAGCGGATGGCAATTTCATGGATGCCTTTTTTGCCGAACGCATGAAGATTCCTCTGCTTCCATTGTCTTCTCCCCTGCGAATTACTGCCATAGATGACAAACCCCTGGAGTTTGAATTCGTCACAAAGTTCACGGCGGAACTATCTGTACAAGTTGGGGCGCTGCATCAAGAAAAACTTTCATTCTTCATCATCCCCTGTCCTTCTACTCCAGTGATATTGGGTCTTCCATGGTTACGTCTGCATAACCCCACCATAGACTGGTCCACTGGGCAGATCTCTCGTTGGAGTTTATTTTGCCTGCAACATTGCCTTCCGCCAAAGCCCCTCGAGAAGGTGAATGTCTCCTCTGCGGAATTAAAGACTTTGCCCTCCACTTACAAGGGATTTTCCGATGTGTTTTGTAAAAAGTCTGCAGAATTCCTTCCCCCACATCGCTCCTACGACTGTCCGGTTGAACTCCTGCCTGGAGCTATGCCCCCCAGAGGGCGCACCTACCCTCTCTCTCCTGCAGAGACTACCGCTATGAAGGAGTACATCCAAGAAAATCTCCAGCGGGGGTTTATCCGCCCTTCTACCTCTCCTGCAGGGGCTGGGTTCTTCTTCGTGGAGAAGAAGGACGGAGGCCTTCGGCCTTGTATAGACTATCGGGGTCTGAATAAGATCACCGTGAAAAACAGATACCCTCTGCCCCTGATTGCCGAGCTCTTTGACCAGCTGAAAGGGGCAAAGATTTTCTCCAAGTTGGATCTCCGGGGGGCCTACAACCTCATTCGCATCCGGGAGGGTGACGAATGGAAGACGGCATTCAACACTCGGGATGGGCACTATGAATATCTCGTTATGCCCTTCGGCCTATGCAATGCCCCTGCCGTCTTCCAGGAGTTTGTGAATGATGTGTTCCGAGATCTCCTAGGAAGGTTCGTAGTCGTATACTTGGACGACATCCTGATCTTTTCCAAGGACCTTGAAAGTCATCGCTCCCAGGTGAAGGAGGTACTCTCTCGTCTGAGGAAGAACTCTCTCTTCGCCAAGTTGGAGAAGTGTGTTTTCGAGGTATCCAAGATCCCCTTCCTAGGATACATTATCTCTCCAGAGGGATTTGAGATGGACCCCGTGAAAGTGTCGGCCATCCAGGAGTGGCCTCTCCCACTGAGTACCAAAGCAATCCAGAGATTCATCGGATTTGCTAATTATTATCGACAGTTCATCCGGGGGTTCTCTTCCCGCATTGCACCTATCCTGGCCCTCATCCGAAAAGGGGGTAAACCCAGCCTGTGGCCTCCATCTGCTATAGAAGCTTTTCAGTCCTTGAAAGAGGCCTTCACGTCCGCTCCTGTTCTTCGACATCCCAATCCTGCACTACCCTTCTGCATCGAAGTTGATGCTTCTGAAGTCGGAGCCGGAGCTATCCTGTCTCAGAGACATTCCTCTGATGGAAAATTGCACCCCTGTGCGTTTTTCTCCAAGAAGTTCTCATCCGCAGAGCAGAACTATGACGTCGGGAATCGAGAACTCTTGGCAGTCAAGCTTGCCCTTGAAGAATGGCGTCACCTCCTGGAGGGTTCTGAAATTCCTGTCCAGATTTTCACTGATCACAAGAATCTGGAGTTCATACAGTCCCTCAAGAGGCTAAATCCCAGACAAGCCAGGTGGGCCCTTTTCTTTTCCCGATTTAACTTTGTTTTGACTTATCGCCCAGGTTCCAAAAATCTGAAGGCCGACGCCTTGTCTCGTAGCTTCACTCCGGTGGACCGTGACCCTGAGAGACAGGAACCAATCATTCCACCAGTCAAGATCATTGCCTCTCTGTATCCCCAATTTGCCGACCAGATTCTGGCTGGGCAGTCCTCGGCTCCTCAAGATACTCCGATTGGCATGGCCTTCGTCCCTCCAGAACTTCGCCTGGCCATCCTGCAACAAACCCACTGCTCCAGGCAAGCTGGACATCCTGGTTCGGCTAAGACCCTTGAACTCTTGAGGCGCCTAGTCTGGTGGCCTGATATCCGCAAGGATGTAAAGGACTTTGTGGCTGCTTGTAATGTCTGCGCCACTTCTAAGCCTAGCCATTCCCGCCCCAGTGGGTTGTTACAGCCTTTGCCGGTACCCTCTCGTCCATGGACGCACCTCTCTATGGACTTTATTGTCGAACTTCCTCCCTCCGGTGGGAATACTGTGATCTGGGTTGTTATTGACCGCTTCTCCAAAATGGCCCATTTCATCCCTCTGAAGAAGTTGCCCTCTGCGGTGGAGTTGTCCCAGCTATTTATCCAGTACATCTTCCGCCTGCATGGTTTCCCGGTGGAGATCGTCTCCGATAGAGGCACCCAGTTTACTGCCAAGTTCTGGCGTTCCTTATGCAAAGACCTGGGAATTGTTCTTCAGTTTTCTTCTGCATACCACCCGCAAACGAATGGGGCAGCTGAACGTGTCAACCAAGCCCTGGAGCAGTTCCTGAGGAACCACGTATCCCTCTGCCAGGATGACTGGTCTGATCTCCTCCCATGGGCGGAATTCGCTCATAATAATGCTTGTCATTCCTCTACAGGAAGGTCTCCGTTCATGTCGGTGTATGGTCAGCATCCTCAAGCTTTTCCCCAAGACTTTGTGCTATCTGACGTCCCGGCTGCTGACGACTCCGCAGCCCATATGTCTGCTATTTGGGCTGCGACCAAGTTGAACCTAGAGAAGAGTGCTCTTGTTCATAAGACTTTCGCGGATCGTCGTCGAAGATCCTCTCCTCTCTACAAGGTGGGTGATAATGTCTGGCTCTCTTCCAGGAATATCCGGTTGAAGATACCATCTCCCAAGTTGGGTCCAAAATTCGTGGGTCCATTTCCCATCTTGGAGATAATCAACCCTGTGGCTGTCAGACTCCAGCTTCCACCAGAGATGAGAATCCCCAACGTGTTCCACGTGTCTCTGGTGAAACCCGCCATCACCAACCGGTTCTCTGGCGGTCAGTCTCCTCCTCCTGCCATCTCAGTGGAGGGTCAACTCGAGTACGAGGTGGAGAAAATCCTAGACTCCAGAATCTCCAGAGGGTCCCTTCAGTACCTCATTCAGTGGAAGGGCTTTGGCCCTGAAGAATGCTCCTGGGAAGGACACCGTGATGTTCACGCTCCTCGTCTGGTGAGGGAGTTCCATTCCAAGTTTCCCCAGAAGCCAAGTCCTGGTGGTCCAGAGGCCCCCCGTGAGGGGGGGGGTACTGTAACGATCGCCGCCCGGAGCAGGCCCAGGAGCTCCGGGCGGCGCGTCCATCTTCGCCGGCGTCGCTCCCAAAATGGCGGCGCCCATGGCCGCCACGTGGGTAGCGGCGCCGGGCGATGACGTCAGCGCGCCGACGTCGGCGCAAGAGCGTCAATGACGTCAGAATGGCGCCAAATTTGAATATAAAAACGCCAACTAGACGCCAGAATGGCGCCCAAGAATAGGATTACTTTCCTGAAGCATATCCTGGGTTTCCTGTGTGCCTTATTGCCTAATCTTGTTCCTGCCTTGTATCCTGACCCTTTGCCTGGACTTTGGACTTTGTTTGTATTCTGCCTGCCTGTGAACTCTTGCCTGATCCTGACTACTCTCCGTTTAACCCTTTGGATACCGCGACCTTGTTCCCTCAAGAGGGCTTCCTCCTTGATCCAGACAACCTCCCTGGAGGGAGCTCCCGGCTCCCTGACAGTTTCATGACCATATAAAAACACGAGGCTATGGAACTCCAAGGTAACTTCTAATATCCTCATATTTTGCAACTGGGGGCACTTTATTTATTATAATACACAAGTTTCAGTGAGTCATGTGACAGAAATGACATCAGAACTCACCGTTTATAACTGATGACATCAGAACTCACCGTTTATAAGGATATAATTTACAAGATATTCATGTCTTTTGTGTATTATATACTATATAAAGTATATACTGTATATATAGTGAATAAAGTACCCCTTATTGTAAAATATAAGGATATTATAAATCAGGGTTGGACTGGCACGGCGGGATACCGGGAAAAACCCTGGTGGGCCCCGGCCCTCATGGCCCCCCACTGGGCCAGACCCCCTCTCCTGATCTCCTGATCCTAAAATAAAAACCAATCTGGGGCACCACACAACTGTGTGCGGCTCTGTGTGCATATGTGCTCCGTGCAGCTCCGATTGCGCATGCGCTTCTTGTGCACATGTGCAGCTTTGTGTGGAGTCGGGATAGGGGGTAAAGGGGGTACAGAGGGGGGCCCTGGAAAGCAAGTCCCGGTGGGCCCCGAAACCCCCAATCCGACCCTGTTATAAGTCACCAAGGAGTTTCATGACAATATAAAAGCACAAGGCCGAAGGCCTTCAGTCAACAACAATTTCTTAGTCCCACCTCCTCATATCATCTTGTAATTACAGCAAATAAACATACCGTAAACTTTTATATGGAATTTGTCAAGTTCAAGTTCTCCATCTCCTTCTTCTATGATGATATAACGTCCCTCGTGCTTTCTCTGCACCCTGAGAATCTCAAATACCATCTTACTGGTGTTGAATCTGAATGGAACCTCATTGGAAACATATTTCTCCTTGTTCTTTGGATCATACAGTAATATTTTGGTCCTGGCATTGTTCGTCACTTTCTTCAGCCAGTGTTTCAGATTGGGATTTGTGATATTAGAAGGAAGATAGAGAGGCTTGCCGATGGTCCCTTTTATTGTCTTGTACTCTTTGTCCTGTCCATTGTAATTAGTACAACCTTTATGGGAGAAAGAATAAAAAAGGGCTCAGTTAGAACCACATTGCAAGACTAGGGAATGGGATAAGAGAGTTTTTGGGTTAAAGCTTCCTTTTTGGGCCAACATTTGGTCAACATTCCTGTAGGTCCTAGCAAGGTTCTACATTAAGCGTTGTCTTATCAGCTATCTTTCTATATAGCCAGTAAAGTATACAAGTATTCTCCCTAAATATCCACCTAACTGA
Organism: Xenopus laevis; assembly: GCF_017654675.1. Classification (NCBI taxonomy): domain Eukaryota; kingdom Metazoa; phylum Chordata; class Amphibia; order Anura; family Pipidae; genus Xenopus; species Xenopus laevis. The sequence goes on along the minus strand of NC_054386.1, from coordinate 98,861,923 downwards.
CCTTTAGGAAGGACTATCCAGGAGATCATATAAGTTCCTAACCAAAATGGCTTTCTAGGTGGCCACCACCAATCCATTGCTTAAGGTCCAAAGTGGCTCAGGGCTTCTAGTCCTGGAACCTCTTCCTCAGCAAGGACAATCAAGTTATGGCTCTCCATACTAAGAAATGACTTGATAGGTAACATAGTAACATAGTAACATAGTAACATAGTAAGTAAGCAAAAAACCCATCTGAAGCCTCTCCAATTTGCCTTAGAGGGGGAAAAATTCCTTCCTGATTCCAAAATGGCAATCGGACTAGTCCCTGGATCAACTTGGACTATGAGCTATTTCCCATAACCCTGTATTCCCTTACTTGCTAAAAAGCCATCCAACCCCTTCTTAAAGCTATCTAATGTATCAGCCTGTACAACTGATTCAGGGAGAGAATTCCACATCTTCACAGCTCTCACTGTAAAAAAAACCCCTTCCGAATATTTAGGTGGAACCTCTTTTCTTCTAATCGGAATGGGTGACCTCGTGTCAGCTGGAAAGACCTACTGGTAAATAAATCATTAGAGAGATTATTATATGATCCCCTTATATATTTATACATAGTCATCATATCACCCCTTAAGCACCTCTTCTCCAGCGTGAACATCTCCAATTTGGCCAGTCTTTCCTCATAGCTAAGATTTTCAATGCCTTTTACCAGCTTAGTTGCCCTTCTCTGTACCCTCTCTAATTCAATAATGTCCTGTTTGAGTGATGGAGACCAAAACTGTACGGCATATTCTAGATGGGGCCTTACCAGTGCTCTATACAGTGGAAGAATGACCCCCTCCTCCCGTGACTCTCTGCCCCATTTAATACAGCTCAAGACCTTATTTGCGCTTGATGCTGCTGACTGGCATTGCTTGCTACAGACAAGTTTATCATCTACAAGGACTCCAAGCTCCTTTTCCATAATGGATTTGCCTAGTGCAGTCCCATTAAGGGTATAAGTGGCTTGGATATTGTTACATCCCTGGTGCATGACTTTACATTTATCAACATTGAATCTCATTTGCCACTTAGCTGCCCAGATTGCCAGTTTGTCAAGATCCTGTTGCAAGTGCCACATCCTGGATGGAATTAATTGGGCTGATAATTTTGTGTCATCTGCAAACACTGATACATTACTTACAACACCCTCCCCTGAGTCATTAATGAACAAGTTAAATAAAAGTGGACCCAATACTGAGCCCTGGGGGACCCCACTAAGAACCTTACTCCAAGTAGAGAATGTCCCATTAACAACCACCCTCTGTACCTGATCCTGTAGCCAGTTTCCTATCCACGTGCAAACGACTTCATTAAGCCCACAGACCTTAGTTTAGAAAGCAGTCGTTTGTGGGGCACAGTATCAAACGCTTTGGCAAAATCCAAAAAGATCCCATCTACTGCCCCCCCACTATCCAGAATCTTACTTACCACATCATAAAATGCAATCAAATTCGTCTGACATGACCTATCCTTCATAAAGCCATGCTGATTGTTGCTCATAATGCCATTCATTAGGACAAAATTTTGAATGTGATCCCTTAACAAGCCTTCAAATAATTTGCCCATCACAGATGTCAAGTTTACTGGCCTATAATTGCCAGGCTGAGATCGTAATCCCTTTTTAAATATTGGAATAACATCAGCTTTTCTCCAATCCATAGGCACCATACCAGATGACAGTGAATCTGAGAAAATCAGAAATAAGGGCTGGTCTAAAACTGAACTAAGCTCTCTTAGAACCCGGGGGTGTATGCCATCAGGCCCTGGAGCCTTGTTTACATTAATTTGTATTAAAGCTTTTTGAATCATATCCTGAGTCAGCCACTGACTAGATTGAGCTGAACCATTCGTGCAGTTATTAAGTGAGCCTGTGAACTCACACTCCTCTATTGTATACACTGATGAAAAGAACTGATTTAACACATTTGCCTTATCTGTATCTGTTACAACCATACTGGTACCATTATTTAATGGAGCAACACTCTCAACCTGCAACTTTTTACTATTAATATATTTAAAAAACTTTTTAGGGTTAGTTTTCACCTCCACCGCAATTAACTCTTCATTTCTTTTCTTAGCCTTCCGGATTGCTGATTTACACATTTATTACAGTGTTTATATTCATTAAATGCAGCTTCTGTCCCTACAGATTTGTAGTTTTTAAATGCCTTTCTCTTCTTTCCCATTAACATCTTTACCTCTGTATTAAGCCACACAGGATGATTCTTAGAGCTTCTACGTTTAGTCCTTAAGGGAATAAATTGAGAACAGTAATGATTTAATATCATTTTAAAGGACAACCATTTCTGTTCTGTGTTTTTAGCTGAAAACCTAATGCCCCAATTAATGCTCTGTAGGGCAGCCCTCAAGGCACTAAAATTAGCTTTGGCAAAATTCATGGTTTTTGTTGCCCCAGTATATTTTTGTTTTTTGCACCAGACATTAAATGATATAACATTATGGTCACTATTACCCAGGGGTTCAATGACTTGCACATTTGCTATAAGTTCTGGGTCATTTGAGATCACTAAATCAAGAATAGCATTTTTTCTGGTTGGCTCCTCAACAACCTGTGCTAAAAAACTGTCATGCAATAAGTTTATAAACTTGTTCCCATTAACTGATCTGGCAGTACCGTTGCTCCAGTCAATATCTGGGTAATTAAAATCCCCCATTCTCATTACTTTACCTAAACTAGCAGCCTTTTCTATTTGCATTAGGAGCTTTGTCTCTTCCTCCTCACTTACATTAGGGGGTCTATAGCGACTCCTACAATTAATTTGCTGGATTCTTTACAATTGGTGAAGAACTCCACCCATACGACTTCTGGCCCCTCATTTTCTAACATATCCTCCTCCTTTATATGAGCTTTTAAATCCTGCCTAACATACAGACATACCCCTCCTCCTTTTCTATTGCCTCTGTCCCTCTGAAACAAAGTATAGCCACTGATATTTACTGCCCAGTCATGCGACTCATTCAGCCATGTTTCGGCCACACCAATCACATCATATTTTCCTTCCATCACCAGCAGCTCCAGCTCTCCCATTTTACCAGTCAGACTTCTTGCATTTGTAAACATACATTTAATACTGGCACCATATTGAACATATGACATGTGGTCCTCCCTATCCTTAACAGTATCCCCAGCCAAATCTCCTCCCCCATTTTCCCTTTCTTTGCCCACTATCTCATCTAACCTGTCTACCACTGAATCTTTTACGGAACCCTCCCCCCCCCACACCTAGTTTAAAATCTCCTCCAACCCTCTAGCCATCTTCTCTCCCAAAACAGCTGCCCCATCATCATTGAGGTGCAGCCCATCCCTAGCAAAGAGGTGTAATTCTTTTATGGGCTGAGTGCCTTCTTGGCAGAAGTGGATCCCTTTTGAATGAACATTTTCCCATACAAACAAGGTATGTGGGATAACACAGGTCATAAGTTTCATTCAGAAATAAAAGTAGTAGACAAAGTATAGACTGGCCAAATCCCATAAATATATTAAGTTTACTCATGGACTGAACGTACATTTACCATCAGACCTTGTCAGGATAGGTATTCCCACAACAACCATCAGTGCGCTACAGGAGGAACAGCTGTTGGGGCCACTTTATTTCTGTAGCACTTTTAACCAAAATTCAATATATGTCCCAGGGGTCCTACGTGTTCCACTCTAGTGAATCCCACAGGAAAGAGAAGGTTTCTGAAAGCAGGCCTGTGTATTTTTTGTTGCTAAGAACATTTCAGAAGGAACAGCCCCCTATTTGCTCATATCCTGTACAGAGAGATACTATACAAATATACCAGCATAGGTATTCCCTGTACTAAGCACAATTCAGTGGGAACAGGCCCCTAAGTTTACTCATAGTCTGTACAGAGAGAGCCCATAAAACTATGGCAGCATAGGTATTCCCCTGTACTAAGTACAATTCAGCAGGAACAGTCCCCTAAGTTTGCTCATAGTCTGTACAGAGAGATCCCATAAAACTATGGCAGCATAGGTATTCCCCTGTACTAAGCACAATTCAGCAGGAACAGTCCCTAAGTTTGCTCATAGTCTGTACAGAGAGATCCCATAAAACTATGGCAGCATAGGTATTCCCCTGTACTAAGCACAATTCAGCAGGAACAGTCCCCTAAGTTTGCTCATAGTCTGTACAGAGAGATCCCATAAAACTATGGCAGCATAGGTATTCCCCTGTACTAAGCACAATTCAGCAGGAACAGCTCCTAAGTTTGCTCATAGTCTGTACAGAGAGATCCCATAAAACTATGGCAGCATAGGTATTCCCCTGTACTAAGCACAATTCAGCAGGAACAGTCCCCTAAGTTTGCTCATAGTCTGTACAGAGAGATCCCATAAAACTATGGCAGCATAGGTATTCCCTGTACTAAGCACAATTCAGCAGGAACAGTCCCTAAGTTTGCTCATAGTCTGTACAGAGAGATCCCATAAAACTATGACAGCATAGGTATTCCCTGTACTAAGCACAATTCAGCAGGAACAGTCCCCTAAGTTTGCTCATAGTCCGTACAGAGAGATCCCATAAAACTATGGCAGCATAGGTATTCCCTGTACTAAGCACAATTCAGCAGGAACAGTCCCTAAGTTTGCTCATAGTCTGTACAGAGAGATCCCATAAAACTATGGAAGCATAGGTATTCCCCCGTACTAAGCACAATTCAGCAGGAACAGCCCCTAAGTTTGCTCATAGTCTGTACAGAGAGATCCCATAAAACTATGACAGCATAGGTATTCCCTGTACTAAGCACAATTCAATAAGATTTAGGGATGTTTTCTCATAGCCTGCACACAGCGATACCTTTAAAACACTGCCAGTAATTCAGCTGTACAAAGTACAACGCTACTAGACAGTTTAAAGGTACAGTGGCCTCTTAAAAAGATTATTACCCTCAGTGGATCATAGGGAACCAATATAGCATATCTTCCCATATGTATAAATACAAATATACAGAGAAGGAATGTTGTGGGCACACAATAAGCTATACCCTCATACTGTACTGTCTAAGGGAATCAATATGGCACCTCCCTCCTCCCATATGTATAAATACAAATATACAGAGAAGGAATGTTGTGGGCACACAATAAGCTATACCCTCATACTGTACTGTCTAAGCCAAGCTCTACTGATCATTAATCTATGTTTAGCCAATTAACATGCGTGTTCTTCTAAGGGCTTTATACAATATTAAGAAGTGAGACTGGTACTTACCATAGTCTAGAGACAGGAGGAGGAGGAGGAGGAGGAGGAGGCAGTAGCTGAAGCAACACATAACTGTGGCACAAACTGCTGTAACACCGAGCTCTGTACAACAGCTATGAAGGCTTTTCCTGTAAGTATGAGAAAAAAATGTCCCATTATGTCAGATACAGTTTTGCATAAACAAACATGAAATGCTTTCTTTTATTCTCCCCACATGCTACTTCCACCTTATCAAATAATTAGAGGAAATACCTGTGATATCATTTATATGAAATGATTGCTCAGTCCTTTTGTAATGAGCGTGAGTCATACAGTCAGCCAACACTGAATCAATAGGGAGCCCCCGTTACTACATGGGCCGAAGAAAAGACCACGCAGGGGACTTCCAACCTGAGATAATCCCTTGGGTTAATTACAGAATGACACTGTGAAAGTTAAAGGGCTGGAAACTACATAAAGTGATAATTATGGACAATTAACTTCTGAGAGTATAATGTATATATATATGGTTGTTTACCCTTAAAGGAAAAGTAAACCTTTAATACAAGTGAATGTAAAATTGATGAGGGTGCTAATCTAAGCACTTTTGTCATTTACATTCATTATTTTTTTTTTCATTCCAAGATATTAAGGGATACATGTACTGTTAATATGAATGAATTTTGTTACAACAGCGCCACCTGCTGGTCAGTTTCCCACCAGTCTGACCACCAAGTAGTCAAGGAAGTTGTCAGGAGAGAGAAAGAGGCTGATGTTCTTCTGAAAGATTTGAGATTTTTTTCCTAAGCAGAAGAACATCAGCCTCTTTCTTTCTCCTGACAACTTCCTTGACTACTTGGTGGTCAGACTGGTGGGAAACTGACCAGCAGGTGGCGCTGTTGTAACAAAATTCATTTTTAGAATAGCGCTCTCATCAATTTTACTTTCACTTATTTTAAAGGTTTATTTATCCTTTAATGCTGCTTATTTCAAGCACAAGGAAGTCTTTTATAGACTAAAACATGGCTGTGTCATTGGTTCACCTGTATGTATAATAGTAGTGGACCTTTACATGGAAAGAAGGAAATCTGTATAATTGTGCCTAAATAAAGATGGAATAAAAAAAAAAAAAAAAAAAGAATCCGAGCAACTGTCAACTGCTTCTTTGTCTCTGATTTCTGTGTTTTATACAACTGAAGTTCAAAATGTGGCCACTAGGTGTCAGTATTGCACTTATATGTACAGTGTAAGGTTGGCCCTAACTGTCATCTCTATGGGGCAGCCACCATTTACATGAACTGCTTTATTTTCCGCTTCTTCTCTTCCAGACTTGTCAGCTCTTCTGGGATGGAAGTGATTAAGGGGAAATATAATAATTCTGCATTTCTTTTTCATTTTCCCAAAGTGCTCAGAGCATTCCCTGGCACATCAGATACCTCCCCGCGTTCAGCTGGCACAGCTCCCGGTTAATCCTGGCCAACGGCAGCCACTTAAAGAGGAAGTGTAATTCTCCATTATTTAGTAACGAGTGACAATATGGGGCTGCCGTCTTCAGAATTGATTATTGTGATCGGTTTCCAAGAAATTCTGAGGAGAATGTTGGAAGGGTTACTGCCTGCTCTGCTGTCATTTTCTCTACAGAACTAAAGATTGGTAGCACTAGATTATATATATAAATACGTTACTAAAAATGTATGTCATTGACTGTTGGACTTTACTGTGTGAGTGACTGTTATTCCTTCCTGTGTAAGTGACTGTTGTACCTTCTTGTGTGACTGATGGTTGGACCTTCCTGTAGCAGCAGCTATTGGACCTTCCTGTGTAAGTGACAGTTGAAGGTCCCTGTATGATTGTTGTACCTTCCTGTGTGAGTGACTACTTTACCCCCCCTGTGTGAGTGACAGTTTTACCTCCCTGTGCAAGTGACTGTTTTACCTCCCTCTTTGAGTGTCTGTTTTACCTTCCTGTTTGAGTTACTGTTTTACATCCCTGTGTGAGTAATTGTTTTACCTTCCTGTTTGAGTGACTGTTTTACCTCCCTGAGTGAGTGATTGTTTTACCTTCCTGTTTGAGTGACTGTTTTACCTCCCTGAGTGAGTGATTGTTTTTCCTCCCTGTGTGAGTGACTGCTGTAACTTTCTGTGTAAGTGACTGTTTTACCTCCCTCTGTGAGTGACTGTTTTACCTCCCTGTGTGAGTGACTGCTGATCCTTCTTGTGTGACTGACTGTTTTACCTTCCTGTGTGAGTGACTGCTGTAACTTTCTGTGTGAGTGACTGTTTTACCTCCCTGTGTAAGTGACTGCTGTAACTTTCTGTGTGACGACTGTTTTATCTCCCTGTGTGAGTGACTGCTTTACCTCCCTGTTTGAGTGATTGTTTTACATCCCTGTGTGAGTAATTGTTTTACCTCCCTGTGTGAGTGACTGTTTTACCTTCCTGTTTGAGTGACTGTTTTACCTACATGTGTGAGTAACTTTTTTACCTCCTTGTTTGAGTGACTGTTTTACCTCGCTGAGTGAGTGACTGTTTTTCCTCCCTGTGTGAGTGACTGCTGTAATTTTCTGTGTGAGTGACTGTTATACCTCCCTGTGTGAGTGACTGTTTTACCTCCCTGTGCAAGTGACTGTTTTACCTCCATGTGTGAGTGACTGCTGTACCTTTCTGAGTGAGTGACTGTTTTACCTCCCTGTGTGAGTGACTGCTGATCCTTCTTGTGTGAGTGACTGTTTTACCTCCCTGAGTGAGTGACTGTTTTTCCTCCCTGTGTGAGTGACTGTTATACCTCCCTGTGTGAGTGACTGTTTTACCTCCCTGTGTAAGTGACTGCTGTAATTTTCTGTGTGAGTGACTGTTTTACCTCCCTGAGTGAGTGACTGTTTTTCCTCCCTGTGTGAGTGACTGCTGTAATTTTCTGTGTGAGTGACTGTTTTACCTCCCTGTGTAAGTGACTGCTGTAATTTTCTGTGTGAGTGACTGTTTTACCTCCCTGTGTGAGTGACTGCTGATCCTTCTTGTGTGAGTGACTGTTGGATGTTCCAATGTCAGTGTATGTTGACACGAGCAAACAGTGTTTCTTTTATTACAATACCTGCAACTTTATATCTATCAAAGCTGTCATTTTGAAGATTTTCTAAAAATATATTTTTTCGCATTTAGAATGATTTATTATTTTGTGCTGCACCTTTCCAGTCTACAATTTAAACTCTTATCTGGTTGCTAGGACACCCCGGCAACCAGTTATAAAGTTAAGTAATACGTATTTTAACAATAAACCTCTACTGTTTACATTCTACGCTAGAGTCTGTCAGAAGTAAAAAAATGAAATGAACAAAGTCAGCTGCAAGTCTTAGAAGATCAACACCATGAGCAAATCAAAACTACATTGTTATGTGAACTTCCCCTTTAAAGAGCGTATGCTTCAGATTGGGGCTGTTAATCCTTGAGAGAATTCCTTTAAAACTATTATGTAAAGTTTTCTGCTTGTCCGCTAGGTGGCGCTGTGTATTAAGGAAACGTTCTGCTGCTCGGTTGGCTGGTGTAGTTGGAGACAATAGAATATCTACTCAATATGGGGACCTCAAAAGTGGTCTAGGAATTCCCTTCCTACTGCATCTTACATTAAGGGGTATAAAGACCAAGCAGCTAGAGGTGATAATAGATTATACAAATGCAGGTAGTCCTCAGTGTCTACATAACTCACCAGATGAATGAAGAGGCCCAGGTGCACCGCCCGGAGCCTTCAGCAAAGGGAGCTCAAAAACCAGAAAACTGTAGAGCAGGCACTCGAGTAAAGGCCATATTCGACCACCAGCCAGAAAATGTAAAAAAAAATTTTTTATAATGTCATAAATACAGCCGTACGCGTTTCATGTTATCAACACTTAGTCATAGGTTACTGTTCACAATATTTAAACATCAGTTAACCAATCCCATTTTTACTTAAATGTTCTGCCTGGTGGAAGACGGCCCTTACTCGAGTGCCTGCTCTGTGTTAATGATTGTTGTACCTCCCTGTGTGAGAAAATGTTGTACCTTCCTTTTAGTGACTGTTGTACCTTCCTGTTTCACAGATTTCTTTACCTTAATGTATGAATGACTGTTGTACCTTCCTATAGTGCATTTTCCTGTATGAGTTTTCCTTTTAGTGACTGTTGTACCTCCCTGTTTTAGTCACTGTTGAACCTCTCTGTGTGAGTGACTGTTATACCTTCCTGTGTAAGTGACTGTTGTACCTTCCTGTGTTAGTGACTGATATACCTTCCACTTTGAGTGATTTGTAAACCACACTGGTAACTGTTGTACTTCCTGTGAGACTGACTGCTTTACCTAACTGTGTGAGTGATTGTTGTACTTCCTGTGTAACTGACTGGTTTACTTTACTTTGTGGAGTAACTGTTGTACTTCCTGTGAGACTCACTGCTTTACCTTACTGTGTGAGTGATTGTTGTACTTCCTGTGTAACTGACTGGTTTACTTTACTTTGTGGAGTAACTGTTGTACTTCCTGTGAGACTGACTGCTTTACCTAACTGTGTGAGTGATTGTTGTACTTCCTGTGTAACTGACTGGTTTACTTTACTTTGTGGAGTAACTGTTGTACTTCCTGTGAGACTCACTGCTTTACCTTACTGTGTGAGTGATTGTTGTACTTCCTGTGTAACTGACTGGTTTACTTTACTTTGTGGAGTAACTGTTGTACTTCCTGTGAGACTGACTGCTTTACCTTACTGTGTGAGTGATTGTTGTACTTCCTGTGTAACTGACTGCTTTACTTTACTTTGTGGAGTAACTGTTGTACTTCCTGTGAGACTCACTGCTTTGCCTTACTGTGTAAGTGACTGTTGTACTTCCTGAGTGACTGACTGCTTTACCTTACTGTGTGAGTCAGTGTTTTACTTCATGTGGGACTGACTATTTTACCTTACTGTCTGAGTGACTGTTGTACTTTCTGTGAGACTCACTGCTTTACTTTACTGTGTTAGTCACTGTTGTACTTCATGTGTAACTGACTGCTTTACTTTCCTGTGTGAGTGACTGTAGTGCTTCCCAGTGCAAGTGGCTGTTGTACCTTACAATATGAGTAACTGTCCAGTATCAGTAAATGGATTGTTTGAATGTTGTACCATAACTGTGTGAGTAATTGTTGCACCCTCTTGTATTAGAAACTATTATAATACCCAGTGTGAGTAATTATTGTACCTTAGTTAATGAGAGATTGTTGTACTTCCTTGTGTGCATGATGGAGAAGATGTTGCCTTGTTTAGAGTGCTTTATATATAAGTAAGGGCAAGGATAAAGACAAGGAGGGAGTGTTGGAAGGGTTACTGCCTGCTCTGTTCTCATTTTTCCCTTTTAATAATAGGGGTTGATAGCACTAGATAGGTGCCTTATATATACTGTATATGGACAGAGACAAGAGGAAAGTGTTGGATGGGTTACTGCCTGCTCTGTTCTCATTTCCCTACAGGGATTGGTAGTACTACATAAGCATCTAATATACAGGGACAGAGATAAGGAGAAACAGTTTGATGAGATTTGCCTGCTCTCCTAAAATAAAGATACTACTGTATATTTTTTATATATAGAGTAAATATAGTAAAATATCAAATATAAAGTAAAAACCCCAAAGTGTCTGAAGCTGATTCTCACCTCCCCTCCTGTCTGTTTGCAGTTGGTCGTTATTAATGCGGGTTGATCAGGAAATTGCATGGATCTATATCAGTTCAGCTTACAGTGCCAGTCAAACAGATGTTTGTGGGATGCATCAGCTTAATTGCGCCAATGTGTGCCAACTCTCTGATTGCACCGCATCAGAACTGCCCTGCCAAATTCTCCCAATGCATTTCTTGTACAGTGAATCAAATTGGGGTTTCTTTCTCCTAATGTGCCCTAAATAACTATAAGAAGAACTTCCACGCAAATATTACAGTGCGGTCTGATCTCTGGATAATAATGAATGTGCTGACTGGCCCACATGCTGGTTTATATTAAAGGGTAAGTAAACCCTTAAAATAAGTGATGAGGGGGCTATTCTAAGCACTTTTGCAATGCACAATTTTTTTTTAATTCCAAGATATTAAGGGATACATGTACTGTTAATATGAATGAATTGTTACAACAGCGCCACCTGCTGGTCAGTTTCCCACCAGTCTGACCACCAATTAGTCAAGGAAGTTGTCAGGAGAAAGAAAGAGGCTGCTCTGATGTTCTTCTGCTTAGGGAAATAATAGAAACCTTTCTCAAATCTTTCCTAAGCAGAAGAACATCAGCCTCTTTCTTTCTCCTGACAACTTCCTTGACTACTTGGTGGTCAGACTGGTGGGAAACTGACCAGCAGGTGGCGCTGTTGTAACAAAATTCATTCATATTAACAGTACATGTATCCCTTAATATCTTGGAATTAAAACAAAATAAATAATGAATGTCAATTACAAAAGTGCTTAGAATAGCACTCTCTTCGTCAATTCACCTTATTTTAAAGTTTTATTTATCCTTTAATAAAGCCAGTGATATCTTATTGCTCTAACATGTAATATCCTACTTTAAATTAGTCAGTGGCTACAAAACGTGCTTCATATTATAGATTATGATCTCCTGTTCCAGTGGCCCATCTGCCCCTTTTCTAATAACGGGGGGGGGGTGTTGCTTTTCGCAGACGTCGTCCCTGATCGGCACAAAACTGCCAGTTTGCTAATGGCAGAAGATGAAAGCTTTGTGGAGGCGGCATATATTTAACGAGGGCTGGTTGAAATGTGACACAAATGATGGTTATGGAGGAATTACACAGTCTGGTGTACTGATCCTGCATGATAATGTTGCAATAAATAAGCATTAACTAATGCGTTCAATTAATTTCTGCAGAATATCGCATCAGATGGGCATTAATACCTAATGAGCCCGTTGCTTCCATGAAATTGCAGGGTAATCTTTCAGAGCCGGCTACAATAGCTCATCCTTGTGCCGGCCGGACTGTCCTCATCTGCTTCCTCATATAATATTCCTGATATAGACAGTCAGATGGCGTCATAATAGTCAGCAAGGCACTAACTCTTCAGAGACATGCTCTGGGCACATGCCCACAAATGTACATTAAATATGTAATTTTATTCGTGGGCTGAGGCAACATATTGCAATTTAGTTCTAACATATCCCTTAAAGGAATAGTTCACCTTTAAGTTAACTTTTAGCATGTTGTAAAACGGCTAATTCTAAGTAACTTTTCAATTGGTCCTCATTTTTTTTTTCCTTCAGTTTTTCAATTATTTATGATTCTTTTTCTGACTCTTTCCAGCTTTTAAAGAGGGTCACTGACCCCATCTAAAATTCAAATGCTCTGTAAGGCTACAAATGTATTGTTATTGCTACTTTTTATTACTCATCTTTCCATTCAGGTCTCTCCTATTCCTATTCCAGTCTCTTATTCCTATCAGTGCATGGTTGCTAGGGGAATTTGGACCCTAGCTACAAGATTGCTAAAATTGCAAACTGAAGAGCTGCTAAATAACTCAAAAATAACAAAACACACTGAAAAACAATTGCAAATTTTGCAAATATACTGCAAATCTCTATATCATACTAGAAGTTAACATGAAGTAGAGTCCATTTTTTGGAACCCGTACCTGTAACCTGCAATCCGAAACCCGCATTCTTACCCACTTTGACCCGCTACCCGATACTACCGGCAAGTACCTTATCCGCAACCCAGACCCACGACCTGACCATCAAGAATTTAGGAAGTGCTGTCATTGTAAACCGGAAGTGACATCATCGGAAGTAGCCATGATCAGAAAAAAAGAGTAAAAATCGTCTGTACCCGCACCTGGAACTTCTAACCCGCAATCCGCAGGGTATCCAACCCGCTGCAGGACTGTAACGTGAAGGTGAACATCATTTAATGATGTTAAAGGGCTTGTTCACCTTTAAAATTACTTTTAGAGAATTCTATTCTGAGACAATTTGCAATGGGTCTTCCTGTTTTCATTATTGGCCTTTTTTTAGTTATTTAGCTTTTTTGTGCAGCTATTAGGTTGCTAGGGTCCAATTTATCCTAGCAACTAGGCAGTGGTTTAAAAGAGAGACAGGTATGTCAATAGAAGAGGGCCACAATACAAACTTAATTTTGAATTATTGGCTTAGAGGTAAGTTTTGGTTATAGAAAAACCAGGTGTACTGTCAAACAGATCCTCCTGTAGGCTACAAGTCCACAAAAGGGTTACCTAATAGCCAATCATAGCCCTTATTTGTACTTCCAATAGGATTAATAATATTTTAGTTGGGATCAAGTACAAGCTACTGTTTTATTATTACACAGAAAAAGGAACTTGGATTATTTGGTAAAAATGGAGTCTATGGTAGATGGCCTTCCCATATTTCAGAACTTTAATGGGTTTCCAGATAATGGATCCTATTCCTGTACAAGGTCAAAAAAACTTGTGTCTTGTAGGATGGTTCCAGTGATAAGAGACATCTGTTGAGACTGGAGGAATGCAGATTATACCATCAATATATGAAAAATGACAGAGTCTATAGCATTGGATTGTGGTCAGTAGGACTCATTCCTCTAGCCATAGATAGACTTTAATGCTTAATAAATTTAGGCAGTGGTTGTTGGACTTTTTGAGCTCAAGCAACCCCCCCCCCCCCACACACAGAGGTTCAAACTCAATTCAGGCCCCTCCATAGTTCATAACAAATTTACAGATACTGTATAGACAACATCAATGTATCAATCATTTGTCCATTCATCCAAGAATATCTAGAACTTGAAACGATGATTCCAAATCTTATCCTTATTGGCCTCCAAGTTGTCCTTTTAGTTGTATCTAGAACAAACCTTCTCCGAGTCCTCAAATGACACCCAAACTAGCCTATAGGCTGAGCCCCCTTGTTACTAGCCCAAGCCCCCCCAGTGGGTCTAGTCTGGCATCTACTGCACAAAGGTAATGGGACATTAGTCAGGTCATCCTTTTCAAAAACTCTCTACAAGCTAATCCTGAAGGTAAAAACATCAAGATGTTAACGTTTTATATTACTTCAATTAAATCCTCTTTCTGATCTTATGGATGGATTATGGATCCAATTGGCTAGCAGCTACTTCTTTATTGGCTGGATTATATCAAAATGAATGATGTTATACGTTGGCCAGGCATGGAGCCATAAAAATACCTTGGAGAGTCATATCCAACCTGTAGGCTTTAGGTTGGACAACCCTGATGTAGATCATTCTGCTCCATGCTACTCCACTGTATTTTGGATGGTCTTGGGAAGGTATGGAAGGGAAACATCACAGGTCTCAAGATAGTATAATACTGTGAGAATACCTGCTAAGAGGGGCAGTGTTTATCTCACACTGGCAAGAACCTTCTTTTGTAGGAGACATTCAGAAGTTATATGAGGTTCCAAAGACATTAGGTTTAAATTAAAAGTCAAGAGCCCTTTGCCCCCTTCAGATGGTTCTTGCCAAGATATGGATCTAAGCCCAGAGCTCATCTCAGTAACAATTCTCAATGGTTTCACCCGGCCACGATCAGAATTCATAGTGGTCATCATCACGTTACAGAGTTCCATTATAAATCGAGCATTAAATCTACAATGTGACGGCTCCATCGGGGAGTGACTGCCACCACTCCAAAGAAAATCGCTCAGTCATGGGGAACGCAGCAGGTTAATTCACTGGATGAAGGAATGAATCAGAGCTGCTTTCTGGCGCCCAATGGCCGGGGCTGTGTGAGACTTAAAAAATATACAATATCCTCCTTCCAGGGACCATCTCCCCTTTATTAACAAAGTTGCACTTTTGAATCGGCCGTAAATAAAACGGAATGCGCCGGTGATGCATGGCTGCTGCTCAACGTTCAATCATCCAGCCTCTTCCCGACCATGACCCGGCCATTCCTCTTGCGGCATTAGACTTCTGATTGGATTCATGGCTTCCTAACATCTTCTCTAAGCAACTTATATCTCATCTCCCAGTGATCAATCATTATCATGGCTGACTGAAAATTCGCCGAGACACCGTTATGGAGAAAAAAGGCAAATTAAGATCATAGTTTATGGACCCCAGTTTAATCAGAGTACAAAGCAGAGTCATTAAAAAATATGGGCTTTATTAGAAAACCAAGTGTGGTGTGCAAAGTGCAAAGTTGCTATTTTTTTACCCATAATGCATTGTTGTTTTTGCTATAATTAATCATAATTTCCTCTGCTCTCCAGGGGTCATTTACAAATGCAAGTGTAGTGTGCAAAGTGCAATTTCAGATGCAAACTGTTCTGTTTTTTTACCCGTTATTTTATGACTGGAGCCACAGCGCTCCAGCTGTCTTTTAAATGAGCAATTTTGGAGGCAAATTGTCATGTTTTTAGCCCTAATTCCGTGTTTTCCCCTTAATTCTGACATAATTGTAAATGTGCACCAGGGTAAATTTCTAATATAAGTAGAAAGTGCAATTTTAAAAAAGCAAATCACCATGTTTTTACCCATAATGCACAGCTTCCCGTGCATCTACACTGCAGGGGTAATTGGCAAGTACAGTGTGCAAAGTCATGTGACACTAATCACCATGGTTTTTTTTATCCATAATTCAGTGTTTTCTTTCCCTTAATTAAGTATGAGATTCATTATCTGGAAACCCTTTATTCACAAAGCTCCAAATGATGGAAATCTCCCATAGACTCCATTTTATCCATATTTTAAAAAAATCCCTTTTCTGTGTAATAATAAAACAGTAACTTGTACTTGATCCCAACTAAGATATAATTAATCCTTACTGGAAGCAAAACCAGCCTATTGGGTTTATTTCATGTTTACATGATTTTTTTTAGTATACTACTTCGAAATTATGGAAAGATCCGTTATCTGGAAAACCCCAGGTTCCGAGCATTCCGGATAACAGGTCCCATTATTGCAACTGTCCTCTGGGGTCATTTTTAAATATAAGTGGAAAGTGCAATTTCAGCTGCAAATTGTCCCCCAGCTGCAATTGACACAGTCGTGCACCATTCATAAAGAAAAGCAGGATGGACGTGTCCAGACCCAAGTGCCTTAATGACCCCTATAGTGACTTGTGAGCTTGTATAGAGATGTAACTAAATGATCATTTCTATTCTCAGCAAATATGACAGTGGCGTGATGTCATTTTGTGGCTGTTGCAAACTACAACTCCCAGCATCCTTAGCCACCTGTGCAGCAGCTTTGAGACCAGGCTTTTAAAGGAGAAGTAAAGCTGAACTAAAGAAGTAGCTAGAAATGTTGTACGTTATGTTTTGTGCTTCTGTACCAGCCCAAGGCAACCACAGCCCTTTAGCAGTAAAGATCTGTGTCTCCAAAGATGCCCCAGTAGCTCCCCATCTTCTTTTCTGCTGATTCACTGCACATGCTCTGTGCTGCTGTCACTTACTGAGCTTAGGGAGCCACTCACAATATACAGTACACATAGAATAGAAATGTCACAATATAAGGCTGATTAGTCATTAATACACATAATTACTACATGGCAGCACAGAAACCAGTGCAATTAGCATCAGAATTGAATAATCAGCAAACCTGTAGCATCAGCTTATATTACAGCCAGGGAAGCTCATTTTCTGCTGGATAATTAGTGACGAGCCCTAAGCTTAGCTTCTCAACAGCCAATCAGAGCCCACTGAGCATGTGAGTGTCACAGACACTTTCCAAGATGGTGACCCCCTGTGACAAGTTTGAAGTCCTGGATCATTGCTGCTATTGACAAGCTCAAACTTTAGCCTCGTGCAATAAATTCACTATAGAAAATAGGCCATTTTTAGCCATATTCCTTTTTAGGGTTTAGTTCTCCTTTAAATGTTTTGCAATAGAAAGCAGGAATATTGCACAAAATAAAAAAAAAATGTTACAGTTGGCAAAGAATGAGTTAAAAACATTTCCCCCGATCCCACTGTGCTTATGATGCATAGAAGATTGCCGGATTAGTGGGATCCTTCTGAAAAGCTGCACAGACATTCAGCAGCAGGGACCCTAAATGAACCCATTACAGCCTGTGTTATTACTTTCGATGCTAAATGTGCCGTTAATGAGGCTTTTTGGAGCTGCGGCATCCATACAGCAAGCGGAGCACCAGGGCCTGCCTGTTGGTGGGTTCCCTGTATGTTTATGTTCCCCCTGTTGGATGGCAGATATTGTGCCCCTGCCAGGCTACAAGCAGCCCTCCCTCTCCCCAGAGCTGCTCCCAAAAACAAATTGCAGCCAAGGGAAATTATTCCTGCGCCGGCAACTGGTGAATTACGGCATTTGAAGGAAGGATGATGCCGAGGGAATACAAAGGAGGGAGAGAAACAGACTTTCTTCTTCTCTCAACACCCACCCGTCAGGCTGAGTCAGCAGCCACATAGATTAGGGCACCGCAGAACGATCAGTTTGGGAACAGACAGAGCAGACTCAGATCAATAAACACCCTTGTTGCCATGCGCCGCATTAAATGCAAATAAAACTGCCCTTGAGTATTTGCTAGTACAGGTATTGGTCCTATTATCCAGACCTGGGGTTTTCCGGGTAACAGATCTTTCTGTAGTTTGGATCTTCATACCTTAAGTCTACTAGAAAATCATGTAAACATTAAATAAAGCCAATAGGCTGGTTCTGCTTCCAATAAGGATTAATTATAGCTTAGTTGGGATCAAGTACAAGCGACTGTTTTATTATTACACAGAAAGAAAAAAAATTTTTTTTAATATTTGGATTATTTGGATAAAATGGAGTCTATGATGAGACGGCCTTTCCGTAATTCAGAGATTTCTGGATAACGGGTTTCTGGACAGGGTCGTACTGGGGGGCCCAGGGCCCACCGGGGCTGATGTCTCAAGGCCCCCCTGAGCCCCACCCTGCCACAAATCCCCCTCTCACTCTTGAGTGCATATGCGTGTGTGCGCACATACCTCGTTTTGCCGTTCCTGGAGCCGGAGACAGAGATCACAGCAGCAAGTGCAGGGAGCGGGTCTGGGCCGACGGGGCCCATGAGAGCCGGGGCCCACCGGGTTATTTCCTGGGGCCCCGCTGGCCGAGTCCAACCCGTTTCCGAATAACAGATCCCATACCTGTACTAAGTAACTGTGTGCTTTATGCAAAGGTGGCACTGGTGCCTGTGCCACAAAATCTGTCTGCAGCAAATCATATAATACCCCAAGCATTATCACCCCGTTTTAGGATTTGCCCTGCCTGATAGAGAACTGCACAGGTAAAATTGGCTGGATACCACACCTGCTGACCTGAAACCTGCACCCAGACCAAGAAACTATATTTTTACCCAATTGAAACCTGCTGCCTGATCCAACCCACAATATTTTTGTCACCATGAAATGACGTCACCATAAACTGAAAGTGGAGTCTTCATAAACATGGACCACCTGGTGCCTAGAAAGGATAAATGTGGAGCAGGCACTCAAATGAAGGCAGTCTTCCACCAAATAGTCAAAACAAAGTAAAGATTTATTGTGTCTTATGCCTTACGCGTTTCGTGTCTTCTACACTCATAGCTGGAAGACTGCCTTCATTTGAGTGCCTGCTCCAGATTTATCCTTTCGGTTGTCAGCTCTCTCTCTGCTGAGCGCTCAGGGCGGTGCACCTGGGCCACTTCCCAAATGTGGTGAGTAATCATTTTACTGTGCGGAGACCCTCTCTATGTTTTACTGTATCACCTGGTGCCTAGACCTAAATACAGTAATGGCCCTCATCCTGCAGATCCACTAACCTGCTGATCCTCCAATGGCATCCCTATCTGCACATACAAATATATAAATCATACCCATAGCACTGAGGAGATGAGAAGCCTGGGGCTTGGGGTGAGCTGCTGCCACAGTGCCTGGCATGAAATGCTTGGGGGTCACAGTGTTATGAAATCCATGGAGGCTCACAGTGGTTCATGAATTGCTTGGGACACAAAGTGACATGGATTTCTTGAAGGCCAACAGAACAAGGGAGTGAGCATTGCAACAATAACCTGAGGCCCATCCCTGATGTACAGTATATGGCCAAAAGTGTATATAACCCTCTGCCATGTCCAACATCTCATTCCGAGAAGGAATGACCGGGGCAGATATGGCAGGGCAGGAATTTGACAAATTGGGCTGTTGAGGAGACGCCACATTGAAAACTGTCAGTTAAATGAAGGGACTGTACTATATAATGTGTATGGCATGGCATTCTGGGTAGCTGCAGATACCTAGTGGGGTAATGGCACTGTACTAGAGATGGTGATCGGCGGTGGCCATTGAACTGGCAGCCGGTTTGACCCAAACAGACCTTCATAAAAACTGTCTGTACAGGTCAAAACCGACTATACCTACTGGTATAGTATTGTTATATGTCTGGCATTGTGGGAAGCTGCAGGAGGCTAGCGGGTGGTGGAACTGTACTATATAGCCTGTGCTAGTTATCTCCCTGGCACAATATTCTAGGTATCTGCAGGGACATAAGATGCATTAGTTAACTTAACTTTTAAAAGTTAAATGAAAATAAAAATCATTGAAAGCCATTTAGTGCCCCCAGTGTGCTATAGATTTATACTACTTGCCCCCCACAGTCTCTGGGTCTGCTGTTTGCACCTCGGAGCTAGCACTCGCTGCTCATTATTGTGTTGCACCCGCTCTGACACATAAAGCTTCATGCCCTGATATCAGCAGCTACAGGACTGTGTGTGGCACCATGCCATCCGAGCAGATGGGCATTAATGTCGGCAGTCAAGAGGCATTATGTGAGAGAATGACGGGCACGAGATGCGGGCAGGGTTCCCAGCCATAAATGTTACGGCAGCTGTTGGTCCTGTCATTATTACTCGCTGCAAGGTTTTCACCACATGGTCATTTCATCACCGGCGAGGAACAAACAGCCGCCCCCGTCTTCCTGCAGCAAGACAACCATGTTTTGGGGGAGAAAACCAATTGTTTCGTTTTTGGGTTCATCCCTGAACATGCAGCTATTCTGCTCCTCTTAAAGGGGAAGCAAAACTTTCAATTAAAGGAGATTCATGTTATGGTATGGAATGAGGAGACAGGGTCATCCTGCCCCAGTCCAGTTGCATAAGGTCGATGACTAACGGACAAGGTGACAAACCCTGCTTAAAGGATAAATAAACCGTTAAAATAAGTGAATGTAAAATTGATGAGAGTGCTATTCTAAGCATTTTTGTAATGTACATTCATTATTTATTTTGTTTTTATTCCAATATATTAAGGGATACATGTACTGTTAATATGAATGAATTTTGTTACAACAGCGCCACCTACTGGTCAGTTTCCCACCAGTCTGACCAGCAAGTAGTCAAGGAAGTTGTCAGGAGAAAGAAAGAGGCTGCTCTGATGTTCTTCTGCTTAGGAAAATAATAAAAACCCTCTCTCAAATCTTTCCTAAGCAGAAGAACATCAGAGCAGCCTCTTTCTTTCTCCTGACAACTTCCTTGACTACTTGCTGGTCAGACTGGTGGGAAACTGACCAGCAGGTGGCGCTGTTGTAACAAAATTCATTCATATTAACAGTACATGTATCCCTTAATATCTTGGAATGAAAAAAAAATAATAAGTAATGAATGTAAATTAAAAAAGTGCTTAGAATAGCACTCTCGTCAATTTTACATTCACTTGTTTTAAAGGTTTACTTTTGCTTAAACTCTCTGGGGCCTCTAACCATGAATGGGTGACAAAAAGTTTCCCCTAAAACCGGTCTTGGTTAAAGGGGAGCCAATAAAGTATCCCACATGCAGGCACCGAGACCTGTTAGTGGTTGGTGTAGGGGGTATTGCAGCAAGGGGATGTGTGGCAGGCACAAATAGGCACAATTTGTAGACCAATAACGTTGCAGGGTTTAAGGGACTGGGCGGAGCTTGATCATGGATGAGGTTTAGGCAAACAGCCAATGTGGCCATGGTGGATCAGGAGCAACATTGTGCACTTTTTTCCAAGGGGGTCTCATTAACAAGACCAGACCCCTAGGCCCACTGACAATCATCACCCCCATCCCCCTCCCCTTTAGTCGTGCAAATTTTTCAATTTCCAATTTGAAAGTTTCCAATTTTCATGGAAAACTTAAAAAACTATCAAATCTCCTGTGCATCCCCAGTGCATACCTCCCAACATTTTGGAAGTAAAAAGAGGGACAAAACATTTTTTCGCACGTAGAACAGCGAAATTGTTTGACCACGCCCCTTTATGTGGTCACACCCCCTAATTACCATGTTCATTTTACAAAATTTGGCAGGTTATGAAAGTGTGAAAATATTTCTCCTTATCTAAACAGTTTTTTTGTGTCTTAAAATTGTTACATAGTATCTTATTTGCACCTGTTAGCTGTTCTGGGCTCTCTGCTAACAGCCAATTAAGTGAGAAACTTTGTTTTCATTTTCTCTGTTCAGTGCAGAGAAAATAGGGACTTTCCAGTACAAATGAGGGACTGCAGGTTGAGCTGTCAAAAGAGGGACTGTCCCTCCAAAAAAGGGACAGTTGGGAGGTATGCCAGTGTTTCGGAACCAATGTGGGTGTGGTTGGGCAACATGCCGCCCCCTAAAATCCTGCCGCCTTAGACCTGGGCCTTGGTGGCCTTACTACAAATCCAGCCCTGTACATTTCACTTGTTGACAGGGCCCGCCATCCAGTAGGTCCAGTTGGCCAGCTGGGGTTGGACCCTGCTAACTCAATGTTATAAAGCTGTTCTTTGTGCCAATACGTCCTGGCAGTCTGTTTGGATGAATCTGTAGCAGGGCAGCTATTGAGGTTGGGAAACCCTGGATCTACTTTAATCTCGGGGGAGCCTAGAGAATTGGGCGCGGATGTAATTTTGGCACTGAAAACTGAAAGTGATGTCATCTGAGCAATGCAATTTCATCCATTTGCATTGAACCAGAAGTGCATTTTACTGCATCAGGCAGGGTCGGACAGGGAGGCTTGGGGCCCACCGGGCTACTGGCCCAGGGCCACCCTTTGCCCTCCCCTGACGCTCCGGTGCGCCGTGTCTTCGCATATGCGCAGTGCCAGGTATGTGCATATTCGTGTCAGTGCGCATGAAAGTAGCACAACGTCAGTGGCGCCCCCGACAAAGAGGGGTCGCGCCACTGAGATGCGGATCTGGGCTGGCGGGGTCCACAAGAGCCTGGGGCCCACTGGGTTTTTTCCCGGTGTCCCGCAAGAGTCTTGGGCCCACCGGGTTTTTCCCGGTGTCCCGCTGGCCCAGTCCGACACTGGCATCAGGTGAGCAATTACTTTGGAATTTTTTTTTGGGGGGGGGAGCTGTATTGTGGGTACAAAACATGGCTTGGGGTTGCCACCTTCTACCCCTATGCAGACCAAGTAGGGAGCAAGCCTGGTGACATTGGGAGCAGACAGATAACGTCAGGAGGCGAGTTGGGTGATGGTCATGGGGTAGGTACATTTCACCGCTAGACAGCCCAGTGTTTGGAACGACTATCTGGGTTAAACCTTCTTGTCTGAATTACTAAATTTTGGAAATCCGGAACAGGACGGTGAAAATAATGACTGATCGCCACGTCCCGGCCCTGCTCCCGATGTCACCATCCCACCCCGACATCACTGGTCCTGCCCTCATCCCATCTCCGACGTCATCAGCCCCCTGCCCATTTTCCTGCCCCAGATAAAGATGGCAACCAGTGACATAACCAGATGTTACTGGGCCTCATAGCAAATGAATTTTAGGGCCCCCAACACAGCGTCAGACTGAGCCGGCGGGACACCTGGAAAAACCTGGTGGGCCCCGGGCTCTTGTGCTCCCCGCTGGCCCAGATCCATTTCTTAATGCCGTGCGTGCGCACAGACCCGGTGCCGTGCCGGAACAGCAGGGGGGGCCCTGGGGCAGTAGCCCCGGTGGGCCCAAGCACCCCAGTCAGACCCTGCCCCAACATATCCAGAGGTTGTCCTTTTTTAACAATGTATTTTAAAATTGCTCATCAATTAGGGCCTCGTGGGCCCCCTATACCTCCTGGGCCCCCCTGTCAACTCTATCGGGGGGGGGGGTGTCTGTAATATTGGGCACATATAGTGGAATTCTGTGGAGCTGCTGGAATTGAAATCACATAAATGAAATGAATGTCCCCTCCTAAGAGGGATGATGGACAGTTAAGTGACATTTTCATGGCAACTGCCCACTAATCTGGGAAATGTACAGCCTGGTACAAACGGCCGGGCTCCTAACTGCCTGTTTGGTAGAAATTTACTGAGAAACAAAGCTCTTTTTTTCCTATAGTTTATTATAAGTGAATTATTTACTGGTGACCCCGGTGCAAGGCTTTTCTTTTTGGGATAAATTATTCAACGTTCGATCTGTCAGAGATTTTCCCATAAATAAGTAATTTGGTGCCATGTTTAAAACGCGCAGTAAATTATTGGCTGACGCCCTCTCTAAATGCTCTCCTGGGTAAATTACTTCTCACCCCGATGACTTATGAATGGAGATTGGGACGAGCCCATCAGGCTGTGGATTTACGGGGCCACATTGATAGTGTCGGCACGTTCTTTAAGCGCAGCTGGACGCGTGAGGAGGTGTAGAACGTATTAGGCGACGCACCCTGGCTCCGACTGACAGCTGCATGTTCGAATCCAGCCTCAGGCCATGGAGGGAATGCAGGACAGGGACCCCAGTACATCTGGTCATTAAAATATTTCCGCGGATGAGTCACAAATGAACGGCCGAGGTGCAGGTGAAAGTGCCGAGGCTGCAAATGCTCTACGTCGCTCTTTAATTGCTCACCGGGTGACAAAACAGCTAAAAATAAGACTTCCTGTAAAAATAATTGGCTTTTATTGAGCCAAACTTAGAGTCAGCGTTACTATAAATCACATTCTAATTCTATTAGACATCAAAATCATTATTTTATTAGGGCAATAAAGGTGAATATTATTTATAGGGGTTTTTTTTTTACAGTAAGAGAGTAAATAGTTTAACCAGGGACTGGAATCAGGAGGTAAGTGTTCTTGTAACCTGCCATAACCCTCCTATTGTGTTATAATCCTTTAGCAAGAGGCCGCCAGGAGGTGTGGCTTAGTGACACAATGGATGCGGTGTAATATTATTGCAGGCATGGCCAGCAGCAAACCAGGGCCAGGGTGGAACTCTTTATATCAGGGAAAGTTTCCAAGGTTTTTCTTAGGCCTGTACACTAAGATAATATGAAGCTATGGCAGCATATCTATTCCCCTGTAATAAGCACAATTCAGCAGAAACAGCCCCTAAATTTGCTCATAGTCTGTACAGAGAGATCCCATAAAACTATGGCAGCATAGGTATTCCCTGTACTAAGCACAATTCGGCAGGAACAGTCCCCTAAGTTTGCTCATAGTCTGTACAGAGAGATCCCATAAAACTATGGCAGCATAGGTATTCCCCTGTACTAAGCACAATTCAGCAGGAACAGCCCCTAAGTTTGCTCATAGTCTGTACAGAGAGATCCCATAAAACTATGGCAGCATAGATATTCCCTGTACTAAGCACAATTCAGCAGGAACAGCCCCTAAGTTTGCTCGTAGTCTGTACAGAGAGATCCCATAAAACTATGGCAGCATAGGTATTCCCTGTACTAAGCACAATTCAGCAGGAACAGCCCCTAAGTTTGCTCATAGTCTGTACAGAGAGATACCATAAAAATATGGCAGCATAGGTATGCCCTGTACTAAGCACAATTCAGCAGGAACAGCCCCTAAGTTTGCTCATAGTCTGTACAGAGAGATCCCATAAAACTATTGCAGCATAGATATTCATCTGTACTAAGCACAATTCAGCAGGAACAGTCACTAAGTTTGCTCATAGTCTGTACAGAGAGATCCCATTAAACTATGGCAGCATAGGTATTCCTATGTACTAAGCACAGCCCCCTACGAGTTCCATTTTATATACTGATTTAGGGTAAAACGTATTATCTTTCAACAATAATGCAGTTAATAAATCTGCATTGTATTGACCATACATTTCTGTTTCATGCTATAACCATCCACCTCAGCCTGCGTATGATGAACATTTTTATTTTTAGTGCCCTGTGTGTTGCTGGGTATATGGGTCACAGGTGCTGGAGCAGATGCCTCACTGCACGGGACCAGGAAAAATCCAATAGAATCTGCTGAGTGTTTGGCTGGGACCTAGAACATAAGGGATATAGTTATAGCCTAACAAAGGAGGAACTTTATAAATACACCACCTGTCTGTTGCCATATCTGCTATTAACTCACTAGAATGTAAGCTCTTTAGGCAAGAATTTAATTTATTGTCAAAATCCCAGAAGCTGGGCCATTTTAATACCTCTTGGCTTAATTTTAAGACAGGGGAGTTATTTTTTTTGTATGATAAGTGGCTACATATCATTCTAAGTGCCCATATCCCATACCTGTGATTTCTGATGCTGGGGTCCCAGTGTTGTTCTATCCTGGGTTTGCTCGGAATCACAATGCCCTTTTATGCTGGGATCCACAATAAATGTTAGTACTATTGTTATTTAGGAATAAATGTGCTCCATACCTCCCAACATTTTGGAACCACAAAGAGGGACAAAAAGATTTGCCGCGCAGGGTGGGGAAATGTTGACCACGCCCTTTTTGTGGCCACACCCCCTATTTACCGCGTCCATTTGACAAAATCTGCCACTTTACGAAAGTTTGAACACATTTCTGTGGTTATTATAGTTTTGCTAATGAAGGTGAATTGTCCTTTAAGGTGTGAGTCTTCGCTCTTTCAAGAGACCTCCTTATCTAAAACTGTTACAAAAGTATCTAACTATCTATTTTGGGCTCTCTCCCGAAAGCCAATTAAGTTTTAGAAACTTTGTATCTTTTTCAGGCTGTTCAAATAGAAAGTCGGAACATTTCAGTACAAATGCTAGACTGGGGGGGTTGAGTTGTCAAAAGCGGGACTGTCCCACTCAAAACGGGACAGTTTGGAGGTATGGTGTTATCCTATGCTAACAGTAACGGTGCCATTTTTTGCTGGGAGTTGCACTTTTCTGCTATGCTAGGGGTCACAGTGCCATTTTATTCTGGGAGCCACAGTGTTATGTTATGCTGGGATCACCATGCCATGTTTTGCCAGAAGCCATGGGGTTATCATATTCTGGGAGTCACAATACTCTCCGGTGCTAGGGTAAGCTGGGGTCACGGTGCCATCTTATGCTGGGAGTCACAGTACTGTTCTGTGCTGGGGTCACAGTGTCATATTATGCTGGAAACCAATGTAAAGTTCCATGATGGTGCTATTGTAGTTTAGGAGTAAATGTGTTATCCAATGCTAAGAGTAACAGTGTCATTTAATGCTGGGGTCACAGTGCTGTTTTCTGCTGGGAGCCACAGTGTTATGCTATGCTGGGTGGGTTGTAGTCCTATTTTTTGTGTTGGAAGCCATTGAGTTCTCCTATGCTGGGAGTCACAGTCCTGTCTTGTGTTGGGGTGTGATGGAGGGTCACAATATCAGTTTATGCTTAAAGGGATCCTGTCATCGGAAAACATGTTTTTTTCAAAACACATCAGTTAATAGTGCTACTCCAGCAGAATTCTGCACTGAAATCCATTTCTCAAAAGAGCAAACAGGTTTTTTTTATATTCAATTTTGAAATCTGACATGGGGCTAGACATATTGTCAATTTCCCAGCTGCCCCCAGTCATGTGACTTGTGCCTGCACTTTAGGAGAGAAATGCTTTCTGGCAGGCTGCTGTTTTTCCTTCTCAATGTAATTGAATGTGTCTCAGTGGGACATGGGTTTTACTATTGAGTGTAGTTCTTAGATCTACCAGGCAGCTGTTATCTTGTGTTAGGGAACTGCTATCTGGTTACCTTCCCATTGTTATTTTGTTTGGCTGCTGGGGGGAAAGGGAGGGGGTGATATCACTCCAACTTGCAGTACAGCAGTAAAGAGTGATTGAAGTTTATCAGAGCACAAGTCACATGACTTGGGGCAGCTGGGAAATTGACAAAATGTCTAGCCCCATGTCAGATTTCAAAATTGAATATAAAAAAATCTGTTTGCTCTTTTGAGAAATGGATTTCAGTGCAGAATTCTGCTGGAGCAGCACTATTAGCTGATTCATTTTGAAAAAATGTATTTCCCATGACAGTATCCCTTTAAGTGCATTTGATTTGGGTTAACAGACCAAGAAAAGTTATTTTTCTTTTTTACTCTCAATAGCGTAATGTGACCAGTGTCATGTCACAAACAAATAAGAAAAGGTAATTTCTTTCTATGACTTTCTAGGCCTGGTGCAGCATTTTACTACGTTATTCCTCTAGGACTCATTGCCCCTGTTATTCCACTAGGCTGTATGTGTAATTTTTTGTTGTGTTTAAATCAGACGCTGAGATTGTGTTTGTGTTTGTGCCCCTGTATAACCGCAGCACGCCATTCCAATAAATTCCCATTATAAGGAGATCAGTACGGAGTCAAGTGCGGGTACAAGCTGAGCGTTGCTTGGCAGGATGACAGTTGTTATTATGACTCGGCACAAGGTGGATGTTATGCCCCAAATCGTGTTCTACATGTCGAGCAATCGCACAGCCCAAGGTTTACACAAGCAGGTTTTCCTGTGGAGCTGTTTGAACTCTGGGTAATCGTGAAAATTACCATTTCCATCATATTGCTGGCCCCGGGGCGCGGTGTATTCTGCCAGAATAATGAATATTTCATCTTCCAGCCCTGACTCATTGTGAGCCAATCTCCCCTTCCTCCTGTCTCATAGTCTTCCTCCGTGTAAATCGTTGCTCAGAGAGCTATTTTATCTTGTGATGGGGCAATAATCTGAATAGAGTTGGAAATCAAGAGATAGGCGGCCGCTGCAGCCTCAAACAAAACAAAGCTTGCCGGCATTTGGCTTCTTTCATTTTTCCAGAGGGGAAGTACTGGTGTGAACATACATTTTAAAAATAAATTTGTTTTTCAATATAGATTTTTGTCAGATCAAATAAATAGGTTAGAGAGTTACATTTAATTTCACTGTTCTGTAGATGTTTATCCCATTGTGTGACAATCCACTGCTAAAATACTGGCTTGGACCTTGTCCTTTCCAAAGCAGACTATTGCCATGTGTTACCCAACTCTCATTAAACGAAAACCAAACTCTGTTTTCCCCAGTATGCATGCAGGATCCACCAACAGGCCCGGATTTGCGGCAAGGCCGCATAGGCCCGGGCCTAGGGCGGCATGCCGCCCAGCCACATTATGGGACGTGTGCGTCCCCATTCAATTACAACAGCTGCGCCGGCGTTTTTTCGCCGGCGCGCTGTGAAGGGGATGTGTAGGCAGGCGCTAGTGAAGGGGATGTGTAGGCAGGCTGGTCGGACCGCGCGGCCTAGGGGTGGCCCACAAAGAAATCCAGCGCTGTCCACCAACCTGGGCTCTGTATGCTTAGCCCTCAAAAGAGGCTGAGGGCCACCACTATACTACATCTTCTGCCCACCAGGATGATGGAAGCCATTCAGTCATGAGCATGAGCCCACTCAGTTATGTCCCCGACCTTTAATGATGTCATTTGGGTGAGAAGAATATGAAGTCATTGATCTGTAGCACTACATCATCCTCCATATACATCATCCTCCATATTGTTTTCTGGTTCCTGCACCTTTTTTTATGAGTTATGGCTCATTGGGTATTCACCCAACCACTGCGCTCAATAAACCCCACATGATGGGACACCAGCAAGCACAAAAATCTAGACACAAGTCCAGGCAGTATTCTATACGGATATAAGTTTGTAAGTCAAAAAAACATTTTTGGTGCTGATATAAATTTCTATATACGGTCAACGGCAAAATATAATTTAGTATTTCT
The DNA here is from genome assembly GCF_017654675.1 of Xenopus laevis. Taxonomy (NCBI): domain Eukaryota; kingdom Metazoa; phylum Chordata; class Amphibia; order Anura; family Pipidae; genus Xenopus; species Xenopus laevis. The sequence continues at coordinate 98,832,923 of NC_054386.1, read as the reverse complement.
TGCCAGAAAATGTAGTTGTAAAACATAGAAAATAATGAAATCTCCTTTTGCTACAACCACAAAGGAAACCTGAGGTTTGGTTAACTTTTCTATTTTAACACAATGCCACCTAGTGGCTAAATTTGTAATAATAAGGGGTCATGCTTTGACCCAGGAAATGGAGCCTAGATCCTGTATAATTAAAGGGCCATTAAGTGGCCAAACGTTAGGGGATTGCACTATAAATAGGGAATACATTTATCAGTCCCCTGCACAGATTTATAAGGATGGGAAAGAGAGTCTTGGGGAGATCCAGTAACCCTTCTTAAAGAGAGATGTAGAAGGAAGAGAGCATTCATGTTAAACCTGGTTGAGAAGGAAAGACTCTGTAAAGTCCTACATGTACCTTCTTATGGGAGTGTTTCTCTCAAAGATAAAGACACCAAGAAGAATCCATCAATAAGCAATGGAGGGCTTGTAACACGAGCCTGCGATTGCTATGCCCTTTGATATCAGGGTATACTCTGACCATGACTATCAAATATTGATACCTCCCCTAGCACAGGATGCTTTCATTGTCCCAGCTGTTATATGTGTTATATATGTTCAAGCACTGTCTTCCAGATACATGCTCAAACAATTTACAATGGTGTAACTATGTCCTCCTTGGCCAATGTGATACCACCTTGGCTTGAGCAAGAGCAGTAACAACACAGGTTTCAACTGAAGGGAACATTCAACTAATGAATGGATATTAGGACTGATGATACACCTACTCCATAGCACAGACTTAATTGCTCTGTTGTTTAGAATTTTAGAAATTTCTTCTTTGATACAATTGGGAGAGGTGCCGACCCCTCCAGCCAACACTAGGCAATTATAGACAGGAGAGAATCTAGGGGAATAGGAAGTGTTTTGTAGAATCCCATCCATTCATGTGTTTACAACAATACTATACGGGCTAAATGGCTTTGCTTGTTGAAACTGAATCCCCTTTGTGTACTTGAGTACAGTAAGAGGAAACACAAGGTCCCGGTGACCAAAAGTGAGAAATGATCAGGCGGCTGAGCCGGCACGACTCTCTCTGCTGTTAATAGAACATTAGAAGAGCTTGTCGAGTGGTTACAAAGTTTTTATTACACCTCCAAACAGTGTTAAATCACAGCACTAAGGCATAGTAAAGGCGTATCACTTCTGTTAATTTTCCAGTTTCACCTCTTCAAGCCTTTCACTGCTTGTTATTTCTGTGCCATACGTAATGAGTTTGCTGTATCTATATAGAAAAGCGACACATCTCAGCTATATGAATAATATCTGTTGGTAGCTATACTCCGACGGTATTTTCTATAAGAAACCATTTATTAGAGAGGATATTAAGAAGAACATCTTACAAATGTAAATGCTTTACGCAATCATTCTTATAGGATAAAATCAAAATTACATTACTGAACCATTTACATTCATTAGAACAGAGAACATGAACATGCGCCCTTTTAAAAAAAAAAAATCAGCATCTCCTCAATAATCCGATTCTATAAAGATTTCTAAAGGGGAACTAAAGCCTAGAAAGAATGCTGTATTATCAGTGTTGGACTGGGCCGGCGGGACAACGGGAATAAACCCGGTAGGCCCCAGCCTTCGTGGGCCCAGCTGGCCGAGTCCTGGTCCTTGCACAGAAGCATTTCCAACTTCCCTCCCTGGCCCCCCTAGAGCGGCTGAATGAAACAGAAGTTTGGCACGGGGGGCCGCGGGGATGTTGCGGCTCGGGGGTCCAAAGGGTGCTTTGCGTCTGGTGTGGGGGGCTGAGGGAGTGGTGGTAGCCCCCCAGTCCAACGCTGTGTATTATACAGACTGTAGATATACTGAACTTACTGGTCCGTCTATAATTATAACAGTAATGGTCCAGGCTTTCAACTTTGTCCATAAGAGCTCCCCATCTTGGATATTGTTAGGCCATCCCTGGTGTGTCAGTGGCATTGCACGTGCTCAGTATGTTCTGGGCTGCTGTTGAGAAGCTAAATTCAGGGCTTGTGGGAAATCACCAAACCATCGGCAGAAAGTGAGGTTCCATCCGTCATAGAAACCATTGCTACAATGTTGATGATTATCAGTTCTGATGCAGAACGCACAGATTTCTAGGGTGTCATGTCGTGTGGATGTGATTTACTCATCAGACTAGTATCATGAATTTTATATAATATATATATACAGTATATTAAAAGTAGATCCCTAAACTCAGGTAAGCGAGAGCAGCCCAGAGCATCCTTGCCAATGAGTTGGGGTGGCCTTGGTACAGAAACCCTAAAAACTAAGATGTAGCAGTTTAGCCTAATTCACCTGTAAAAGTCCTTTGTTTTTATATGTTAAATATTCAGTGATTTGGAATGCAATCCTGTCCCGGGGTCTTCATGAATTCCCCCTATAGCCCATTCGTTGGACAAATATTCTGTGTGACAGTGCCCATACTCCCAGCCAATTCATGGGAAGGTGCAGCTGTGCCCCCAGCCAGGCCTGGACTGAGAATCAAAATAGGCCCTGGCATTTGGGTCCACAGAGGCCCAAACAGCCTCCGCCAGCCCACTAAATAGTGACAGTCTATGGCATCTTACAGCAGCCCCTCTGGCATTTGCCAGAACCCACAGATTGCCAGTCCAGGTCTGTCTCCAGCCACTGCTTTAACCCTTGAGAACCAACCTGTAGCTAGATACGCCATTATAGGGGCTAAGTAATCATTTTCATATAAAACAAGTGCATCCGTTTCCATGGAACTGCAGACGTTATGAAACAAGAAAATGGTAAAATTTATATGTCATAACTTTTTATATTCTCTGCTTGATTTGTTTCATGAAAAAGTAACATCTGACATTTGAAACCTTGCTTATAATGTATTGGAAATATTCAGAGTAAGGGACTTATTATCCTTTCTTATCCTGTGCTGCCAGCCGTGAATCTCTTTATATGAAATTTTGTGCCCAAGCACGCGTTACATTTTGTGCCAGCCCTGAGTGCCTAATGCCCATAATGGCATTGAAGCAACTTGCACATTTTTCACCTGCATTTTCATTTGAGTTGCATCTAGAAATGGGTGTAGACACTGGAATTGTAGGAGAAAAATCACTATGCCAGTTGTTGACTGAGTCTGCACTGCTGTGGCTTGTTAATTACTTTAATAGAAGAATTTCTCATTTCTAATAGAAGGTTTTTCTTCTTGTTTTTTTGACCATACCATGTTCATTTTACAAAATGTGGCAGGTTATGAAAGCTTGAACTCATTTCTGTAGTTTTTATGTGTTATTACAGTTTTGCTATTGAAGGTAAGTTGCCCTTTAAGCTGCAAGTCACCGTTTCCCCAAGAGACCTGCTTCTCTTAAATTTTTACAATTGTTTCTTTGCTTATCTTAAATTGTTGTAAAAGTATCACCTATATTCTGGGCTCTCTGCTAAAAGCCCATTAAATTTTAGGAACTTTGTATCATTTTCTGGCTGTTCAGTGCAGTAGATCAAAGAAAAGTCGGGACATTTCAGTAACAACCTGGGACTGAGGGTTGAGCTGTCAAAATTGGGACTGTCTCTAAAAACCTGACAGTTGGGAGGTATGATAGGTGACAGCAGCGCAGAGCATAGGGTTGCAACCTGTCCGATTTTGACCCGGACAGCAGGTAATTTGAAAGGCTGTACTTTGTAGATCAAAGAAAAGTCGGGACATTTCAGTAACAACCTGGGACTGAGGGTTGAGCTGTCAAAATTGGGACTGTCTCTAAAAAACGTGACAGTTGGGAGGTATGATAAGTCGCAGCAGCACAGAGCATCGGGTTGCCACCTGTCCGATTTTGACCCGGACAGCCGTTAATTTGAAAGGCTGTCAAAACAGTGTCAGTTTTCCTAATTTGGCAAACTGGGCAGGATTCCCCATGACTGACACAGCGATTGGCCGATAACTGCATCATAGCCACGCCCCCTGACATTGCGGCCCGCCCCATGCCATGTCATGGCCCCGCCCCTCCACATCATGGCCCCACCCCCAGTCGGTCTCCAACGACAGAAAAGGTGGCAACCCTAACAGAGCATGTGCAGTGAATCAGCCTTATACTTTGACATTTCTATTCTATGTGTACTGTATATTGTGAGTGGGTCCCTAAGCTCAGTAAGTGACAGCAGCACAGAGCATGTGAATCAGTGAATCAGCAGAAAAGAAGATGGGGAGCTACTGGGGCATCTTTGGAGACACAGATCTTTACTGCTAAAGGGCTGTGGTTGCCTTGGGCTGGTACAGAAGCACAAAACATCATGTACAACATTTCTAGCTACTTCTTTAGTTAGTTAAGTTCTTTAACTAAATTAACTTTTCTTTTGTCCCACTTTGTTTCAATATTGGTTTTAATGTTATTGGCTAAAAACCATTTTCAGACTGGGCCACGTTGAATGTAAAAAATAGGGCTGATGGGAATTGTCCCCAAAAAGTGCCCAGAAGCGCCTGGGCCCACAAGTAGATCCAGTAATACTCTCGCTGACCAGTCTGGCCCTGTTAATAACAGACATGTCTCGAGCTGAATGTAAACAGGAAGTAATGGTCTGACTCTGCAAGGCAATAGCAGGAAGCAGGAAGTGGGAAGGGTTGTATGTATATAAACACTAAGTCCAGATGGGGAGGGGCATGACGTTTCAGGTCAGTGATGTCAGTGGGTGGAGCTATGATTTGCACCCTGATAACCCTTTCGAAAACTGGGCTGTCTGGGTGAAAACTAGACAAGTGGCAACCTTAAGTGGCAGTAACACTACATATAAAAGTGTCATGGATATCCTGTAAATTATATCCTTATAATACACAAAACCACGAAAATCTTGTAAATTATATCCTTATAAACGGTGAGTTCTGATGTCATTTCTGTCACATGACTCACTGAAACTTGTGTATTATAATAAATGAAGTACCTCCAGTTGCAAAATATGAGGATATTAGAAGTTACCTCGGAGTTCCATGACCGTATGAAACTCCTCGGTAACTTATAATATCCTTATATTTTACAAGAGGGGGTACTTTATTCACTATATATATATAATACACAAAAGCCACAAATATCTTATAAATGATATCCTTATAAACGGCTCTCAGTGATGTCATCTGTTATAAACGGAGCTTAGTGATGTCATTTTTGTCACATGACTCACTAAAACTTGTGTATTATAATAAACCAGTAAACCCCCGATTCTCTAAAGAATCGTTAATGAAAGAATGGTAACAACAGTGAGGCAGCAAAATGCGATGGGTGCTGATTCACTCTGCATCCCCAGGCAGCAACTGGCGACGCTAATTTGTGGGGATGTAGAGTGAATCTGTGCCTATTGCTTGTTATTACCTATCTGCTATTAGAATTCTTAAATTTTGAGTTTATTGGTAGTAAAGTGTTACTGAAAAATTTCTTTATAAACAACATTTTTTGTGAAAATGTTCTCCTGTCCTTGAATGAGTTCTCCCTGGTGAGCTGTACTTAAAATCTTGACTTTAACATCAGATGAACGCTGCACTCTTGAAAATGCAACATAAAGTTGACCATGACCAAACACAGGCTCAGATAGGTAAATGCCGACTTTATCCAATGTTTGTCCTTGTGATTTGTTGATTGTCATGGCAAATGCAGCCTTAATGGGGAATTGTCGTCGTTTAAGTTTAAAAGGTAATTCCTGGTCAGAACTGGTAAGGTCAATTCTGGGAATCAAAACAGTATCACCGCTATGGGATCCTGTAAGCACTTCTGCCTTGATAACATTTTGTCTCATGCTCTTCACAACCAACCGTGTACCGTTACATAAACCTTGCTTAGTGTTAGGGTAGGGGCACACGGCGCGATTTCGCCGCGATTCTGCGCTGGGCGAGTTGTCGCTGCGTTTTTTAAGCCGAAATAGCTTTGCTAACTTTGGCGCTGGCGTCAATGCAAATCGCGGCGAAATCGCTGCGCTAATTCACACGCGGCGATTCTTTTTCTACTGTCGCCCGGAAACGCTCAGCGAGGCAACTTCGGACGACAATAGAAAACGAATCGCCGCGTGTGAATTAGCGCAGCGATTTTGCCGCGATTTGCATTGACGCCAGCGCCAAAGTTAGCAAAGCTATTTCGGCTTAAAAAACGCAGCGACAACTCGCTTAGCGCAGAATCGCGGCGAAATCGCGCCGTGTGCCCCTACCCTTAAGGTTTCTTAACAGCATGACTATTGTTCCTACTTTGAGTATAAGATTGTGTTGTGGTAATCCAGCATTGTTGATAGTGTTTAAATATTCTAATGGGAAGTTAAGTTTCTCACTTTCGTCTTCAGAATCAATACAGTCAGTACTCAGAAAGACACAGCTTTGTCCAGGAAGTAATGCAATCACTTGGTTGTTTATCATGTCAACATCAATATTTTTTGGAGATAATATAGCCCGTTTTGCTAAAAATGGCCACCCACGCAGGTACGCAACCGGTTCCCCTCCTAGAGTGACGCTAGCGCCGCCATTAGACAAACTTGCAAAGGAGTAGCAAGATGGCCGACGCTTATACAGACTTTAGTGGGCGGATGACAAACTCGCAGAGGAGTAGCAAGATGGCCGACGCTTATACAGACTTTAGTGGGCGGATTTGGCAGTGGGCGGATGACAAAGTCGCAGAGGAGTAGCAAGATGGCCGACGCTTATACAGACTTTCGTGCAGGTACGCAACCGGTTCCCCTCCTAGAGTGACGCTAGCGCCGCCATTAGACAAACTTGCAAAGGAGTAGCAAGATGGCCGACGCTTATACAGACTTTAGTGGGCGGATGACAAACTCGCAGAGGAGTAGCAAGATGGCCGACGCTTATACAGACTTTAGTGGGCGGATTTGGCAGTGGGCGGATGACAAAGTCGCAGAGGAGTAGCAAGATGGCCGACGCTTATACAGACTTTCGTGCAGGTACGCAACCGGTTCCCCTAGTGTGACGGTGAGCGCATCTGCCTCCCTAGATCCTAACCTTCCAGCGGTCGCCGCCTGAGTGAGCAGGAAAGAAGAGGCGGCGGGAGGCAGAAGGAGACGGTGAGCGCATCTGCCTCCCTAGATCCTAACCTTCCAGCGCATCTGCCTCCCCGATCCTAACCTGTTCTGATCCTAACCTTCCAGCACATCTGCTAATCGAAGGCCGCATCTATGTCTTTCGGCTGAAGTTGCGCGCGCATCTCATAGATCCTAACCGAAGTTGCGTGCGCATCTGCCTCCCCTCCACTCGGGACATAGATAGGCCTTCGGTTAGTATATAGGATAAAGAATATTAAAAGTCACCTCGGAATTCCGTGACCTGTATAAAAGGAGCTCCTTGGTGACATAATAAATATCCTTATATTTTACAAGAGGGGGTACTTTATTCACTATATACATGGTGCTTAGTGATGTCATCAGTTATAATCGGTGCAGTCACATGACGTGTGTTTTATAATGAATAAATATGAGGATATTAGGGTTATCTTTCACTTTACACCACCTGCTTCATAACGCAGTAAGGCTCTGCCGCCCACGTGTTTCCTTTATTTTGGCAGTTACCTCCAGTAACCCTGAGCTGGTATTCATCATGTTTCTATCAATGGTGAACGGGCTGAACACGACTTAAAAGCATGGCAGCCCCTCTGTAATCTTTTTGGACATCTCATAAGAGTTAACATGACAAAAAATAAATTATCTCTGCCCCCTCCCTAATCCAGTCCCATCCGTTCCCCTCTTGCTCCGGCGCTATCAGAAAATAAATGGCATTGGTCACGCTCAAGATGGTTCATGTAATCACAGGATGTCCAGGCTCCTTCCAGGCGGCATTAGAGAAACCCTTAACTGCTGCTCGCGGCTGAGAGAGAACAAGGAGCTTTTAGAGAGGGGAGAAGCAAATTATTATCATTATTATTGGCTGAATTTCTATATCCATTTGATTTCAAAGTGCCGTTGAGATTTGCTCTCCTGTCCTCACTGCAGTTTAAAATATCTGCTCAACAATATTATTTTCCCTGTTTGCGTAGCTGCAGTAGAAGGCAAACACCTCCATTTATATCTATCTATAAAAGGGGGGTCATTTATTAAAACTGGGCAAATTTGCCCATGGGCAGTAACCCATGGCAACCAATCAAATTGCTGCATTCATTGTTTTACTTGCAGCTGGCTTTAAAAAGCTAATCACTGATTAGTTATTATAGGTAACTGCCCATGGGCAAATTTGCCCAGTATTGATAAATGAGCCCAGTGTGTTCCCATTTATTTTAAAGGGGAACCAACCAACTGCTGTACAACAGTATTTAGTTTTGAGCAGCATGGCAGCACAGTGGTTACAACTGATTCCTTGAAGTGATGGGAGGTCTGGGGTATGATTCTGTCCGGTCCACTGGCACAAAGTTTGGAGGTGTGAGCCAAGTGAGAAGCAGGAACTGGGGCACAGACAGACAGGGCAACTAGTAGAAACAGGGTAACACTGAATAAGAGACAAAACAAGGTCAGAAAGTAGGTACTAGAATAGGCAGGGAAAGTAATGCAGAAAAGAGGATCAAAGTCAAAACAAAAGGGCAGGGCAGGCAGAGTTCAAGCATGTCCTTCAGAGCCAACAAAGTTCATGCCATGCTTGTACTGGGGAATCTGCAATTGATATTAGCTGTCTCCAGTACAGAACAAATCTCTGCGGGGAAATGCAAAATAGATAACTATGGTGCTGTACCTTTAAGGATAACGCACTTTTGTAATTTACAGTCATAATTTTTTTTTTAGTTTCAAGATATTAAAGGATAAGTAAACCTTTAAAATAAGTGGATGTAAAAAGGACAAGAGTGCTATTCTACTGTAAGTACTTTTGTCATTTACATTCATTATTTATTTATTTGCAATTCCAAGACATTAAGGGATACATGTACGGTTAATATGAATGAATTTTACAACAACAGCGCCACCTGCTGGTCAGTTTCCCACCAGTCTGACCACCAAGTAGTCAAGGAAGTTGTCAGGAGAAAGAAAGAGGCTGCTCTGATGTTCTTCTGCTTAGGAATAAAATAGAAACCTTTCTCACATCTTTTCTAAGCAGAAGAACACTTTTTTAGAAGGAATGTCTGCATCCTCACCATCACTCTAACATTAAAAAAACCTCACAAAAGTTTAATCCACATATATAATTCTCAACACTACAGCTTCTCTCTGATCTTATTTCATGAGCTAAGGTGGGACTTCTCCAACGGTTGGACTTTCAAAGGGAGAGGGGCCTGGTCAAAGCTTAGACTTTAAAGTCTTGCATTGATAATACATGCCATCAACGAGAATTACATCAACGAGCTGATATGATATTTAAAGGAGAAGGAATGTCTTCTTCCACTTGGGGGTGCCAAATGTTAGGCACCCCAAAGCAGGTCCGGACTGAGAATTAAAATAGGCCCTGGCATTTCAGGTACACAGAGGCCCAAACAGCCCCCACCAGCCCACTAAATACTGACTTTCTATGGCACCTTATAGCAGCCCCTCTGGCATTTGCCAGAACCCACAGATTGCCAGTCCAGGCCTGCCCCAAAGTGATTGTATTTACCTGAAACCCCAGGCCGGTGCTCCTATCAGCAGAAAACTGCACCGGCCCAGGGTTCTTCTTCCGGCTTTTCTTTCTTCTCGCAGCTGCGCATGCGCAGTAGAGCAAAAAGCCGAACTTTAACGAAAAAGTCAGCTATTTCATTCTACTGTGCATGCTTTTCCCCCGGGAAATTTGAAGAAAGAAGAAGTTGGAAGAGGATCGCTCCATGGTGCTCGCCCAAGTGGAAGAAGACTTCTCCTTTAAACCTGTTTAAAACGTGTCTGGTTTCGACCAGTTATTGGTTGGGACTGTTGAAGCGCCCCATTCACGGACACATAAGCTGCAGATAGAACTGAATAAGACAAATCAGCAGCTAAAATCTGCTCATGTATAGCCACCCTAACACTCCTTTCTACCCCAGTTCTCTAAATTAACATTAGCCTAATACCACTGCTCAAGGATAATGATGTGCGAATTTCTCCCGTTTCGAGAAAAGGTGAAAAATTTGCGGAAAAAATTCTGACTTTTCACAAAAAAATAGTAAAAATCTGATATTTTCACGAAAAGTCGGAAATTGACGCCCGCGTCAAAGCTAACACTGGCATTAAAGTCGATGGGCGTCCGTATAGTGTTGACGCCTGGCGATTTTAACGCGAGTGACTTATGTAGATGTAATATTTCCTACATACCTTTCAGTGGCAACAGCCAGGCCTAGGAATTGTAGGAGGTCATCTAAATACAGCACCTGCTCGAGGACAGAAATCCATCTCCTAGTTGAACCTCTTTCTGTGACATTAACTACCTCTTTGTTTCTTGAATCTGCTCTTTTATGAGCAATTTGTATTTTATTATTATTATTATTATTATTCATTATTTTATTTTGCTGTAGAATGTAAGATTAAAGGGTATATTAAGTTTATTAGCTCTCACCACTGTAGCCTTCCTCTTCACCCAGCCCTAGCGGCCCCTATAGTACCTGCAGTGACAAATTTGGCAGCTCTTTATTTCCCTTTCACATAGTTCCGCTCTAATAGAGCCTATATGAATCTCTGGCTCTTTCTGTCTCATTCAATCTTTTATTTATTTTTATTACTCAGTTGTATCACTGGCTCATCATCTCGCTCTGCTCTTGTGCATCCTCAAGACAGGCTCTTCTCCAAGAGCACAGGAGCTGCAAGAGCAGCTCCCGGCAGGCAATTAATTAGCTCAGAATGGAGGTCAGGCCTGTGATCGCTTGGGAGCCCACTCAGGAGGGGCCTGGTGTGTGTGGTGGGATAGAGACCTGCTTGGTGGAGGGATAAAATGAGAGAAAGAGGCAGAAGGAAATGAATGGGTAGGACACTATCTGAATTGAATCCTGCAGAACTGGGAGTTAAAAAAATTGGGGTTGGCTAAGCATTTTGGTATTATCAATTCAGTAGAACGGCAGTGCCAAGATTGCCTTTTCCTTTGGGTCATTTGTGTGTAACAATGAGACTCATTCTGCAAAGAGTCATGGTGGTGATTAGCTTTGAAGAAGAGGCCCCATGGTCTCCAGCAGATGTAAGAGATGAGCATCTTTCCAGGAGCACCCGATGGCTGAAGACAATGCCTTGGGAAAAATACCTTGTGCAATTGACTTGTACTAAATTCTAAGTGACAAGGCCAATCTGTTCTTCACCTCTTCAGGGGAAAATAGAAATCAGGAGAGTAGAGTGGATGTGAGATCTAAAAAGATTTTGCCAGGGGCCCAATAACTTTTCGGTACAGGGTCGGACTGGCCCACTGGGACACCAGGAAAAATCCAGGCAGTCCCCTCTGCACCCAGCCTGTCGGGGAGGGGTGTGCAAGGGTGGGGGGGTCTCAGCAGGTTTCTCAGATTCCCAGTGGGCCCCCATACCCAAGTCCAACACTGGTTTGATAGTTTAGAACAATCCAAGGTCCCTACTACTGGTGTGCAAAAATTTGACTCCCAAAAACCATTTTTAATAAATAAGTTTTAACATCAACAAAACAACATTGTCTTTCAAGAGGGGGAAATGGTGCTGAAAATGATGCGCTGACTCACCGAAACATTTACTTTTGACAAAGTCTCTCTCTACTTTTGCATTTAAAGAGCTGGACAGAGGCATGTCAGCGCAGAAGAAGGATGTTTCCCATTGGTGCTGCGCTCAGGGTATATTTGGGCCTTCTCCTCAACATGACACACACTGACAGCCTAATGGAGTGGAGATAGAAAGGTGCTCAAATTCAGCCGTGACGGAAGGATGAGCATTGGGTCTGTCAGTCAAGCCATGATGCAGAATACTGATATGTTTCCAAATATTTACTTTTTCAAGTCAGCCCTCTTTGTCTCAGGTAGAGGACACATCTCAGGGACCCGGAGACTCTAGTCATTAAAAATCCACATTTTCCACTAATTCCAGCACAAATGTAACACAGCGGTCCCCAACCTTTTTTGGCCCACGGACCGGTGTAAAGGAAAACATTTTTGCAAAGACCGGGGGGGGGTCGAGTGTTGGGAGAGGGGTTGGGAGGGTTTTGAGAGGGCCAGTGGCAAAGATCCAATTCAGGCGCACCGGCATCCAGTTTGGTGCGCTGGTGTCCGATTCGGAGTGCCAGCATCCAATTCGGCGCTCCAGCGTTAATTTCAGGCTAGGCTCGGCGCCCCATTTCAGGACTGTCTGCAGCCTGGTGGTTGGGGACCCCTGCTGTAACACACAGAAACATAATAAATTCTGTTTTTCAAAGCAATAGCAAGGTTCCTAACATTTTACCCCCTATATTTTACAAGATCTCCCAGATCTGCTCTCTGGAACTATACTGGAATGTACCATTGGCACTACTGGTGTTCCTACCAATCAGCCTTAAACCTTTCCTCGTTCTTCATATCAAGCACCTGGTGGCCACATACCTATGTGCGGCAGGGAGCTGCTATCTGATTGAAGACATTAGTGGAGGACTCAGAGTTGGAAAGGTTTCTTCTTATCCAAATGGATGGCAGTTTAATGTATCTTTCCATCCTCAACACAACAAAAGCTTGTCACCTTGAAATTAACTTTGGAAGTAATCTTATAACAGTGAAGCAACCAATCAGGGCTGCACTTTAAAAGCAAACATCTTATTGGTTGCTAATTTAAATAATAAAGAATCAGGATTGATGTGCTTGTGGCAGTAAATGAGAGAGAATCGACACGTCTGGGGCAGTGAGAATCATCTATTCAGAGTGGAATCCTCCTTGACATGACACCAATTTAATTACATTGCTTCCCACATGCACCCGACCCAAGCTCTCGTCATTCCGGCTCGATTGCCTCGACTGATAGTAATGATGCGAGACCCCAAACATTCCTCGCCCGGCATTTTCTAATTAATACAAATTCATTCTCCCATCACAAGGAATTATCCTGTTCAATCTCTCGTGTCTTAGAGCGAGAGGGTGTTTATCTCAGGGAAGGAACGGAGTGAGAGAGAACGACGCTGGCAGAAATAGAGCTGGCGAGTGATAAGCCCGTTGTCACAAATAGAAATGTACCCAGTGACAGCCAATCACAAACTCATCTTGATAAAGAAGCCACATTCTGAGCTTTGATCTTTTGATTCTCAAGCAACTGTCGCGAGTATTTAATTCCTGGAAGGGGAACCGGCTCTCTTATACCATTTTACCCTTTAAATATTTTAGGGCCCCTTGTTTTATATATAAGTAAGACATAGCAACCTGTGACCCTCCTAAGTTTGCTACATGTTTATCAGCTCGTAGCAACCAATCAGCATGGTTGCTATAAGTTACTTGATGTAGACAAATACTAATACTAAGCAGGTTGGGCAACACTGAAGGTGGGCATTACAGTCTCCATCTTGACTTACTACTATAATACTACCCTTGTGGCCTCCATCATGACCTACTGTGTTCATCTTGCTAGTAAGAACACCATTATAAACATGGGGTCCTTCTCTAAGGAGGTGACAATTGCTGGACTCAACTTAGGCCAAGGGTTGCCATTAGGTGGGAAGAAGGGCAAAGGGGCCAAGTCTAATTGAGGGGAGTCATACCACCATGAAAGGAGTGGGACTTCTCATAAAAAGCATTTTCAAGTTTGGTTGGAGCAGAGTTTGGGTAGAACATGTCAGGGTTGGGTATATCAGCACAGGGTTGGGCAGATCAGGGCATACCTCCCGACATTTGAAAAATGCACAAAAAGATCTGAAAATTTTTGACCACACCATTTTAATGATCGCACCCCCAAATTACCAACAAATGTTGGCAGGTTATGGAACATCCCATGTTTTATTTGTTATATTAAGTTTTGCTAATGAAGGTGAAATTGACCTTTACGCTGTTAGTATCAGTTCTCCCAAGAGACCTGCTTATTAGTCATGAGCAAAATTCTGGGCCAGGTCAGGGCTGGTAGGGCCTACTGGGTTTTTTCCAGGTATCTTGCTGGCCCAGTCCGACCCTGGTTGACTGGTCAAAACAACCTGACTAATGAACTGATTTAGACCCAAATTGGCAGACTACACCAAATAATTAACTTTTTACTAACTTCTTGCTAACTTCCTTACTACACCTTGGATTTTTCAGAGGGTAGAGTCCAGTTGAAGTCAGAAACAGAAAAGATTGGCGCTATGTGCTGCCGCCATCTTGTTTTCTCCTGAGCAATGGGAGCCAATCATTTCAGGTTCCTTGTAAAATGTCACCATTATAAGGAGAATGGCAGCTTTCCACATCAATCTCTAGTTATTTGAGTCTCTTTGCTTTAGCAAAACTAATGATTCTTGTGCAGAAGACGGAAATTGCCTCTCTCTCTCTCTCTCCCTGTGAAATTGCAGCATCAGCCGGGTGAAAAATTTCCCCTCTTTTTTTCCATTAAAATATTACGGAGCAACTTATTGCTTCCAGAGACATCTGCCATAACTCAGAGCTCACACAATGGGAACGGCTTGCCTTCCTAAGGGCCCGTAGGGGTGCCAGAGATTAGGGAACACAATCTCATTTTCCTTAACACTCTGTTCCCCGAGTTGGGTCGGCAGCCTGTTAAATAAATGTCTGGTGTTCAGCAGGCCGGGACATTTATATAATGCAACTCCCAGCACCCTCTCTCCATAACAACAATATTTGTATTTAATTAAAGTCCTGCCCAGATCTTATGTAGTTTTTTACACCGGAGGACATTGGTGTAGCTGAAGCTGGACCCAGGGCTCACCAGAAGACATACAGGTATGGGATCAGTTATCCGGAAACCCGTTATCCAGAAAGCTCCGAATTACAGAAAGGCCATCTCCCATAGATTCCATTTAATCCAAATGTTTAAAAATGATTTCCTTTTTCCTCTGTAATAATAAAACAGTTGCTTGTACTTGATCCCAACTAAGATATAATTAATCCTTATTGGAAGCAAAACTAGACTATTTGGGTTTATTTAATGTTTAAATGATTTTCTAGTAGATCTAAGGTATGAAGATCCAAATTATGGAAAGATCTGGAAAACCCCAGGTTTGGATAAACCTGTATATTTAGAGATACACACACACACACATATATATATATATATATTTTTTTATATATATACAAAATTTATATCAAAACCCACAATCTAGAATAGGATTTTTAATTGAATCAGAATATTTCTCAGACTATGAATTTCAGCTAATGCTTTTGTAATTAGAAGAGAATTTGCATATAATTATATATCTGAGACAGTGTAGAACCAATCAGCAAGTTTTTCCTCGATTGCTCTTTTCTCTTCGTGTCTGTCGGGGCATTGCTGGGGAAGAGCCTTTTATTCTCCCATAATATTATAATTTTATCGTTAATGCACTCGGTTTTATGGCAGCCACAAACAATTACCGTCGCTGCACAATGAGGGAGTGACACCAATATGCTGAACAATTATACAATAATGAAATTGCTTCTGCCGGAGATGTTTGTTTTTAATTTTGTACAGGAACCTCGAGACATACAAAAGTGCCTTCCCCTTTAGCTGTCTGGAGCAATCAGCAAGACGGATCAGTAGTCCCTGCGAGATTAGCCTTTCTTCCCCCCCAGATCAGGTTAGATGTATTGCAAATTAACCTTTCTTGAAAGAATTCCCAGCATTGATTTTTTTTTTCTCTTCCCGACATAATGGGATTGAGCCCTAACTGTTCGAATTTCTAAGTGACGTTAGGTATCCTTGATCTATAGCCACAGCCTTGGCTTTTCATGATGTCATTAGTCTCAAAGGGTGGAATGTGCCAAATGCCAAACTGCAGAGCGAAATGGTGCCAAAAACCCCATCATTTGTTTATATGGACAGATATGGATATACTCTATATGGCCAAAAAGATGTGGATGGATAACCCTTCTAATTATTAGAATTGGATATTAAAGTAACTACTAAATCATGCAATGGCATTTTTGACAATTCCATCCATCCTTCTTTGTGCCAACAGTTTGGGGAAGGTTCTTGTTTTAGCATATGCACTAAATTGGGTCCATACAGAATGGGATTGGTGAAATAGGAGTGGAAGAACATGAGTAGCCTGCACAGAGCCCTGGTCTCACTCAAAGTGAATCCTTGTGGGATAAATTAGAAGCCCAACTGAAAACCAGGCCTGATCCCCCAACATCAGTGCCTACATGGATGGAAGCAAATCCCTCGACAATGTTCCAGCGTCTAGTGGAAACCGTTCCAGAAGAGTGAAAGCATTTACAGATGTGGCCAATACTCTTGGTTTGGGAATAAAATGTTGGAAAGCCAAGTGTCCCCATACAATTGGTTGTATAGTGTTTGTAAAGCTAGTGAACCTAAGGCAGATAGTGTGGTTTAAAAATGGAAAGACCTATTGGACACCTACGTAGAATGAAGGTTTCCTCATCATGATTATGGATTAACAGATAAAGGATTATTTGCCATTTTTAAATTGTAATAGGCTGGCACAGGAGATTAACATCATTATCATAGGCTACTAAATAGTATTAAGGGTTTACACTTATATATTTTCATTGGGACATCCCATTGTCTGCCATTTACCATCTCTAATATATAAAATACAAGGATGGCTAAATAAGCTGTCACTTACTCTTGCAGTAGTCCTTTTAAGTCTTTCTCTAAAGGTAGTTTTAGCGAGGAACATAAAGGGGAACCATCGTATGTTTCAGATACATTACAGGAATGTAGTGTGCCTCCTAAAATACTAATTCTACAACTGGTCATCCATTGTTAGATCGGCTCATTTGTTGAGGTCACCAAACAATGTTTGACAGGTGTAGGCACCCAACTGATGGGCTTAACTTGGTCAAAGAGAATATCTGTACTCCAAGCCAATAATTGGAACATGGAAGCCCATGCAGACCTACTAGGAGAGGTCCGCATACCCATCCAAATGTGGATCTTGCCCAATGAAATATTTCAGCCCTACCTTCTGATATCTGACATACATAGGCAAATCCTCTCATTTGAAGAGGTCATCAAACAAGCAGATGAATTCTTGACAGATTTTAGCCACCCAAGTTATGGCCCAAGCTTGACCAATTGGCATGTTTGGATCCCAAGCCAATGACTGAATGTTGTGGGAGCCCACATAGAACTCTTGGGAGAGGACTGAATCCACTGCCCAATGTGAACTTCATGAGAACTTCTAGACCTCCCTTCTGATATCTGACATGCAAAGGCAGAGAAGCTCAACTGGCTAGTCTACCAAATAAGCAGATCTTTGAAAGATCTTATTTACCCAAGTGATAGGCTAAACTGGATTAAGCAGATCTTTGAAAGATCTTATTTATCCAAGTGATAGGCTAAACTGGATTAATCATAGCATTTGGCACACAAGCCTTTAACTCAACTTGTTGGGAGAGGACTACATGTATAGTCCAATAGGTGGACCATTGTGCGAATATCTGCAGACCTCTGCACTCTGTTTCAGCCTGAGTTAGGCGTGCTAGATTGAAAATCGATGGGTAGGGGGAAGCAGGTAGGTG
Source organism: Xenopus laevis (assembly GCF_017654675.1). Lineage (NCBI taxonomy): Eukaryota > Metazoa > Chordata > Amphibia > Anura > Pipidae > Xenopus > Xenopus laevis. The sequence goes on along the minus strand of NC_054386.1, from coordinate 98,815,479 downwards.
TCCACAGCCCAATGTGGTCCTTGTACCAAAGGGATTTTCCAGCCCCACCCTATTGATATCTAATATGCATAGGCCAATAACAAACCTTCCAGCCAATATCGACTGGTGTATGGCCAAATGTATTCTTCTGAAGGCCTGCAGAGAGAGAACTTACTTGGTATTTGCCTATAATAACACAAAAAGGGTGACTGGCTCATTAAGTTTATCTGATCATTTGACACACACACCGACAACACATACAAACAATTCTGGATGTACACCTTTTGTTTTAATTGTGTCAAAAGTGATTTATAGAACCCATATACATCAAATAGGTCAAAGTTTTGGGCCTCCTCTGGGCCCTTTATCAAGTTGGCCTTTTTTATGTATATGGGCTTAATAAATAACTTTTGACACAATTCAAACAAAAGCTGTGCATCCAGATTATTTTGTATTGCTCCATTGACCCTGTTGTAGCGGAAGGGTCTTCTGGTCAAGCACCCTGCACTTTCAATATTTTGGGGTTGGGTTAAGCTCTCCAATATCGTAGAAAACACCAACGACGGGACCTCATAGGAGTCCATGTAGACCTGTTAGGAGAGGACTATATCTCCAGCTTGATGTGGTCCTCTCTAAATGTAATTTTACAGGCCTCCTTACCTTCTCATAACATGAGGTGGGCATCTTTGAAAAGGACAAGCAACAGCTTTTCAGCTCCACACTGGCTTCTCTGCCCATGGAAAGCGAAATCTTAAGTTATTTTGTTCCAGAAACAAATGCACATTAGCAGTTATGTCTTACTGTTTGCCTTCGCTTCCCGTCGGGCTGTAGAGATGCCACCAGCCTATGAATGACTCTCCTTAATGAGCTTAGTAATGTGATGCTTTGTGCATACTATCTCTAGCATGAGGCAAGGCATTAACAACCCCTGAATAAATATCATTATGATTGCTTATATAATAGTGATCGCTTCAGATGGATCTTCATAACACAGAGAGCACTGGTGGAATCCTTGTGATGCCTCCAGCAATCTCTTGATTTAAAAAAAGGGAAATACACATCTAAACAATCCATCACAGTATGTCTCAGTGGATCCGGGGCACTCATTTCTCTAGAACTAAGAGAGCAGATCTTTGAAGGTGAAGTTGACCTTGCAATAAACTGTTAGTATGATGTATACATAATTATGTCATTGGCTAATTTACATAGCAATCGGCCTAATTTCTGGTCTCCAGAGTCAACGACCTTAGCAACCACTTTGGCGACAGGTGATATTGAAAGCATTCGCTATATACAAAAAGGTTGAACTTTACCTTTAATATCATGCCATCGCTAATAGCTGGGGGAAGTTCCTCAGCATGAGAAGCTCTGTGTGTTTTACTCATTTTTGGCCGGGATTCAGCAGGAACGTGCAATATCTTATCTTGTATTCTGAGCTACATATGCAATAAAAGAAAGGGGATTGTGATCGTGTCTTCTCTCAAGCTGGCAGCTCCCGGCGCACTACATCAGTACAGTGTATTATTATTGTACATCTATTATTCAGAATTCTGTCTCTCAGCATTCGCACTCGCACCGCCGCCACAGACTCACATTCATCTCGGCCTGTTAGATATTTAATAGACAAGCAGCGTCTCCAATTCTGAATTTTATAAAGGCAATAGACCCGGTAAAAGATGTGTTTTAGTGGTGGCCCATCCGGGGAAAAAACAAATCTTACAGAGTCCCTTTTTATTATGAGACTCTCCTATGGTCCTTATTACAACCCTGGCAGCCCCCTAAAGGCAACTCTGTGTGAAAGTCGAAGTACAGGACCCCTATTGCATCCCTTGAATCAGTCCCCACCCTGATTGGACACCTTCCTGTACCCCCTTTCCACTGCACCCTGTCCAAGCTCACTATTCTCTGGCAAGCCATGTTGAACCCCAGGTTTGGACTGGCCTACCAGAATAGCCAGAAAAATCCCAGTGGCTCCCTCCCAGTATATGACAAATATATATATTAGCTCTCTTTTTCTACCATAGAGTTGTGTTCTACATATAGAACTATTTTCTATTTAATGGTGTGTAGAGTGGGCCCTGGATGTCGGTTCTGTGGGGCCCTAGGAGCCTCAGTCCACTTTACAGGTATGTGCTCCTTAGTGATCATCAGAGATACAAAACTGATACTTACACAGGGATCTGTGCAGCCACTGGGACAGAATGTTCTGTTATACAGATAGCTAGAATCTCAGCTGCCATAAAGCAGGACAGGACTGCTGCTTACAATGGGGATCAGATAAGATCTGTGCAGCCACTGGGACAGAATGTTCTGTTATACAGATAGCTAGAATCTCAGCTGCCATAAAGCAGGACAGGACTGCTGCTTACAATGGGGATCAGATAGGATCTGTGCAGCCACTGGGACAGATTGTTCTGTTATACAGATAGCTAGAATCTCAGCTGCCATAAAGCAGGACAGGACTGCTGCTTACAATGGGGATCAGATAGGATATGTGCAGCCACTGGGACAGATTGTTCTGTTATACAGATAGCTAGAATCTCAGCTGCCATAAAGCAGGACAGGACTGCTGCTTACAATGGGGATCAGATAGGATCTGTGCAGCCACTGGGACAGAATGTTCTGTTATACAGATAGCTAGAATCTCAGAATCTCATCATTTTTTGATGTGAAACCATATTCTCCCTTGATATATAGAACATGTCAGAAATGTCATATTTTATTCCCAATACTGAGCACTTTGAAGCCTTTGCCTTTTCTGTGTGGGGGGATGAAAGGCTTGGGGTGTGCGCGGCTCCATGCGGCAGGACAAGGGTTAATGGCAGGGGACCCGTTCATTGCTGTGGGTTTACGCTCCCACTCTGTGGTTCCTTTCTGTTTCATTGAGTCCCTCTGCTTCAGCCTCAGTACCAGTCTCATCCTTTCTGATTTAAGCAGCGCGGCAGCTCCCGGGGCTACAGCTTATTTTGCTTCACTAGACCAGAAAGGGCTTTGCTTTTACAATAGACATTATTTTACTTAGGAATTACATCTTGCCCAGATTTATAAGGAATAAAGAACAAGCCCTCAGGGGGCGCTTGGCCTTTTTTTAGAATTCAGTTAGGGGCTGGCCATTGGGCGAGCAGATGCCGAATTACTTAGCGAGCTATTTCCAGCTGTTAGTGGATGTGTAATCCCAGAATCCTTTGCGGAGGCTGCAGTTAACTCTGGCCTGACAAGAAGCACATCAATTCCTTTGTCATTCCTCATGTGCAGTTGGCTGAGAATATTGGGAGTCCCAGTCCTTCTCATTTTTTCAACCTGCGCCTAGCCTTACTACCCTAATGACATCCTGCCCAACCTGACCCCCCCAATGACATCACAATCAGCATGTTGACATCCCACCCAACCTGACCCCCCCAATGATGTCACAATCAGCATGTTGACATCCCACCCAACCTGACCCCCCCAATGATGTCACAATCAGCATGGTGACATCCCACCCAACCTGACCACCTCAATGATGCCACAATCAGCATGGTGACATCCCACCCAACCTGTCCACCTCAATGATGCCACAATCAGCATGGTGACATCCCACCCAACCCAAAGGTATTGGTTAAACAGTAAAAAAAACTTTATTTAGACAACCATGTTGTGTCCAACTGACACTTAGTCGTAAGCTCAAACTCGTTGCATGTGATGTCGGTATTTAAAGACCCAACACCAATGTGGAAAAGGGGGGAGGGAAAATAATTTATTGTGTCTGGAGAATCCAATCCCACCCAGCCTGACCAACCCAATAATGCCACAATCAGCATGGTCACATCCCACCCAGCCTGACCACCCCAGTGACGTCACAATCAACATGGTGGCACCCCACAGAGCCTGACTGCCCCAATGACATTACATTTGGCATGGTGACATCCCACCCAGCCTGACCACCCCAATAACGCCACAATTGGCATGGTGACACCCCACTGAATCTCACCACCCCAATGTCGTCACAATCAGCATGGTGGCATTCCACCCAGTCTGACCACCCCAATAACGTTACAATCAGCAAGGTGACATCCCACCTAGCCTTACCACCCCATTGATATCAAAATCAGCATGGCTAAATCCCACCCAACCTGACCATCCCAATGACGTCACAATCAGCATAGTGACATCCAATGTTAAAATTGGCATGGTGTCGTTCCCACCAAGCCTGACCAACCTAATGAGGTCACAATCAGCATGATTGAATCCCACCCAACCTGACCACCCCAATTAAATCACAATTAGCATTCTGACATTACCAAAGCGAGCTGGATGCAGGTTAAAGAAATGAGGGCTGGGGACTATGACATCAAATCCCAATATTTTCTGTCAATTACACAGGAAGAATGACAAAGGAGGAGGTTGGTGAAAATATGTCATCAAAGGGGACCTGAGACCTGCCCAAAGCTGCACCTGGCTTGAGCCCACCTGTCCTGTGGAGAAAGCATCGTGGTCTTGTACAGATTGGCTGGCATGGAATGCAGAGGCTTTTAGCATGCACTCAGCCAAGTGCAACCCATACATAAAGGTTTGTGGGTGGTCACTGTTGTGGCAGGAGCACTGACCATCAACACCCTCATTTGTACAGGAGAAGCTTGCATTTTAGCTACACTGTGCCTTTAAGAGGTAACTGTATATTGTATTTAGTGTTACATTGTTATACTTCATTTCCTCTTGTTTTCCCTTTAAAAGCAGCACTTCATACTTTGGGGAGGCCTGGGATTTCTCTGTGAGGATCTGAGTGAATTCAATAATGGATTAGACAGAGAAGCCGGGGCCTCTTCACCCCTCGGAGGGTCAGAATAAAAAGGCCAGAGAGAAAGCCGAGGAGGGGATAGCGCGGCACAGAGCACTTTATAAACTCCTCCCCCTCCAAAAAGCCCACACCACCCGCTGGCTCCTGAGATGCCCCGTAACTGCTGGAGCCCATTCATGTCTGCTGGAGCAGAAACAGTTCTTTCTTTCCATTTGTAGGGTGGACAATTCCTTTAGCATTAATGTCATGGTCTTTAAGGTAATGGGCCTCATTCTCTGTGGGATCAGACTTCATCAGCAAATCCAGTTTAGGAAGAAAAGCAAGAATCAAAGATTGTGTCTAGTCATGATCTCTGGCACAGATCCAATCTGATCCCCATTGTAAGCAGCAGTCCTGTCCTGCTTTATGGCAGCTGAGATTCTAGCTATCTGTATAACAGAACATTCTGTCCCAGTGGCTGCACAGATCCTATATGATCCCCATTGTAAGCAGCAGTCCTGTCCTGCTTTATGGCAGCTGAGATTCTAGCTATCTGTATAACAGAACATTCTGTCCCAGTGGCTGCACAGATCCTATCTGATCCCCATTGTAAGCAGCAGTCCTGTCCTGCTTTATGGCAGCTGAGATTCTAGCTATCTGTATAACAGAACATTCTGTCCCAGTGGCTGCACAGATCCTATCTGATCCCCATTGTAAGCAGCAGTCCTGTCCTGCTTTATGGCAGCTGAGATTCTAGCTATCTGTATAACAGAACATTCTGTCCCAGTGGCTGCACAGATCCTATCTGATCCCCATTGTAAGCAGCAGTCCTGTCCTGCTTTATGGCAGCTGAGATTCTAGCTATCTGTATAACAGAGCATTCTGTCCCAGTGGCTGCACAGATCCTATCTGATCCCCATTGTAAGCAGCAGTCCTGCCCTGCTTTATGGCAGCTGAGATTCTAGCTATCTGTATAACAGAACATTCTGTCCCAGTGGCTGCACAGATCCTATCTGATCCCCATTGTAAGCAGCAGTCCTGCCCTGCTTTATGGCTGAGATTCTATTTTACAAAACTTAGCAAGCCACAGAATATATATGCCAACATAAAGCTACTGATTACTTATTTGAAGTACATATTAAAACAAACAGTTTCTCATTTCTTTTTCTATGGGGTCAGTTTCTCTAGGTTCTGCCCTAACAGTATTGCCCCTCTCCTAAGTATCTGAGAAAGACCAGACTATTGATTCTCAGTTATTCCAGGCGTCCAGCAATGTCTCCTAATCCCCCCACTGTCTCCCACACTGTAATTTTGGAGTGTACCCTCCTTATATTGTTTTTTCCTTCCTCCCCGTTGGTATTTCATCCTTCTCTTCCCCCAGCTCAGAATACACACAGTGTTCCTTACTTCAGTTCAGGTGCCCATTAAGTTTAGTATTTATAAATTCTTGGGCAGATCATAGATACATGCCTGTTGGTTTTTGTTATTTCCTGAGCTAAACAGGGAAACTGAAGGCCTGTCCAACTGATAATTGGTCACCTGAAAACCAGATGAGCACTGGATTTGATGCAATCCTCGTCTGTAGGCCTGCAGTAAGATTAGGGTTGCCACCTTTCTTTGTCAGTAAATCTAGGCAGGGGATTGGGTGCTGACATCATGGGGTGGTCCTGTCTGGTTTTCCTAATTTGGAAAACCGGGCAGGTAGTTTTGACCCGGACAGCCCTAGACAGGTGGCAACTAGTGATATATGAGCACCCGCACCCGATCCTAACCTGCCTGCTCCCTTAATATACCCACCTCTGACCTGCCCAATCTGACATTGTGAAAGGGGGAGGGGCAGGCGTACATCTATAAATGGAGACTGGCATGGCAGAGGCCAAAGCCAGAAGAGTAAGGTCATGAACGGGGAAGAAGCGTTGAACCAAACCCAACAGCAACCTGTAAAATGCGTGTAGGATTTGGTTTGTACCTTCAGGTATTGGGCAGATCCACACATCACTAGTGGCACCCTAAAGGTGGCCATACACATAGAGATTGTTTGTTGAATTTGCAGCCCGTGTTAAAAGCTTGATCCAATTGTTGCCAGATTTCTAGCAGCATGTGTGGGACCAACGTGCTTGAGATCTTTCGACCCAAAAACTTGTGCCAAGGATATCCTGGGTATGGGTAGGGTTGCCACCTGGCCGGTAAAAATGATGGTTGATCCCAATGTTAATAATAGGGAAAAAAGATAAATATATAGGAAGACCGGTATTTTTTTTCCAGAAAAGGTGGCAACCCTATGTATGGGTTGATTTTGCATTCCAGGTGATGTTGCCCTATCCTGCCCTATTTTATTTTTTCCTCGTTCTACGGTAGAACAATAGCCCTACTCAGAGTCTGAAACAAGGACGACTGGATTCTCCAGTGTTATTCCCAGGAGGTTTCGTGCCTTTGTCGTGCCTGTGCAAGAGAGATCAGCAAGCCATCGTCTGTTGGCTTTACACACCCAGATACTGTGATTTTATTCCTTGGGAAAGGTGGGTGCGGGAGATAAGAAAGAGAACAAATATGAAGCAATGACATAGTCAAACAGAGCTGGGATGGAAGACTGTTGCGTCCAAACATGCCCTTTCCCAAGGTCAGAGGGGTTTATGGGAAACCGTATTGTTCTCATTAGCTCTGAAGCAAATTGCACTAGAGTTGCTCTTTCACATGATAAAGAAACAAGTGATAACATTGCACTGAAACTGGCCACAAGTGCAGGTCCATTGTATTCCGTGGGGCAGGACAAAGTGTATAGTAGGACATCACGTATCTGCCCTTAGAGATATCTCAAAATCATTGCACAGCTGCTCAGTTTGGTTCTCAGTCTCAGTCTCAGCAGGGGGCATTTACACATAGTTGCTATGGGTTACTAGACCTGGTCAGACACAATAAAATAAGGGAGATGTTTAAGGTTCATGTGGCTATTGCTTGTAGGGCATCCGTTACTGTGTTTTACCCAATGATAACGCAACCCCCATGAGATTTATGTTTGTTCAGTGATGATTCCATATTTCCTCTGGTTAATTACTGCGAAGAGACTGAATGATCATTACAAATGAATACAAAATACTGGCGACTGAGGCTGCGTTTAATTAAGACCATATGGGCTATACATCCAACTCCTTCTCTAGTGATGTTCAATGGTCCATAATCCAGAGAATCATAAATAAAAGCAAAATTTCATCTTCATAAGTCATGGGGTTCCCTAATAATCTGGTACATGCAGGTGAATTAGGGACAGGAGGCCCGGCGTTGAAACTCCTATAGTGGCCAAGGTAGAAAGGTAAGTGGACCTTGGCTTACCATGAGGTGTCTCTCTTATACCAGGGTCTTCACTGAGGCTAATTCAAGAGGTCCTCTACACTCAACACATTATCTATATATTTAAGACATTGAGACATTTTGTGCCTTAAGCTACCAAAAAATGAGGCTTCCTGAGGCACTGAAGCTTCCATTGCCTCAAGCTTTTACCACTGATCACCCTTCTCCATAAGTGGAGCCCAAGGGCAAAACAATTATTACATTTTGACTATTTTGGCCAGACCCCCTAGCATTTGGTCAGGGTCCTCTGATGGAAAATATCATACACCCATAAAACAACTTTTATTCATGGTTCCAAAATCATATATTCAGCAAACTGTTCATCCCCAACCTCACCCTAACTGACCTTCAGTGTGGTGTCCGTTGAACATCTAGGGGTATAAATAGTCATTCTTCACAAATTATACTCTATGGGCAGAGACACACACGAAGATTCGGGGAGATTTAATCGCCTCTTCTTTGGGCAACTAATCTCCCCGAACTGCCTTCCCGCCGACAAGAATCGAAATGAGACGTCGTCCAAAGTTTCCTCGTGAGGCTTCTGCCCTAACTGGTCTTCAGGCTGTGCCCTCCCATTGCTTTGGCCCACGGTTTGGCAACCACTGGGCGAGCGGAAACCACCTGATATCCCTGTGCCCCAATAAGATCACCCACAGGGCATTCCTACACCTTTATACAATATACTACCCTCTAGTCTTGCTTAGCAAAGAACCACTTCTAGAAATTATCTACTCAATTGATGATGGCTCCAAGCAAATTGCTTTCTCCAGGGTGGGCACCTCTGTGGGGGGGGGGGCAAATTGGGCTGATTCAAATGTTTGGCTCCCAGGCGGATGTTTCAATCCTATGCAGATCCATCAGAAGAGGAATGAACCAATGTAATGATTCAGTCCTCGTCTCAAGAAGTTTTATAACATTCACAAAAGTATAAATGGTCCAGTAATCGACAGTGTCATCTTATATAGGCCAGTATAGTGTCCAGTTTAAAGCAATAGAACTTAAAGGGGGTTACAGAGAAGAGGTTTTGCCATAATCACATAAAATTATTCTTTCAACAGTAGAATGAGCTTAGAAGTCTTACATGGCATTCTCCTATAGATAAAGTGGGCACTTGTAGCTGCACCCTGGCACATTCTAGGCACAACGTCAATGGTTGTTAAAAGTTTTAGCTAAATGACCTGACCACATTCCAGCACTCCGCAAGTTGGGAATCCTGCAGTCATGGGAACAAGCTGCCTCCACTTGCCATCTGCTCCAACCCAGTTATCCAATCCCTGGCACCCGCACGCCATGTTCAGCAACACCTGTTAACCCTTTTGGATCCAGAACAGGGTTTCGTTGTGGCTCTGTAGGGACTGGCAAGCTTTTATACAGGGCACAGAAGAGTTTGGAATTGCACAGAGCAGCCTGCGGCCAAGTTAGCGAGGAACGTTCCAAGCCTGGCGCAGAGACGCTGGATACTAAACCTTGTTAGGGACGACAAGGGCAGGAATCAACAAAACACATTTCTGGCATTTTACCACCCGACTGGTGAGCGGACACACGGAGTCATGAAAATAGGTCATGGCACGGTGTTAAAGAAAAAAGGAAGAATGGATGGAAAGAATGGATGGAAGGAAGGAAGATAGGGATGATAGAAGGAATGGATGTGTGGAAGGAACTGAAGGAAGGAAAGAAGGAATGCATGGATGTACAAATAATAATAAGGAAGGACGGAAGGAAGGAATGGAAGGATACAATGGATTGAAGGAAGGAATAGATTGAAGGCAGTAGGAAAGGAAAGGATGGAGGGAAGAAAGGAATGGATAGAAGGAAGAAGGAAAGGAAGGAAAGGAAGAAAGGAAAGGTACGGTGGAAGGAAGGAAGGAATGGATGGAAGGAAGAAGGAGTGGAAGGAAGGAAAGGATCGATGGATGGATGGAAGGAATGAATGGAAGGAAGAACAGAAGGACTGAAGGCTGAATGGATGGAAGAAAGAAGGAAAGGAAGGAAAGGATGGAAAGGATGGAAGGAAGGAAGGAATGGAACAAAGGAAAGGATCGATGGATGGATGGAAGGAATGAATGGAAGGAAGAAGGGAAGGAAGGAAGGCTGAATAGATGGAAGAAAGAAGGGAAGGAAGGAAGGAATGAAGGAATAAATGAATGAATGGAAGGAAAGAAGGAATGGATGGAAGGATGGATGGAAGGAAAAAGGAAAGGAAGTAATGGATGGATGGAAGGAAGGAATGGATGGAAGGAAGAAGTAAAAGGTGGCTCAAAGGAAGGAATGGGTGGAAGAAAGAAAGAAGGAAAGGATGGAATGAATGAATGGAAGGAAGGAATGGATGGGAGGAGAAAGGAAAGGAATTAAGTAAAGGATGGATGGAAGGAATGGATGGAAGGAAGGAATGGATTGAAACTGTATTTGAATTAGGGCCTCATGGGGCCCCAATACCTCCTGGGCTCCTCTGATACCACAGGGTCTGCTTGCTCTATAGTTACGCCCCTGAATATTATTTTAATTAGCAAGAACCTTTATGAGTCATTCCCCAGTGTTTTATTTAAGTCACTGACTGGTTGCTAAGGGAAGTGGGACCCTAGCAACCTGTTAACAGTTTAAATCCCAGATTGGGAGGCAGTAGGTTCAGTTGCAAGTCTCCTGCTAAAGACCAACATATGACTGGTTGTTATAGAACACTAGACCTCTGCCTTTTATTACACTGGCCTGTGTGCCGGGGCCATACACAATACACATAAGAGCACAAAACATGTTTTGTATGAAATGGGCTGTTCATTTAGTAATTATATGGATACAATGTCTTTTATGATACAAGTGTCTGTATATATAGACTCACAACACAAATAGCCCTGCTTGGAGCTGCTGGTTGTTTTTATCATAGAAGACCTTGAAGCTGCAACGTGTATCTGATCCAGTGATCCAGCAGGGGGCAGTGTGATACAATTGTAGCTTTTGATGCAGCTTATAAATCACATTTCTGTAACAAGTCATTTCTGTGCCCAATTTACAGACTTTAGATATCGGGCAATAATGTGCGCAAAGGGTACTTTTACATATATCATATTTAATGAATCTCGCAAGGCTGCCGTAATTCTCCTTTCAATTGGCTTCGATGCTGAAATGGCAATAAGCATTGCACTGGGTTGGATCAGAAAGAGGGAACCTGTGTGTGTGTATATATATATATATATATATATATATATATATATATATATATATATACTGAATCATACATAAAAGCAGGAGCTGCCATATTGATATCCCTAGGCCAGTGATCCCCAACCAGTAGCTCGTGAGTAACATGTTGCTCTCCAACCCCTTGGATGTTGCTCCCAGTGGCCTCAAAGCACTTTTTTTGAATTCCAGGCTTGTTTTGTTGCATAAAAACCAGATGTTCTGCCAAACAGAGTCTCCTGTAGGCTGTCAGTCCACATAGGGGCTACCAAACAGCCAATCACAGCCCTTATTTGACATCCGACCACTTCTAAAGAACTAATTCTCTGTAAGGCTACACATTTATTGTTATTCCTACTTTTTATTCCTCATCTTTCTATTCAGGCTCTTCTTCTTGTCATATTCCAGTCTCTTATTCAAATCAGGGCACAGTCACTAGGATAATTCAGTCCCTAGCAACCAGTTTGCTTAAATGGCAAATTGGAGAGCTGCTGAATAAAAAGCTAAATAACTCAAAAAACACAAATAAAAAAAAAAATTAAAACCCATGGCAAATTGTCTCAGAATATCCCTCTCTACATCATACTAACAGTTCAGGTGAAAAAACCCCTCTAGATGCCTTACCTTGGAATGCGCCACTTTTTAACCAATTTATTCAATGGGCACTTGTTAGCTTGGGGCCCCTACAACTACATGAAAAGTCACTATATATCACTGCGGGCCGTTTGTAAGCACCACTAGGGTCCAGATATTGCCTTTGCACGCCACGGAAGGGGAGGGCCAAAGGGGTCCCTTATTTTTTGTTGGTTAAACATGGGGGTCTAAAAGATCTGTTTTGGTGACTTTGCGGATCTTTATGTGTGTGGTCAGCTTTGCTCTCTAGGGGAGCCTCCTTGACTGCCCATGCCATTGTAACAGTGGATGTAACACCCCTACATGGACAATGGTACTACCCTCTTCTGGGAGCTGAAGTGTTAAAGAATCCCAGGTTAATATGTGACACTGTTTATATCTCAGTCTGTTTGCTGTGCTAATCCCACGGGGACATATCCACCTCTACTCTGCCACCTAATCTCACTCCATGTTGCTCAATGGCAAATATAAAAATAGTGCTACAGGGATAGCACTCAGAACGTTTCGTTTTCCGAAGTTGCCTCACAAAGTGATCCAAGTGCCGTCCCGTTGGTAATTAAGGGTAAGGGCAGATTTGGGGAGAGTAGTCGCCCTGGCGACAAGTCGCCTCTTTTCGGAAACAATCAGCCTGCACTGCCTTCCCTTACCTTCCCGCCGGCTATAATGAAAAATCACCAGCTGGATGACACTCGCGGCACTTCGTAGTCGAGGAAACTTCGGGCGACTTCAGAAAACAAAGTCACCCGCTGGCGTTTTTTATCATTATAGCCGGGGGGAAGGTAGGGGAAGGCAGTTGGGGAGATTGTCGCCCCAAACTAATCTCCCCGAATATGCCGTGTGCCCTTACCCTTACATTCTAGCCGGCAGTAAGGCTTTTTGGTGAGATTAGTCACTCGAAGAAGAAGCGACTAATCTCCCAAAATAGCAGTGTGTGCCTCTGCCCTTAGGTTTTATTTGTTTTTAAATGCCCCAGTCCAAAAATAAACCCTATCTAAGCAACAAACCCTTTCTATGAGGTTTTCCCCAACCTGTTGCTTTAAATAGCAGCCTATCTATACAATACGGCCAGGCCCCTTTAACTGACCGCGTAACGTTTGGACGTTTTGTTATGGCTGCGGTGATACAGTAAAATCAAATCCAACGAAATAAAATCCAGCCCCCAGAGGTGAATATTTGCCCTTAGCCGGTGCTAAGTGTCTATCAGGGTCTGAGTGGGGAAGGTTACGAGCGCTGGTAATTGGCATCACTTTGAGGGAGACACTGGTGCTTTGCTGTGGGTGCTCCTTAAAGTGGCCAATTACGCGGCTGCCATAGAGACCTACTGAGAAACAGTCGCAGCCACGGAGAAGATTGCAACGAAATAATGCGGGTGGGGGGGGCAATGAAATGACACACAGACAACTGACTCACTCCAGATTGGAAAAAAGCAGCTCATATTCCAATCTATCATAGACTACATCTCCCAGCATCCTCAGCTATAGGCAAGAAACACATGCGGGCAACATGGGAACACTTAGTAATAAGTGTTCTTATAGTAAACATACATAGAGATGATTGGCTGATTCAGTGAAGGTCACCATAGGGTCAACTTTAAGCACTAAATCAGAATGGGGAAGATGTCCAGCTCTTCAGATCACATCCCAAGCCTACAGGCATCCAGGGGTTTAACAGCCAATCAGAGCACAGAACTTTTAAGGGTGTATTTGAATTGTCATCCTACTTACTCGCATTACAATTTATATTTTAAAATGTGAAGGCCTTTAAAAAAATCACTGTAGTGTGCTAGGACGACTGTAAGCTCTGTGTGTTAGTGATCGTTCTGTATATAAAGCCCTTTCTTAACAAAAGTCCAGCTGTTCCAATTTGCAATTGGTTTTCATTTTTTATTTGTTTTGAGTTATTTAGCTTTTTATTCAGCAGTTCTCCAGTTTGCAATTTCAGCCATCTGGTTGCTATGTTCCAAATGACCCTAGCAACCATGCATTGATTGGCATAAGTGACGGAATATGAATAGGAGAGGCCTCAATAGAAAGATGAGCAAGAAAAGGTACTTGTAACAACAAATGTGTAGCCTTAGGGCAGAGACAGATGAGAAGATTCGGGGAGATTTGTCGCCCGGTGACAAATCGCCTCTTCTTCGGGCGACTAATCTCCCCGAACAGTTAGAATGTTAATCGACGGCGGGATGGCACTCGGAGTACTTCGTTTTCCAAAGTCGCCTGAAGTTTCCTTGTAAGGCAACTTCGGAAAATGATGCGCTCTGAGTGCCGTCCCGCCGGCAATTTAGATTCTAGCCGGCGGGGAGGCAGTATGGGGAGATTAGTCGCCCGAAGAAGAGGCGATTTATCACCGGGCGACTAAATCTCCCCGAATCTTTTCGTCTGTCTCTGCCCTTACATAGCATTTGTTTTTTAGACGGGGTCAGTGACCCCCATTTGAAAGCTGTAAAGAGTCCGAAGACGAAGCAAATAATTCAAAAACTTTTAAAAAATAAAGACCAATTGAAAAGTTGCTCGGAATTGGCCATTCTACAACATACTAAAAGTTAACTTAAAAGTGAACCACCTGATGAAGAGAAGCAAGTGGGGCTGGGAGGGACAGGTTTGCTCAAGGCAAGGAGACAGCCGGGTGATGGATGGACAGATAATCCGACTGATAGACTGACGTGAATTAAAAGATAAATCTACCGATCAATCAAGTGATGGACAGACAAAGAGACATAGGAAGCGGCACGGTTTCAGGCTACTCCCGTCAACAACCACCGCATGGCTTTCAGAGAGTGAAGGGAAGGAACACTGTGTGACATCTAAATTGCCAATGAACAGGTATGGAAAGGGTTAATCTTGACATCCCAGGATAGACTGCCCGATACAGGCTTGAGTCGTGCTATGTGCTGCAAAAAGCTTACAATCTAAAGGGCTCATTTATGGGTATGCTTAAGACCTCATTGTGGCCCCTTATTGACAAATGCAACAGCTCGTGCTTCAAAGCAGAACAACAAATAGTCGTGCAGGGGCCAAGGGCACCAGTAACACACATAGATCTTTGCCTCAGTTCTTCTGCTTCTTGTTCTTAAAGGATAAGTACACCTTTAAAATAAGTGAATGTAAAATTGATGAGAGTGCTAGTCTAAGCACTTTTGTAATTTACATTCATTATTTATTCTTTTTTCATTCCAAGATATTAAGGGATACATGTACTGTTAATATGAATGAATTTTGTTACAACAGCGCCACCTGCTGGTCAGTTTCCCACCAGTCTGACCAGCAAGTAGTCAAGGAAGTTGTCAGGAGAAAGAAAGAGGCTGCTCTGATGTTCTTCTGCTTAGGAAAGATCTGAGAGAGGTTTCTAATTTGATTCCTAAGCAGAAGAACATCAGGTGCATAGGTTGATGAAGCATTCTGGGAAATAGAGTTCTCTGGAGGAAAGTTTTCCAATGATACTGAAGTGCTTTCATTAATGAGAAAATTTAAGTCAAAGAATCCTCCTGTTGAATGCATTTTATGTAATGAAGGATAATGATAAAATAATAGGAGTGAAATACCTGAAAACTCACTAGCAGCACCAAGTTAGATTGCAAGCTTTGCGGGCTAGGGGCCTCTTAATCTATGAAATTGTTTATATTGATTTATTGTAATGTGTATTATCTTTCATTTATAGGGTGTTGATTTTACAATCTGCAAATTCTGCAGAGGTTTTCCATCATTCCCATCAATTCCTGCTCCAGAGGAGCTTACAATCTAAGGTCCCTATCATTAGTCACCAGGAGCAATTTTAAGAGTAGCCAGTTACCTGCCTGTATGTTTTGGAGTGTTTCAGGGAGACTGGAGGGAACCCACACAAACATGGGGAGACAGAATCACGCAGACCCCAATACTGCAAGGCACTGATGCTATATAGTGATAGGTGAATAAATTCGCCTGTCGTAAATGCGTGACGAATTTCCACGTTTCGCTGCTGGTGAATAAATTCATGAAAATTCGCCAAAACCTTGTCTCTCAGGGCAAAACCACTGCGCGTCAACACTATTGAGACGCCCATTGACTTTAACGCCAGCCTCAAAATTGACACGGGTGTCAATTTTACGAGTTTTGCGAATTTTTCGCTGTTCCGTGAATTTCTCAGGAATTTCGGGAATTTTACGTTGAAGCGAAACGGGAGAAATTCGTCCACCACTAATGCTATACACTGAGCTACCATACTGCTAATGCACAACATTAGATAAATGCTTGATAAAAATATATATTCCCCCAAAGAGCTTGCCATCGCCAGCGTAAAAAAAAAAACCCTCGGAGCAGAGTTCTTTCAGACAAGCACAACAGACTTGCTCAATCCCCTTTCAGACAAGATATGGAATGTTTCAAGGGGAAGGACAATTCCTTCTGTGTCACCGCATGTAAGGGGTGGGGGCAGGGAGGGGGTTGGATTGGTTAAAAAACTCCAGTCTAAAGAAAAAAAAATCCCAAATTCCATTCCTCACATCAGCAATTCCTTCCCCAAACTCCCCCTGGAACTGGCAGCCCTTTCTCTCCTCCTGCCTTTAATTAAATCCTACTGTTTCTCTTTCTCTCTCCTTCCCCGTGTGTGTTGTTCTGATACAGAGAGAGTGAGAGCGAGGGAGAGAGGAAAAAATGTGTTGGTAAAAAAGAGAGTTTACAAAGTATTTTTCCCTTCCCTCCCCCTACTGTTGGAGGAATGGTTCCTTCCCCCTTTGGATTCTCAATCCAAGCTCATTCCAAGACTTTTTGTGTGTGTGAGTGTAACAGGGGAGAGAGAAAGCTCCGCACTCCGTGGGAAAGGAATCACCATCTATAGCTGAACTCTACTATAAAGACCTGTTTTTGAGACTTGGGATATGGTTGGAAAAGGACGGTGAGATCCAGCCGAATAGAGGGACATTGGAGAGAAGGAAAATCCAGTTGAAGTCACCAGTTTCCCTGGGTTTGGGGGAGACCAGGAGAGAGCATGCTTTTTCTCTTTATCTGGATATTTACGCTGCACGAGACTCTATCACAAGGTAAGGCACCCAACTTGAGACCCTTGAAGCTTTCAAAGAATTGAGGTTGATGATGATGATGTAAATGACATGCAACTTTAAACAATGAGCTGAGATGTTTTGGGATCCTTGATTTTGGAACCTGGGTTTGGGTATATGGCACGGCACCTGGGGGATGTAAAGTGAGTTTTGGAGAGGTTTAACCATGTCGAGCGTGGAGGAGAAGGACGGAGAGAGAGGAACAGGCAAGAGGATGGAATTTTCAGACGGTTCTGTAGCATAGACGATAGATGGAAGGATGAAATGGAATTCTGTGGTTAGCTAATGAGACCCACAGAGAGACGGAAGGATGGACATGCTTTTGGGATGGGGGTGGGAGAAGACTTTTTGAGACTGGCAGAATAGAGAACAAGAAGGAAAAAGACTTAAGGGAAAGAGAGACAGTTTGGCTGTTGCTTGCAGACAGACGTCTGTACAGGCTAGATAGAAGAATAGACAGACTTTGGTAATGGACGGACAGACTTTTTCGGATTATTTAGAGATTCCAATAGGGCAGATAGACTTTTGAGATGGTTTTTGTTGATGGTGACATAGAAAAGGCATATAGATCTAGACAGACGGCTGGACTACACAGTCTTGCAGACAGTAGGGTAGACTTCTAATCAGTATCCGTCCCTCTCTATTGAGTTTGCTGCATTGGCCGGGGGGCATGTAACTTCTCTCCGGTCCACACGCCGCTGGACATTGATGCGGCCACCTATTGTCTCTTGTGTTGACTTTGCACGCCTCTGTGTTTGGATGCCTCATTTAGCTTTTAACACAACACCAGGGACACAAGTGTGACAATGGACAGAGCTAATGTGAGCCCAAACAATAAAGAGCAGTCATTTTAACCCTTTCTTACCAACTACCCTCCTGCCCTTGTTGACTAGACGAATGGAAACACCAGGGTAGGTGATGCAAATGTCTGCTTCTCCTGAAAGCAATCTGTTGCTGCCTCCATCCATCCATTCAAGCCATCAGCAGTTAAGGTTGACACTGTACAGGCACATGAAATCCACAAGTACATAGATGCGTAACATGTGTCTGATATCCCCCAGCTATAAAAGTCTCTGCTGCTCCATAAAATTGCTCTGTATCACAGAGCTGGCTCATGGCTTTTTGACTTGGAGGAGAATGAATCATATACTGGTGCAGATACCAGACAACCAGTTGTTATTATATTTCAGCCGCGCAGCAGCAACAGCAGCAACAGCAGCAACAGGGAGGACTGAAAAATGCGCTCATACTGCCAACCATAGCGGCTGCAAACCTCAGATGCTGCACAACTTCTTGGACAGCTTTCAGCTTAATGAAATAGTGGCTTCCAGGAGGGTGTTAGATGTTCATCTGCCCACCTGGGTTCTAACCATTCGTTGACAAAGCACCAACGTAGGTGGCAAATAAATTAAATAAATAACCATAGCCATATGCCGCTGAGTTTGAAAGAACGGTTATCATGAAGGAGTTAACTGAAAATATAAATGAAATGGGACAAAGTGGGAGCAGGGAGGAGGTAGACAGAAAGATAGATATTTCCTTCCTTAATTTTACAGGAAGAGGAAAGGAAGTCACCTCTGTGTTGGATGGACTTTCCTCACCCTCTGGATTCGCCTTTTATCCATGGCCAGTTGTAGGCCACATCTACAAGTACGATTCCCATAGCCTGTTTGTTTTACCGTCTCTGCTTCCTCTGTAGAGACTCCCCCCTTTACCTCTGGCTCTTTTTATAAACAGCTGGCAGCCTAGTCAGCATCGTGCAACATCACTTTTCAAACTCGCCTTGATTGAGAAGATGACACTTCCGCACTGTTAACCGCTGGCAGTTGCGACTGAGCTTGGTCGGTTCTGTTCCCCCACAATTTATCACATGTAAAGAAAATAGATCTGGTTGTAGTCATGGGGATCCCCCCGGGAATGGCACAATCCAAGTCCAGTAAAAAGCCTTACAGTTCTACTAGAACTTTTTGGGCTTTAGTATTAGCTCATAATGTTGCTACTACAGAATTCCCAAACTCCGATTCATATCCTCATTGCTGTTTAGTCTAGGGGCCCCTATATAATCGGAATAAATGCTTGGGGTGAATACTCTGCCTTAAACTGGCATCTAATAATTGCCTACAAACAGTTGTTATACTGTATATTCAACTGGCACTGTACTTATCTTGCCAAGTGTTATGGGTAGTGATGGGCGAATTTATTCGCCAGGCGTGAATTCGCAGCAAATTTGCACGATTCGCCGCCAGAGAATAAATTTGCGAAACGCCCATGAAAATTCGTGGCAAAAATTTGCCGGCGTCAAAAAATTTTTTCGCTGGCTTCGGAAAAAATAGCCGCCCGCTAATTTTTCCGCGAAACGGCGCAAATTCGCCCATCACTAGTTATGGGGTATTAAACTAGGAATTGCCATTATATTTATCCTGCTGTGTGTTCTGGGGTATTATACATGGAATTGACACTGTATTTATCTGATGTGTGTTCTGGGGTATTATACATGGAATTGGCACTGTATTTATCCTGTTGTGTGTTCTGGGTATTATACATGGAATTGGCACTGTATTTATCCTGCTGTGTGTTCTGGGTATTATACATGGAATTGGCCCTGTATTTATCCTGCTGTGTGTTCTGGGGTATTATACATGGAATTGGCACTGTATTTATCTGCTGTGTGTTCTGGGGTATTATACATGGAATTGACACTGTATTTATCCTGCTGTGTGTTCTGGGTATTATACATGGAATTGGCACTGTATTTATCCTGCTGTGTGTTCTGGGTATTATACATGGAATTGGCCCTGTATTTATCTGCTGTGTGTTCTGGGTATTATACATGGAATTGGCACTGTATTTATCTGCTGTGTGTTCTGGGTATTATACATGGAATTGGCCCTGTATTTATCTGCTGTGTGTTCTGGGTATTATACATGGAATTGGCACTGTATTTATCCTGCTGTGTGTTCTGGGTATTATACATGGAATTGACACTGTATTTATCTGCTGTGTGTTCTGGGTATTATACATGGAATTGACACTATATTTATCCTGCTGTGTGTTCTGGGGTATTATACATGGAATTGGCACTGTATTTATCCTGCTGTGGGTTCTGTGGTATTATACATGGAATTGACACTATATTTATCCTGCTGTGTGTTCTGGGGTATTATACATGGAATTGACACTGTATTTATCTGCTGTGTGTTCTGGGTATTATACATGGAATTGGCACTGTATTTATCTGCTGTGGGTTCTGGGGTATTATACATGGAATTGGCACTGTATTTATCCTGCTGTGTGTTCTGGGTATTATACATGGAATTGGCACTGTATTTATCTGCTGTGTGTTCTGGGGTATTACACATGGAATTGGCACTGTATTTATCTGCTGTGTGTTCTGGGGTATTATACATGGAATTGGCACTTTATTTATCTGCTGTGTGTTCTGGGGTATTATACATGGAATTGGCCCTGTATTTATCCTGCTGTGTGTTCTGGGTATTATACATGGAATTGGCACTGTATTTATCCTGCTGTGTGTTCTGGGGTATTATACATGGAATTGGCACTGTATTTATCCTGCTGTGTGTTCTGGGTATTATACATGGAATTGGCACTGTATTTATCTGCTGTGTGTTCTGGGGTATTACACATGGAATTGGCACTGTATTTATCTGCTGTGTGTTCTGGGGTATTATACATGGAATTGGCACTGTATTTATCTGCTGTGTGTTCTGGGTATTATACATGGAATTGACACTGTATTTATCTGCTGTGTGTTCTGGGTATTATACATGGAATTGGCCCTGTATTTATCTGTTGTGTGTTCTGGGGTATCATAACTGGAATTACCACTGTATTTATCCTGCCGTGCGTACTGGGGGTATGATACATGGGATTGGACCCATAAAAGGACTTTAATTAGCCTTCCCAAACACAAAAATTACCCACCACTTATGGACCCATAGCAGTTGAATAGGGCTCTCTTGGGAGGCAGAAAAACAGTAATGGAATATCTAAGCGATACTTAAAATGGTGCTCATTTTTACTGGAGCAAGCAAAACAATTATTCCTAATAAGAAGTATAGAATAAGTAAAGCTAAATATACTGTGTAACCTATTTCCTATGGCAGTGCTGTACATTTTCCCCCATAAAATTAGCTAAATAACTGATATACAACCATGTGCTGGATTACAATACCCTCTACAAGTGGTGGGGCTTGGGGCAAAACAGGGAATATCATTTATATATAGTAGGTCTGTCCTACTTAATACACTTCAGCTATTTTGGACAGAATTCTCCACACCCTGAAGGCTTCCAGAGGGTGCTTGAAGTCGCCCTTCAACAGTAGTTAAAGTTCTACCTGTTGGGCAAGAATTATATAAATTGTTACTCTTGTCATCTTCTCCTACTGCTCCTCTATTTTCCAACCTGATCCCCCCCCCACTTCTGAATGATAGTTTCTGCATTGTGGCAACCCAGAATATGGGGCCATATTTGGACTCCATAAAGCTGAGGTCTCCATACTGTTGGATGCTGTGGATAGGTGGGGGGTCAGTCTGAAAATCATCTGGGATGAGATTTGGTTTAAATGTTTATTTGCTTTCCTAGATATTCCTGGAAGCCCAACCCAAAGGAAACTTAGGGTCCTACCTGGGGTGATTGTCCAATATATTCTTGCCTAGATATTCATAGAACTATTGTAGAATAAATGCCTACAAAACTACAGGTTGATCACCAAAGGTAAACCTGGAGAGCAACCCCCAAGTTCATAGAGAGGATAGAAGACTTTATCATGTCCTTGAAGACCAAACTTTGGATAGACATCCCTGTTTAATGGGATACCCCTTGTTGAAATGCTACACACCTCCCATAGAGCTGAAAGTCTACAATGGCTTAAAGAATTCTTGTTGTATCAACTGCAATGGTCTTTAAAGCAAATGCTACTCCATAGATCCTGCATATTGGTTCTCATTATTCATGGGCCTCAAGGCAAGCATTATCTTGATGTTGGTATAATTTATGACTATAACGTTTAGAGCAGCGCAAGCGTCTTTACTGAATGATAATTCGAGAGAGAGATATGGCAGAACAGACGCCGGAGATAGTGCATGTGTCATTAGATATTATCACAATGAAATGAGTCAATTTCACTGAGCTTAATGGGAATGGTGAGCGTAAAGAAAGGGAATAAAATGGCATGACTTCACCATAAATGCCTCCTATTGTTTAAGAACCTCGGGTATTTAGCCTGAAATGTGTCCGCAGCTCAATGCAAATGAGGGACAATTAAGTGTAATTAGAAACAGTGTGTACATTGAAAAAACAACAACCAGTGCTATTATGGAGTATTTGCATAGAAGTTGGAAATATGGTGGAGGGAAAAAAAACAGAAAATGTTTGATGGTGAGATTTTTTAACAGATATAGTTAGGCACAGATATCTTTAGGGGTCCAATCATGGGCACTGTACATAATGGGCCTCATCAACAGCAGTTGTAGGAATAGAAATGGTTTGAAAGGAGCATGCTAAGCAGGTATAGTAGGGAGAGATGGTGTCTATAGTAACAGTGGATAATAGTCTCTGGGAAGGGAGTGTGACTGTGGGATAGCAGGTATAGTAGGGAGAGATGGTGCCTATAGTAACAGTGGATAATAGTCTCTGGGAAGGGAGTGTGACTGTGGGATAGCAGGTATAGTAGGGAGAGATGGTGTCTATAGTAACAGTGGGATAATAGTCTCTGGGAAGGGAGTGTGACTGTGGGATAGCAGGTATAGTAGGGAGAGATGGTGTCTATAGTAACAGTGGATAATAGTCTCTGGGAAGGGAGTGTGACTGTGGGATAACAGGTATAGTAGGGAGAGATGGTGTCTATAGTAACAGTGGATAATAGTCTCTGGGAAGGGAGTGTGACTGTGGGATAGCAGGTATAGTAGGGAGAGATGGTGTCTATAGTAACAGTGGATAATAGTCTCTGGGAAGGGAGTGTGACTGTGGGATAGCAGGTATAGTAGGGAGAGATGGTGTCTATAGTAACAGTGGATAATAGTCTCTGGGAAGGGAGTGTGACTGTGGGATAGCAGGTATAGTAGGGAGAGATGGTGCCTATAGTAACAGTGGGATAATAGTCTCTGGGAAGGGAGTGTGACTGTGGGATAGCAGGTATAGTAGGGAGAGATGGTGCCTATAGTAACAGTGGGATAATAGTCTCTGGGAAGGGAGTGTGACTGTGGGATAGCAGGTATAGTAGGGAGAGATGGTGTCTATAGTAACAGTGTGATAATAGTCTCTGGGAAGGGAGTGTGACTGTGGGATATCAGATATAGTAGGGAGAGATGGTGTCTATAGTAACAGTGGGATAATAGTCTCTGGGAAGGGAGTGTGACTGTGGGATAGCAGGTATAGTAGGGAGAGATGGTGTCTATAGTAACAGTGTGATAATAGTCTCTGGGAAGGGAGTGTGACTGTGGGATAGCAGGTATAGTAGGGAGAGATGGTGCCTATAGTAACAGTGGATAATAGTCTCTGGGAAGGGAGTGTGACTGTGGGATAACAGGTATAGTAGGGAGAGATGGTGTCTATAGTAACAGTGGATAATAGTCTCTGGGAAGGGAGTGTGACTGTGGGATAGCAGGTATAGTAGGGAGAGATGGTGTCTATAGTAACAGTGGATAATAGTCTCTGGGAAGGGAGTGTGACTGTGGGATAGCAGGTATAGTAGGGAGAGATGGTGCCTATAGTAACAGTGGATAATAGTCTCTGGGAAGGGAGTGTGACTGTGGGATAGCAGGTATAGTAGGGAGAGATGGTGTCTATAGTAACAGTGGATAATAGTCTCTGGGAAGGGAGTGTGACTGTGGGATAGCAGGTATAGTAGGGAGAGATGATGTCTATAGTAACAGTGGATAATAGTCTCTGGGAAGGGAGTGTGACTGTGGGATAGCAGGTATAGTAGGGAGAGATGGTGCCTATAGTAACAGTGGGATAATAGTCTCTGGGAAGGGAGTGTGACTGTGGGATAGCAGGTATAGTAGGGAGAGATGGTGCCTATAGTAACAGTGGGATAATAGTCTCTGGGAAGGAGTGTGACTGTGGGATAGCAGGTATAGTAGGGAGAGATGGTGTCTATAGTAACAGTGGATAATAGTCTCTGGGAAGGGAGTGTGACTGTGGGATATCAGATATAGTAGGGAGAGATGGTGTCTATAGTAACAGTGTGATAATAGTCTCTGGGAAGGGAGTGTGACTGTGGGATAGCAGGTATAGTAGGGAGAGATGGTGTCTATAGTAACAGTGGATAATAGTCTCTGGGAAGGGAGTGTGACTGTGGGATATCAGATATAGTAGGGAGAGATGGTGTCTATAGTAACAGTGTGATAATAGTCTCTGGGAAGGGAGTGTGACTGTGGGATAGCAGGTATAGTAGGGAGAGATGGTGCCTATAGTAACAGTGGATAATAGTCTCTGGGAAGGGAGTGTGACTGTGGGATAGCAGGTATAGTAGGGAGAGATGGTGTCTATAGTAACAGTGGATAATAGTCTCTGGGAAGGGAGTGTGACTGTGGGATAGCAGGTATAGTAGGGAGAGATGGTGCCTATAGTAACAGTGGATAATAGTCTCTGGG
Organism: Xenopus laevis; assembly: GCF_017654675.1. Lineage (NCBI taxonomy): Eukaryota > Metazoa > Chordata > Amphibia > Anura > Pipidae > Xenopus > Xenopus laevis. Next base: position 98,790,934 of record NC_054386.1, on the reverse strand, counting down.
AAGGGAGTGTGACTGTGGGATAGTAGGTATAGTAGGGAGAGATGGTGCCTATAGTAACAGTGGATAATAGTCTCTGGGAAGGGAGTGTGACTGTGGGATAGCAGGTATAGTAGGGAGAGATGGTGTCTATAGTAACAGTGAAATAATATTCTCTGGGAAGGCCAGGGTTTATATATCAAACATGAGCAAGATGGACAAGTCATTTACTGGTCGGATAATTTCTCCCTACCGTTTTTGGACGCCCGCGCACATTCGCCAGCGAAAATGCGTCAGTGTCCAAAAAACCAGACGCCGGCGAATTTTAGCAGGCCAATTTTCGCTGCAATTTAGCAAAATTCGCCGTGAATTTGCGCCTGGTGAATAAATTCGCCCATCAGTACCTTCCACATGTTTCTGAACTACGGCTCCCACTGGATCCCCGGCGGTTTCCGAACTGCATTCCTCGGTGAACAGCTAGAGAGCAGCGATGGGCGAATCTGACCTGTTTCGATTCCCCAAAAATTCGCGAAACGGTGAAAATTTGCCGAAATGCATTGAAGTCTATTGGCAACCAAATTTTGTCGCGCAACAATGTTTTTTCACCCATAGGTGTTATTTTTGGACGAAACTTGGTGAAAAATGTTGCTCATCACTACTAGAGAGCCACAAGTCAATGTTAACAGATAAAGAGAGTCTGGAAAGCTCAAGCTCTTTCCCCCTCTCCCTCCCTCTCTCTCCCTGTCTCCTAAATACTCTTTCTCATGGAATTTCAGCGGGTTAAAGAGATCTTAATGCCCAAGTAAAATATGTAAATCTTTAAATGGATGCACTCGAAGCATTCAATCAGCCAAATGAATAAAGTCGTTGCCATTAAAGCTTTTTCTGATCCATTCAGATTTGATGCATCTGATTCAAATCCGTGGGTATGGCGGCCTGTTTGAGCCAAAACCCCTCTTTAAACCATCTCAGGCGTAGGCGTGATTTGCAATTATCTCGTTACAATTTCTGGACCTCTGCCTTTGTTTTTATTTACTAAAAATATGATTTATCCGGCTATTGAAAAAAGATGATTTTTAGAGAATCTTTAAAGTGCCAGCGCTTTGTTAATATATAGTGAGGATCCCTAGAAATAAGGTCCCCAGATCAAAGGTCAAGCTGCTCAATATCGACTTGAAATAGTGTTTTTCCTGCAGGTTGAATTTTTTGTAATATTCATGAGAAAAATAATCAGGCTGCACATTTTTTTAAGCAACTTTTACAAGATGCACCAAATCTGTCTGAATTCTGAAATGAATCTTATACAAGTGCCGGGATTTGGTCGAATCTTGGATTCATCCCTAAAAAATTTTATATAGGCAACTCACACCTCAACTGTTCAACTGAACTTTTTTTTCTGTTTGCAGGTGATGCTATTTTTTTTATTTAAATATTTATTTAAAAATTTAGATTCAAGATGGATTTGGGTCAAATCTTTTGTTTTAAAAATGTTTTGGCTTCAGTGGATACCTAAATGTTACCTTGGATTTTTCTTTAAAATCGGGTCAGATTTGTCAAAAACAGTTTTGCAAACTACATGCAGACCTGTTGTAAATTTTTGAACAGTTGGCCCAGGAGGAAAAAAAATAATTTAAAGTAAATACGGACTTGTAAGTGATAAATTGTCATCACTGTATTTAGAACTTCTTCTAACTTCTTTTTGTGCAGGAGAATCTGTTGGCAAACGTAGTAGTAGTAATAGTAGCAGTAGTAATATTAGTAATAGTAGCAGTAGTAGTAGTAATAGTAGCAGTCGTAATAGTAGTAGTAGTAGTAATAATAATAGTAGTAATAATAGTAGTAATAGTAGCAGTAGTAGTAGTAGCAGTAGTAGTAGTAGTAGTAGTAGTAGTAGTAGTAGTAGTAGTAGTAGTAGTAGTTATAGTAATAATAGTAATAGTAGTAGAAGTAGTAATAGTAGTAAATTCCCACAAATCACCAATTTTACATGATATTTTGGCAAAAAATGATTGGAAAATATTATATATATTTCTATAGTTGGAAATTGTGAAAAAGATTGATTAAGAAATCTTAGGTGCTTGTAGAAATTTTTTTGTAGATTTCTTACATGGGGTAGGTAAGAACTTAGACGAGATGGAAGAGGGTGGATACAATAAAACAGTAGAATTGTTGCCAGAAGTAGTAGTAGCAGTAGTAGTAATAGTAGCAGTAGTAAAATTAGTAGTAGTAGTAATAGTTACAGTAATAGTAGTAATAGTGGTAGTAATAGTAATAGTGGTAAATGCCCACAAATCGCCAATTTTACATGATATTTTGGCAAAAAATGATTGGAAAATGTATATATATTCCTATAGTTGGACATTGTGAAAACGATTGATTAAGAAATCTTAGGTGCTTGTAGAATGATTCTGTAGATAATTTCTTACATGGGGTAGGTAGGAACTTAGAGGAGATGGAAGGGGGTGGATACAATAAAAACAGGAGAATCTGTTGCCAAAAGTAGTAGTAGTAATAGTAGTAGTAGTAGTAGTAATAGTAGCAGCAGTAGTAATAGTAGCAGTAGTAAAAGTAGTAGTAATAGTAGTAGTTGTAATAGTTATAGTAATAGTAACTGGAAGGAGTAACACTAAAAGGGAACATAAGGAAACACTTCTTTACATATAGGGTGATAAATACAAGGAATGACTTTCCGGCAGATGCAGAGAGTAAGGAAATGTGAAGCCCCTGTGGGAATTTTAAAAATGGAATTTAGCCTTGCTACGTCTCTTTGTAATGACTTGTACAAAACTTGCTCCAGGTCTTGTAACCCATAGCGACTAATCCTCTGTTTGATTTCACAAACAAAAGTCTCAATAACATTTTTGAAATTAATGAAATGGTTTCCCACACCAGGCCAGGAATGATTACTTATTTCTTTTGTCCCATCTCCATGTTATGGTTTGTTTTGGGTAATGACCCTATAAAACGATTTTAGTAGGAGCTGGTAAGTAGCTGCAGTTCAACAACAACCCAGGGGGGCTGCAGTGTGCCTATCCCTGCTCTGTATAAACAAACAAGTTGTGTCTCCAGCCAGAGAAATCTTATCTCCCCGCAGAGAGAGCTATTATAGAATCCCTTGTGTTTCTTTCCATGTGACAGCACAATCCTGCACTGAACTGTATATCCTGCAAGTCTGATAGGAGAGGCAGGAGCCTGGAGATAATAGGAAAGGTAATCTGAAGAGTGGAGCGGTTACTAACCTCTTCCACGCTCCACTGAGCGCAAGAGAATGGCCTCAATGTGCTGCTGGAACTCTGTATTCCACACCAGCCTGTGCACAAAGGCAACTGGGAGAAATAGAAAATAGGGAAAAAATAATTAAATTTAGGGGTTCAGACAGTGCATCTCTGTGGCCCCTTGGGTGCATCATCTGTATGCATCAGGGCATTGATAATGTTGTATAATGGGATCATTTTGTTGCGAGGTCTCTGTCCATCACATGTTAATTATGGTATATCACTGGTTCGTTTATATATGAGTGGCCAAGATAGCCAACAAGTGGCCAACAAAAATTATTTTTCAGGGCCCCCAAAATGTTTAGCGGTTGACTTGTTTTACCAATATTTATTGAAACAGATCTTGCAAATATGAATGCTTGTTTTTATCTCCTAATATGTTTAAGTTGCAGGATATATTAATATAAACATGAGTGATGTCACAATGGTTGACCTCACAACGATCGCTGGCGCACGAGTGATGCCACAATGGTGATATACCACAAGCAGCTTGCTCATTATAGGAATTATAGCAATATTATCTACAGGACGATAACATTGATAAATGAATACCCAGCCTTGTATTATAATGTGGCGAACATAATGCATCGAGTTCTCCGGCGGATCCGAGGTTACATTGATTAGATACGGGCAAGGCGGCTGTGGGGAGGAAAAAAATGTAGTGTAAAGTAATATGTGAACTCAATCACGCCAAATCCTGTATTTGTGTTCACTCGCAGCGCGGCCCAGGGGCTTCTCAACGCCGAACCCAGAAGTGGCTTTAATAAGCTCTGAAGGATGTGCCATTCCTCTGGCCGGATCCCATTCTGTACACTCTGTACGTTTCAATCAATTGCTACAGACGTTTCATGCTGGAATTACGAGCCCTTTCGCTAAGGTCTGAAAAGCGCATTAATGTTGCTTATTTCTGCCATAGCAACATAGAAATTGGGGGTGGGGGGGGGGCTGGGAAAAGACACACGTTCATTCATCAAGCTGAACCCTTGGCTGAGACTATTCCTTTATAATACACAAAAGCCATGAATATCTTGTAAATTATATCCTTATAAACGGTGACTAGTGATGTCATCAGTTATAAACGGTGAGTTCTGATGTCATTTTTGTCACATGGCTCACTATAAATTGTGTATTATAATAAATAAAGTGCCCCTTGTTGGAAAATATGAGGATATTAGAAGTAACCTCGGAGTTCCATGACTTGTGTTTTTATATGGTCACGAAACTCCCCGGTGACTTATAATATCCTTATATTTTACAATAGGGGGCACTTTATTCACTATATAACCTACAGTGGATACAGAAGAAGGAGTCCAGATTTGCTCCAGAAGGTGAAAATAATCCCTTTCTGACTCCAATAAAGCAATAAGTACAATGGCAAAAAAACGAAGGGGTGCATGGGCAATGGCGTAACAATTTGTACCCCTAGAAATAAGCGTGATTATTCATGAGTCGATGGCGGCAGTTATAGAAGGGTAAATTGGCAGTTGACTGAAGCAGTATGACAGTCACCAATGTAAGTGTTGTGTTTGGGTGCTGATCCCCAAACTCTCAGCTTAGGGGAGTAGCAGTGGCTAGTGATGGGCAAATTTCACCCGTTTTGCCGAAAAATTTGCGAATGTCCCAAAAAATGAGCGAAATGGTGGAAAATTCACAAACATTTTTTGAAAATCGCAAAAAAATCACGAAAGTTCGGAAACTTTCACGACAAAATCGCGAAAATCAGAGGGAAAAGTCGCTTGTTTCAATTTTGAAGCTGGCGTTAAAGTCAATGGGTGTCCGAATAGTGTTGAGGTGCAGGGATTTTGACGCGAGTGACTTTTCGGACACGCGTCCAGAATTTTTTTGACAACGGCAAAATTCTGCCATTAATTTTTGCAGGAGATTTGCAGGAGATTCAAGCTGGCGTTAAAGTTAATGGGCGTCCAAATAGTGTTGACTTGCGGCGATTTTGAGGCGATCGACTTTTCAGACACACTTCCAGAATTTTTTTGACGACAGCGAAATTCCGCGACTAATTTTTGCTGGAGATTCACAAATTTATTCGCTAAACGCAGAAATTCGCACCGAATTCGTGCCAGGCTAATATATTCACCCATCATTAGCAGTGGCATAATTTAGTATCCACTTCCCCCAAACCAATGATAAATGTGCGAGAAGTGGGATCTCTGAACCCAAGTGGGGTGGTGGGGTCATGGGTCCTCATTGAAGGCCTTGTTGTGGTCACAGACTTTGTCTGACTATATGGTGGGTCTCCTGGTACAGCACTGGTGTAAATAGTAAGGACAGACCTCACAACTGTGGTGGGGAGACCCCGAGGGCCCAGTAAAGACCTGTGATCCCTGATCCTACTTCTCCTTGGTTAGATCTTCTCGTTTGGCAACCAAATGCGGCGGGCAAGATGGAGATGATCCAGTGGTTTGGGTCCTACTGATTAGGAAGGACCTCCTGAGGGACCCATACACTGGCCAATAAGCTGCTGACTTGTGACATATTCCCAATCACTTGACAACGCATGTGCCTCATTCCTGATTGGCTAACTCAAAATGGCCTTAAAGGTACAGTACCATGCAAATGCTTATCTGTAAACCAGATTGCCATTACCATTATTTTTGTATGAAGCTGTTTCCTTTACTCGACACACCTGGCCTTTTTCAGCAATCCAGGGGGGAAGCACTTTTAAGTGGCAGCATCACTTCCTGCTGTGCCCGGCCTTCGCAGGAAGTAAAATTGCAGCGGAAATTGGCCCCCCTCGGCCTGAACGGTTGGTTGCCCATCATAAATGCTCAGTGTGATTGTGCCTTTCCAGGCTTGATTGTAAATATTCCTATTTTTGTGTATGTGCGTTACTGACCCCTTTCCCAGCCGTGCTCCCTCCCCTGCTGGGTAGCCTTTCCACCAATCCACCACATTTGCAAAGCTGGAGTGGATTTGAGCGTTCTGCTTTTGTTATGTCTCTCCGGGTTCTCCATTCGTTGCCAGACCCTGACAAGCCGTGCGGAAAATAAAACAAACACACAGCTTACACCTCGGAGTCGGCATTTATCTTATTTTTTCTCGCTGCCGGTACCTTGTACAGGAGGCTGAGGGTATAAATTATGTAATTGTAACAGGTGATTACTGCATTGTGCAAATCTCTCCTTAAAGTGCCTCGTACAATAGGCGCTGCGCTGTTGCTCTACCGTTTGGGGCTTTTTTTTATTCTTCTTTTTATCAAAATGTTTGGTAGAAGAAGTAGGAATTTTAAATTGTAGCTCACAGTAAAAACCCTTTCCCTGCCTGAATAAAATGAAACGCGTTGAGTCTTCCAGCAGCAATAACATTTAAAGTATATTCTCACTCGTTTTGATATTCGAACATATGTGCCAAGAACCAGATATGGGTCCCATGATGATCCTTGTTTTTTCTTTAGTCCATTGTGGCCCCTAGGATACTAGAGGCCAAAATGGACCACCAGGGGCCACTGGTCCCTATTAAGGGTTTAGTTAGGATCAAGGAGGAAGCAATAAAGTCAGAACTTAGGTATCGCACATACCAGATACATAACTCCCAACTGTCCTGTTTTCAGCGGGACAGGACAGTCCCGCTTTTGACAGCACAACCGGCAGTCCCGCGTTTGTACTGGAAAGTCACGACTTTTTCTGCACTGAACAGCCATAAAAAGTTGAGCAAGGGTTTCTAAAGAACAAAGTCAAGGATAGGTCTAGATCAGGGGTCCCCAACCTTTTTTATCCGTGAGCCATATTCAAATGTAAATAGATTTGGGGAGCAACACAAAAAAAAAAGTCCCTTGGGGTAACAAATAAGGGCTGTGATTGGCTATTTGGTAGCTCCTATGTGGAGTGGCAGCCTACAAGAGGCTCTACTTGGCACGAAACTTAGTATTTATGCAATTAAAACTCGCTTCCAAGCCTGGAATTCAAAAATAAGCCCCTGCTTTGAGGAGCCTGAGAGCAACATCCAAGGGGTTGGAGAGCAACATGTTACTCACGAGCTACTGGTTGGGGATCACTAGTCTAGATTAATAACATACAGGGGTACCTACCATGGGCAAAGGGATTTAATGTGCAAGTAACCTCATTGGTGGCTGTGGACCTTAAAGTGGGTGCTGATATCTTCCCTTGAATCTCTGGTGCCCATTGTAGCACTGTTGGACTGAATGTGATGAGGCTACAGCTCATTGACGTCACTTGGGAGTGCCCCTTACACCCAATCATCTTTGCGTCCCCAAAAATGGGACAATTTAAGAAATGACCCTCGTCCACCTTGGAAATGTTCCAACATGCTCAGGTCCACCCTAAACTCTGCCCATTTTCCTGTAAGCCAGTCCCTTTCCAGGACAGCTGGGCCACTGGGAGTTAAAGGGGTTGTTCACCTTTGAGTTAACTGATAGTATAGAGATTTGCAATTGGTTTTCATTTTTTATCAATTGTAGTTTTTGAGTTATTTAGCTTTTTATTCAGCAGCTCTCCAATCTGGTTGCTAGGTTCCAAATTCCCCTAGCAACCGTGCATTGGTTTGAATAAGAGACTGGAATATGAATAGGAGAGGCCTGAATAGAAAGATGAGTAATAAAAAGTAGCAATAACAATACATTTGTAGCCTTACACAGCATTTCATTTTAGATGGGGTCAGTAACCCAGATTTGAAAGCTGGAACGAGTCTGGAGAAAAAGGCAAATAAATCAGAAAATAAATAATAAAGACCAATTGAAAAGTTGAAAAGTTGCTTAGACCTAGCCATTCTAAGGGCAGAATCTCCTCTTCTTCAGGCGACTAATCTCCCCGAACTGCTTTCCCCAGCATTCCCTGCTATGACGGGATGGCAATCGGTTCGCTTCTTTTTCCGAAGTCACGAGAAAACTTTGGCGACTTCGGAAATGAAGCGCTTCAAGTGCCATCCCACTGGCAATTTACATTCTAGTCGGCGGGAAGGCAGGTCGGGTTGATTAGTCACTCTGAAGAAGAGGAGGAGATTTGTCGCCGGGCGACTAATCTCCCTGAATCTGACTGTGTGTCTCTACCCTAAAACATACTAAAAGTTAACTTTTACCACCCCTTTAAGAAAAGTCAATTTGCCAACTTAATTTGGGTCTCCCAAGAAGAAGGTTAAGAAAAATTGAACTAGTCAGGTACCCAAAGGTACCGGCAAAACAAAGAGGTTTGGGGTCTAATGCTCACAGGTCACTTCTCTGCCTCCCTCCCTTCCTTCCTTCTTCCCACTCTTAGATGATGTCACTTCTGATATTATGATGATGTCACTTCTGATATTATGATGATGTCACTTCTGATATTATGATGATGTCACTTCTGATATTATGATGATGTCACCAGTGAATTAAGGTGGGACGTGAGGAAGTCAAATTAATGGCAGGTAAAACGTTTAATGACTTTCTCCTGTCTCCTCTCCACCTGCAGATGAAATCTTAGGGCAGAGACCCACGCTCAGATTCCGGGAGATTTAGTTGCCCCGGAGATAAATCGCCTCTTCTTTGGAGCGACTAATCTCCCCAAACTGCCTCCCGCGGCTAGTATCTAAATCGCCAGTGGGAATCCACTCGGAGCAATTTGTTTTCCGAAGTTGCCCGAAGTTTCCTTGTGAGGCAACTTCAGGCTATTTCGGTAAACGAAGCGCACCAATTGCCATCCCGCCGGCGATTTAGATTCTAGCTGGCGGGAAGCAGTTCAGGGAGATTAGTCGCCTAAAGAAGAGGAGATTTGTCGCTGGGTGACTAATCTCCCCGAATCTGAGCGTGTGTCTCTGTGTCTCTGGCCTTATTTATATGCAAGTGGGATACGCCAATCAGGACTCTGTATTTTTCCCTTGAGGGGGGGGGAACAATTGCACACGTGAATCTGGCACTTTTTGCTTTGCTCATTGAGTGATTGACACTCAGAATTATGGAGCACACCCACAAGTTGAGGCAATTGCAATGAGATGAATAGTGAATGCCGGGAACAGTGCTGTGCTCCATTGCCATTACAATGACTGCAGCATGTCCTTTCCGTCATTGCTGAGGCCTGCAGGGGTTAAACAAACCCCTGCAGCTCGGGGCAGACCAGCAATTACTTTACCATGTTATTAGTTGCTTAGCAACCGGGAGAATTTGTGAGCGGTTGGCAAAGTCGGGAAAGTTTTTTCCATTTAGCGGGTCAGTTTTCCCCCATGAATCACATTTGTGTAATATATCATGGAATGTAACTGATCATAAACTGTTCATAAATGTATCCACCCCCCCATCCCCCCACAAAACACTTATATGAAGTGCTGCTGTCTGATTTTGGCCCTTCGGCTGTTGTTGAACCACAACTCTCAGCAACAGCACCACCAGCTGCAGGAGACTTGGGCAACACTGTCATAAAACGTTGCATGGAATCAAAAGGGTTAAATGTATTGGAGAATTTGTTCCCCTCTAGGCATGAAATGACAGATCAGGCTTCCCTAAATTGAGATTAGGCCCCGCCTATTACTTCATTCCTATAGTGTAACAGCACATGAGCACCCGCGGGCGCTGAATCCTCCGAAATCTAATCTCTTCATTTTCCAAGAAATCTCTTCAGCTCCAAGAAATCAGCCAATCCTATCTGCTACATTCACACAGTGTGTGTTGTGTCCCATAGATATCCAGAAACCCGTTATCCAGAAAGCTGCAAATTATGGGAAGGCCATCTCCCATAGACTCCATTTTATAGAAACAATCCAAATTTTGAAAAATGATTTCCTTTTTCTGTGTAATAATAAAACAGTCGCTTGTACTTGATCCCAACTAAGATATAATTAATCCTTATTGGAAGCAAAACCAGCCTATTGGGTTTATTTCATGTTTACATGATTTTCTAGTAGACTTAAGGTATGAAGATCCAAATTACAGAAAGATCTGTTATCCAGAAAACCCCTGGTCCAGCGCAGTCGAGATTAAAGTTGTTTATGAGGTCTGTTATCCAGAAACCCATTATCCAGAAAGCTCTGAATCATGGGAAGGTCGTCTCCCACAGACTCCATTTGAAAAATGATTTCCTTTTTGTCTGTAATTATAAAACTGTACCTTGTACTTGATCCCAAGTCCCATACCTGTAAATATGCTTTCTGGACAATGGATCCTATACTTGTATTATTATACAGATATGGGACCTGTAATCCAGAATGCTCGGGACCTAGGGTATTCCGGATAACAGATCTTCATGCCTTAAGTCTACTAGAAAATCATGTAAACATTAAATAAACCCAATAGGCTGGTTCTGCTTCCCATTAATAATATCTTAGTTGGGATCATGTACTCTGTACTGTTTTAGTAATACATAGAGAAAAAAAGAAAATAATTTGTTATTTGATTAAAATGGAGTTTGTGGGAGACAGCCTTTACGTAATTCTGATCTTTCTGGATAATGGGTTTCCGGATAACTGATTCCATACCTGGCATATATATGTGTGTATATTTATATATCTATATAATATATATAATATATACAGGTTGATTTTCTGTGTGCAGATCAAGCTGTATCCTCATACTGCCCAGTCTAAAGTAAATAGTATAGCAGCTCCCTCAATAAATATATTTAACCCCATTTTAAACATGTAAACAAAATGAGGCAGATTTCCCCTTTAATAAAGACAATTGTGCTGGAAGCGACTGCAGGGGAGGTGTATAAATATCTGTACTTTTGCAGTTCTTCTGCCTGACTGCATATTGTCCTATTGTCCTGTCAATCAACCTGTCTGCTTGTTATACAGCACTAACATATTCCATGGTGCTTTATAAAAATTATATATTAATCCCATCAGTCCCTGCCTCAGTGGAGCTTACAATCTAAAGTCCCCGTCGCAATCACACACACATAGGGGCAGATTCACTAACTTCGAGTGAAGGATTCGAATGAAAAAAATTCGAATTTCGAAGTATTTTTTGGGTACTTCGACCATCGAATTGGTTAAATTCGTTCGAATTCGAACGAAATCGAACGAATCGAAGTAAAAATCGTTCGACTATTCGACCATTCGATAGTCGAAGTACTTTCCCTTTAAAAAAAACTTCGACCCCCTACTTCGGCAGATAAAACCTACCGAAGTCAATGTTAGCCTATGGGGAAGGTCCCCATAGGTTTGCTAACCTTTTTTTGATCGAAGGATTTTCCTTCGATCGTTGGATTAAAATCGTTCGAATCGTTCGATTTGAAGAATTTAATCGTTCGATCGAACGAAAAATCCTTTGATCGATCGATCGCAGGATTAGCGTTAAATCCTTCGACTTCGATATTCGAAGTCGAAGGATTTCAATTCGAGGGTCGAATTTCGAAGTATTTTTAACTTCGAAATTCGACCCTTAATGAATCTGCCCCATAGTGTCAGTTTTATCAGGAGCCGAGGAACCTGTCTGTATTGTTTGGGTAGAAACTAGTGATGGGCGAATTTCTCCCGTTTCACTTCGCCAGAAAATTCGCAGAATTCAAGTAACGGCGAAAAATTCACCAAAAATCGTGAAATCGTAAAGTTCCTGAAAAAATTGTGAATTCAAACGTTTTCACAAAAAAAAAAAAAAATCAAGCAATTTGAACGTTTTCACAAAAAAATCAAGCAATTTGTATGTTTTCACTAAAATCTAGCAATTTGAATGTTTTCACGAGAAAATCAAACAATTCGAACCTTTTTCACGGAAAAATCGTGAAAACCGGAAATGGATGCTGGCGGATTTTCAATGGAGAATTTTCATGGGAGATTCGCAAATTTATTCGCCGGAGGCGAACCATGAAAATTCTCTGCGAATTTGTGCCAGGTGAATTTATTCGCCCATCACTAGTAGAAACCACAGGAAAGCCACATAGACATGGGAAGAAGATACAAAAGCTTCAGTCTGTTGCCCCCTGTCTCGGGCATCTCATGACTCACCCGCTCTTAGCTTCCCCTTTATTTTCTAATCAGCCGCATTCACTCTCCTGTCAATAGCTCATTACCCGCAGCTGCTGCTCAAGAGCTTCTTACAGTATCTAAGGCAGTGCTCATAGCAACCGGTAACATCCGAGCCCTTGGGCGCTTAATGATGCTTCGTGGCGCTTTTCATTTGTAGCGCAGTGTCACCGCCACTATAAAAAACCAGCCGGAGAAGAGCGAGCGACTCCAACGTGAAACACTGCCGGCTCCCCTGCAAATCTGGGGCACTTCATTAAAGGGGAATGAGAGCGCCAAATAGAATTGTTGCTAAAGAATAGGCGGCTCTATTCACTGTTATACTGAAAGTAATTGGAAAAAGTCTTTATTTCTGGGGAACTGTCTGAAACCAAGTGAACTGAAAGAAGTGTTCGACATGGAGAAGCCCCATGATAGAGAGCATGTTGCAGACTGCACTGCTTGCTGAGCAGCCACGTAAGATCCATCACTTTTCAATCTTCCCACATCTCTACAAGTGTCTCTGCCCTAAACAGGGGGAAGCGTTTTCTGTTGCACCTTCACACCCTCAGCCATAAGCCTGTGCGTCAGGAATTGAGGAACAGGTAAATGCAAAGGGTACAGGGGTCCCTTCCCGTCTCCTATTCATGTCACTGAGACTTTTATAGGCTTTATTGATGCTTAATTGATGCTTTAATGACAGGATGGTGTGTATCTCCGCTCCCTGCTAATCCTCCAGACTCAGTGTATATAAATGTGTCCGGATACTAATTATCAGCCATTTCTCAGGATGCTTTTTACAACCACATTCACAACGCCTACTAAGTTTCTATTTTTTGTGTGTCCCTTTCCAAATAAATTCAGCTCTAATTTTGCCTTTTGTCCCATCACAAAGGAAGAAGGTGGGGGAGGAATCAAGGTTATTAATATCTCTCCCTGCACCGGAATCAATTTGCCTATTTAATCACCTCCTTCGCAGTCGAAAATATCCCGCTAATTAATCAAATCCCGGCCTTTGTTTCAGAGCTGACTGGTTCATCACCAAGGGGTTAACGCGCTCCCAGAAAGGGTTAAAAAGTTCTTGGAGCATCGGGAGAAATGGAAATGCAAAGCCGCCTGCTAGAAGACATATGCACTAGCCATGGGCGAATACATTCGGCAGGCGCAAATTTGCGGTGAATTTCCACGCTTCGCTGCTGGCGAATAAATTCGTGAAACCGGTGAAAAATCCACCGCGTCCAAAAATATGGGAGTGCGTCAGAATAGTTGCACGCATAAACAAAATTCAAAATTGTTCGGACGCCCATTGAATTTAATGCGTTCGACCAAAATAGGCGCACATATAACGATTGTAGTGGGCGTCAAAATAATTTTCACGGCCATTGACTTCATTACAAAAGGGATAATCACACACCACTGTGGGTATAGCAGAATATTGCGTTGTTAGAGACAATTATATTCTGCAGGGCTGCATAGAAAACGGTGCAGTCTGCAGCAAAGCATTGCATGGGAGGGGGGTGTACAAGGCTGGTCTAAGCATCAGAGTAAGATTCAAGTCCAGTCCAGTCTCTGGATTTCTGAAGCTAAAATAATTTCCTTCATCTGAGTTTGCTTTATCGTTTGCACTTGGGCATCACAGGGCTATAGATTGGTTAAAGGGGAACTGTAGAAAAGGCAATTGAGAGCCAGGCTTTTAGGGTTTGTTAAAAGGCCACCAAGGCTCGGGCCTAGGACAGCAGGCTTTTAGGGCATTCCTCCCAACATTTTGGAAATAGAAAGAGGGACAAACCTATGTTTGCCACACCCATTTTTTGGCCACACTCCCTAATTACCATGTTCATTTTACAAAATTTGGCAGGTTATGAAAGTTTGAACACATTTCTGCGGTTTTTATGTGTTATTACAGTTTATTACAGTTAATGAAAGTGAATTGCCCTTTAAGCTGCAAGTCACAGTTTCCCCAAGAGTCCTGCTTATCTTAAATTGTTACAATTGTTTCTTTGCTTATCTTAAATTCTTACAAAAGTGTCTAAGTGCACCTGCCACATATTCTGGGCTCTCTGCAAAACGTTGTATCTTTTTCAGTGCCGGAGATCAAAGAGAAAGTCAGGACATTTCAGTAACATTCTGGGACTGCGGGTTGAGCTGTCAGAATCGAGACTGTCCAGCGAAAAATGGGACAGTTGGAAGGTATGTTTTGGGGGGCAGCAGGATTTTAAGGGGTGACATGCCACCCAACCACAACTACATTGGTTCAGAAGCTCTGGGGCTGCTCATGAGATACAATCGTTTTTTAAATTTTCCGTTCACCAATCCCCAGGGCTCCCAAACTGATGATGATGAAGATTTGTGATGAATGGCAGATATTTAAATCCAGCTATGTATACAGCAACTTTCCAATACATTCAATGCGCATTTTCAGTGGTTTTATATTTGATCAGTAATTAGTGAAAGTAGTGTCTCTCTATCGCTTGCTATATATTATATGTGCTCACTGCTGGTTCTGACTACTGAAACAGCATACTGGAAGTCAAAATATCCAGTTTATCTTATGTTCCTCATCACTTGTGTGTTAAAGGGGTGTCATAAAATGGCCAATACTAGGCAACTTTTCAACTGGTCTTCATTGTGTTCGTTTTATAGTTTTTAAATTGTTTGCCACCTTGTTTCAGCTCTTTCCAACTTTCAAATGGGGGTCGCTGACCCCATCTAAAAACAAATGCTCTGTAATGCTACAAATGTATTGTTATTTATACTTTTTATTAATCATCTTTCTATTCAGCCTCTTTCCTAGTCATATCCCAGTCTCTTATTCAAATCAATGAATGGTTGCTAGGTGAATTTGAACCCTAGCAATCAGATGGCTGAAATCGCAAACTGTAGAGCTGCTGAATATAAAGCTAAATAAGTCAAAAACCACAAATAACAAAAAATAAAAACCAATTGCAAATTGTCTCAGAATATCCCTCTCTACATCATACTAAAAGGTGAACAATCCTCTTAAAAAGCTTGGCATCTGCTACATTGTTTCAATAGTCGTGACCAGCAGTGGAAAGAATTGCATGAGACAGATAGTGCTTTCAATAGCAATTAAATTAACATATAAATCCTTAGTGAGCCAATGGCAGCTGAGACTGCTGGAGGGTAGGGCTGATAATAGCTGGGGGAATGCACATGTATCATGTAGCACAAGAATATCTAATCTCTGCTTAACTCATAGATACATTATCCTGAGTGCAGAAACATCTCTCTGGCTGAGAGGCAGGTACATTATCCCTAATATAATACGTAGGTACATTATCCTGTGTATAAAGTAGGGAGCATATAGTCATCTATGTATAACACAATGGGATTATTCTGGGTATTAAAGGAACACACTCATCTGCATTACTGGTCCATCTCTACCCTTGCTATCAAAGATATTCCATAAATGCACTTTACATATACTGACATAGATTATAATATCATGTGCTGTATACAGACAGACAGACAGCTCCCTTTAAGATACAACTCTCCAGTGAGAGTATATCAGCTGCAAAGTGATATTAAAGGAGAAGGAAAGCTACAGAGACATTTTATTGCTATTATTATTAAATTAGCTGCAATATTGCAAGCTATAACACTATATTTATTCTGTAGAATGTTTTGCCATACCTGAGTCAAAAGCTCTAGAAGCTCAGCTGTAGTATTAGCTTGGTGTGACATCACTTCCTGCCTGAGTCTCTCCCTGCTCACTCATAGCTCTGGGCATAGATTACAGCAGAGAAGGGAGGGGGAAAGAGGAGCAAACTGAGCATGCTCAAGCCCTAGCCCTGGAGGTTTATGCTGAAAACAGGAAGTCTGATACAGAAGCCCATGAGTACACAATAGAAGGAAAGAAATGTGATGTTTCTTTTGACAGGGGACTCAGAGCAGTTTACTAGTATATTTAGGTGGACCTTTCTTCTAAGGCTTACTTAGTTTTAACCTTTCCTTCTGCTTTAATGAAAAGGCAGTTATCCCAGGCCTAATAAAGGGGAACATGAGACATTTGTGTAACCCCTCTATATATATCTAAGGCTGACAGCCCTGACCTCATATAATGTGTCTGTTGCCCTCCATTCTGCCTGCTCTAAAGCCTGCTCCGTCTCTTCTCCTCTAAACCTCTTATCTGAGTCGGCAGACAGACATTTATGAGCCCCAGCAATGTCTCCCCAGTGGGTTTGTTTGCTGCTTGCTGGAGAGCCTATAAAACTCTATGAGGATCCATATGGAGATTTGCTTTATTAGGGAGAGGGAAATAACAAAAAATGGACATTGGGGAGTTTGCTAGGGAGATGAGTTGCCCTTTTAGAATGAAAATGTCTTGCTGGTTCCTCAAATCTCAAAATCAGGCCCCTCATTTGAAGAGAAATCATAATTACTTGTTAAAAGTGTTTATATACCTTTGAATAATGCAACGTGTTATCTCCCATTTGTAGGCACTACAGGGGACTTACACTGCTTTGATTCTGTTTGCTCCACTTATTGTTTTTCCCATTCCACTAAATTGCTCCACTTATAATAGAACCAGAATTCCCTGTCAACTCCCAGGATCCACTGTGGTTGGGGATTCTAGTGATTGTCTCACACTAACAGTAAACACTTTTACTGTCAGCGAGAGTACAGGCTCTATTAGGCTCTATTGCACGTTTGATTGGGGATAACATTTTTGCCCAACAGGTGCCCTTTAAGGAGAGTATAAATACTGTAGATGCCATTGTTCTACCATGTAGCTCATCTAGAGCTGGAGATATAGAACTGAAGATGCAGTGATGCCAATTGAAGGCACATGTAGGACTGGGGGTGTAGTGGTGCCCATAAAAAACATACCTAGGAATGGGTGGTGTCTATAGAAGGCACCTCTAGGACCATGTAGTGATGTCCATAGAGGATGCCTCTAGGATTGGGGAAGTAGTGGTGCCAACAGAAGACATCCTAGAAATGGGGATATGGTGGTGCCTATTGAACACTTTCCTAGAAATGGAGAAGTAGTGGTGCCCATAGAAAGCGCCTATAGGAATGGGGATGTAGTGGTGCCCATAGAAAGCACCTAGAGGAATGGGGATGTAGTGGTGCCCGCAGAAAGCACCTAAAGGAATGGGGATGTAGTGGTGCCCGCAGAAAGCACCTAAAGGAATGGGGATGTAGCAGTGCCCATTGAAAGCACCTAAAATAATGGTGATATAGTGGTGCCCATAGAAAGCACCTTAAGGAATGGGCATGTAGTGGTGCCCATTGAAAGCACCTAAAAGAATGGGGATATAGTGGTGCCCATAGAAAGCACCTTAAGGAATGGGCATGTAGTGGTGCCCATAGAAAGCACCTAAAGGAATGGGGATGTAGTGGTGCCTGTAGAAAGCAACTATAGGAATGGGGATGTAGTGGTGCACATAGAAAGCACCTCTAGGACTAGGGATGTAATGGTGCCCACAGAAGACATTCTTAGGAATGGAGATGTAGGACGCCCATAAAAGTGTCAGAATTTTCTCACAGCAGGGCTTCATCCCTGAAAGCAAATGCTTTGCCATTAGCAGACATGTAGTACTTCTTTCTTCGTCTTCCGTAACTTGTAGTGTGAAATTCCTAACAAGCCACCATAGAGACCTCACATTTTGGAATTCCACCAATTAGGGTTGACTTTTTGGGAAAATTTCCCATGTGCCCCAAGTAGAAAAATTGGAAAATGTGACCCACTTTCACCGATTTTCAATATTCATTATTGCTTTTTTGTATAACAATGGGCAGAGTGTAGTTTTGGGCTAGGGACTAGCAGAAGAAGGGTTAATGCTGCTTCCCCCACCAGCCCACGCCACTCAGCAGTAAGGAGGCGGAGGAGCAGACCCCAGTGACCCCTCTATTAGCCATAGTTGGAAAGAAAATCATTTTCAGGAGATGAGTAAGTGTAAATGGCACAGTTTGCCGGCTCCTTCTGAGCTCCCGCGCCTGGCAGGGTGGCCCATTATTGTCTTTGTTAGCCAAAGCCAACAGATAAATGCATTTATTTTTATGTATTTTATATATCAATAGCTGAATCGTTGAGATGAGGCGGCTGAAAAAGAAGCTCAGCGTGTCGCCGCTCGGGCTTTGCACAATCCATCCTCGGGGTAATGAGCCACTTTTATTCTAAGGATCTCAAAGGGCGGCTCTTTATAAAAGAAAAATATTCATTTTTAATTCTTAAGATGCGGAGATGCGGCATATTGGCCATACGTGGATTGCGTGCAGGGCAACTCGTCTAGGGGCTATGGTGCACGCCATGTTTTGATCATAAATCAAGATGCAGTTATTATTTATTAACCTTTATTTATAAAGCGCAGACATGTTTCACACTGAATTACAGAGATTATTCATCATAACCATCAGTCCCTGCCCCAGTGGAGCTTACAATCTAAGGTCCCGATCACAATCGTACACATTCTATTTAGTTAGCAGGTTCTAATGACCAGGTTGACCAGGCAGGCAATGGATTAAGAACTGGGACCCCTGAAGGTTTGGCCCAGCTAACTGTGTAGTATGGGGCCCAATGATGTCTGATGGGAAGATATTTCCTGGTACTTGTCTGTCTTGACTTCCTCCCTAGCCAAAATAACGCCTCTGTTTAGGGCAGAGACACACGTGGAGATTTGGGGATATTAACAACAAATCGCCTCTTCTTCGGGTGACTAATCTCCCCGAACTGCCATTTCCGCAGGCTAGAATCTAAATTTGCCAGCGGGATGGCACTCGGAGTGCTTTGTTCTCCGAAGTTTGCCTGAGTGGTGCCCAGTGATGTCTCATAATATCTGCATTCACATTACTGTTGTTTGCTCAGCTGAGACCTAGGGGCAGATTTACTAAACAGCGAAGTGGCAAACGCTGGCGACAATTCGACAGCGTTACCGTTCGCAGAGACATTGCCGATTTACTAATGTGCGCAGGCACCACTTCGCTAGCGAAAGAGATAGGTGCTAGTGCTCATTCGCGTTCATTAGAACTCTATCACCAGCCAACAATTCGCTCTGGCAAATTCACTAAGATGCGGATTTTACTGAGCGTTACCTCTTTCGTCAGACTTGCCTTCACCAGCCCAGGCACAGTGCACTGGAGCGAATAGATCTTCCTCAATCTTCTGTCACTTACATCATATTCTTTAGTGGAAAAAGCATCAAAAATGCTGGCGTCTTTTCCTTTTTTTCAGAGTGATAGCCTGCATAAAAAAATTTTGGGTAACCGATTTCCCCCATACATACATATGGAACATTAATTATACACTGGGCCCATGTGTAGGGCATTATAACAACTCTATTGTCTTTATTAAGGTTCCCTAGACGTGTGAAATTAACAGTGGAAATGTAAAGTATTTGCTGCAGCAAAACATAAAGACATCCATTCAACTTAAAATTTCCCACCGTATGCGAATTAACCTGAGCGCAAGACCTCTAGCACATTTGCGCTAGGCAGAAATGCACGCTATCGCATCTTTGCTTTGAATTGCTCGCATTGCCGAAGTAACGATAGCGAAAAGTCGCCAGCATTCGGCACCCACAACGAAACTCTGCATTTTAGTGAATTAGCGTTGTCTGAGCAGATTTTCGCCTGGCGATGGGTGCGAATTGGTCGCTGGTGACTTTTCGCCGGTTAGTAAATCTGCCCCCTAGTCTCTATATCAGAAGTAAGATTATTATTTAACAGTCAGTTGACAACTAAATGCCCATTGTCAGAGCTGTCAAATTCCCCTATTTTATTGGGATTTACCAGATTTTGCGCTGGTCTCCCGTCACTTACACGCATTCCGCTGATTTTTGACGATTTTCGCACAATTGCAGGCAAAAATCCAATGTGCGTATGCGCAGACTATTTCAGTTAAGTCAGCAGAGTGGTTTCTTCAGCTTCTTCACAAGCACGTGATGTCACTTTGTGTGACTTCCCAAATCCTGGAAATTTTCGGCAGCGCGCTGGCATGTAACGCATCTCCCGCCAAATCCTTCAGTAAAAAGCCGACAGTTCTGCATTGTCCGACTCTACTCAGTAATGCTAAATATTATGCCTCCTTTAGATTGAAAACGGTGATCTTGTATTGACGCGTCACCCAGAAACTGGCATTCCAGCTGGGAGTGTGGAACGCACACGTACGTTTTGTATAGACAAACACAACTCCTGTTTATATCGGAGCAGCCCTCGGATTGCTAAATCCCTTTAGTTCTCTCTCCTGCCGACTGTCAGCTCATTAAAATGATATTTGGCTCAGCAAATGCCACTTCGCTGTTGGATAAGCGTAGGGGGGATGAAGTCGCTTTCGCTCGGCGTCCATGTTTATACAGTGTTGATCTTGTGACTACGTGCAATGTGGAAATGACACACTTGTTCTTACACACCAGGTTTAGTTGACACCACACTGTCAAGGCCCGGGGCTGCCTTAATGCTGTGATATAATTAGTGGGTCGAAAAATGTGCTTGTACTGTACTTTCTAGTAGAAAAAGACATCTCAGCTCTGCTGAATTTTTAGGGATACACCTGGTTTAAGCCTCCTGGACACTAGGGTTGCCATCTTTTTTTGGAAAAAAATACAGGCCTTCCTATATATATAGATTTTTTCCTATTAATAACTAGGGATGCACCAAATTCACTATTTAGGATTCTGCTAACCCCCGAATCCTTTGCGAAAGATTAGGCCGAATACCGGATCAAATTCGAATCCTAATTTGCAAATGCAAATTAGGAGTGGGAAGGGGAAAACATTTTTTACTTCCTTGTTTTGGGACAAAAAGTCATGTGATTTCCCTCCCTGTCCCTAATTTAAATATACAAATTAGGATTCGGATTTGGTTCGGCCGGGCAGAAGGATTCGGGCAAATCCAAATCCTGCTGAAAAAGGCCAAATCTTGGCCGAATCCCCAGTGCACAAAGGTATAGAGTGGGGGGGGGGCAGAGGGGGATGTGCTCTTGGGTGGGGGCCCCTTGGGGATAGCAGAGGGGGGCCCCCTGTGGAGGGGGGTACAAGCCCCTGATGTGGAAGCCCTGGTGGCTCTCCCAGTCCGGCTCTGTATAAGGATGTGATTCAATATGGAGCACGTTTTGGTTTTTTAAATATTACCACCAGCATTTAGCAATGGTGACAGTTTAATACCCTGTGCCTTAGTCTTGGGTTCCCAGATGTTCATGGACTACCTCTCCTAACATACTTTAATATACAATGTGGGCATGCTGGGAGTTTTTTTAGGGATGTTCGTGTTTATTAAAGCCCTGGTGTAAACCGAGCGACATTATTACCCAGAACTGTCTACTCATTGCTCGTTGCCCAGATTCCAACGACTGCAGCGAGAAGGGAGAGTTCTGCTATAACCTTTGTGGTTAAGTGGTCAGTCATGGAATTACCCAGAATCCTCCTTGCCTGCAGCGGGGAAAAGGCCTGTGCGATTATGTGGTAATGGCTGAACATGAACCAGAATCCCTTGCTCCGGTGGGAGCACTATACGTTGTATGATTATGTAGTTAGGTATTTTATTACCCATAGTCCTTGACTGTGTTCTGAAATTCAAATACCTTGGAAATTCTAGTGATATGGAGCATAATTAATGTAAATATAATCTCTTTTTCTTTCTATGGCTGTCTGCCTTATTGCCATAGTTATGTGGAGGGGGGGGCAGAGTTTGTGCTGGGGGGGGGTGTTAAATTAGTGCGGAAAAGAATTTGGCTCCACATCATTAAATTTCATTATCAGTCCTGGAAGTGCAGATCCTAGAGGGCCCTGCGTCCTGTCTGTTTTGATTTACGTGCGCCACAAAATTAATTTAAAAGGTGTCACTTACACGGTAACCCTTTCACTGCCCAGGGGTAACTAATAATGCATTGAGGCCCCAGAGGCCATGCTGCACAAAGTACAAAGTGATTTCAAAATTGGTTCTCGTCGTCGTTGGTGCCGAAGACTGCGGGCAGGAGACTTAACCCATGTAACTTAACGGCTAAAGAAAATGAACAATCCCAGAGACACAGAGTGCTGCAAAGGTGTAAGGGGCGCACATTTAAATGAAAGTATGGGAACGACCTGGGGGCTGCAAAATAGAAGAGAGTGGTCAACAATAGCCACCTGCGTGTCCCTGGGCTGAACAGAACATATTCTTGGCTAATCTGTACTAAAATGGTCATGTGATTAATGCACATTCTGTGTGGCTGATTAGTTTTAGTTATTTATTTACATGTGTAGAGTCTGGCTGCACTCTGCACCTTGAGCCAGATAAAAAAAAAATAGCCAGGTGCTAAACGCAGGGGTCTTTTGCAGCCTGTGTCCACGGGTGCCCCCTGTTGTGTTGTCTGAGTGACATGCAGATTAGGGGATGGGAGGGGGAACACCTACATATGCCCATACCTCCCAACATTTTGGAAATAGAAAGCACAAAAAGATTTGCCACGCTCCGCGTAGCAAAAAGTTTGGCCACGCCCATTGTTGTGACCACACCCCCTAATTACCATGTCCACTTTACACATTTTGGCAGGTTATGAAAGTTTGAATTGCACAAATACACTGGCACTCACGGCAAGTTCAAGCAGGGAGGTCCCCTTGTGTATTTATTTGCAGGAAAGTAACGTTTTGGGGCTATACCCCTTTGTCAAGCCCTGAAACATTGCTTTTCTGCAAATAAATACACAAGGGGACCTCCCTGCTTGAACTAGTGCCAGTGTATTTGTGCAATTGACTCCCGGGGAGGGTGCCGATCCCTCCAACACCGTGCACCAGGCTTCTACTTCCGAAGGCCAGGGTGTGCGAGCAGGCCATATTGTCTAATATGAAAGTTTGAACACATTTCTGTGGATTTTATGTGGTGCTAAAAATAGTGCTTAAATATCTTTAAAAATAGCCCCTTTATTTGAGCTCCCTATAGATGTTAACTGGTCCCTGTCTGTGTTTCAAATGAGGGGTGGGCGAGTCCTAACGGTCCCTGCCAGAAGCACAGTAGGAGGGGGACAGCCAATCACAGCCCTGCAGTCACACAAGCACAGACAGGCTTCAGTTCCCTATCAGGTCCTGCTAGCTGCTGATTGGTTCCTGTCCTACAGTGAGAGCCGTCGGCTCCCCTGCACAGTCTGGGAATTCAAGGAGCAGGAAGTGGATGGGAGGGATTATTAGGGTTGTTGCAGAAATATTCAATAAATCAGCCTGAAACACTACTTTTTAAAGCACAATTCTTCTATATCTAAATGAGTATAATGCACTGGTACATTCTAATTTTTTACACAAGACCCCTTTAAGCTGCAAGTCACTTTCCTCAAGAGGCCTGCTCATCTTAAATTATTACAAAAGTATATGTGTTATTCTGGGCTCTCTGCCAAAAGCCAGTTAAGTTAGAAACGTTGTATCTTTTTCTGGCTGTTCGGTGCAGGAGATCAAAGAGAAAGTGGGGGCATTTCAGTTGCAATCCCGAGACTGCGGGTTGAGCTGTCAAAATCGGGACTGTCCCACGATAAATGGGACACTTGGGTGGTGTGCATGCCTCACCCATTGCGGTTCCCTTATATAGTGATTATATAGTGATGCCAAACAGAAGTGTAACTTTAGTTCCTTCCCAGAAGCTGACTTCACAAACACCTTTAAAGCCAGTACGTCCCCTGTGGGACCCAAGAGGCAACAGTCACAGGTGCAAGCTCACTCCCTGCACCCCCAGAAGTTACACCACTGATGCCAAATGTTGGCAGCACTGTATTCACTGGGGGGAATATTTGTCTCTGCTCTGGTTTACAGCCCAGTGACCTGAAATATTTTCATTTTCAACATTTCACCCTGCAACTGTAATAATAAAAGTGACAATATATAGCTGCTCCTGTAGGGGCTGAGTACTATAGGTGGACAGACAGGGTGGAATTGGGGATCAGAAACATAGGACTGTGCACCAGGTTTTATCTTTATATCTTTTATATTCCACAGACATTCGGGTTTGTGGCTCAGCCTGACTGTGAGGTCCCAGAATCCTATGCTGTGCTGCTATCTGCAGAGAAACTTTGTACCTTGTAGTCACAAAGCATTTTCTTCCATCCCTCTATATATTTGAGTGATATAGAGAATCGCTGCCCAGTTTTTTTTTTTTACTTCTATGCATTTTTATGGTCCTGGAAATGAGCCCATTCTTATCATTTCTGCTGAGCAAGGTTCTGATCTAATATTTGGCTTGTCTCATCTCTTAAATTTTCTATTTAAAGTGACAGCACTTTACTAGCATACTGATATATGGCCTGCACTTTCCTCCAGGGCTGATAGAACAGGAGGTTTCAGATTTTATATCTGCCCACATTTAATTAATTGATTTCCATCTTAATGGACAGCAGTAAAGTAAGCGTATAGCTCATTGTGTTCATAAGTAATTCCTTTTCTGTATATATATATATATATAAGACCAGAGAGTAGCACGCACACCGTATCTTCTTTACTCCAAAGGGTTATTTAGAATACAAAGAGCAATTACATCGGTTATACATCAATATATATATATATATATATATATATACACACATATATATATATTCTGTATATATATATATATATATATATATATATATATATATATATTCTGTATATATATATATATATATATATATATATATATATATATATATATATATATATATATATACACACACACACGGGTGGGAAATTCCATGCTGTTTTCCATACCGTTTTAGGGTAGAACTACACAAGCGTCTTGAGCGTGATTCCGGCGCAGGTGTCAAGTCGGATGCAATGGAAAATAAGGTAAGCAATAGCAATGTCAGATGGTGTCGCAGCATTCATCCGACACCGTTCATTGACGCCTGCGTTTTGGTGCACCGTGTCGGATCCGCTGGAATCGCGTTGAAGGCGCTCGTGTAGTTCTACCCTAAGACAAAACAGTTTGGGGTAATAGCTTACTATGTACGCAGAACATTCTGTCTCTGTATAGTGGTCAATCACATGCAAGGCATTAAAGGTAATTAATGGTATTAGTTCACTACAGTCAAGAAGAAGGTGTTATTAAAACTCAATTGTTCCTTGACAACCACTAAAACTTTGATCCAAAGAGAAAACAGCAGGTACCCCGATGCACCAGCAAAACAGATTTGGGCCCTCGTCAACCAGCAAAGATTCAAGGAAGCAGACGGCACTTCTGAAAATGGGGTTTATTGGAGTACCTGCTGGTAACACCTAACCTATGATTAAGGGATAACTCCCGAAACGCGTTAGGTGTTACCAGCAGGTACTCCAATAAACCCCATTTTCAGAAGTGCCGTCTGCTTCCTTGAATCTTTGCTGTATCCACAGTGGGGACACTGTGAGACTGTGCACCTGAACCGAGGGGGAAAACGGTGAGCTTGTGCGGTCCTTACTTTGCTTCCTCCTCAACCAGTGCTCATGCTAAGGAGTGTCCTCTGTGATCCTGTATGCATGAGCCTCACTAAGTACTCATTTGCTGGTCTCCAGTCTCTACTGGGCCCCTTCTTGCCATGAGCCTCCCACATGTCATGGGGTCTGCTCCCTTGATAGTTACCCCACTGGAATTCAGTGGCAGGTTGCCATTATGCCTATATGGGCAGTGCCTGGGGCCCAAGGTTCCAAGAGAGAGCCCATTGTCATGGAGCAGAGGTGTGGCGGGTGCAAAGCTGGGGCATGATGGAGCATGGCATGGGAGGAGCAGGGATTGGGCATGAAGAGAGTAGGGCACAACTGAAAGTAGCAATTTGACCCTGTCTATGACAGACATTTACCAGAAAGGGGTGGGATTAAAAAACAGTGGGTGGAGTTAAAGTAAATTACAGTGTGGTTATAGATTATATCAATGTATGTATATTTTTATTTGTATATCACTCCTTGAGTAGGGTTGCCACCTAGTCCTGTTTTGAACTGGACAGGCTGGATTTTTGAAGGGCCGTTCGGGCAAGATTTCCTGGAATTGACGCGGCGATCAGCCAATCCCCATGTCATAGCCTTGCCCCATGACATCACAGCCCTGCCCCACTACATCACTGTCCCGCCCCCACTGTGTCACACCCCCGCCTCCCCCCGGAGTTCATCGGGGGAGGGTGGTAACCCTATCCTTGAGGGCAAAGCATGTACAGCAATATAAAACATGAAAAAAGATGAATATTTTAGTCGTACTATTAATAATAACAACAAATATATAAAGTGCCAATTCTGCAGAAGGGTATAAACATCAATCATACAATCACCTAGAAATACTACCCAATACAGAGGGTAAAAAAGAGGCTGTCATTTTTTTTTTTTGGTTGTTTTTCATTCCGCCGGTCTTTGTTTGAGCGAACTCCTGACTCCTTTGCTAAAATATCTGGGATGCAGATATTTGTGGATTATAGCTAACACAAGATAAAGATTCCCCTAATTGCCTAGCTTACCTACGGTTTAATCATCAAAGCAAGGCGTTATCCCCTCTCCTAACCCTCCCTCTCTCGTTATTATCTCTTAATTAATCACTCTGGCTTTCACACTTAGTAGATAATTAGTGTCTCATGGGCACAGCGCTCATTTTCATAACCTCCCTGCTCCCAGGCAGAGAGAGGCAGGTCTGGCAGAGACGAGGCTTTAGAAGGCATCCATACTTCATAATGTTTTCACTCTTATCTTGAAAATATTGATGGGGGTTCTATCAGGAAATGATTAAAAAATGTGCAGTACATTCCAATTTGATTTAATGATTTAACTTCATGTGGAAATATAGAAATCTCTGGGACCAAAATTAACTGTGTCTGGTTAAGTCACTCACCTGAGTGTGTATATACAGTACAGTATGGGGAGGTATGAGTTATTCTGTATACAAACCATTCCACTATTATGTAAATTGAAATTAATACACAGGAGTGGATGGGGAACTTTTTTCTCTTGGTTGTATAGGGGTAGTTCTCCTTTAAATTAACTCAGTACAACGTGGACAGCAACATTCTGGGACTATTTATAATTAGTCTTCATTTTTATGTTTTTTGTTATTTATCTTTTTGTTTAGCTGCCCCTTCCGTTTGGAATTTAAGCAGCTATCTAGTTGCAATGGTCCAGTTTACCCTGGATTTAATAAGAGTAAGGGAGCCTGAATAGAAAGATAATAAAGGTAACAATAGCAAAAATAAAATTGCTTTATTAATAGTTTTTTGGAGTGGGTCCAGTGACCCTGAACAACCAGGTATGGGATCCGTTATCCGGAAACGCATTACCCAGAAAGCTTCGAATTACAGAAAGGCAGTCTCCTATAGACTTCATTTTATCCAAATAATCCACAATTAAAAAAATTATAATAATAAAACATTAGCTTGTACTTGATCCCAACTAAGAATTAACCCTTATTAGGGATGCACCGAATCCACTATTTTGGATTCAGCTGAAGCCCGGAATCCTTCACGATTCGGCTGAATACCGAATCGAATCCTAATTTGCATATGCAAATTGGGGTTGGGAAGGGGAAAACATTTTTTACTTCCTTGTTTTGTGACAAAAAGTCATGCAATTTCCCTCCCCACCCATAATTTGCATATACAAATTAGGATTCGGTTCCGCCAGGCAGAAGGATTCGGCTGAATCTGAATCCTGCCGAAAAAGCCTGAATCCTGGTGCATCCCTAATCCTTATTGGAAGCAAAACCAGCCAATTAGGTTCATTTAATGTTTACATGATTTTCTAGTTGACTTAAGGTATGAAGATCCAAATTATGGAAAGATCCATTATCCTGAAAACCCCAGGTCCCAAGCATTCTGGATAATACATCCCATACCTGTAGTATTTTAGACTGCAAGCTGGAAAGAGGCAGAACTATAAAAAAATTTTTTAAAAATGAAGGTTAATTGAAAAGTTGGTAAGAATGGGAAAATGCAATTTAGCTCTAGGTGAGCTACCCCTTTTAAATGAGAGCCACCTACCAATGGGCTGTGAAAACACTCCTGCGAAAAGTCGCTAGCGTTCAGAGCCGGGCCAACCTGGCCAGGCACGGCGCCGGCTAAGTGTGCTCTTAATTGCGCATGCGCGAAACTGCTCTCAAGCATGCATGCGTGAAACTGCGATTGAGCGCGCATGTGTGAAATGGTGTGTGCGCATTTGCGTAAAAATTACCAGCCGCTGTCGGGGAGAGACGGGACCGGACATGGGGTAGGCAACGGAGCAGGTATGTGCCTGGTGCCCCCCTAGATTTGCGCCCTAGGCACATGCCTACTCTACCTACCCCTAGTTCTGGCCCTGCCGTTAGCCACTTCATCCTTTAGTAAATCTGCCCCCAAGACTGAAAATGAACTCAGAAACAGGAAGCATCAGGCAAAGCACCCAAAATACAAAAGCACTGGCTTGGTATCTCTGGGTGATGTCACTTCCTTACATTGAACTATAACTGATTTTGATATTTTTCTTGTTCTGTAGAAAAAAACACGTTCAAACCAAAATGGCTGCGCAAGTAAGCCTGCATCATGTTATAATGATGATGTCACTTCCTCCCACAGAACTAGAACTGTTCGTGAGGTGATTTGGCTGTTCGTATTGGATTGGACCTAAGAGAATTGAGTGTGAAAATGTTTCATTTCATCGATTCTCCGCACGCTTGTTCTGCAGTTTCTTTACCATCCTTAATTAATACAGTGCTTGACAGAAATGTTTCTTTTCTTCAACTGATTTAGAGGGAAGAAAATAACTCATCATTACTTTATATTTTCTTGTTATGAGATTGTTTTGCTTCTTACTGTGGTCAAACCAAAATGGCCGACTGTACCAACAGGCCTGTGATGTCACTTCCTCCCACAGGACTTGAACAGTTTATGAGGTAATGTGGCGCTTCATATTAGATTAGAAATGAGATATGTGTGTGTGGAAACGTTTCCCTCATTTCTTGATTTCGTTGTTTGCAATTTCTCCATTATCCCTTATTCATACAGCACTTACCAGAAATTGTTCATTTCTTCTGTGAATTGACTGAGGGGAAAATACTTATTATTATTCCACATTCTCTGTTGTTTATGAAATTGTTTTGTTTCCTTCTGTGCCGCACAGAGAGAGAGAGAGAGACGGAGAGGAGATTTTTAGACATGACATGTTACTCTCTTCAGGTCATTATAAACGCACGCCAGCGCCACGCCAACAACTAATTGACATGTTAATAAGCAGTTTGTTGCCTTCCTCGGCTCTGCAGGCCAACTCGGAGTTAGAGAGAGATCTTTCACTCTGTAATGGCCTCCAACAGAGGCTTAAATGCGGATAAGTGGGTTTACCCTATTGCTCTTTAACCGTTGAACCGTTGGAGTGTGCGTGTGCACATGTTGGAGGCCAGTAGAAATGTTCATGTTTCCATGGCAACAGAACCATGATTCTAGTCGCCGGAAAAATAAAATGTATGGGAAACGCTGTTTTTCTATTAAAAAACACTGTTTCCATTTCTGATTTCTTTATTCATAATCTTACACTATCTGCATATCTTCAAAAGCAGAGCAGTTCTAAAGCAAAGGCATATATAAGAGGAGCTGTGCTGCATTATGAACCTAAAAAGGTCAGTTTTGGGGATCGGGATGGCAAATTCATTTATTTATTTATTTATTTTTACTGCATGCAGGTAGAGGCTTTTTGGCAGAGAGCCCAAAACAGCCAACAGCTGCACTTAGATGCTTTTGTAACAATTTAAGATAAGCAAAAAAAAACTATTGTAACTATTTAAGATAAGCAAGTCTCTTTGTAGAACTGATACTCACAGCTTAAAGGGCAATTCACTTTCATTAGCAAAACTGTTATAACATAAAACATTGCACTTAAACTCCTAGAAATGTGTTCAAACTTTCATAACCTACCAAATTTTGTATAATGGGTCTGGACACATGGTAATTAGGGAGTATGTCCATAAAATGGGCATGGCCAAAACAATTTTTTGGCACTATTTTTTGTCCCTCTGTTTGTTTTTTTAATGTTGGGAGGTATGAAGCAGACCCCAACAATATGGTGGCCCCTCAGCTGCTAAGGACTGCAAACTACACTTAGCTCTACAAACAGTAGAGGAACAGCAAGGGGCTGTACTTGTGGGATAGCAGGTATAGTAGGTAGAGATGGTGTCTATAGTAACAGTGGATAATAGTCTCTGGGAAGGGAGTGTGACTGTGGGATAGCAGGTATAGTAGGGAGAGATGTTGTCTATAGTAACAGTGGGATAATAGTCTCTGGGAAGGGAGTGTGACTGTGGGATAGCAGGTATAGTAGGGAGAGATGGTGCCTATAGTAACAGTGGGATAATAGTCTCTGGGAAGGGAGTGTGACTGTGGGATAGCAGGTATAGTAGGGAGAGATGGTGTCTATAGTAACAGTGGATAATAGTCTCTGGGAAGGGAGTGTGACTGTGGGATAGCAGGTATAGTAGGGAGAGATGGTGTCTATAGTAACAGTGGGATAATAGTCTCTGGGAAGGGAGTGTGACTGTGGGATAGCAGGTATAGTAGGGAGAGATGGTGTCTATAGTAACAGTGGATAATAGTCTCTGGGAAGGGAGTGTGACTGTGGGATAGCAGGTATAGTAGGGAGAGATGGTGTCTATAGTAACAGTGGATAATAGTCTCTGGGAAGGGAGTGTGACTGTGGGATAGCAGGTATAGTAGGGAGAGATGGTGTCTATAGTAACAGCGGATAATAGTCTCTGGAAAGGGAGTGTGACTGTGGGATAGCAGGTATAGTAGGGAGAGATGGTGCCTATAGTAACAGTGGGATAATAGTCTCTGGGAAGGGAGTGTGACTGTGGGATAGCAGGTATAGTAGGGAGAGATGGTGCCTATAGTAACAGTGGATAATAGTCTCTGGGAAGGGAGTGTGACTGTGGGATAGCAGGTATAGTAGGGAGAGATGGTGCCTATAGTAACAGTGGGATAATAGTCTCTGGGAAGGGAGTGTGACTGTGGGATAGCAGGTATAGTAGGGAGAGATGGTGTCTATAGTAACAGTGGATAATAGTCTCTGGGAAGGGAGTGTGACTGTGGGATAGCAGGTATAGTAGGGAGAGATGGTGTCTATAGTAACAGTGGGATAATAGTCTCTGGGAAGGGAGTGTGACTGTGGGATAGCAGGTATAGTAGGGAGAGATGGTGTCTATAGTAACAGTGGATAATAGTCTCTGGGAAGGGAGTGTGACTGTGGGATAGCAGGTATAGTAGGGAGAGATGGTGCCTATAGTAACAGTGGATAATAGTCTGGGAAGGGAGTGTGACTGTGGGATAGCAGGTATAGTAGGGAGAGATGGTGCCTATAGTAACAGTGGGATAATAGTCTCTGGGAAGGGAGTGTGACTGTGGGATAGCAGGTATAGTAGGGAGAGATGGTGCCTATAGTAACAGTGGATAATAGTCTCTGGGAAGGGAGTGTGACTGTGGGATAGCAGGTATAGTAGGGAGAGATGGTGTCTATAGTAACAGTGGATAATAGTCTCTGGGAAGGGAGTGTGACTGTGGGATAGCAGGTATAGTAGGGAGAGATAGTTTCTTTCATAGAAGTGGAGGGTAATAGATTTAGGAAATAGGAATGGGATAGCAGCCAGGTATAGTAGGTTGACACAGAGCCTGTAGCTCTGAGAACAGCAGCCTCTGAGAATGGTCTGTAAATGGACTGAGGAGTGTTGGGATTTGTAGTTTAACTAACAGCTGAAAAGCTTTTGGTTGTCAGGTCATATTTTATAGAAATAATGAGCCCAAGGAAATCTGTCTTGTTCCAGGCCCAGCCACCACTGAAGACAACCCTATCTCTCTCTCACCAAATGTCTCTTTTCTTTCATCCCACCCAGCGCCATTAATCCTCTGTATTTTCTCTCAATGGCAGATAAGGAAAGAAAATAACAAAATAGGAGAAATTTCTATTTTTCCCTTTTTTAAGGTCTAGTTTGAAGAGCAATGTCCTGTCATTGTTGCCTTGGAAACAGGGAGATTATATAAACGAAATGGAAATCAAAACAGAAGCAGAGAAAAAAAAGAGAAAGGGTGATAAAGATGCCAAGGTGGGGGGCAGACTGAAGGACACAGTCAGCAAAAGAACAAGACTGATACCAGGAGGGGGGGAAACTTTTTTTCTTTATTTTAAATTCTAGAGTCCATTCTATTAGTTAAACAGTTTCCATAGCAACTGACAAAAGATAAAGCCAGAGAGGCCTCTAAACTGGTTTATTTGTATTTTTCCAGGGCAGCCCAATAGGAGTAAATGTTTAAGAGACAGGAACAAAACCTTTCCTGGATAATTAAGTGCCAAATGCTGAGGGTTTTGAGGCTGAATCATTACCTACAGGGCATTATCTGTGTGAATCCATTAAAATGTTCTAAACCGCTCAATGAGATTCACAGGGGCACATTGTTGCCCTTCCATTTTTTTCCTCCAACTTTTGGGTTATTTCTCTTGAAAATGGAGAAAGTAATATGGCGGAAATATTATTCTGTTATTCTTTAATTGTCTGGGATGTGGACTTCCTGTCAAAAAGGAAGTGAAGGCACTGACATCCTTAATATTTTTACATCATTAATGACATCATCATTAAGCAAAACTACACAGTCTGAACAATGTTCATATAGATATTAGTATACATATTAGTAAACATCTCCTTTTTACAAATTTTCCCTTGAGCCACCATTTTGTGATGTTTTGTGTGTCACTCACTGATCACCTGACAGGAAGTAATGCTGCTCTAACTGTAACAGGAAGTGTAGCAGTATAAAAGTGGCCATAGACGTGCCAATAATATTGTACAGGATACGTTTTTAATGATATTCTGTGCATTTCTGTTGGAAGATGAGCCAAACTTATATGGGCAGAAGACTTGGATTTCAGGACGGCTCGTTGATTGGGTTTGCCGGAAAATTTTAATCGGGTGCCAAACATCGGCCACTGTTAGTGCTGAATCAACGGGTAAAATTATATTGTTTCTACATATATATATATATATATTACGATTCAGCTCTAACAGTCAGTATTAAAAACAAATGATCTTCCCTGCGACCTCATACTTGTAACGTCCTAGCCTGTAAAATACCTGCCAAGGCCGGGGCCGGTATTACAAATTTACCGCCAATGTAGCTGCCGGTAAATTTGTAATACGATCAAAAGGAGCCCTCGGCCTGCCCCCAATCCCCTGCAACTTACCTTTTTCTTTGCCTCTTCTAGCGTCCGCGGGTCTCCGTTGTGTTGTCCCGCCCCTTTTGACGCCACAACCCGCCCCTTTTGACATCACACCCGCCCCTTTTGAGGCCCCCCAGCAGCTTTTAAAATTTTTTATAAAAGGTGGCAACCCTACTTGAGACTCAGCTCTGTCTTTTTATTGGCTGATGTAACCTAGCATGTATTTGTCCCCCTTGTTTGTCTGTGAGCTCAGGGCTTCAGCCATATTGTGTGTGGCCACTCATACGCTGATGGTTGAAGCTCTTATAAGCATTATCTAACCGCTATAACCTCTTATAAGCATTCAATTCCTGCTCTTGGCACTGACCCACCTCTGCCCCAATTTCCCTTCCTCTTGATTAGTGATGGGCGAATTTGCGAAACTGCGTCTCATTTTTGATGCCGGCACCCGTTTTTTTGATGCGAATTTTCGCAGGCGTTTTGCGAATTTATTCGCTGGCGGCGAATCGCGCAAATTCGCTGCGAATTTGCGCCTGGCCCATCACTACTCTTGATGTCACCACACCATCCCCAATGACATTACCTACAACCCGGCAACCTTACACACGTTCTCCATCCATGCAGCCCTCACAAGAGCATACGTGATTGGTCCTTGTATTCCCACCTAAGATTAGGGATGCACCGAATCCACTATTTTGGACGCAGCCGAACCCCCCGAATCCTTTGCAAAAGATTTGGTCGAATACCGAACCGAATCCAAATCCTAATTTGCATGTGCAAATTAGGGGCGGGAAGGGGAAAACATTTTATACTTCCTTGTTTTTGTGACAAAAAGTCATGGGATTTCACTTCCCGCCCCTAATTTGCATATGCAAAGTAGGGATTCGGATTCATTACGGACAGGCAGAAGGATTCAACTGAATCAGAATCCTACTGAAAAAGAACGAATCCTGGCCGAATCCCGAACCGAATCCTGGATTCGGTGCATCCCTACTTTTTGTGTAGCCTGGCCGACTTTTGGCCAGATCTCGATCGGGGAAGCCCGTCAGGGGCCCCCATACACGGGCCAAGTCGGCAGCTTTTATCGGCCCGTGTATGGCCACCTTTACTCTTGGCTATTGTGTATGATAGCTGATTAACCCTTTCCATCAATAAGAAGGCATCTGTGAACCTCCAAGCGTTTTTCAAAGACTTTTCATTCTATGATATCATTATTTTAACGGGGTTCTTTGCCTGTGGATATTATGGTTTAAAAGATAATCGGTGCACTGGATAGAAAAAAGCAGAATTGCTCTGGTTTCTCTGATTCCTTATGGTCCTGTGAAACCATACATTCATCACTTAGCAGTATCCAGACGGGTCCCATTCTCTTTGATCTAATGTAGGTCCCCGGGCAAAGACTTTAAACTCGTTTTTACAAAAACAAAGGGGAAACTTGCAGCCAGCAGAGAATGTCTCTAGGTTTGGGAAGAATTTTTTAAGCTTTAATAGGGAAGCTGCCTCTCACACGCCCATAACTGTCATGGTCCACCTACTGCTATAAATGAGGTTGGGGAATTAGAGACCAGAATTCACATTAAAGTATAGGGATAGGGAGTGATAATTTATTAAATATGAACACGCTCTGTTCCGTATCCCTTTATGAAATATATCTGCATTTTTAATCTGCACAAAAAAAAAACACATCAAGTGATACCAAAACCTCTGTGATAAAAAGCTAAGACTATGGGATCGGTAGCATTTTCATTGGTAATATTACACATGTTTTAGGCACCCATAGACTCCATTTTATCCAAATAATCCAAATGTTTAAAAATGATTTCCTTTTTCTGTGTAATAATAAAACAGTCGCTTGTACTTGATCCCAACTAAGATATAATTAATCCTTATTGGAGGCAAAACCAGCCTATTGGGTTTATTTCATGTTTACATGATTTTCTAGTAGACTTAATTACGGAAAGATCCATTATATGGAAAATCCCAGGTCCCGAGCATTCTGAATAACAGGTCCCATACCTGTACTTGTAATGCTCTGAGTAGTAATATTAGATACAGTATGCCTTAGGTCTATATAGGGATGCACCGAATCTAGTATTTTAGATTCGGCCAAACCCCCAAATCCTTCACGAAAGATTCGGCTGAATACCGAACCGAATCCGAATCCGCATATGCAAATTAGGGGTTGGAAGGGGAAAATGTTTTTTACTTCCTTGTTTCGTGACAAAAAGTCACGCGATTTCCCTCCCTGCCCCTAATTTGCATATGCAAATTAGGATTTGGATTCGGATTTGGTTCAGCCAGGCACAAGGATTCGGCCGAATCTGAATCCTGCTGAAAAAGGACGAATCCTGGCCGAATCCTGCATCCCTAGGTCTATAGTATTATTCTGAGCGGTAGTATTAGATTATTAGATTAGTATTAGATTAGACTATTAAATCTACGGTGCCAGTAGTATTTGGAGTGATAATACTGAATATCTTTAGGTATATGGTACCCATAGTATTTGATGTGATGGTAATATTACCACTTATTGGTATATGATACCTGTAGTACAGGTAGGGGATCCGTTATCTGGAAACCCGTTATCCAGAAAGCTCCGAATTACGGAAAGGCTGTCTTCTATAGACTCCATTTTATCCAAATAATCCAAATTTTGAAAAATGATTTCCTTTTTCTGTGTTATAATAAAACAGTAGATTGTACTTGATCCCAACTAAGATATAATTAATCCTTATTGGAAGCAAAACCAGCCTATTGGGTTTATTTAATGTTTACGTGATTTTCTAGTAGATTTAAGGTATGAAGATCCAAATTAAGGAAAACCCCAGGTCCCAATCGTTTTGGGATAACAGGTCCCATGCCTGTAATACTACATTTGTTTTTGGAGTATGGCACCCATGGCAGTTCATAGCTAATATTAGATATGTTTTGTACTAAGTTACCCAAACCAAGTACAGGTATGGAACCTGTTATCCAGAATGCTCGGGAGCTATTGTCAGGACCGAATTTCGTCCTTCAGTTCCCCAAGGCTGCAGGGTCCTAATGCCTGTGAGTGCGAATGCCCCATGTCCACTACCCAGGCCCGGACTGGCAATCTGTGGGTTCTGGCAAATGCCAGAGGGGCTGGGGGAAATCGCGTGACTTTTTGTCACAAAACAAGGAAGTAAAATGTTCATTTTACAAAATTTGGCAAGTTATGAAAGTTTGAACATATTTCTGTGTTTTTTTTCAGTTTGCTAATGAAGGTGAATTGCCCTTTAAGTTGTGAGTCTAACTTCTCCCAAGGGACCTATTATCTTATATTGTTACTTATTTGCTTATCTCAAAATTGTTACAAAAGTATCTTATCTGCACCTGGTGGCTTTTCTGGGCTTTCTGCCAAAAGCCAATTAAGTTCACCTTTATGGGTTAGTTCACACAAGGAGATTTGGGGAGATTTTGTCACCAGCCGACTAATCACCTCTTCTTCTGGACGACAATCTAATGAAAAATCACCTGCGCTAAATCACATGCGGCGCTTCGTTTTCCGAAATCGCCCAGAGTTGCCTCGTGAGTTAACCCTTAGTGAACTTTTAGTATGTTATAGAATGGCTAATTCTAAGAAACTTTTCATTTGGTCTTCACTATTTATTTTTTATAGTTTTTGAATTATTTGCCTGACTCTTACCAGCTTTCAAATGGGAGTCACTGACCTCATCTGAGAGACAAATGCTCTATACAGCTTCAAATATATTGTTATTGTATATATGTAATTTTTATTACTCATCTTTCTATTCAGTCCTCTTCTATTCATATACCAGTGCATGGTTGCTAGGGTAACTAGGGCCTTGGTAACCAGATTGCTGACTGCAAACTGGAGAGCTGCTGAATAAAAAGCTAAATAACTCAAAAACCACAAATAATAAAAAATGAAAACCAATTACAAATTGTCTCAGGATATCCCTCTCTACATCATACTAAGGGGCAAATTTATCAGAGGTCGAGGTGAATTTTCCAATTTAAAAAGTTGTGTACTTCGACTAGGGAATAGCCCAAATTTGATTCTAATTTGAAAAAAATTCAAAAATTCGAATATCGAAATTTATCATGTACTGGGGTCCTTTATCAACACTGGACAAATTTGCCCATGGGCAGTAACCCATGGCAACCAATCGGATTGATGCATTCATTATTCTACTTGCAGCTGGCTTCAAAAAGCTAATCACTGATTAATTGCTATAGGTAACTGCCCATGGGCAAATTTGCTCAGTGTTGATAAATGAGCCCCACTGTCTCTTTAAAAATTCGACTTCAACCATTCATCATTCTAAAGCCTGCTGAATTGCTGTTTCAGCCTATGGGGGACCTCCTAGAACCAACTTGGAGTCAATTAAAGTAAAAATTTAAGTATTTTTTTTAGGAAAAACTTTGATTCGAATTTGATCGAATGTGCTATTACTTTGATTCGTATTAGGGATGCATGGAATCCAGGATTCGGTTCGGGATTCGGCCTTTTTCAGCAGGATTCGGACGAATCCTTCTGCCTGTCCGAACCGAATCCGAATCCTAATTTGCACATGTAAATTAGGGGCACAAAAGAAGATTTTTCCCACTTTTTCCTTTCCTGGCCCTAATTTGCATATGCAAATTAGGATTCGGTTCGGTATTCGGCCAAATCTTTCACCAAGGATTCGGGGATTCGGCCGAATCCCAAATAATGGATTTGGTGCATCCCTAATTCGTGCTGACCTATTTGATCGAAAACAGACCTATTCGGGCAAAAAAAAAACCTTCAACTTAATTTCGGTTGGTCTTTTTGAATTCGAATTTCGAAGTTTTTCAAATTCGACCCTTGATAAATCTGCCCTAAATGTTATCTCAAAGGTGAACAACCCATTTAATATTTCTGATGCAACTTCACAAAACGGGAATATTAGGTGCAGCCTCGTTTTGATCACAGCTTTACATATATATATATATATATATATATACCCTTTAAATAATTCAATCTATAAGAGAACTCCAAAAAATAAAGCATCTGAGTATTTTATTCGGCACGCAAGTAAAGATTTATTTCTGACTCCAGAACACGAGATCTTGCAGAAGGAATGAGCTGTTCCTGTGAGTCGGTGCCCATTCTAGCGCTTCCACTTTATTGGGGTTATACACAGTATCACCCAAAATTAATGAATTGTTTGCCAGCTCTCTAGAAAGCCTTGCAGTTACACAGTGATTTAAGGGGAAACGTATCAGACTAGAAAATTAATGCGGCGTTCTCATATATCTTATATCTGTCTGCTGCTGGTGTGATCATTCTACTTCCTGCCTCTCAATAAACAACGGTGCAGTGATGCTTTACAGCACAGCTGTTCAGCCATTTCCCTAGAGGTCTGTGCTGATATCATGACTTTCTGGGCTTCCTTGACTTCCATAGCAAAGCTGCTGAAATGTTTAGCCTTAACCCCAGACTATCAAAACAATAAAAGGGTTGCAAACAGATGTGTAACTAGAGGGGGGCGGGCCCTGGCGTGGGATGTGCAGCCGGGCCCCGCCCCCCTCCGTACGGCCGGAAACGGTGCGCGAGCTGCCGGGGGGCCCTGAGGGGGTGCGGGCCCTGGCCCACTCGCACCCCCTGCTCCCCCGGTAGTTCCGCCACTGGTTGCAAATTGTAATGTTGTGAAGGTAGGGTCACCACCTTTACATAAAATTTCCACCGGTGGTGGGGGGAAAACAAAATGGGTGAGCCGTGATGCAAAAGGGGTGGAGCCACATCGCGGCACGATGGCCAGAAGGTGGAGAAAAGGAAAGTTTTGAGGGGCTTGAGGGCGGGCCAAGGGTTTTATTAAGGGTATGGTGTAGGGTATTTACCGGTAAATTTGTAATACCGGCCCCGGCCTTGGCAGGTGTTTTACCGGCTAGGCCAGCAAAACACCGGCCAAGTGGCAACCCTGTGTAAAGGGGAAGTGAAGGGGAGGAGCAAACAGTGTGGAGAGAGCAGCCAGGAATAAATCTGACTTCTACCCCGCAGTCTGGCATCTCTGTGTGCATTCCATTTTTTTTTTGGGGTTGAAATCTCCTTTAATGAGCAATTTCAACATATATTGGCGAAACAGGAAAACCCCTGGATATGGATATTACTTTGCTGTGGGGCCCAGTAACATCTAGTTACTCCGCTGCTTAGTGGTGCAAAGGGTAAATTGTACCCTCCTCCTTTTTGTTTATTAAGAATCTCTACTGCAGAATCATGGCCAACCAAAAGCATTTCCATATGGCGAGCAGCCCAAAGTCTTACAGGACCCTACGAGAAAGCTGTTTTCCCCTTACATAAGAGTCCTACTTTCTTTCATTTCTACCTCTGAGCTTTTTCCCCCACGTGCCTTTTCTATTTAAAGGTTCTCTCCATTATGTTTTCCTGACATCGGACCACCACCTGCATGCTCCCCTCCGCCGGGAATTCCTTCATAAAACAGAACGATAGCACGTTGTTTCCTTCCTCGCACGCGGAGGAAAGTCGCTCATAAACAGTCCATAGAAATATAACAAGGTCCTCGGACCAACCAAGGGGGGGGGGGAACTTCTTGTACTCGTTTATTTATGTTTCTATTTTTTGTCTCCTCATTGCTCTGATCTTCTTCTAACTGTGGATGAAGGGTTAGATACAAATGTGCTGCCTGTAGTAGATCAGAGAGAAGGAGCCCTGCTGTGTGTTAGATCTGAAGGGGAAGTCTCTTGCCTTCTTCTCAATGAGTTATTTGACCTCTAGAGACCTTGGTCCATACAAGGAACAAAGTTATCCATTGTTGCCCTTTGTCATTTTTACCAGGCAACATTTCTGCAGTGAGCTTATTTATGAAGTCTTCTCATTGCTGATGGTTTAATCTCCTTTCCTCCAGCATTAATAACAGCTTTCTTGTGACTGTACTGCCCTAAGTGGAATATGCTAGTCAGTTCTTTTTATTGTGCCTTAAAGTAGAACTAAAGCCTAACTAAAGAAGTAGGTAGAAATGTTGTACATGATGTTTTGTGCTTCTGTACCAGCCCAAGGCAACCACAGCCCTTTAGCAGTAAAGATCTGTGTCTCCAAAGATGCCCCAGTAGCTCCCCATCTTCTTTTCTGCTGATTCACTGCACATGCTCTGTGCTGCTGTCACTTACTGAGCTTAGGGACCCACTCACAATATACAGTACACATAGAATAGAAATGTCACAGTATAAGGCTGATTAGTAATTAATACACATAATTACTACATGGCAGCACAGAAACCAGTGCAATTAGCATCAGAATTTAATAATCAGCCCTGCAGCAGAAAGAAGGATGTTCTTTTGCTTAGGAAAGATTTGAGAAACGTTTCTAATTTTTTCCTAAGCAGAAGAACATCAGAGCAGCCTCTTTCTCTCTCCTGACAACTTCCTTGACTACTTGCTGGTCAGACTGGTGGGAAACTGACCAGCAGGTGGCGCTGCTGTAACAAAATTCATTCATATTAACAGCACATGTATCCCTTAATATCTTGGGATAATAAAAAAAAAAAATTATAAATGTGCTTAGAATAACACTCTCATCAATTTTACATTCACCTATTTTAAAGGTTTACTTATCCTTTAAGGGCTCATAGGCCCAGTCACTAATATCATCAGGGATGGCTCCTGTGGCAGAAGTGAGCCTAAAGGTGGCCATAGACATAGAGATCATTGCCAAACTAGCGGATCTCTCCCCGATATGCCCACACTGAAGTGGGCGATATTGGGCTGATCTGATTGTGGGCCCTAGGGACAAACGATCGGATCATAATGGATCTGAAACGGGTGGTCAGATTGCGGGACCTCATAAAGGCATAGATGCAGGCATTTTTTAACCTGCCCGATTGAGATCTGCCCAACTTTGGACAGAAATCGATCAGGGAAGCTTGTCGTATGGCCCCACACATGGACCAATACACTGCCGACTCGGTCTGTCGCAGCTTTTATCAGCCCCCCTTTAGACAGTGTCGGACGGGCCCACAGGGATACCAGGAAAACTCCCGGTGGGCACAGGTGTCAGGGGGCCCTTGTGCTGCTAAACATTTGGCCTATTTCATGGCCATTCCCTATTTCTTTGAGAACAAAGAGGCTGAATAGATGGAATAATAGATTATAGTATGTAAAGAATAAAGACTAGGAGAATAGAGGTTGAGTGAGGAGAAGAATAATAATAATAGTACTGAGAGTCGGCCCCTGGTCTATGGTTTGTTGGTGGGCCCCTGGTCTAAGGTTTTTGGGTGGGCCCCTGGTGTCCTAGTCTGACACTGCCTTTAGTATTCTTGGAGTAGGGTCCACCACCTGCCTGCAGGAAAAAAAGAGGGGCAGATTTGTGGTGTGGTAGCCTATCAGGGGCATCAGGTGTTGGTGTATCTTGGTAAACAGATTAGGATCATGAACCCCAATAGGTAGATGTAAGAATGTCTTCTCAGGTCTCAAAGTGAAAAACACCAGTTTAAGGAAGGGGCCCAGGTGCACCACCCTGAACCTTCAGCTGAGGGAGCAGATAACTGTTTGTAGTAATTGAGCAGCACTTCTAGTAACCAGCCTTCCAGACAGACTTTTCAATCTGTATCAACAGGATACTTAATTATCTTGGTAAACAGATCCCACCAGACCAGCTCAGGGCAAAACAGGACTGAGGCCGACCCTGTATCTAGTCCAAAGCTGGACAGGGCAAGCAAACTGCATCCTAAGCACCTGCCTATCCATGATTTGGCCCTGATCTGGTGAAACCAATGTATGGAGTTCATCGTCTCACCATCTACAAGACCGAATATAAAAAAATGGCTGTTCAGACGTTCCTGTTCTTGTCTCGTTGCCTCGACCTATAGGAGACTAAAGCTCACATCTTGCATTTTTATAATCAACACTGTGCTATAAGCCTAATGGAAGCTTTACTCACCCGCTTACACCTTCCTGCTGCGAGGAAAGAATAGGTCCCAGAACCCCTTATATCTTTCCAAGCCCAAATCTGAGCAGGGACTGCAAAAAAGCAGATTCATTAGTGGGCTCCCAAGTTCATGTTATTCCAGTAAACAATGACACTTACCTGCCTTGCTTGTGTCAGTACAAGAGAGAGAATAAAGCAGAAACACGTGCACAATAAAGGCCGCCGAGTGAATGGGCCACACGTTCTGTGCCGAATGTGAGAAATGAAGCTGAAGGAGGATTACTGATCCTTAGGGCGCACGCCTGAGTTTCGTCCCCTTTATGGACGCAGACGCGCTGGCGTGAAATTCAAAGGGTATTTAAAGGTACTTCATTCAGTTTTGCATTGCCCGTTATAGGAGTTTGTTCCTGGTGCTATTTGAGCTTGTGCTAATCTGTTTTGAAACTGTTTGATTCCTGTTGTGACCCCTGCCTGGCTACTGACTATTCTGACCTCTGGATCCTGACCCTTGCCTGTATACCGACTACTCTTCTGCTAAATCCCTTCTGATTGATCTCCCGCTTTGACCCTTGCCTGCCTGACTACGCTTATTCTCTGCCTGCCTGGACCAGGCCTGTTCTGACTACGATTCCGTCTTACACCTTGTACCACGACCTTCTGCCCAAAAGACTTTGCTTACAGTTGTGCCCCTTTGCTTGTTTAGAACCTTTCACCTTGCACCTCTCGTTTTAAGACCTGGCGGCATCTGAGTAGCTGAGGGCTCCTCCCAAGGCCAAAGGCGGCTGCTACAGGCAGAAGCACGAGCTGAGACCAGAGTGCTTGGCATTGGTTCTAGATTCAGGGTGCCAACCGTTACATTGGGGTTTTCCATATTTCATATTTCATTGTCTAATCATGCATCGCTCTGCTAAGAGAGAAGGTGCTAATGAAGATGAATTGCCATTTAAGCTGCTATTCTCCGTTCTCCCAAGAGATCCGCTTATCTTAAATAGTTACAATTGTTTCTTTGCTTATCTTACATTGTTACAAATGTATCTAAGTGCAGTTGCTGGCTGTTCTGGGCTCTCTGCTGAAAAGATTCTTATTTTAATTAAAGGAGAAGGAAATGTTAAAACTAAGTAAGCCTTATCAGAGAGGTCCACCTAAATACACCAGTAAACCCTCAAAGTAATGCTGCTCTGAGGCCTCTGTCAAAAGAAACAGCACATTTCTTTCCTTCTATTGTGTACTCATGGACTTCTGTATCAGACTTCCTGTTTTCAGCTTAAACCTCCAGGGCTAGGGCTTGAGCATGCTCAGTTTGCTCCTCTCCCCTCCCTGCTGTAATCTGAGCCCAGAGCTATGAGTGAGCAGGGAGAGACTCAGGTAGGAAGTGATGTCACACCAAGCTAATATGGCAGCTGCTATTCTAAACAAACAGAGAGAGCTTCTAGAGCTTTTTACTCAGGTATGGTAAAGCATTCTACAGAATAAATATAGCATTCTAGCTTGCACTATTGTGACTAATCTATTGGCAATAAAATGCCTCCGTAGCTTTCCTTCTTCTTTAAGTTTTTAAAAATGTTGTCTCTTTTTCTTGAGCCAGTGCAGGAGATCAAAGGGAAAGTCGGGAAATTTCAGTAGGAAACCTGGGACTACGGGACTGTTCCGCAGAAAACGGGACAGTTGGGAGGTATGATGTATTTATAAAGGCCAATATATTGCACAATGCAGTACAGCGCTGCGAAATATGTTGGCGCTATATAAATAAATGTTAATAATAATAAGTGTGTAGTTTCCCATCAGACAGTCTTTCCTATGGCACCCCAATGTCATGTGAACTTTCTGATTCTGAACCAGTTCCAGCTTATATATTTGAAGTCATGGGCAAACAAGTGATGTTTAGGTTCTACTTTTTGGGGCCCTGTATCGCCATATCCCACCCCTGGATAAGAAGTCAAGATGCTGTTTTTTTCAGATGGGCCTGTAAGGACAGGACTGGAAAGTGTGGGGTTAATGAGGTCTGTGCATCTCTTGCAGGGAGCCCAGAGCAGGAAATTCCGGGAATTCCTTACTAGTGGGGTCATTGCTGAGCTGAGACTACAGGGAAAATACAGGAGGGGGAAGGGAGCGCAGAGACACAGGGAGAGAGGCAGGGGGCAGAATGGAGCAGGTAGGGATAAGTATTTCTGGGGGGCATTAGTGGGGGGTATTGTATCTTAGAAGGATTAACCCCAGTCTGAGTGCTTCATAATAGAACACAATACAGAGAATATTGCCTCTTGATTGAAGGGTCATGTGTGCAACAGAAAAATGCTTCCCCCAAGGCTACAGCAAAATATCACATGTAATTGTATATCTGCGTGTACAATTGTCTTCGTAACGTCTTCTTTTATTGAGAGATTTTGTTTAAAGGGAAACTCACCGATGAGGCTTAGATTTGAGTCCTGCAGCTCCGGGGTCCTGGGTTCAATTCCAGTCAGGGAACTACGTGCAAGGAGTTTGCATGGGAACTCCGGGCAGTCTTGCACACTCCAAAAACATACAGGTTCATTAGCTTCTGATAAAATTGCCCCTAGTGTAAGTGCACCT
The DNA here is from genome assembly GCF_017654675.1 of Xenopus laevis. Taxonomy (NCBI): domain Eukaryota; kingdom Metazoa; phylum Chordata; class Amphibia; order Anura; family Pipidae; genus Xenopus; species Xenopus laevis. The sequence continues at coordinate 98,746,271 of NC_054386.1, read as the reverse complement.
TAGATTGTAAGCTCTACTGGGGCAGGACCAATAGGAAGCCTGCTGCTGCACTGGCTGTAGGGAGTCTATTACTTTATATAAAGCAAATTTAGATAAACTTAATTAGTACATATTATGCACCCCTTTATTTTCCCCCGAATCCATGACCGGTCTCTCTTTTTTTGTTTTTGGTTGTGAAAGTCGCACTTTAATGATACACGACCCCCTTCCCCTTCCTTTCCAACTCATACACACTCCCTTGCTGTAATCCACTAGCCCCCCTCCTGGGCAGCAATTAGCAACAAGTTACTAAAACTACTGTGCCTTTTGTGTCCCTCATTAGCCTGGAGTAAAGGAGCAGTCATAGGGGAGAGAGATGTTTATTACCTAAGCAGGCCGGGGCTAGAAATAACTAAACAGGCAGTTGCTAATCCAGCCAAGCTTCAGAGACTGATTTATGGGTTAGAGACTTGGTGGATCCTAAGGGCTAGTCCACACGAGGAGATTCGGGGAGATTTTGTCGCCTGGCGACTAATCGCCTTGTCTTTTGAGTGACTATCTCCCCGAACTGCCTCAGCGTTTTTCCCCATAGGCTATAATGAAAAGTCGCCTGCTCTAATGCACACGCGGTGATGCGTTTTCAATAGTCGCCCGAAGTTGCCTCAGTGAGGCCTTACCCTAAAGCAGCATGAAGCTTAAGCTGACCATAGACGCAAAGATCCGATCGTACGAATCCTCAATTCCAGACATCTTTCGTCCCACGGAGATCGGTCGTTAGGTTAAAAGATTTCTGTCGGCTGCCGATAATATCTCTGCGTGTATTGCCGATCGTACGATTTTCAGAGGGAGACTGTCACCAGCTTTGTCGGACATAATCGCACGATTGCTGTCAGGGGCAGAACATCGGCTGATCTGTTCTTTTACTACTTTATTTAAACTGAAGGTTAGTGGTTGGTGAGGAGATAGGGAAGTCCGATCGTTCAGTACGTGAGCATGTCAGTCTGAGTTACAGGAATACTGATATTAAAAAAACATTTAAAAAAAAAACCTTTGCTCCCCCCAGCCGCTGGCTTTCCCCTTCTGCATTTAGGTATAGATTCCCTTTAAATATCATGTCAGCCAATAGAGAATACCTTTTAAAGCTATTTCAAAGATATTGGTGCATGTTTGGATTTGTTGAAAGAAGACTAATGTTCCAAGGCTAAGTAGCTCTTTCACACAAGAGCGTGTTGTGACAGTTGTATGAAAATATGTCTGTGGTTCTAGTGCCACCCCAGGTTCTGTGATACCGGACCAGCTGCTTAAAGGATAAGTAAACCTTTAGAACAAGTAAATGTAAAATTGATGAGAGTACTATTCTAAGCCTTTTGTAATATACATTCATTATTTATTCTTTTTTGATTCCAAGATATTAAGGGATAAATGTGCTGTTAATAGGAATGAATTTTGTTACAACAGCGCCACCTGCTGGTCAGTTTCCCACCAGTCTGACCACCAAGTAGTCAAGGAAGTTGTCAGGAGAAAGAAAGAGGCTGCTCTGATGTTCTTCTGCTTAGGAAAGATTTGAGAAAGTTTTCTAATTATCTTCCTAAGCAGAAGAACATCAGAGCAGCCTCTTTCTCCTGACAACTTCCTTGACTACTTGCTGGTCAGACTGGTGGGAAACTGACCAGCAGGTGGCGCTGTTGTAACAAAATTCTTTCATTTTAATATTAACTTAAGATCTCTCATCAATTTTACATTCACTTATATTAAAGGTTTACTTATCCTTTAAAGTAATTTCCATTTCCTAAAGACAAAGTAGCAGTAATAATAACATATGAGTTGCTGGGATATAAAATATTTAACCGTCCAATGATGTACAGCAACCAATGAGATGTTTGCTTTCATTTTTGTAACTATGCTAGACCAGTAGAAGCTAGTTGTTGATTGGCTGCAAAGGCTATGATCTCAAACCTCAAAGTCTGTTGTGTCACACTGCATATAAGGCGACTCCTCAATGACAATTTGGAGGATTTGGGATCATGGAAGTCTAATACACCTCTACCCAAGTCATTGTCAGTAGCTCATTTACCTCCCCCCCTCCCCCTCCCCCCTCCTTACAGACATGCTGAGTACCAGCGTTTATTGGTCTGCCTTTAATTCATTTGTGTAATAACCCAGTTAGGAACAATAGCTAATTGAGATTTCTATAAAAAAAAAAAAGAGCCAAACGAGAGAGCTTTAATGATGAGTAGATACTATAATAAACCCCCGGCCCCGCTGTCTTCTTTTGGCGCAATTGCTGCTTCCGTTTAATCGCTTTAATGAGGGCTTCTTTCCAGAATTGGCTGATTAAATATCTCAACTTGTCTTTCCTTATAAGGATCCTGAATATGTGAATGTTCTTCATACATAATTATGGTATTTATGTGATGAGTTGAATAGCCAGGGGGTGTATATTTCCCAATGTTTACCCTGCAATACTTTTTTTTTGTTGGGTATGTTTTAGTTGTCATTTTATGGGTAAGCTAGCACCAGGTCGAGTAACCCATAGTGACCAATAAGACAGAGGTCACCAAAAAATTCTACCTACTGATAGGTTGCTATGGGTTACTAGACCTGGTGCAAATGTCAGACAAATGCATTGAGTAAACTTCAGCTGTTGGTGGGTACACACTAAGCCAAACACATGTCTACACTCAGCCCACCAACTTAAGGTAATATTTGCTTGTTTGGTGAGGTCTCCAAAAAAATGAATCTTTCCTCCAACATGCCCAGCTTGGGTGGGTGGCATCGTGTTATCGTTTTCGAAAGTTGGAGTGAGGACCTCATCAATGAGCCAATGTGGTCCTCGACCCGACAGAAAAATCAAACCTGACGATGGAGAGCTGGGCGATTTTTGGCAAGATATTAATCTGGGAGGCCTGTCGTAGGGCCAAAGCCGCAGCTTAAATCTGCCCATGTATGGCCACCAGTGTCGGACTGGGACACCAGGTGCCCACCCAAAAACCTTGGCCAGGGGCCCACCAATTAATCTTAGACCAGGGGCCCACTCTTAGAAATATATTTCCTTCTCTCCTCACTTAACCTCTATTCTCCTAGTCTCTTTTCTTTACATACCATACTCTATTTTATCTATTTAGCCTCTATGTTCTCATAGAAATAGAGAATGGCCATGAAATAGGCCAAATGTTTAGCAGCATGAGGGACCACTGTCACCTGGGCCCACCGGGAGTTTTTGTGGTATCCCTGTGGGCCAGTCCGACGCTGATGGCCACCTTCAGAGTGCAGGAAGTGGGCTTATTCAATTTGGAGGCCCTACAATGTGTAGTTTGCTCCAGGCCCCTCAAACACTAAAGACTCCCCTGAGTCAACTACTGCATTTGTAACTGTGCCGACTCATTTGGTGGGTCCAAAGCGTGGCAACTTCTATGGCACAGTCACAGTCTCTTCTGACTGCAACTATAGGCATGTTACCCCTTACTGTAGTTCTGCCGCAAAACCCACACACTCAAGGTAAATCTATGGTGTTGCTGGTGTTGCCTCCTATTTGGACCCCACCAGATAAAACTGATGCTTTTGTTTGATGTATATGTTCCAATAATGTAATTTCGGCCAAACAACATATTGATCTTTTCAGGTAATGCTCCCTACTACTACATTGAGCTCATTACCTTATATAGTCTGACATTCCTGCTCTTCTCCAAAACACTTTATTCTTCTACTGTAGAAATTTCAAAAGAAAAAAAAAAATCACCTCTTACTCTAATCAAATCGTTTTCTCCTCCCCAAATCCCCCAAGGCTCTTAATGCCCTTTTTTAAAGTGGTTGTGGGAAGCTCGACCTGGGGTGTTTGCTCCAACCAATTAATCAGCCCTTAATTTGTTTAGACATGCAGAAAATTCCCGCAGCTGTTTGTAAGTCTGGTAGATAACCTTCTCCAAGGAGAATTACAATGGCTCTCTGTATTCTCAGTTTTTTTTTTTCATTCAGTACGATGGCTTCCCTATGGATATGATACGCAGAACTCTACGGCAAGTTAACGCGTGTTCATTTCCAACCCTGAGACTAGGGCCTGGCATCTCTCAGGCTGGCACAGATTTCCCGTGCATACCGCTGGTATTCAGCTATGTTGGTTGGCTGAGTGTAGACAATGCGTTTGGCAAGGATTCAGTCCAGAGAACTTGTTGATGATGTGTTCCCTTCGGGAATTGTCTGAGAACTATTTGCTCTGCTGAAGCATGAAGAGGTAACATGTATTGACCAAGCTTTTGAACAGAAAAACTAAAGTGGCCTTCAGCTAACAAGATCAAATGAAGGTTATGGAGGCCCTCAGGGAATCCTCATCTACAGCAGTGTTGACCATCTTTCTAGTGTGGTGGTATGAGATAATCTCACATACCACACATTAAGTAGCCACATTGTATGTAAATGTTTGTGGAAAGCCTGAGCATACTGGGAGTTCTTGGATGACCATATTTGGTCCATGGGCCTCCATTTAGACAACCCTGCTGTGAAGATTAAGGAGGCCCTCAGGAAAGCCTCATCTACAGCGTGTTGTCCATCTTTCTACATGTAGTGCGGTGGTATGAGATAAGGTCACATATCACATATTAAGGGCCACATTGTATGTAAATGTCTGTGGAAAGCCTGAGCAGACTAGGAGTTCTTGAAGGACCATATTTGGTCCATGGGCCACCAGTTAGACAGCCCTGCTTAGAGTATTCAGAGACAAGCAGTTGAAAGACTGTAGGGCAGTGTATTAACTAGTGAAACTCTGAACCCATTAGAAGAAAATGGAGATTAGCTACTGTTTTATGTCTTTTTGATGATAGACGGACCAGCCATACTTGCTTGGATTCACTCTTTTGGAATGTCATCAAATAAAAGGACTTTAGCCTGGTTTGTCCACCAGGTGGAAGACGAGACCAGGTCTATCTGATTATTTAGGGTCAGGGTACACGCTCAGATTCGGGTAGATTATTCGGCCGGCAACTAATCTTCCTGAACTGCCTCCCGTCGGCTAGAATCTAAACTGCGGGTGGGATGGTACTCGGAGTGCTTCGTTTTCCGAAGTCGCCGAAGTTTCCTCGTGAGGCAACTTAAGGCGACTTCGGAAAACGAAGCGATCCGAGTGCGATCCCGCCGATAATTTACATTCTAGCAGGCAGGAGGCAGTTCGGGGAGATTAGTCGCCCCGAAGAAGAGATTTATCGCCGGACGACTAATCTCCCCGAATCTGAGCGCATGCCCTGACCCTTAGACCTCACGCCTCTGTGCTGCCTGCTCTTTCTAATCTCTGTGCTTATCACATGAAGCAGGGAGCTGTTTCTTGTTCTGCTGATCGGGAAGGGAAAATGTTTAATTAAAGCACTCTTTTTGAAAAATTCAATTTTCCCTTTGCCCAGGCCCTAAATCCCGCCACAAAATGCACTTTGAGGTTTGAACCTGTTTGCTGAGATGGGAGCCATCCAAGAAAAAGCAATATAAAGTCATAATGTTTTTTTATTGCTCTGGCAGCAAAGGAAATTACAGTACTGAACTGAAATCTGCATATGAGAGAAACTATAATGAGCGCTAACGAGTAGAAACCTCCCTACCTTCTGCATTGGTCAGAAGTTGTATGGAATTTAGATTTGAACACAACTATTGTTCTGTGCTGCTGAATATGTGCTTTATAAATACGTGATAATAGTCACAGGCAGAACCTTATGGCTCTCTAGAATGTCCTGCCATCTCCTGTCTTTGTTTCTCTACCTGTAAGTGGGTCAGTTGGTGTTGAAGCACAACTCCGATTCTGGGCATTGCAGTTCAGCAGCAGCTGGAGAGCCACAGGTTGACAGGCAGTACCGTAATTGTATCCAGTTCAATTAAAATTGCTTGTAGTTCTGCAAACGTTTAAATTTTCCTTAAAGGGATACTGTCATGGGAAAAAATGTTTTTTTCAAAACACATCAGTTAATAGTGCTGCTCCAGCAGAATTCTGCACTGAAATCCATTTCTCAAAAGAGCAAACAGATTTTTTTATATTTAATTTTGAAATCTGACATGGGGCTAGACATTTTGTCAGTTTCGCAGCTGCCCCCAGTCATGTGACTTGTGCTCTGATAAACTTCAGTCACTCTTTACTGCTGTACTGCAAGTTGGACTGATATCACCCCCCCCCAGCAGCCTAACAACAGAAAAATGGGAAGGTAACCAGATAGCAGCTCCCGTCCCTAACACAAGATAACAGCTGCCTGGTAGATCTAAGAACAACACTCAATAGTAAAATCCAGGTCCCACTGAGACACATTCAGTTACATTGAGTAGGAGAAACAACAGCCTGCCAGAAAGCAGTTCCATCCTACAGTGCTGGCTCTTTCTGAAATCACATGACCAGGCAAAATGATCTGAGATGCACCTACACACCAATATTACAACTAAATACACTTGCTGGTTCAGGAATGAAATTTTATATTGTAGAGTGAATTATTTGTAGTAGGGATGCACTGAATGCAGGATTCGGCCAGGATTTGGGCGAATCCTTTTGCCTGACCGAACCAAATCCGAATCCTAATTTGCATATGCAAATTAGGGGGCGGGGAGGTAAAAATTGCGTGACTTATTGTCACAAAACAAGGAAGTAAAAAAAATGTTTTCCTCTTCCCACCCCTAATTTGCATATGCAAATTACGATTCAGGTTCGGTTCGGTATTTGGCCAAATCTTTCAGGAAGGATTCAGGGTTTCGCCCAAATACAAAATTGTGGATTCCGTGCATCCCTAATTTGCAGTGTAATATAGAAATAAAAACGACACCTTAAAAATCACGACAGAATCCCTTTATTTTTGTTTTAGATTTCATTATATTAGCAGGTTTTACTTAGGTGCACTGGATTCATTTTTTTTGGGATTGCTGAATCCTGATCTGTAATTTGCATTTACAAATTAGAATAAGGGGGGTCTGCAGACCACATTATTAACAGGGGAATATTTATATTAAGGCACCTGAGGGCCTGTGCTTAGGGCGGCAGGTTTTCATGGGTGGCCCATAGGAAATCCGATGAAAGAGCTGGGGGGGGTATGTGATGTCATAAGCACATGTCATGTGACATCACTTCTGCGTGTTTAGGTCCGGTGCCTAGGACAGCATGGGACCTAAATACAGTCCTGATTATTATCTTAATATTTTTTTTTCCCTACAGGATTTTCAAACCAGCCAAAAGATATCTGGAAAGTCTTCAGCCAGTTATTGTTTTGGCCCCATACATAGGCCAATAAACTGTTGACTTGGTCTGGTCAATTAGACAGCTAACAGCAGTTCATATATAGTCTTGTGGCTGCTGCTCATCAGAACAATGCTGTCTCTTTAATCCAAGATTATTCAAATTATTCCCTGTTATCTCCCCCCCCTCAGAAGAATGGGATTGACGTCCCATTAAGGCAAATAAGAGCAATATTGCAATTAACAGTGACAGCCCCTGGAGCGGAAGCTTTGAGTGATAGGTGACAGTTATTGACTGAATGTGTGTTTCTTTCGGAACAAATGAGCTGTCAGCGGCGTGTAGCACATTGTACGCACTCACGGCTGCCGAATGTTCATTTATTGGAAAGAAAAGGGTCGGGATGGGGAGAAATCCGTCTCCTTACGTGATTGAGACAGGGCTTGTTGCTTATGCATTCACTTTAGCTAACGAGCAAATTGGATCTAGGGAAAGTTGGGAGTGCAGTTTTGGGCATAAAACTCCAGATTTGTATAGTTTGCAACTCAAGCTCCAGCATTTATTTGGATTTGATTCAGCCAAAGGGTCCAGGTGGGTCCTGGTCAGATATGGGTCTTCCCAACGAGAAACCTGCAGGTTTTTACATTTAATTTCTGTTTTCTATCATTATGAATTTTTTTCTGTTACTATAAGGGAGAAGTTTCCCTTTAAATAGTTTTCCCAATAGAAATATTTTCCCTATTTTTATACTCTCCCAAGGACGATGATGTGTTATTTCGTCTTTAATCAGTATTCCGTACAGAGTACATTAACCACATTATCTTTCCTTGCCACTGAAGGTGAGTTTTATTTTGTCTATTTGCTGATAGATATCCCCCCATTCCATCGCCCCCCATGCCCCTCCATTCCTCCTCTCCATAGCATGTAATTGCCAGCACTCTCAGACGTGTACTTTAAGAATTGAGGAATAAAACATCTAGAACATCCGTGAGCGCAGCGTTATTCCTCTCCTGTCAGTTCCGTACAACTTCCCTCTCGCGTTTAATTGCTCGCCATAAAATTTACATACTCATTTTGCTGACATTATTTCAGAAAGCTATTTTCTTTCCGTCTATGTTTCCCCCAACTCCAGCGAGCCTCAAAAGTGCCTCAGATCTACTGAGATTCCCAAAGTACCATGGGAAATCTGAGCCTTTTTTTAGTCTCCAAGTGCGCTACATGTATGGCTCCAGTATTATTTTGGGCTACTGGTTTTGCACTGGACTTTTTTTGAGGACAAGCAGATCAGAGATACGGTGGGAAGTACAGCATCATCCTACATTATATCTCCCTCACATGTTACTAGAAGCTTAACTGGGGCGAGTAGACAGGAGTCCTGTGGGACCCCTTAAGACGGGTAGTTGTGAGAGGGAACCAGCAGGTCTCTGGGTCCATTCGCTAGGGACGTATATATACAGGGGAGATGTGTGAAACAGAGCAACTAATTGGCTTAAAAGTAGCACAGAGAAGGGAGGACTTGGAGACAGAAGGCAGTGGACACAGAAAGTGGGTGATCCTTCTGTCTGAGGACCTGGTAAGGGAGGGTGATACAAGATATACTCAACATGGACATCTCAAAATTCCCTGAACCAATTCCCAGAAAACCCTATGAGCTGTGTTGTACATTGGAAGGCCTTTAATGAGTCAGTAATGAGTTGATATTTCTGTCTTTAGGGGTAGAAACAAGGTTGTCCAACCCTCTCTGGGACCCCAAGTTCTATTGGCCACCACAATCTCCTTGCCTGACTGAGCTGGAAGCAGTGTTGGGATAGTGAAGAGAGATGCCAACTGGGACCATATAAGGACTTGTGGTGTTTATACCGGTTATGAGTTATGGCAACATTCATAGACAACAAGGGCTCTTTATATAGTTCACACACTGTGGGGCCCCTCAGAGAACCAGATATAGAAGAATATTGGAAAGCTCAGCTTTGCATTACAAAAATAGGCAAGCTTTCAACAGCAAAGCAAGCCATCAACTGGGCAAAATGGTGACAGTAAGGCAGTAGGGGAAAAACATAGTAGGTCTAGATGATGACAGTAAGGCAAGATGGAAACAGTGAGATGAGGTGGTGGCAGTAGGCAGAACAGAATATGAAGATGGCAACAGTAGGGCAACATTATGACAGTTGGCAGCAGAAAGGCAAGATGGCAACAGGAGAACAAGAAGAGAACAGTAGGGCAAGATTATCACAGTGGAGCAAGTTGACAGTAGAAAGGCAAGATAGCAGCAATTAGGGTAACCTGATGGGGCGTTGTGGACAGCAATAGAACAAGATGGCAACAGCATGATAAACTGACAACAGCAGGGCAAGAAGTAAAGAATAGGGCTAAATGTGAACAATTGGGCACCATGGCAGTAGTTGGACAATATGGTTGTTGTAGGGCAAAATTGCAGCAGCAGGACAAGATGACAACCGTATAGCAGAGAGACAACATGGACAAGATGGCAGCTGTTGATCAAGATGGTCACAGTAGAACAAGATGAAAACATAGGGCAAGATGGAGACAGAAAGGCAAGATGGTGAAGGCAACAGCATGAAGATAGTAGGCAAAAATGATGAAAATAAGGCAAGGTGGTGGCAGTGAGGAATGATAACAACAGTAGGGAAATATAGTGACAGTAGGACTGGGTGGACAATGGTAGGGCAAGATGGTAACAGCAGACCAAAACTGCAGCAGGTCAATATGGCAACAGTAGGGCAACATGGTGACTGTAAGGAAAGATCCCAACTATAGGGCAATATGGTGGCTGTAGGGCTCGATGGAAAGCACTAGTGCAAGATGGCAGCAGTAAGGCTTTATATTAGTGTTCCAAAACCAGTAGCCTTCAAGGAGGGTTGTCAGGGGGAACACTGGGGGCTCTTTTCAGACAATCCTACTTTCTGTATGTAATGCGGCCATTGGATTTGCCTCTTCTACACCAATCACAGCAACAAACTCAACACCTTTACATCTTGATCAGAGGAAAGGGAGGAGAAGCAGATGCTAAATAATTCTAACCGCCAGGTTTCATCTCTACACAACCTTTTCTCTCTCTTTTATTTCCCCTTCTCCACGTTCCCTTTTGTTCTGTCTCCGTCTCACGTTTAGCGCCGCTCTCCTCTGTACCAGTTAACTTGATTGACTGTGACGTCCAGTGATGATGTCTCTGCCGTTGGTTGGGATGCAAAGCAGCCCACATCCCCCGTATCAGCCAGATAATCGAGGTGGAATATTTGATCGTTGAGGAAATGAGGTGCTAAATTTGTTGTGAGACTGGTGTCGGCGCCAATAAAGGAGGCAGCGAGGCTCTGGGGCTGGGCGACTAAATGAGAAATCATTAGCTTATTTGAGATGGAGAGAGAGATGTCGTGGAAAGAGAGGGGAAAGGTGAAAAGGATTCCGAGGCAGAGAAAGAAATGATTTGAGAAGTATAATGCGGAGAGATGAAAGAGACGATATTCGCTGTGCACACAAGCTAACTCCTATGTGCCTCCTACCTCCTCACTTCAAACACAACACTCACTCCAGCGCCTTTATAATTCTCCTACATTTCCAGCATTTCCTTCAAACAAGCCCCATTAACCCATTGGTGGTCTATCAGGATACCACTGACAAGAGCAGAGAAATGGCGAATTTTAGGCGCAGAGAAGCTAACGATTTAAAGGAGAAGGAAAGCTACTGAAGCAGTTTATTGCTAATAGATTAGCCACAATAGTGCCAGCTATAACACTATATTTATTCTGTGGAATGCTTTATCATACCATCTCCCTGTTTGTTTAGGATAGCAGCTGCCATATTAGCTTGGGGTGATATCACTTCCTGCCTGAGTCTCTCCCTGCTCACTCATAGCCAGGTCCGGACTGAGAATTAAAATAGGCCCTGGCATTTCAGGTACACAGAGGCCCAATCAGCCCACATAAAGGCCCAAACAGCCCCCATCAGCCCACTAAATACTGACTTTCTATGGCACCTTATAGCAGCCCCTCTGGCATTTGCCAGAACCCACAGATTGCCAGTCCGGGCCTGCTCATAGCTCTGGGCTCAGATTACAGCAGGGAGGGGGGGGAGGGGGAGAGGAGCAAACTGAGCATGCTCAAGCCCTAGCCCTGGAGGTTTAAGCTGAAAACAGGAAGTCTGATACAGAAGCCCATGAGTACACAATAGAAGGAAAGAAATGTGCTGTTTGTTTTGACAGAGGACTCAGAGCAGCATTACTTTGAGGGTTTACTGGTGTATTTATTAGGGATGCACTGAATCCACTATTTTGGATTCGGCCAAACCCCCAAATCCTTCGCGAAAGATTCGGCCGAATACCAAACCGAATCCAGATCCTAATTTTCATATGCAAATTAGGGGTGGGAAGAGGAAAACATTTTTTACTTCCTTGTTTTGTGACAAAAAGTCACGCGATTTCCCTCCCCGCCCCTAATTTGCGTGTGCAAATTAAGATTCAGGTTTGGTTCGACCGGGCAAAAGGATTCGGGCGAATCTGAATCCTGCTGAAAAAGGCCAAATCCTTTTTACAACTTTTGGGGTGCCTAACAAACAAGGGGGCAAATTCCCTAACCGGTGAAAAGCCATCGCAACACTTCGCCAGGCATAACTTCGCTAGGACAACGCTATTTCACTAAGATGCAAAGTTGCGTCCAGGACGCCGAACGCTGGCGAATTTTCGCTAGCATTGCTTTGGCAATCAAAGCGAAGATGCGCTAGCGTTGCCTAATTTGCATATGGTGGGAAATGATAAAGTTGAATGGACGTATATGTTGCAGCAAATACATTACACAAGTCCAGGGAACCTTAATACATAAAATAAAGTTGTTATAATGCCCTACACATGAGCCCACTGTATAGTTTATGTTCCATATGTTAGAAAATGTAGGGGGGAACCTGGTTACCCAAAAAAAATTTAACGGACCTTTGCAGCCTATCATTCTGAAATAAGGAAAAGATGCCAGCGTTTTTTGGGACTTTAAAATTGAGGAAGATCATCATTTATTTTCATCATCATCATTTATTTATGTAGCGCTGTCAAGATATGCAGTGCTTTATCTATACACTCGATTGCACTTGGCCTGGTCTGAGCTGGCGAAGGCAAGTCTGATGAAAGAGGTAACGTTCAGTAAAATCCGCATCTTAGTGAATTTGCGGAGTAACGGCCATTGGCTAGAGCAAAAATTCGCCTGGAGATAGAGTGCGAATGATCGATAGCGTCTGTCTCTTACGCTAGAGAAGTTACGCCTGTGTCCGTTAGCAAATCGGCAAAGTGCTTGAATGACGTCGCGCTTGCGAATTTTCGTCAGCGTTAGTCACTTCGCCCTTTAGCAAATCTGCCCCAAGCTGTTTTGCTATTAAAATCTTTATCATGGCTCCTTGTCAAGCAAAGGTTCATTTGAAAAATCCGCTAGCCTTCCTAGCCCTTCACTCCTCCGCACTTTACTACATCTCTTCTCTACAGCACATGTTCCCTGTCATCTCTTTCTTCTCATTGCCACCGTCAGTTTATTCCACACACATCCACTGCCATCTCTCATCTCTAACCCTTCTCTCTCTCTTGCTGCTTCTTATCTCTTAAAGGAGAAGGAAAAGGCTAAAAGTAAGTCAGCTTTATCAGAAAGGTCTATATAAATACACCAGTAAACCCTCAAAGTAATGCTGCTCTGAGTCCTCTGTCAAAAGAAACAGCACATTTCTTTCCTTCTATTGTGTACTCATGGGCTTCTGTATCAGACTAACTGTTTTCAGCTTAAACCTCCAGGGCTAGGGCTTGAGCATGCTCAGTTTGCTCCTCTCCCCCTCCTCCCCCTCCCTTCTCTGCTGTAATCTGAGCCCAGAGCTATGAGTGAGCAGGAAGAGACTCAGGTAGGAAGTGATGTCACAGCAAGTTAATATGGCAGCTGCTATCCTAAACAAACAGGGAACTTCTAGAGCTGTTTACTCAGGCATGATAAAGCATTCTGCAGAATAAATATAATGTTTTAGCTTGCACTATTCTTGCTAATCTATTGGCAATAAACTGATTTGGTAGCTTTCCTTCTCCTTTAAGGTCCAGGGAGAACATACTAGGGGCATTCTATGCTTAGTTGGCCACAATTAGTTGCACCTTTCTAAAGGTATCAACATGAGCTCCTAGCACTTCCGAATAGTTGCTCTCGGCACCTTCCTCCTGTTTTTGTACAGTAACACCTATTGATGCATTGGAACCCTCAGTACCCAACGATTTTGTTCCAATGATATAGTGGGCAAATAAAAGGCACGTGCAAGAGAATGCCCGCACTGATGCCAATGTACAAAGACTGCTTTTAGTAAATGAGGCCCACTGCCTCTAGTTCAATCCAAACTGCAGCGCTTCTCCCCTCATCACCAGCCTCACATTATTCCTCTGTGCTGGTATTTATGATGCCGCGTGTGCTGCTACGGCAAGTCATATTCCCATCCAATCGGATTCTCTCCAACCGGAGGCGCTTGTATTATTTATGCTAATCCTATTTACTCATTTTAACTCCACTCTGCCAGAATCCTCGAGGCTAAAGAAGTTAATTTCCGTCACTCGCGCATTCATTAAAAATATAAATAAATAAGAAGCGGCTTTGGGAAAGATGGGAATCCAGCCTTGTGTTTTAATGAGTTTGGAGAAGCAATAACCATCCTTTCATCTCTGTCTTGCACATATGTATCTATATTCTTCCTTCTATATTCAGGGAATTAGTATCCGGTTAGTCTGACAGAATCCCAGAGGAGAATACGCCTAACTCCACAGGCCATGTAAGTCTATAAAGTAGTGATAAACTGGTACTTTACTAAAAAATAAACACTTGTAGCCAGCTGAGGATGCTGGGAACAGAAGTAGAGATATGGTTTGATGAACATAGGGGGCCCAGTCTGAAGGCCAGTTAGGGGGAGATTTGGGGTGCTTTTTTGTGCCCTGGGTACCCCTGGAACTATAGCAGGGTGACACCCCAATGTTTCTATATATCTGTATCCTTGTTATGAGCTAAGGGGGCCCAGTCTGAAGGTCAGTTAGGGGGAGATTTGGGGTGAGTGCTTATTTGTACCCTGGGTACCCCTGGAACTATAGCAGGGTGACACCCCAATGTTTCTATATATCTGTAACCTTGTTATGAGCTAAGGGGGCCCAGTCTGAAGGTCAGTTAGGGGGAGATTAGGGGTGAGTGCTTATTTGTACCCTGGGTACCCCTGGAACTATAGCAGGCTGACTGTTACCCCAATGTTTCTATATATCTGTAACCTTGTTATGAGCTAAGGGGGCCCAGTCTGAAGGTCAGTTAGGGGGAGATTTGGGGTGAGTGTTTATTTGTACCCTGGGTACCCCTGGAACTATAGCAGGGTGACTGTTACCCCAATGTTTCTATATATCTGTAACCTTGTTATGAGCTAAGGGGGCCCAGTCTGAAGGTCAGTTAGGGGGAGATTTGGGGTGAGTGCTTATTTGTACCCTGGGTACCCCTGGAACTATAGCAGGGTGACACCCCAATGTTTCTATATATCTGTAACCTTGTTATGAGCTAAGGGGGCCCAGTCTGAAGGTCAGTTAGGGGGAGATTTGGGGTGAGTGTTTATTTGTACCCTGGGTACCCCTGGAACTATAGCAGGGTGACTGTTACCCCAATGTTTCTATATATCTGTAACCTTGTTATGAGCTAAGGGGGCCCAGTCTGAAGGTCAGTTAGGGGGAGATTTGGGGTGAGTGCTTATTTGTGCCCTGGGTACCCCTGGAACTATAGCAGGGTGATACCCCAATGTTTCTATATATCTGTAACTTTGTTATGAGCTAAGGGGGCCCAGTCTGAAGGTCAGTTAGGGGGAGATTTGGGGTGAGTGCTTATTTGTACCCTGGGTACCCCTGGAACTATAGCAGGGTGACTGTTACCCCAATGTGTCTATATATCTGTAACTTTGTTATGAGCTAAGGGGGCCCAGTCTGAAGGTCAGTTAGGGGGAGATTTGGGGTGAGTGCTTATTTGTACCCTTTACATTTAATCCTACCTATGATGACTCTGACAGTCCAGTACAGCATTTACAAGGCGGTGGCTGTGTAGCGTGGAAAGAGTTAAACTTATAGACGCAGATACGGTGCTTCATTGCGTTTTGCTTCCCAGTGAATGAGAAATTGTAGCTTTTTGAGTGTCTTGGCTCCTTCTGCAGCGAGAAGCCAATTATCATTTACTGCTGTGGAGAAAAAGAGATGATCTGGGGCTCTGTGTTTTATGTACCTAAGAGCCTGTAGAGAAAGCTGGGGCAAAGTCACACAGAAGAATTCGAATGGTTCTCTCAAGCCAACTTCAGGCGACTATGGAAAACGCATTGCTGCGTGTGCATTAGCGCAGGCGACTTTTCATTATAGCCTATGGGAAAACACGCTGAGGCAGTTCGGGGAGATTGTCGCTCAGAAGACAAGGCGATTAGTTGCCAGACGACAAAATCTCCCCGAACCTCCTCATGTGAACTAACCCTTACAGTATGAAAGCGTGGGTTCACTAACTTTTAGTATGTTATAAAATTTGTAAGCAACTTTTCAATTGGTCTTCATTATTTGCCTTCTTTTTCTGACTCTTTCCAGCTTTCAAATGGGGGTCACTGACCCCTTCAAGAAACAAATTGCTCAGTAGCGTTCGTTGAGGGGGGCGGGCCCTGGTGCGTGACGCACAGCAGGGCCCTGCCCCCCTCTGTACGGCCGCATTTGGCCGCATTTTCATGCGGGGAACGGACCGCCGGGTTCCCCCGGTAGTTCCGCCACTGAAATTGCTCCGTAAAGCTATAGATATATTGTTGATGCTACTTTTTATTACTAATCTTTCTGTTCAGGCGTCTCCTATTGTATTCCAGTCTCTTATTCAAATCAATGCATGGTTGCTAGGGAAGTTTGAACCCTAGCAACCACTTTCTGCTTCAGTTATGTTATCACTCAGTGTTCATGACCTTCTATAAAGGTGCAATTGCTTCCATTGTGTCGTCACTCTCTGTTCATAACCTTGTAAACAGGTTCAATTGCATCCACAGTGTCATCACTTCCTGTTCATGTATATAGGTACAATTCCTTCCATTGTGTCATCATTATTTGATCTTGTTATTGCATCCACTACCACACTTATTGTTTATAAGCTTGTATACAGGTGCAGTTGCTTCTATCGTGCCAGCACTTCTTTTTTCATAGCCTTACATACAGGTGCAAACTGATTCCTTTGTGTCGTCACCTCCTGTTCAGGGGCTGCCTGTATACAGCAGGGATGCCTGTCTAGCTGCCTTTAATATCCAGGTGGCACTAACACCGAGATATTCTTGGAGAGCACTAAGAAATACATTTACAGTCAGATGTGGAGGAGACTTTGAATTAAGTAGTCAAACGTGCTTGAGAAAGGCTTGAATGGAACAGGATGCGCTTGAGATATTTTGAATACACCACAATTGTGACATCAAATCCCTAATGATATTGCATGATTTAAAACATAAGTTACTGATATGTATCATATTCTATAAACATGTTATGATGATAGTTTTATATTCAGTTTTAGTTTTATATTAAACAATAAAGCAGAAGTTTGTAATTATACAAGTAATTCCATTGTGGCATCACTGATCACGTGCCACTATGACATATACCGGAGCTGTGTACAAATAAATGCTGAAGTGTTACCATAAAGCATCCCACCATGTCCTCGTATAAAGGAGCAAGTCTGAATGGAACAGAGAGTTACCTAAAAAGCTTCCATTGTCTAGTTCCGGTGCCGTCACTCACATACAGCAGCCAAAACAAAGGGATGAGATGAAAAGTTATTTCAGTTGTTATTCCAGAAAGCAACAGGCTGCCTACATACCAGGAGATCACTCGTAGCCTTAATTATTCGCTGAGCCTACAAATGGGAACAGTTTCCCATTCTCTTGTTTTATTCATGGTCCCTCAGTATCAGGCTCCTGGGAGCAGTTAGGTCAATTATTGACTTTATACATTGAATCAAAGGTTATGTATTAACAGTGGCTTAGTTTGCACAGGTCTAATCGCCAATAGCAACCAATGAGATCGTTAGCTTTTATTATTAAGACTACACTGGACCATTAACTGCTAACTGGTTGCTATGGGTTACAAGACAGAGACTTCCCGTCCACTGATATTACATTAATCTCCCGAGATAAGAAACATAGAGCTCTTACTGTGTAATCTAATCAACTGGATACTTTAGCTCAGTTAATACAGAGTTGTGTCAACACAGCCATGGAACTGCTCTGTTTTATCCATAAGGTTGAGCCTCCTTAAAGGATAAGTAAACCTAAAATAAGTGAATGTAAGATTGATGAGAGGGCTATTCTAAGCACTTTTGTAATGTAGGTTCATTATTTATTTTGTTTTGATTCCAAGATATTAAGGGATACATGTGCTGTTAATATGAATGAATTGTGTTACAACAGCGCCACCTGCTGGTCAGTTTCCCACCAGTCTGACCACCAAGTAGTCAAGGAAGTTGTCAGGAGAGAGAAAGAGGCTGCTCTGATGTTCTTCTGCTTAGGAAAGATTTGAGAGGGGTTTCTACCTAAGCAGAAGAACATCAGAGCAGCCTCTTTCTTATATATTAGAAATATATTAGAAATGATAAATTATGCACCTTTTTGGACCTGGAATTAAATTGCAAGTTATCACGGACATATATACTCAAATGATTATGGACTTTGCGGTTTTTCGGGGGCTTTATTGTTGTTGATTTTTATGCTAATTATTATTCATTAAGGTGGGTTTAAATATTCACTCTCACAGTGGTTTGCTTGTCTGATGAAGGGGCGTGCCCCCGAAATTTTACATTTCAATAAACATGCAGGGTTTGTCCCGCTTGCATGGAGTCCCGAGTGCTGGTAATTTTTCTTTTTCCTTGTCTATGGGAGATGGACTTTCTGAAATTCTGAGCTTTCTGGATAACAGGTTTCCGGATAACGGATCACATACCTGTACTACATTTTTTAGTAAAGAGTATCGTTGATATTGGGAGCCCAGGGCTTTATGAAAGTATCAGTTGATGCATTAGGACTGCAATTAAACAGTTCTTAAAGGATAAGTAAACCTTTAAAACAAGTGAAGTTAAAATTGATGAGAGTGCTATTCTAAGCACTTTTGTCATTTACATTCATTATTTATTTTGTTTTATTCCAAGATATTAAGGGATACATGTATTGTTAATATGAATGAATTTTGTTACAACAGTGCCACCTGCTGGTCAGTTTCCCACCAGTCTGACCAGCAAGTAGTCAAGGAAGTTGTCAGGAGAGAGAAAGAGGCTGCTCTGATGTTCTTCTGCTTAGGAAAGATTTGAGAAAGGATTTTTTATTATTTTCCTAAGCAGAAGAACATCAGAGCAGCCTCTTTCTCTCTCCTGACAACTTCCTTGACTTCTTGGTGGTCAGACTGGTGGGAAACTGACCAGCAGGTGGCGCTGTTGTAACAAAATTCATTCATATTAACAGTACATGTATCCCTTAATATCTTGGAATGAAAAATAAATAAATAATGAATGTACATGGCAAAAGTGCTTAGAATAGCACTCTCATCAATTTTACATTCACTTATTTTAAAGGTTTATGTATCCTTTAAGGTGGGCTTGGTTTATGGAGGCCCTGTATTCTGATGACCTTTCTGGATAATAAGAGGTTAATTCAGTAGCATTACATCTTCCCTTGCAACAAGGTGGGCAGCAAGAGCCAGGAGGTTGTAACCCTATTTGATTGTTATCCGTGGATTGAGTTTAACGTTCTAACATACTGTGCTGAGAACGCATGGGGTAAAATGAATTCGCTGTGTTGCCATTCAGAGTCAATTGGAGAAAGTAAAAGGTCTCCAATATCATCATCTCAAAATGTATTTGTTTGCCTTACCCTGAGAACTGCGGCACAAAAAGAAAATAGCAGCGGGTCACAAAGGGTCACAAGTCCACCGCCGTGTCTCAGAGTCTCCAGCCGAGTCCGCTCATAAATACTGAAATTGATTTTTTTTGCCCCAGTGTTTCGGCTTTTCCTTGATTCCCGGTTTCACCTTGATTTGCCGGATTCCCCTCTTCTCCCCATAATAAAGCAATGTGTTGCAAAGCCCTGGCCTGCTATGGGGTTAAAGAGGAGAAAATAACTCAGCAGCGTCCAGTGTATCACCCTGTAACACTTGTTCAGCTGATCTCCTGACCATAAGGCAGAAAAACCTATTCTCAGGAAACAAAACTTTGTGTGGAGCCAGTAATTATAAGAGGCCTACCATTGTATACAGTGATTGCAATAGTTGCACTCAAGACTATCAGCCCCAGGGTACTGGCAATTGAACTTCAATGAGAAATAAAGAGCAGCAAGTTGGGCGACTCTAATATAGAATGTTATTAGCACCATGTTGCCCAATCATTTTGCTTTCATTTAAACCTTGATCTTCTGTTAATCTAATTGGCAAGTCCAACAATATTAGCCTCAGTTCAGGTTGTTTGCCAATGAGCTCAAATGACCAAATCCTACACTTCATACGTCTTAATGGAGGCACCAAGGGGGTCATGCTAAATTAAAGGGGTGTATGCTAACTTAAAGGGGAATTTTCCAATTGGCTTATGACAGAGCCATACATAGGCCAAAATTAGCTACCCACTCAGCCTTTCCAAGTTGGTAACTTACTGGCCCATGTATGGGGCCAAAGCAATGCCCTCACTTTCCACCATTCTCCTCCAGGTCTTCCACGGTCTCCTGAAGTCCTTGTGGATCCACTCAAGTTCCTTCCTTTCTACCATCTCATTATTCTTTACCTGAGGTCTATCCACCTCCACTTCCTTACTCTGATTACTATTACCTGACCAACGTATGGCCTACAGTGCCCCTTCCACTCCCAAACCCCAGTTATTGGGGGTTCAAACTCCACCACTTGCTCAACTTTCAGGAACTAGAATGGACTCATGATTGTACTCCCATCCATCGCTGTTGCACCCTTAGAAATGGCCTCTTCCACCTATCCCCGACCCTGGGGATGAGGTTGTTGATGTTGTCCTTTTCTGGTGTCTACAAAGGCCCCTATTATGATGCAATCATTGGATCAATAGCTTCGTGACCTCACCTTTCCTTATACTGCCGAATAAAATCATATAAATATACATATATTTAAAGGGGAAGTAAAGTCTAAAATAGAATAAGGCTAGAAATGCTGTATGTTGTATACTAAACATAAACATGAACTTACTGCACCACAAGTCTAATCAAACAAATGATTTATGCTTTCAAAGTTGGCCACAGGGGGTCACCATCTTGTAACTTTGTTATACATCTTTGCAAGACCAAGACTGTGCACATGCTCAGTGTGGTCTGGGCTACTTAGGGATCTTCATAAATGATCAGAACAGCACAAGTCAAATAATATCTGCCAGAAGCCGATACAGCAAGACTGATTAATAATCAGAATATACAGACTGCACTGGGTCCTGTGTTGTCATGTAATCTAATGTGGATTTTATAGTTTTTCTATTGTTTAATACAAACTTTCTCCAACTCTGCAGAACCAGTGGCTGCAGCAAAATAATCCTCCAAATAGAATCCCAGTTTATCGGTTTAAATCTGGCTCCATGATCTTTGTCCCTGCAGCTGGAGTTGGAAACAGTAAAGGGGATGTAAAGGCAAAAATAAAATCCAATACAAATCTCTACACAGTCGCCGACTGCTCTACAGGGAAACAAAGAAAGCTGCTTGCCATTTTTTAATTAAATTATATTGGAGATAGGTTTCTTTTTCATTAAAGAAAGTAAAAATCTGATTTTTACATGCCCTTTAAAGTTGAATCTGCCATTTTCTTCACCTTTCCATGTTTACCTTCCTGCATCTTCAGCTCTTCTTAAAGTGATTAAGCAATGCGAGTGACATCTGCTCACACACATCCTACAATGCACCTCCCTAAATATTTCATGACACCATATTGCGCTCAAATTAAAAGTCAGTTAATTATTTAATCTCCTCGTCTTCAGTATCTTTAGATCGTACGGCATGCGATGAACACTACATGGGGTTTCATTGCTAAGTGAACCCACCCACAAACATTGCCATGCATATAGACTCTTCATTAAATGCATCATCCACCCTTTTTTCTCCATCTTGCTCTACTGCCGCCATCTTGCCCTACCATCAATCCTGCCCACTACTCTACTTTCCTATTCTTCCTGCTCCTTATTTAGACCCCTAAAGAGTTCTCTGAACACACATGCAACACATATACTTAGACACAACTAGAGATGGAAGCTTATTGATCCTTGGGAACAAGCCTGCCATCAACATGATAGAACTGACCTGACCTCACTTCGAAAAGTCAGCCTTCTTTTACTCCAGTCTCCTAACATGGAATTAATTATAACGATTAAATGTTCCAATTAATGTTCCAAGGTATCAGGGAGCTTTGGGCTGGTACAGAAAACCCAAAATATAATGTACAACGTTTCTAGCTACTTCTTTAGTTAAAGGGATACTGTCATGGGAAAAAAAAGTTTTTTTTTCAAAACACATCAGTTAATAGTGCTGCTCCAGCGGAATTCTGCACAGAAATCCGTTTTCCAAAAAAGCAAACAGATTTTTTTTTATATTTAATCTTGAAATCTGATATGGGGATAGACATATTGTCAGTAGAGATGTCGCGAACTGTTCGCCGGCGAACTTGTTCGCGCGAACATCGGGTGTTCGCGCTCGCCGGAAGTTCGCGAACGTCGCGCGACGTTCGCCATTTTGGGTTCGCCATTGTTGGCGCTTTTTTTTGCCCTCTCACCCCAGACCAGCAGGTACATGGCAGCCAATCAGGAAGCTCTCCCCTGGACCACTCCCCTTCCCTATAAAAACCGAAGCCCTGCAGCGTTTTTTCACTCTGCCTGTGTGTGCTGAAGAGATAGTGTAGGGAGAGAGCTGCTGCCTGTTAGTGATTTCAGGGACAGTTGAAAGTTTGCTGGCTAGTAATCGTTTTGATACTGCTCTGTTATTGGAGGGACAGAAGTCTGCAGGGGTTTGAGGGACATTTAAGCTTAGGTAGCTTTGCTGGCTAGTAATCTACCTTCTACTGCAGTGCTCTGTATGTAGCTGCTGTGGGCAGCTGTCCTGCTTCTGATCTCATCTGCTGACTGCTGCAATAACAGTAGTCCTTGTAAGGACTGCTTTTATTTATTTTTTTGTTGTTTTACTACTACTACTACTACTACTATAAGAGCCCAGTGCTATTAGTCTAGCAGTGTTGGGGAGTGGGACTGGTGTGCTAATCTGCTGCTCCTAGTAGTTCAGCAGCACCAACTTTAATTTTTTTTTTTAATATTCATTTTTTTTTTATTTTACTTTTTTTTATTTTACTACCGCTGTAGTAGTGTATAAGTTGACCTTTTAGGCATTATTTGCCCTGTAGGCATTATTTGCACACTGTTTTCTTCAACCCGCCATCTAGCTGTGTGACCTTGTTCACATTCTGTCTAAATATCCATAATATTACCGTCTCCAGAAAAAACACCGGAGTGACTTTTTTCAAGCAGCCATAATATATTTTACGTAATCCGTATCCACCGCTGTAGTAGTGTATACGTTGACCTTGTAGGCATTATTTGCACACTGTTTTCTTCAACCCGCCATCTAGCTGTGTGAGCTTGTTCACATTTTGTCTAAATATTGATAATATTATCGTCTCTAGAAAAACCACTTGAGTTACTTTTTTTCAAGCAGCATTCATATATTTTACGTAATCCGTATCCACCGCTGTAGTAGTGTATACGTTGACCTTGTAGGCATTGTTTGCCCAGTTTTTTTGGCCGCAGCCACTGAAGCACAGAGGCCAGAAAAAATATGCCATATAAATGCTGAAAATAGTAATTTTTTGCCATACGTTGACTCAACGTATATGGCAAAAAATGACTATTTTCAGCATTTATATGGCATATTTTTTCTGGCAACTGTGCTTCAGTGGCTGCGACCAAAAAAACTGGGCAAACAATGCCTACAAGGTCAACGTATGGCAAAAAATGACTATTTTCAGCATTTATATGGCATATTTTTTCTGGCAACTGTGCTTCAGTGGCTGCAACCAAAAAAACTGGGCAAACAATGTCTACAAGGTCAACGTATGGCGAAAAATGACTATTTTCAGCATTTATATGGCATATTTTTTATGGCAACTGTGCTTCAGTGGCTGCGTCCAAAAAAACTGGGCAAACAATGCCTACAAGGTCAACGTATGGCAGTTGTTTAAAGAGAACAGTAGATTACTAGCCAGCAAAGCTACCTAAGCTAAAATGTCCCTCAAATCCCTGCAGACTTCTGTCCCTCCAATACAGAGCAGTATCAAGCAGATTACTAGCCAGCAAACTTACTATCATCTGTCCCTGAAATCACTAACAGCTCTCCCCCTACACTATCTCTTCCAAGCACACACAGGCAGATTTTTCAGATACATTTTTGCCCTTGATCCCCCTCTGGCATGCCACTGTCCAGGTCGTTGCACCCTTTAAACAACTTTAAAATCATTTTTCTGGCCAGAAATGTCTTTTCTAGATGTTAAAGTTCGCCTTCCCATTGAAGTCTATGGGGTTCGCGAACCGTTCGCGAACCGCTCGCGTTTTTGCGCAAGTTCGCGAATATGTTCGCGAACTTTTTTTCCGACGTTCGCTACATCCCTAATTGTCAGTTTCCCAGCTGCCCCCAGTCATGTGACTTGTGTTTTGATAAACTTCAGTCACTCTTTACTGCTGTACTGCAAGTTGGAGTGATATCGTCGCCCTCCCTTCCCCCCCAGCAGCCTAACAACAGAACAATGGGAAGGTAACCAGATAACAGCTCCCTAACACAAGATAACAGCTGCCTGGTAGATCTAAGAACATCATACCTCCCAACATTTTGGAAGTAAAAAGAGGGACAAAAAATTTTTTTCCGCATGTAGCACAGCAATTTTTTGACCACACCCCTTTCCGTGGCCATACCCCCTAATTACCATGTTTGTTTTACAAAATGTGGGAGGTTATGAAAGTTTGAAAATATTTCTCCTTATCTAAACTGTGTTTTTGTGTCTCAAAATTGTTACAAAGTATCTTATTTGCACCTGTTAGCTGTTCTGGGCTCTCTGCTAAAAGCCAATTAAGTAAGAAACTTTGTTTATTTTTCTGGTTGTTCAGTGCAGAGAAAAGAGGGACTTTCCAGTACAAATGAGGGACTGCAGGTTGAGCTGTCAAAAGAGGGACTGTCCCTCCAAAAAAGGGACAGTTGGGAGGTATGGAACATCACTCAATAGTAAAATCCAGGTCCCACTGAGACACATTCAGTTACATTAAGTAAGAGAAACAACAGCCTGCCAGAAAGCAGTTCCATCCTAAAGTGCTGGCTCTTTCTGAAATCACATGACCAGGCAAAATGACCTGAGACGCACCTACACACCAATATTACAACTAAAAATGACAGAATCCCATTTAAGCTTTAGTTCTCCTTTAAGGCTCACGCTCCTTTAAAGTAAATACGGTTCAGAATAACGTGGTTTAGAGACAAATTTGCCGGGATTACTTTCTATTCCTGTAATTTCAGCGTTTACAGAAACAAAACTGGGGGAGCCCGGTCTCAACGACTTCAGAGAAAATGAATTTCAAATCCATCACGAACAGTGAATGAACTTTGATACCTTCAATTTTAAGTGGCAAAAAAAAAAAAGTAGTAGTGTGGGTTTTCTTTGTGCCGCTTGTATTCATTAAAGCTAAAATTGTTCTCCAAAGGCCCCCGGGGAGTCTTGGAAATGTCATAAAGCAGTAAAGCAGTAAGAGGGAAGGAGAGAGACGGCTCACAGCACAAATGGGCTTCACATGGAGTGAGATCACCGATACGGCACAGAACAAATAGGTATTTAAGCCATTAAGAACAGAAATTAGACAAATTAGACATGGAAAGGTGCATCGCCAACTGAGAACTGCCCTTTAAACTGCTGCATTCTGATTGGTTACAGGGCCTGCATAGCATTGCAGCAGGGCACTC
The DNA here is from genome assembly GCF_017654675.1 of Xenopus laevis. Taxonomy (NCBI): domain Eukaryota; kingdom Metazoa; phylum Chordata; class Amphibia; order Anura; family Pipidae; genus Xenopus; species Xenopus laevis. The sequence goes on along the minus strand of NC_054386.1, from coordinate 98,721,097 downwards.
CAGAACACTGTGCCAGCCAAGAGGTTCTGCAGCAGCAGCTGGCATCTTCTTGGTCCTTAAAGGGGAACTAAAGCTCAAAAATAATTCTGACTAGAAGTGCGACACCTTAGCCGACTGGGCTGGCTGGACACCGGGGTCAAACGCGGTGAGCTTTGGTATTTATGGGACCTGCTGACCAAGGCCCACTCCCCTGTCTAGACTGTCCCCTTGATGAGGGCCCTTGAGTCATTTTGTGGCCACGCCCCCTAATTAACATGTCCATTTTACAAAATGTCGCAGGTTGTGAAAGTTTGAACACATTTCTGTGGTTTTTATGTGTTGTTACAGTTTTGCAGAATTGCCCTTTAAGCTGCTTCACAGTTTCCCCAAGAGACCTGTTTATCTTAAATCGTTACATAAGTATCTTAAGTATCTATTCTGGGTTCTCTGTAGTGATGTGCAGGTCGGGATTACCCTGACCCACCCTCCCTTAGCCCGCGCACGCCCGCATCCGCGCTTCTGGGTTGCTTTTATAGACCTGCACCAACCCACCCTGCCGATGACGTCACAAAAGGGGTGAGACGAGCAGGCGCAGCGCCTATAAAAGATGAACCCGGAAGTCGGCAGCCGGCATTTAACGGTGGCGAGCGGGGAGAGCAGGAGAAGAGCTCAACGCGCACCCGCCCGCCACCCGCGAAGTAGTGTGCGAGGTCGGCCCGAACCCGACCGACCTGTGGATATCGGCCGGCACAAACATCACTAGTTCTCTGCCAAAAGTCAATTAAGTTAGAAACTTTGTATCTGGTTGTTCAATGCAGGACATCAAAGAGAAAGTAGGGATATTTCAATAACAATCCAGGGACTGCGGGTTATGCTGTCAAAATCAGGACTGTCCCGAGAAAAACGGGACAGTAGGGAGGTATGTCTGTAGCAGTGACATCTTTACCTATAAAGATCAGTTCAGATTCACATGACATGGTACAATAGAAACCAGAGCAGTCTCTATCAGAATTCATTCATCAACCCTGATGTAACCTCACTTTCTGCTAACGGTTTGATGATTTCCCACGACCCCTAAGATTAGCATCCCAACATCAGCCCGGAACACACTGAGCATGTGCAGTGCCACTGACTCACAAAAGATGGACTTACAGGATCCGAGCTGCTGGAGGCAACTTTGAAGGCCTGGATCAATACTGTTATAGGACTGCTCTGGGCTAATTCTATATATAGAATACAGCATTTCTATCCACATTCTACTTTAGGCTTTACTTCTCCTTTACCATTCTCCCCCCACCATCTCCAACTTGGGGGCAATAACACCTGTCAACAGCTTTGGAGCTGTTTAATTCAATGACACTTTGTAATATCCGAGCAAGTTGAAACGAATGCTTGGAGAAACTTTAACACCCACGCTGCGGGTGGGCATGAGAGCGAATAAGCAGGACAGCTTCCATCCATATGTTTCTATACAGATGGTTTCCCGTGTTTAATCAGGTCTTGCACTTTTAAGATGTGCCGCTCAAGCAGAAATAACACGATGGAACATATGGAAAGAGCGTATGGATCCTTCATTTCCATCTCTAATTGATCTGCTACATCTTGTATGTTTCCAGTCTGTAATGGTATTAATGCTACAGAAATAGAAATGCTAATCCTGATGGTTTGGGGTTCTTTACCATTAGCAGTGAAGATCTGCCTCTGGAGATGCCCTAGTAGATCCCCATCTTCTACTGATCCATAATCAGCCCTGTAGCATCAGCTTCTATGGCAGATGGGACCTCATTTTCTGCTAATGGTTCTATTCTCTATTGTGTACTCATGGGCTTCTGTATCAGACTTCCTGTTTTCAGCTTAAACCTCCAGGGCTTGGTCTTGAGCATGCTCAGTTTGCTCCTCTTTCCCTCCTCCTCCCCTCCCTGCTGTAATCTGAGCCCAGAGCTATGAGTGAGCAGGGAGAGACTCAGGCAGGAAGTGATGTCACTGCAAGCTAAAATGGCAGCTGCCTTGGTAGCTTTCCTTCTCCTTTAAAGGAGACCTAAACCCTAAAAATGAATATGGCTAAAAATGCCATATTTTGGATACGGAATTTATAGCACCAGCCTAAAGTTTCAGCTTGTCAATAGCAGCAATAGCAGCTACAGTACTTCTTTAGTTAGGCTTAAGTTCTCCTTTAAGGCCTAAAAATCTGGGAAATGAACACAACCAACCCTGCCCATAAGCGCGGATGATCTTGAAAGCATTTCATTTTTAATGTCAAGTAATTAAAAGGCCATGGATCACTTGGAAGCAAATTTCAGATTAAGGAACCTTGGCGCCATAGAGAAGTTGACGTTCCCTCGAGGTGACACAGATGTCCAGGAGACGACGATTTGGAAATAGCTCAAGACTTAAAGGAATCATTGAGCAGCCCAGCTGCCCCCAATACCTGGGAACTGGCAAACAGAATCGGCACAGTTTTCCTGCACTAGCCAACGGAGATGATAATATGCCACCCACATCCAAACACGAAGCTTCACCAAACAAATATATATATATATGTCTAGCCTGATTATTATGCACCCGGCGGTTTGACTTCTACAGCTCGTGAAGACCTCATCAAAAGCCTGAGAATGCAGAGCGCCATTAAAAGAAAATCTCCATTGGCTTAGCAGATGGCAAGGCAGAGCTTTATTCACAAATTACAATTATTAGCTGTGCCAGTAGGAGAGGGAAGGTCTCTGCTTCATCGCTTTGGAATGCAGGGCTCAGGCCGATCATTACTCGAACTCATGTGGGCTACGAACAGTAACCCGTTGGTGCCAAGAAGTGCAGAGATCAGAAGCTGCTACTGATTCCTTTCACTGACATTTCTCATAATAAGATCTGTGTTACTGTGAGACTCAAAGTTCCCTGTATAACTCACCCTGTAGCCTTGTGCCTTTATATGGTCACAGAACAACCCCTCAGTGACTTCTAATATCCTTATCATTTACAGTAGGGGGTACATTATCCCTTATAATACATGAGTGATACTCAGAGTTCCCTGTATAACTCAGCCTGCAGCCTTGTGCCTTTATATGGTCACAGAACAACCCCTCAGTGACTTCTAATATCCTTATCATTTACAGTAGGGGGTACATTATCCCTTATAATACATGAGTGATACTCAGAGTTCCCTGTATAACTCAGCCTGCAGCCTTGTGCCTTTATATGGTCACAGAACAACCCCTCAGTGACTTCTAATATCCTTATCATTTACAGTAGGGGGTACATTATCCCTTATAATACATTAGTGATACTCAGAGTTCCCTGTATAACTCAGCCTGCAGCCTTGTGCCTATATATGGTCACAGAACAGCCCCTTAGTGACTAATATCCTTATCATTTACAGTAGGGGGTACTTTATTTCTATAGAACAAGCTAAAATATTTCAACATATGACTGATGCCTAAAATGCAGCTTTCAGTTACCCTTAAAATTTGGAATCAGGTAGTGGTTTGCCCCACACGAGGCAAATTGGAAGCTTCATACTGATTTTTACTGATTAGCTGAAAGCAAGGAAGAAATCGAAGGCTTGAAATGGATTGACTTGTCTTTTAGAGTCTCAACTAGCAAATACCTGTGTGTACCCAAAATTCTCTGTGCTGTGCCAATGCCCCACACCAACCCCAACTAAAGCCCCAGGAGCATCAGCCTAAGAGCAGATCGAACCCAGTATTATATTTGTATAAATCCCAAGCCCCTTTCATACCTTCCACTTTGCCAAGAAGAGGAATATGGCTCAAAACTAATCCCCACCGCAGAAAAACATCTTCCATTTTTAGGGACTTTATTTTTTTCGCCCAGTTCTTTCAGCGTAAATGCTTAAATCTGGATTAATCCTCTCCCTTCTTCTTCCTATATATGTTTTTTATTTGCTCTGAACCTATATCTGCATTCTCAGCAAATAATCCCCCTGTGTGTTCAGCCGAGCAGGACCCGGGATCCTCGGAGTTACCTACAAGGGGCCCGAACTCTTAATAAACAAAACTTTTATGGTAATAATCCAGGTGTTTTATGTGAAGATTCAGAGAAACAGGTGTGCAACCCAAATCCAATTAATGTGATTGACTGGAAAATTAGTCTTTTATGCTAATAATATCTAATAACATCTTTCTATGAGGAAATCATTTTTCAATAAATACAACTCATACTCTAAGATTCACTTTATCCCCATTGTTACTACAGGCACCATCTCTCCCTGCTATACCTGCTATCCCACAGTCACACTCCCTTCCCAGAGACTAATATCCACTGTTACTATAGACACCATCTCTCCCTACTATACCTGCTATCCCACAGTCACACTCCCTTCCCAGAGACTATTATCCACTGTTACTATAGACACATCTCTCCCTACTATACCTGCTATCCCACAGTCACACTCCCTTCCCAGAGACTATTATCCACTGTTACTATAGACACCATCTCTCCCTACTATACCTGCTATCCCACAGTCACACTCCCTTCCCAGAGACTATTATCCACTGTTACTACAGGCACCATCTCTCCCTGCTATACCTGCTATCCCACAGTCACACTCCCTTCCCAGAGACTATTATCCACTGTTACTATAGACACCATCTCTCCCTACTATACCTGCTATCCCACAGTCACACTCCTTCCCAGAGACTATTATCCACTGTTACTATAGACACCATCTCTCCCTACTATACCTGCTATCCCACAGTCACACTCCCTTCCCAGAGACTATTATCCACTGTTACTATAGGCACCATCTCTCCCTACTATACCTGCTATCCTACAGTCACACTCCCTTCCCAGAGACTATTATCCACTGTTACTATAGACACATCTCTCCCTACTATACCTGCTATCCCACAGTCACACTCCCTTCCCAGAGACTATTATCCACTGTTACTATAGGCACCATCTCTCCCTACTATACCTGCTATCCTACAGTCACACTCCCTTCCCAGAGACTATTATCCCACTGTTACTATAGACACCATCTCTCCCTACTATACCTGCTATCCCACAGTCACACTCCCTTCCCAGAGACTATTATCCACTGTTACTATAGACACCATCTCTCCCTACTATACCTGCTATCCCACAGTCACACTCCCTTCCCAGAGACTATTATCCACTGTTACTATAGACATCATCTCTCCCTACTATACCTGCTATCCCACAGTCACACTCCCTTCCCAGAGACTATTATCCACTGTTACTATAGGCACCATCTCTCCCTACTATACCTGCTATCCCACAGTCACACTCCCTTCCCAGAGACTATTATCCACTGTTACTATAGACACCATCTCTCCCTACTATACCTGCTATCCCACAGTTACACTCCCTTCCCAGAGACTATTATCCACTGTTACTATAGGCACCATCTCTCCCTACTATACCTGCTATCCAGGCCCGGACTGGCTATTTGTTTGTTCGGGCAATTGCCCGATGGGCTGCTCTCTAGTGAAATGTAAATGGGCTGCTGCCATTCACTCTCCTAAACTGCTAACTCGCAGCACCGTTTAAATCACTAACCTGTTGATAAGAAGCTGGTCCTGCGCATGTTCCTTTTTTCGGCAAGCTGTAACAAGTGAAGGGTTTGGAAGCAGCATTGCTTCAAGATCGGCAGGGCTGGGCCAGGCTAAAGCAACAGATCCAGCTGGAATGATTTAAGAAAAGCAGCAGGTTCCACACTATCTATTCTAAGTAGGGGATTCCCCAGGTAGTTACAATGTATCGAAGTCTCCCGGCCTGGGCTGCTAGGAAGAGGGTGGGGCACACAGAGAAGGAAAGTAGAGCAGGACCTGTAACTGAAGTTCTACATCATCTTTAACAGAAGGTAAAAGCTCAGCTTAGATGATTGTTTACCTTTTTATTTCTTTGCTGCTTATTTATGATTTTTTTTTGCTGCTTCCTATGAGTTTTCCTTTAGGCCTATAAATATGCACTTATTGTTTATTAACCACCATTTTCTAGTTCCAAAATTTCTAGTACATGTTTTAATCATACTGTGCTGTTATGAATAAGTATCAAAGGTTTCTAGATTGCCTGGTAATTTGCCAATGAATGTGAACTCCCAGTACATTTTACACAGAGGGCCACAAGTGGATCAGCTCTGACCCAATGGATAAGTACAGTTCTTGTGTTTGCTACACTTAATACACCATATACTGTATGTCAGTGAATTAGAACAGAACTGTGTAATTTAGTCACATATAAAGGGAATATGGTAAATACTTAGTGGCTGCTCCAAAAGGTTACCGATAATAACTTTTAGTTGGTATCTGTTTAAAGAGGTAGTGACATGTTCTGATTTTAACAGGACTATGTCACCTTTGTTCTACAACTTTTTTTGAAGGAGACAATTGTGTAAAAAATAATAATGTACCAGTGCATTATACACATTTAGATATAGAAGGAATGTGCTTAAAAAAAGTAGTGTGTCAGGCTGATTTATTGAATATTTCTGCAAAAACCCTAATAATCCGTCCCTTCCTGTCCTGCTCCCTGAATTCCCAGGCTGTGCACTCAGCTCATTTCACTGTAAAACAGGAACCAATCAGCAGCTAGCAGGACCTGATAGGGAACTGAAGCCTTTCTTGTTTGACTGCAGGGCTGTGATTGGTTGTCCCCCTTCTACTGTGCTTCAGGTAGAGAACGTTAGGACACGCCCACCCCTCATTTGAAACAGGGACCAGTGAACATCTATAGGGAGCTCTAATAAAGGGGCCATTTTTAAAGATAATTAAAATTACTTATCCTATATGTCTCCTTTAACTGTAAATGTACATACATCTATGTGGGCTGCTTTGCTTTTTTTGCCAGGGCTGCTTTTTATTCCCAGTCCGGCCCTGCTGCTATCCTACAGTCACACTCCCTTCCCAGAGACTATTATCCACTGTTACTATAGACACCATCTCTCCCTACTATACCTGCTATCCCACAGTCACACTCCCTTCCCAGAGACTATTATCCCACTGTTACTATAGGCACCATCTCTCCCTACTATACCTGCTATCTCACAGTCACACTCCCTTCCCAGAGACTATTATCCACTGTTACTATAGACACCATCTCTCCCTACTATACCTGCTATCCCACAGTCACACTCCCTTCCCAGAGACTATTATCCACTGTTACTATAGACACCATCTCTCCCTACTATACCTGCTATCCCACAGTCACACTCCCTTCCCAGAGACTATTATCCACTGTTACTATAGGCACATCTCTCCCTACTATACCTGCTATCCCACAGTCACACTCCCTTCCCAGAGACTATTATCCCACTGTTACTATAGGCACCATCTCTCCCTACTATACTGCTATCCCACAGTCACACTCCCTTCCCAGAGACTATTATCCACTGTTACTATAGGCACCATCTCTCCCTACTATACCTGCTATCCACAGTCACACTCCCTTCCCAGAGACTATTATCCACTGTTACTATAGGCACCATCTCTCCCTACTATACCTGCTATCCTACAGTCACACTCCCTTCCCAGAGACTATTATCCCACTGTTACTATAGACACCATCTCTCCCTACTATACCTGCTATCCCACAGTCACACTCCCTTCCCAGAGACTATTATCCACTGTTACTATAGACACCATCTCTCCCTACTATACCTGCTATCCCACAGTCCACACTCCTTCCCAGAGACTATTATCCACTGTTACTATAGACACCATCTCTCCCTACTATACCTGCTATCCCACAGTCACACTCCCTTCCCAGAGACTATTATCCACTGTTACTATAGACACCATCTCTCCCTACTATACCTGCTATCCCACAGTCACACTCCCTTCCCAGAGACTATTATCCCACTGTTACTATAGGCACCATCTCTCCCTACTATACCTGCTATCCCACAGTCACACTCCCTTCCCAGAGACTATTATCCACTGTTACTATAGGCACCATCTCTCCCTACTATACCTGCTATCCTACAGTCACACTCCCTTCCCAGAGACTATTATCCCACTGTTACTATAGACACCATCTCTCCCTACTATACCTGCTATCCCACAGTCACACTCCCTTCCCAGAGACTATTATCCACTGTTACTATAGACACCATCTCTCCCTACTATACCTGCTATCCCACAGTCACACTCCCTTCCCAGAGACTATTATCCCACTGTTACTATAGGCACCATCTCTCCCTACTATACCTGCTATCCCACAGTCACACTCCCTTCCCAGAGACTATTATCCACTGTTACTATAGACACCATCTCTCCCTACTATACCTGCTATCCCACAGTCACACTCCCTTCCCAGAGACTATTATCCACTGTTACTATAGGCACCATCTCTCCCTACTATACCTGCTATCCCACAGTCACACTCCCTTCCCAGAGACTATTATCCACTGTTACTATAGGCACCATCTCTCCCTACTACTCACTCCTACTATCATTTTGTGACATCAGATATAACAATGCTTGTGTGAAGCTGCAAATTAAAAACAATAGCCTGCAGTGTCACAGATGAGTAGACTGACAACATAAATAAACATGTCTTATGTTCCAACACTGCAAAACATACTGTGACGTGACATATAAGAATGCGATGCAGAAATCAGTGCTATTTCCCTGCATGATTCCTTACAAAGCAGGATTTATAAAGAGGGGTGCCCCAATGCTGGACAGGGTTATAGATTCTAACTCCAGAATTACCTTTTCCACTAGCAAACAATTCTAAAGCAATCACTAAGAGTAGCTACAGTAACAATCACTTAATGACTCCATTAGGGCTGTGGCACAAGGGAGCACTTTTATCTCCTCGCTATGAGTTTTTACTGCCTGCTGAGCTCATATTGAACAGAAAGAAAATAAAACAAATAGGTTGCAACGATGCAATTCACATGAGGGTTTGGAGGTGGGTTTATGTCCCGCGCAAATATTTCTGGAAGCCTCTCTTTGCTTTCTTTCTTTAACAAAGAAGAAGAGTTGTACGGAATAGAATGAGCAAGAAATGTTTGAACCTTTTGGGTACAGTAGGGCGAGTGCCTATAGGGCGAGTGGGGATAATAACTATTGCCCAACCTGAGGCCTTTTGTTGCCGTTACAGTAGTATCGCTGTTCAGTTTGGTTTTGGATCTTCATACCTTGAGTCTGCTAGAAAATCATGTAAATATTAGTGATAGACGAATGAATTCAGCAGGCAAGAATTTCTATAATTTTTCTATTATTTTGGATGGAGGGTGAGCAAAGCAAAAGGTTTTACCCCTAATTCCCAGGCCAGAGATGCCAACCAAGACCAAAAGGGATCCGGATACATCTTCCTCTACCCACTCCACCCCAAGTATTCCTACAATCTACACCAAACACTCCCACAATCCACCCCAACTACTCCTACAATCCACCCCAACTACTCCTACAATCCACCCCAACTACTCCTACAATCTACACCAAACACTCCCACAATCCACCCCAACTACTCCTACAATCCACCCCAACTACTCCTACAATCCACCCCAAGTATTCCTACAATCTACACCAAACACTCCCACAATCCACCCCAACTACTCCTACAATCCACCCCAACTACTCCTACAATCCACCCCAACTACACCTACAATCCACCCCAACTACACCTACAATCCACCCCAACTACTCCTACAATCCACCCCAACTACTCCTACAATCCACCCCAACTACTCCTACAATCCACCCCAACTACTCCTACAATCCACCCCAACTACACCTACAATCCACCCCAACTACTCCTACAATCCACCCCAACTACTCCTACAATCCACCCCAACTACTCCTACAATCCACCCCAACTACTCCTACAATCCACCCCAACTACTCCTACAATCCACCCCAACTACTCCTACAATCTACACCAAACACTCCCACAATCCACCCCAACTACTCCTACAATCCACCCCAACTACTCCTACAATCCACCCCAACTACTCCCACAATCCACCCCAAACTACTCCTACAATCCACCCCAAACTAATCCTACAATCCACCCCAACTACTCCCCACAATCCACACCCCCCAACTACTCTACAATCCACCCCAACTACTCCTACAATCCACCCCAACTACTCCCACAATCCACCCCATCTACTCCTACAATCCACCCCAACTACTCCTACAATCCACCCCAACTACTCCTACAATCCACCCCAACTACTCCTACAATCCACCCCAACTACTCCTACAATCTACACCAAACACTCCCACAATCCACCCCAACTATGCCTCCCGGTCATGCTTTCTACTCTGGCAGCTTTTAAGCATTTTGGGAGTGTTTTCTATTATTTTGGATGGCGGCTAAGCAAAGGGTTTGAGCACAAATGAATGGCATTGGGTGGCTGGGATGACACTGTGGAGGATCTGGTGAGAGTGCCCCCTTATTACTCATTCATGTATTTGAATGTGGGGCAATAATAAATCATGTGTTACGTCTTAATATGAGGGTGGGTAACATACTGATCTTGGCAGTATATACCTGTAGGTTGGTATATTGTGATCCCTGCTATGATTCCAGTAGTGAGCATCAGGATCTGCTATGGGCACCAAACTAAATCCATCACTTCAGGCACCACAGCAAAATAATGATTTTTGGCCCCGTCCAGTCCTTCGATAAGGATTATTTATGCATCGGTATTGGTCAGTTTAGATTGAAAGGGATCATTCTGCATTCACTATGGCCCACACCATACCCACATATGGAGCCTTCCTGTCTGTCCAACTGATATCTGACAGTTAGTAGCCACTGTCCCCCGTTGAGGCAGTCCTATCCCCATCATTCTGAACAGACCTCCAGTGGCCAAACGTCGGATGAGCCCAATTAGTCCCAGGACATGGGTGGTGAAATCAGGCACATTTAGTCTCATATGGCTCCATCTTCCCAGTGTCTTGACGAGAAGCTTAAATGTTTTCATTGCAGAATAAACAGCCGTTTCCCCGTGCCTTTAATTCATTTAAAATGAAGCGGTTGATAAATCAAGCAAGTGAGGTGACACTTAGCCTTTCCTTGCAGTTTCCCCCGGGCCGTAAAACAAACTCCCTGCCAACTTGGCCCTGGTCCTTGTGAAAGAAAAAAAATGTCAGTGTAAGAAACATTATTGATTTCAGCTTTTCCATTTGCAAATAAGTCCCTTTAGAATTCAACGTTGGGCCCCCTAAACGTGCCATGGAGAGATCCCCAACACATATCCTATTCAGCGGCTGCGTTTAGCTTCCGTTTAGTTCCCTTATGCTGGAGTATTAGTGCAGCATTGTTTTATAAAGCACCAGCATTTTCCGTAGCGTTGTACATAATAACTGATACATTAGGTAATGAGGTCCCTGCCCACAAAGGCTTACAATCTATAAAACGGTTAAAGCTTTTCAGCAGCTCAGGGATGTAGCAGTTTCTCAGCATTATGACTGCGTCCCGTTCCCCCGCACAGTACAAGGCAGTAACAAGGCAATAAAGAAGCGCAGGCAATTCCCAAGATGGAGGCGCGGAAGGAGCGTCGGTTGGAAAATGGTTGTAATGTTCCATTAGAGAACAAGCACTCGGGGAATGGTTACAAGTAGAGCTATTTGCCCGATCGCTTCTCTCTTCTCCTCTTGACATATGTTATTACGCAATCTTTCAGACATTTGTCAGAGCGAATCTCGCCGTCGCCACTGCTCTACGGTTTCACCCACCATTAATTTAGATTATAATTCGACGGAGATGAGGCCTAGTGGATGCAGGCGCCATATACGGCCGATCTACTGCTGCTGACACTGAGGGGCAGATTTATCAAGGGTCGAATTGAAAATTCTAATTGCGAATTCAAATTTTCGAGATTTATCATACTCTGGCCCTTTAAGAACTCAAATTCGACTGTTCGCCAACTAAAACCTGCCAACTTGCTGTTTTAGTGAATGGGAGACAATTTGGAGTCGTTTGCAACCTTCCTGACCTCCTAATTCGAGTATTCGAATCGAGTATTGAAAACTTGAATCGAATTCGATTCGAGTTTTTCGGGTCGATCCTATTCACCCGAGTTTAGGAAATGAGTTGCTAGTTTTTAATAAATTACGATTGGTCGAATTTCGAGTTCGAGTTTATCAGAGTTTTTAAAAACTCACACGAATTCGAAATTCGACCTTTGATAAATGTGCCTCCCCATGTCGGCGCTATTAAAGGGGATGATTTATTTGTAGGAGTTGTAATTGTTAAGGTGGTGTAGGCAGGTGTAATTTTGACTTCTCTTATTGCTTTTCTATTTCCCTTCAAAATGAAACTGTGGTTGGAGATGTCACACTGCTTGAGTATACTTCCTGGAGGTTGTTGGACACACCCAGTTACACCCTTGACCAAACCCAGTTACACCCCTGACCACACCCAGTTACACCCCTGACCACACCCTGTTACACCCCTGGACCACTGAAGATTGTATAGCTTATAAGTACTGCAGATAATTTTAAGGAGCAGTTCCAGTCATTTTCAGTGTTTGTTTAATTACAAATCCAGTGATTTAGGCAACAGAATATGAAGTGATGGAGCGTTGCACAGTTAAAGGAAAACTATACCCCCCGAACAATGTAGGTCTCTAATGCATAAACAGCTCATATGTAAAACTCTGCTTCATATAAATAAACCATTTTCATAATAATATACTTTTCTAGTAGTATGTGCCATTGGGTAATCATAAATAGAAAACTGCCATTTTAAAAAATAAGGGCCGCCCCCTGGGATCATAGGATTCACTGTGCACATAAACAAACTATACATGTTAGGTCACACGAGCCAATTAACAGACAGAGTTGTGTCTTTTGATTCCACACTTTTTCCTGTCACAGTTAGAGCTGCAGTATTTCTGGTCAGGTGATCTCTTCCTGTTACAGTTAGAGCTGCAGTATTTCTGGTCAGGTGATCTCTTCCTGTTACAGTTAGAGCTGCAGTATTTCTGGTCAGGTGATCTCTTCCTGTTACAGTTAGAGCTGCAGTATTTCTTGTCAGGTGATCTCTTCCTGTTACAGTTAGAGCTGCAGTATTTCTGGTCAGGTGATCTCTTCCTGTTACAGTTAGAGCTGCAGTATTTCTGGTCAGGTGATCTCTTCCTGTTACAGTTAGAGTTGCAATATTTCTGGTCAGGTGATCTGTGAGGCAGCACACAAACCATATGAAATGGTGACTCATGGGTAATAGATGCAAAAAGGCAATATTTACTTAAATAAATATACCAGTTTGGTAAGTTTCTTTAATATGTCACTTAATATGATATAAACTATCTGTTGCTTAACTATTCATTGGGGGTAAAATGTTCCTTTAACTATTAGCAGGAAGAGGGTGGCATTTTATTGAACATTAAAGGGGACGTAAATCCAAAAATAAAATTTAGCATGATGAAAGTTCTGACTCTTGAAACAATATAGCAAAAGTCGTACGCAAGTCACATACCCCCAAACATTTGGAAAATAGAAAGAGGGACAAAAACATTTGCCACACCCATTTTATGGCCACCCCCTCCTAAATACCACATCCTTTTTACAAAATTTGGCAGGTCATGAAAGTTTGAACACATTTCTGTGTTTTTTATGTGTTATGACAGTTTTGCTGAAGGTGAATTAGCTTTTACGAAGCAAGTCATAGTTTCCCCAAGAGATCTGCTTTTCTTAAATTGTTACAATTATTTCTTTGCTTCTCTTAAATTGTTACAAATGTATCTAAGTGCACCTGCCACGTATTCTGGGCTCTCTGCCAAAAGCCTCAGTTTTAGAAATTTTGTATCTTTTTCTGGCTGCTCAGTGCAGGAGATCAAATAGGAATTAGGAACATTTCAGTAACAATCCGGGACTGCGGGTTGAGCGGAACTGTCCCTCAAAAAACGGGGGTATGAAGAACGGGGGTATGAAGTCAGAACCATCAGGGCAGAGAACAGAAAGGGACGGACAGGTAATAAGGAAAACCCCTCAGTATAGGAGAAGGACAATGGTTCTTCATTTCAACTTTATCTCCCTTTCTATGGAGCCTCTGGATTGTGACCAATATTTAACAGCCTCTCACCCACTGCACTTTAAGACTGCCAGGCTCCTTGGCCGTGATAAATGATTTACTTTGCTGTTACTCCTCCACTTTGGCTGGCGCGGGGCTCCCATGGCATCCGGCAACTCTCACATTTACATTTAGTTAAAGGGTTTATTGAAACTTGTGTTAAGTGGTGCTTGACTAAATGCATCAGATGCTGCTCCCTCGTCCTTCCCATGGGCCCCTGGGTTGCACAGGTCAAGAGTAGTGATGGGCAAATAAGTTCGCCAGGAGCGAATTCACATCGAAATTCCGCTTTTCGCTGCCGGCGAATACATTCGCAAAAAATCTGCCATGTTGTAAATATTTGGGCGCACGTCAGAATAGTTGCACGCATAAACATTGTCGCGCGCCAAAATTATTTGGACGCCCATTGACTTTAATGCATTTTGCCAAAATAGGCGAGCGTATAACAATTGTTGCGGGTGTCAAAATTGACGCGTTTTCGCTAATTTTTCGCCGTTTCACAAATTCGCGAATTTTTCGGGGAAACGGGACAAATTCATCCATCACTAGACACAGGTTTAAATCACAGTGTAAGGTTCCATCGCTCCATGGAAAGTAAGAGAAATAAGGATTGTCAGCAGTAGATAAGTATCTAATCAGTGTGGGACTGGGATGCCAGGGGCCCACCAGAGACCTTAGGCTGAGGGCCCACTTTCGAAACTGTTATACCTCCTCTCCTCACTCAATCTCTTTATTCTCCTAGTCTCTATATAACATACTCTATTCTTCCATTATTAAGCCTCTTTTTCTTATAACCATGAAGCAAGAGCCTATATACACCTGGGCCCACCGGGAGTTTTCCTGGTATCCCGGTGGGCCAGTCCGACACTGTATCTAATATACAGGGACAGAGACAAGAGGAAAGTGTTTGACTGGTTACTGCCTGCTCTGCTTTTATTTTATCTTGGAAATATCACCATGTTTAATATAAATGTGTATGGTACTTCTATGAAAGAGTCATCCCATTGGTGCGTGTTGAAGCCTCAGGTAATACTGTTTGCCCATTGGTTGGGGGGGAAGATGAAGAGGCGCAAGCTTGTGAGGTGCAGCAGTAAGTGGAATCTAATCACAGTTCAGTATGACCTTGTCAAAGCGATCGTCACGCACCAAACAATCTGCCTCTGTTGTTACATCACTGGGACAGGGACAAGCTCATTTGATGAGTCTTTTTCATTCCCGGCACAACGGCTTCCCCTCGGAGGGAGATCACGCCTGCCCTCGGCTTGAATGAAAGGGGCAGTTTTGGGAGGGAGGTAGAAGGTGAGAAGCTGAATTGCAGGTCAGAACATGCTGCTCTATTGTATATTTCTATACACAGTTTATATGTACAGGCAGTTTAGCCATTTGGGTATTACTAGGCCGCTTATACTGCAGGGTGTGGACCATCAGAAATCTATGGGTGAGGCAGGGGATTAGGTTATTAGCCCACCGCCAATCATTGGACTGGGGGGAGGGGTCTGGGCCCACCAGAGCTGCTGCATCAGGGGCCTGCACCCATACTTTGGGCCACCCCAACTGGCCCTAACTAGGGTTGCCACCTTTTCTGAAAAAAAATACCGGCCTTCCTATATATTTATCTTTATTCCCTATTAATAAGATTGGGATCATATCACTGACCTTCCTATATATTTATCTTTATTCCCTATTAATAACATTGGGATCACTGACCTTCCTATATATTTATCTTTATTCCCTATTAATAAGATTGGGATCATATCACTGACCTTCCTATATTTTTATCTTTATTCACTATTAATAAGATTGGGATCAACCATCATTTTTACCAGCCATTCAACCCTAACCGCAACCCACTCCCCTCTCCCCCAGTGTCTACCTAATTATTTCTTAATGGCGCCTGTTATCGGAATGTGGGAAGGTCAGGTAGTTGTTCAGACATCAGGGCCAACAGGGCCCACCGGGTTTTTCTCAATGTCCCGCCAGCCCATTCCAACCCTGCCACAACCTAACCAAGCCCATTACAGGTTCTGGGTGTAATGGGGAGTGGCTTTGGTTAATTGTGGTCATGGTCCAGCATGACATTTAGTTGGCCTTTTATTTATATGGTGCCCCATTCTACAGAGTTGTCAGGGCCACCCCCAGGGAGCTCAGGTGGGAGAGGTACCTGCTGACTAAGTTATATGGGCAGGGTCAGACTTACCGGCCAGAGTATGATGTATTTATATGTTAAAGTGTGGGCTGCCATATTGCTTGACTCAAGAGAAAGGGATTCCCTATAGTCAGCCCTAATAAAAGCAGGAATAGTTCTTTTTTCATGTTGCCTATGAAGAAAGCCTCAGCTGAGGGAATCAGTATGGCGTTCCCCCAACATCTATATAAATACAACTATACAGAAACTTCAGTCTGTCCCCATATTGTACTGAGTAAGGGAAACGACAAGGCAGCTCCCGCCCACGTGTATAAAGACAGATACAGGGAGTAGCAGATAACTAGACAGAGGGACAGACTCTCAGAAGTAATCTCGCCTGCTCTTGTTATAAATAATATGTCCTGTGATGCCCGGGAAGGATAGAGAAAAGGCACATTTCCTGGTGTAATTGGGACAACGTTACACCAGCCCAGCGGCACATTTTATTAAGGACAAAGTGTCAGGCTCGGTGCTTTGTTCCCGGCACAAGTTTTGTGTTGCCTTGACTGCTGCGCCTGATGTTATTATAATTGTAATATTTCCTCTCTTCTCAGTGTCTGTGTACGAAGCACTAACATCATCAATAGATCTCTGCCCTTTAACTCTCCCCACCACCCCATGCACTCATATCCGGGAGTCACAACAGAGGCTTTTACAGACAGAATAAAAATGAATATAATAAATATAAAGTGCAGATACTTTCTTATATATTTGCATTCACATGGGGGGGGGGATTCACAAAAGTGGAGATAGTCCATTTTTGGAGTAAAAGTGGTGGTAAACTGGTGTAAAATACTTTCTCCATATTCACAAACAGAAATCCTCCTAAATTCCGACTCAACCGCCACTGTATTATTTTTTAGTGACAGAAAGGCAGTTTACAGACACTTTCATAAATTTGTCTTTCAAACGACATAAAAATGGTGCAAAAACGACGTTTTAAACTTCATTTTCTCCCGACATTTTAAAAATGAAGTAAAGCTCACTATAAAGGTGGCCATAGACGTAGTGATCTGCTCGTTTGGCGATATCTCCAAACGAGCAAATCTCTCCTCCTGATATGCCCACATTGGAGTGGGCAACATTGGGCTGATCCAATATGGGTGGTCGGATCGCGGGACCACATAGACTCACAGAGGCGGCCGCGATCCGACGGGATTTTTTAACCAGCTCGATTGAAATCTGGTCAACTTTCGGCCAGATATCGATCAGGGAAGCCCAGATCAATTCTAAAATCTACATTTCACACCTCTTGTAGGTTCCCCATTGGGGAATTATTAGCAATTTAATAGGGATTAACATTATTTTACTAGTTTTAGCTTAAAGTGGATCTGTCCCCCAGACACAAAAATCTGTACAATAAAAGTCCTTTTCAAATTAAACATGAAATCCAATTTCTATTTTTTATTAAATCATTCATTGCTGTTGTAAGCTCATTTAAAAATCTCAGCTGTCAATCAAATATTGTCTGCCCCTCCTCTATGCCTTAGGCAATTACTTTCACTTTCCATTCAGCACTTCCTACATGTCACTGCTCTCCCCACATTCCCCAGTTCTCTTCACCATTTAATTGTGTAACCAGGACATGGGGATGGACATCAGGTCCCCCATTCTGGTGCACAAACAAGATTCTGAGATGATACAAGACTTGTCTTAATAACAGTGTCCACAAAATGATTTTGAAATAAATTTTGAAAATGAAGCAATATTAGCAATTTGAGGGCAGAGACAGACAAGAAGATTCAGGGAGATTAGACTTTTCTGAAGTTGTCTGAAGTCTCCGCAACTTCGGGTGACTTTGTAAATCGAAACGCTCCGAGTGCCAGCGATTTCGATTCTAGCCGGCGGGGAGGCAGATCGTGGAGCTTAGTCGCCCGAAGAAGATGCGAATAAATCTCCCCGAGTCTGTCTCTGCCCTAAAGGAAAAGTAAAGCCTAATTTAGCAGCAATTAGACCTAAGACAATAAAACATATTTCTAATACAAATCCCTATATTATGCAAAATAGCATTCTTTGTATTTAGACTTACATTTTGTTACATACATGTAAGTGCAGTTACACAAACATGCAGACACATTAAGAAAGCCCAGGTTATCCTGAAAAAAAATGATGAATAATTTCCCTAGATAAATTCCAATTTGATGGCTGACTGACAGGTTTAATAAGAGCTAAAGACAAATTCTTTAAAATCTGAAAAAAGTCTGTTTAAAAGACAAATTCACAAAAGTGGAGATGGAGGTTTGTGAATTTGGTGGGAAATCCAACATATTTATCTCCACTTTTATTTTGTCTCAATATCACCACTTTTGTGAATTCCCCCCTATGTACTTGTATTTAGATCTGTGGGTCTGAGCTGCCATATTGTTTTTCCATTAGGGAATGGCTTATTGTGTGCCCAGAACATTCCTGCATAGGTTTCAGTGCTTTCTTTTATATTGTAGCCTCAGCTTCTACGATGGATGGAACCCCATTTTCTGTTTGATATTTTCCGACGACCCCTAAGGTTATCTAAGAGCACAATGAGCATGTTCCGTGCCACAAAAGATGCCTATCAAGATCCAGGATGGGAAGCTCATGGGGACAACTTTGAAGGCCCACATCATTCCTGTTATGGAGCTGCAGAGCCTCTGAGCTAAGGTTGCCACGTTTTTGGGCAGGGCAGGAGGCGGAGCCATGATGTGGCAGAGCAGTGACATCAGGGGTGGGGCTATGACATGGCGACCAGTGATTGGCCAGTCGCGCATCGCATAGGAAATCCTGCCCGGTTTTCCTAATATGGAAAACCGGGCAGGCAGTTTTGACCCAGGCAGCCCTTCAAAAAACCAGGCTGTCCGGGTCAAAACCGGGCAGGTGGCAACCCTACTTTGAGCTGGTACAATAAAGTCAGTAATAAGGTCAGCCCATGCTCTTGTTTGGCTTTAGTTCTCCTTTAACAGAAACGGAATCTCAATGTCAGCTCCACTTTAACATCTAAACCACGGCCGAGAGCGTTTAACGTTTTGTATGGACACCTTTGTGTCAGAATAGCCAGGCTGTGTACCCGTATCCGGAGAGCGGTGATTTCCCCGGAGGGCAGAGGCTGCAGATAAGACTCAAGTTCAGGTAATTACAGAAAAGAAAATGAGAAAAAAAAATCCTATTGACGGGGCAGCAGCAATAATAATGGGCCCAGGCTGATTTCATAGGGATACGTTGCCACCTTCAAAGGCCTTTCCATCTTGTGCCTCGTCACTTTGTGTCTGGTCTTTGCCATGAGGGGGGCACTGCCAGGGAAACGAGGGAATAAGACGGGCACCTCGTTAGGACGGGATGTAACAAATTAAGATCATTATAGTTTTATTTCTGTATTTTTTCCCCTCCCGTATTCTGCTTCAGAGACTTTGCCAGTTGACGTAAATCTGGCTAACGATCTGCTCGGAATGGAGACAAGACTTGATTAACAAGCGTGGTGCAGCCGCAGTAAATGGTCTAACGAAGCAACCACATTAGCTTTCCTTAAAAACACGGGATAGTGGGATTTAGAAGCTCTGAGACTTATAACGCCCGATTCATTGGCTTAAACTCTGCTGGGCTACAGATACACGTTTTGATGCACTAAGAGTGCAAAATGTTTAACGGATAAGTAGGGATGCACCAAATCCAGGATTCGTTCGAGATTTGACCAGGATTCAGCCTTTTTCAGCAGGATTTGGATTTGGCTGATTCCTTCTGCCCGGCCGAATACGAATCCTAATTTGCATATGCAGATTAGGGGCGGGAGGGAAATTGTGTGGCTTTTTGTCACAAAGGAAGTAAACAATGTTTTCCCCTTTCCATTATGCAAATTAGGATTCGAATTCGGTTCGGTATTCGGGCAAATCTTTCGTGAAGGATTCGGGGGTTCGGCTGAATCCAAAACAGTGGATTTAATGCATCCCTAAGGATAAGTAAACCTTTAAAATAAGTGAATGTAAAATTGATGAGAGTGATATTCTAAGCACTTTTGTAATTTATTTACATTCATTATTTATTCTTTTTTCATTCCAAGATATTAAGGGATACATGTACTGTTAATATGAATGAATTTTGTTACAACAGCGCCACCTGCTGGTCAGTTTCCCACCAGTCTGACCACCAAGTAGTCAAGGAAGTTGTCAGGAGAAAGAAAGAGGCTGATCTTCTTCTGCTTAGGAAAGAAATTAGAAACCTTTCTCAAATCTTTCCTAAGCAGAAGAACATCAGAGCAGCCTCTTTCTTTCTCCTGACAACTTCCTTGACTACTTCCTTGACATTACAGAATTCCCTTAATATCTTGAAATAAAAAATAAATAAATAGTGAATGTACATTACAAAAGTTCTTAAAATAGCACTGTCATCAATTTTACATTCACTTATTTTAAAGGTTTACTTATCCTTTAAGGCCAGCCATAAGCAGTGCAGGCTGTCGCACATGGGGTAGAGTGACTCGCCTGTACAGGCATGGGATCCTTTATCCGGAAACCTGTTATCCAGAAAGATCCGAATTATGGAAAGGCCGTCTCCCATAGACTCCATTTTATCCAAATAATCCAAATTATTAAAAATGATTTCCTTTTTCTCTGTAATAATAAAACAGTCGCTTGTACTTGATCCCAACTAAGATATAATTAATCCTTATTGGGGGCAAACCCAGCCTATTGGATTTATTTAATGTTTACAAGATCTTCTAATAGTCTTAAGGTATGAAGATCGAAATTACAGAAAGATCCGTTATCCAGAAAACCCCAGGTCCCTTTCCTATGCTTTGTGCCCCATTGCACTTTTTAGTTTCGGAATGATGTGGCCACATGCCAACAGCTGCTTAGTCCATCCATAGATGTTATATTTTCTTCTTTTACAGTTTCTTAATTAGTTGCCTTCTTCTTCTGACTCTTTCCACCTTTTAAAAGGGGGGTCACTGACCCCATATATAAAAAAAACAAATGCTCTGTAAGGCTACAAATATATTGTTATTGCTGCTTTTTATTACTCATCTTTCTATCCAGGCCTCTCCTATTCCTATTCCAGTCTCTTATACAAATCAGTGCAGGGTTGCTAGGGGGATTTGGGCCCTAGAAACCAGATTGATGAAACTGCAAACTGTAGAGCAGCTGAATAAAACAAGCTAAATAACTCAAAAACCACAAATAGTAAAAAAAAGAAACCAATTGCAAACTGACTTCGAATATCGCTCTCTGCATCATACTAAAAGCTAATTTAAAGGTGAACAACCCCTGTAATGCAGTGATATATTCAAATCAAACACAGCACTACAATGCCATTGGTCTATTGAGACTTAGACCCCAGGAATCTGAGCTTGGCCAATCAGCATTGGTGTCCAAGCACTACTATAAAGCCTAGCCTATTAAACCAATAAATAAAGAGGTATAATAGCCATTCGGCAGAATTTTTAAATGACCCTCTGTTTGTTTCACATCTGTCTCACATCTGTCTCGCAGTTAAACCAATCGTGTCCTCTTCTTTCCAGCCACTCACCCCCCACTACTCATTTTCTTCCCGGAAAGACAAAACTACCCCCCCCCCAAATAACACAATCCGTCCCTTTCTCCCACAGATGGTTTTTAGGATAATATAATAATATAAATAGAAGCCCAGGCCACAAAAATGCAGCTTAAATGTGAAAACGAAGGAGAAAGGGAGAGAAGATAAAAAAAAACACACATAAAACGCAGGGAGATTTAGTTCCATCTGAAAGCTGTCGGCTTGAATAAAAGGCTTTTCTTTGAACCCGGAGTTTAATAGCGAGAGGAGAGAAAGAGATTGGAGCTGCGTGCCCTAGGGTTTAATCAGAGCTTCATTTGATAAATACAGGGAGACAGGGCCTACACTGTGTGAGTGCTGATGCCTCTCTCCTTCTCTATTTATTCTCTCTCCTTCCCAATCTCCCCCTAGTCCCTTAAGCTCCATTTTCCTTTTAACAATCCTCTCTTGTACCTGCATTTCTTATTTATGGCACCATCTTTCTCTGCACTCCCAATTTCCCAGGCTTCCCTGCCCGGCTAAGCCCCAAGAATTGGCAAAATTGGGTTAATTTAAAGGGAAATTGTAGCTATAGCAGGTTGTCTCTTTCAGTGTATTTGCTTTTTAAATGATGTTGTGCAGGTGAAGGTTACGCTGCAAGCAAGTGGATATTGGTGTGGTTAATAAGTTGATTTAAGCAATTACTTAATGCTGGGGCTACTGGGTAAATAAAGTGCTGGAGCCATCAAATACAGTACTATCTATTAGAAACTTTACAAAGCAGCATAGTATCAACTAGTTGTAGGGCATTAAGACACTTTCATTAATGTGCCCCTACTGTAAATGATAAGGATATTAGAAGTCACTGAGAGGTTGTTCTGTGACCATATAAAGACACAAGGCTGCAGGCTGAGTTATACAGGGAACTCTGAGTATCACTCATGTATTATAAGGGATAATGTACCCCCTACTGTAAATGATAAGGATATTAGAAGTCACTGAGGGGTTGTTCTGTGACCATATAAAGGCACAAGGCTGCAGGCTGAGTTATACAGGGAACTCTGAGTATCACTCATGTATTATAAGGGATAATGTACCCCCTACTGTAAATGATAAGGATATTAGAAGTCACTGAGGGGTTGTTCTGTGACCATATAAAGGCACAAGGCTGCAGGCTGAGTTATACAGGGAACTCTGAGTATCACTCATGTATTATAAGGGATAATGTACCCCCTACTGTAAATGATAAGGATATTAGAAGTCACTGAGGGGTTGTTCTGTGACCATATAAAGGCACAAGGCTGCAGGCTGAGTTATACAGGGAACTCTGAGTATCACTCATGTATTATAAGGGATAATGTACCCCCTACTGTAAATGATAAGGATATTAGAAGTCACTGAGGGGTTGTTCTGTGACCATATAAAGGCACAAGGCTGCAGGCTGAGTTATACAGGGAACTATGAGTATCACTCATGTATTATAAGGGATAATGTACCCCCTACTGTAAATGATAAGGATATTAGAAGTCACTGAGGGGTTTTTCTGTGACCATATAAAGGCACAAGGCTGCAGGCTGAGTTATACAGGGAACTCTGAGTATCACTCATGTATTATAAGGGATAATGTACCCCCCAACTGTAAATGATAAGGATATTAGAAGTCACTGAGGGGTTGTTCTGTGACCATATAAAGGCACAAGGCTGCAGGCTGAGTTATACAGGGAACTCGGAGTATCACTCATGTATTATAAGGGATAATGTACCCCCTACTGTAAATGATAAGGATATTAGAAGTCACTGAGGGGTTCTGTGACCATATAAAGGCACAAGGCTGCAGGCTGAGTTATACAGGGAACTCTGAGTATCACTCATGTATTATAAGGGATAATGTACCCCCTACTGTAAATGATAAGGATATTAGAAGTCACTGAGGGGTTGTTCTGTGACCATATAAAGGCACAAGGCTGCAGGCTGAGTTATACAGGGAACTCTGAGTATCACTCATGTATTATAGGGGATAATGTACCCCCTACTGTAAATGATAAGGATATTAGAAGTCACTGAGGGGTTGTTCTGTGACCATATAAAGGCACAAGGCTGCGGGCTGAGTTATACAGGGAACTCTGAGTATCACTCATGTATTATAAGGGATAATGTACCCCCTACTGTAAATGATAAGGATATTAGAAGTCACTGAGGGGTTGTTCTGTGACCATATAAAGGCACAAGGCTGCAGGCTGAGTTATACAGGTCAGGGAACTAGTTTAATATACAGGATAATGCCTTGCCCTACTATAAATTATAGGAATATCAGAAGACAAGAGGCAACAAACACATATATTAGAATTAGCCTTAATTATTTGCTTTACACAACCCCTGCTTGTAACTAAATGTGCATCGGTGGAGAATTCTGTGAAACACACAGGTGCAAGGTATAATTTATAATAATAATAATAATATAGTACCACCTGCTTTGGCAGCAACCTAAAAAAGTGACCTAGTAATTTATGTGCACACATTTTACATTTAAAGTAATATCTAACACCCATTTTAACCCTACCCCTGCCAACAACATGGATTCTACATTGGCAACAACATAAAATCCACATAAAACCAATGACACATACCGTATATGACATTTGAAAAACAAAGATAGATGATAGATAGATAGATAGATAATATATAGATAGATAGATAGAGATAGATAGATAGATAGAGAGAGAGAGAGAGAGAGAGAGAGAGAGAGAGAGAGAGAGAGAGAGAGAGAGAGAGAGAGAGAGAGATAGATAGATAGATAGATAGATAGATAGATAATAGATAGATAGATAGATAGATAATAGATAGATAGATGATACTGTTCATGAGATGTGGTTGATGTTCATCATGAGCGCAATAGCCTTATACTCAGCATTGCATTAGACACAAACCTTCATGTGTATTTGTCCTTTCAGAGAAGTCTGGTCTGGGAAATATCATTTGTGTGGTCAGAGTATTTATATTTAGTGTTCACCATAAATCACTGCAAACCAACTTCACGCAGTCCTGAGTAAAGTGTAAATAATTCAGCCCTGCAGAAAGGGAGATGTCAATACACAGGTTCCCTTTTAGTTGGAATGACTTTGCTGTGGAGCCTGATGCATGGAATGAGACAGGAACAAGGAAAGACTCTTAACTCATTCTATTATGTCCAAATACTACTGGTTGTATCTCCTCCGATCTGCCAATCTGCCAATGAAATCGATGGGAAGGCAGAAGCTTGTAGAGAAAACATGGGAGAGAGGGCTGAGAGCCTGAGACCTAGGAAAAAAGCTATAGTCTTATCAGGTTGAGATTGTTCAGGTTGCAAAAGGCTAAGAAATTTAGTGCAGTGTAGTTGTTATTGTTCCATACAGATAAATGAGGCAAACTTGGGGCTTGGGTCAAAGAGCACTAAGGACACAATTATTGTGTACATGATCTGGTTTTGTGCTCATTGTGTATTCTTCTCTTGTGTGTGAGTTGTGGTGACACATTGAGTTTTACACTAACAAGAGATGGAGGCTGCTCATTGGTCAGTTCTGTTGTTGCAGCTGCTCCATAAAAAGTGGTGCATAATAGAATGCGGAGAACTTCTGTTTTAGGGGTACAGCAGGATCAGCTGGGATTCAAACTCTGGGTTGTGTGTTTCTAGGACTTTGCACGTCTGAGTTGAGCCACTTTCATGGTTACTCCTGACCAATCCTCCTACTTTTGTATTTGTATTTTCTGTCTGCTCCCTTGTCTCCACCCACTTCATTCGTCCCATGGGTTTGTCGTTCCATAATCTGGACCCTTTATAAACCTGCCCATGACCTTGCTCCTTGCTTGGTCATTTTGCTTCTTAGCCCTGATCTTCCCGTGCTAATTCTTGTTCCGAGATTCCTTTTCCTACCACTGTTCCTTGATTCCCAGCCTTGTTCCTGTGCTCCTGTCCCCTCCTAGTCTTTTTATTGGATTATTGGTTGTGACCTCTGGCCTGATCACTGGACTCTGTTTATGTCTGCCGATTCCTTCTGTCACTGGCTAGTATATTTCTTTATAATACACAAAAGCTGTGAATATCTTGTAAATTATATCCTTATAAACGGTGAGTAGTGATGTCATCAGTAATAAACGGTGAGTAGTGATGTAATTTCTGTCACATGACTCACTAAAATTTGTGTATTATAATTAATAAAGTACCCCCAGTTGTAAAATATGAGGATATTATAAGTTACCTCGGAGTTCCATGACCTGTATAAAAACACTCGGCCTTCGGCCTCGTGTTTTTATATGGTCATGAAACTCCTCGGTAACTTATAATATCCTTATATTTTACAAGAGGGGGTACTTTATTCACTATATAATACACAAATGCCATGAATATCTTGTAAATTATATCTTTTAAATGGTGAGGAATGTCATCAGTTATAAACAGTGAGTAGTGATGTCATCAGTTATAAACAGTGAGTAGTGATGTCATCAGTTATAAACAGTGAGTAGTGATGTCCTCAGTTATAAATGGTGACTAGTGATGTCATCAGTTATAAACGGTGAGTAGTAATGTCATCAGTTATAAACAGTGAGTAGTGATGTCCTCAGTTATAAATGGTGACTAGTGATGTCATCAGTTATAAACAGTGAGTAGTAATGTCATCAGTTATAAACAGTGAGTAGTGATGTCCTCAGTAATAAATGGTGACTAGTGATGTCATCAGTTATAAACGGTGAGTAGTGATGTCATTTCTGTCACATGACTCACTAAAACTTGTGTATTATAATAAATAAAGTTCCCCTTGTTGGAAAATATGAGGATATTAGAAGTCACCTCGGAGTTCCATGACCTGTATAAAAACCTTCAAAAGGCCTTCAGCCTGGTGCTTTTATATGGTCATGGAACTCCTTGTTGACTTAAAATTTCCTTATATTTTACAATAGGGGGTACTTTATACACTACACATTTTCATTGAGCACCTGATTTGTTATTTTGTCTCATTAAATCTGGTATTACTTCACCATAACTTTAAGACTTGGTTCTGCTATTTACGGGTATTTACCTCTGGCTCTTCACCATACAGGCTCCCATCCGATTCTTACAGACAGATTAGGAAAGCTGCACCCCACTAATGATGGATTTTTTTGTCTGTAGAGTAAAGGAGATGAGCCTTGTCATGCAGAGCCATCTGGTCCTACTGCCGCCATATTGTCCTCCTGTATCCATCAAGGACCAGCTTTATGGTTCCACATTACACTGTGCTGGAGGGAATGGGCAGGTGGCAGAGAGAAGTTGCCAGGGTACTGTAGGTGCCAGGAAGCATTACACTCGGCCATCGTGAGCTCAATGCAATGTGCCCAGTCTAAGCCCCGGGCTGTTAAACGATCTCGGCGACTCAGGTTAAACGGCTAATTAAACTGTATTTAATTTTTTTGGCCTCAATTCCAGGCCTGTCTGAAAGAGCAAAAGCCATTTCAGCCTTAAATGTCTTGGCAGCTTTTTTATTTCTTCATGTTTAAGCCTTTAGGAAAAATTGAAAGCCTTATTTGAAGCCCCTCAACACAGCGTTAATATAGTTCTTTGCCGATAAAGCCAGTGGATTTTATTAAATAAAGAGGGTGGAGCATTCTGTCTCTCACACTTCCCTACAGCTCCTTCTCTGCTATTCTCACCCTCTCTCTGTCCATCTAGTGGATCCATTTTCCATCTGCCTCTCTCTAACCACGGCTCATTGTGTCTCCTTCAGTATCTTTCTCTGCAGAATCCTACCATTCAAATTAGTTTTTCTTTATATCAATTGCCCCTTGTCATCAACTTCTCCGTGCCACGTCCTCCATTCTCTGGGATATCTCGATTCTCCTCTGTCTCTCTGTTGTAATCTCCTCTCAGACTCGGCATGGAAAGAATTGGTGTGGGGCTGACATCTGTCAAAACCTCAGCTCTACGTAGGTATGAACCAGCTTCCTGAAAATGCCTTCTTTGGTCTGGGGTTGTTTGTTTTTAGGTGGGTTTTATCCAAGGCAGTGGTGTCTGACTTCAGCCATGTAATGGGGTGAATCCTGAATGCACCACCTGTTCTAACACAATAATGACCCAGCCTATAGCACTTTAAGTCAGTAGTGGTAGGACTTTTTCTTTTGGAAACTAGAGGTGTCCAGGAATTCTTCAGGCCTTGTTGTTCTCAACCCAAAGATATTCTGCTCTCTACCCAACCATTATTCTCCTGAGCCTGGTTGTCTCCATCCCTTTCTCCAGCCTAGTATCCAAAATGATTGTTTCCTTGTTTGTGAATCACAGTCCACCAAAACGGGCAGAATCTAATCCTTCACCCACCACCCTGTCCTCGGCATACTGGTAATGTGGTCTCCAGAGCTTTGACTTTCCAACTCTTACAAGGGTTTTGAGGTGCAGGAGGGCAACATTAAGACTATATATTTCTATATTTCCTAACCTCCAGCCCTTTGATTGATGCTGAAGTACACATTCCAATATCTTTGGTCAGAAGCATAACTAGATATTACCGGGCCCCATAACAGATTATTTTTGAGGCCCCTAAAATATCTGAATTTTACAGGGGTAGGGGATTAGGAAAAAATCCAATATTGCAAAAATGGTGAGTGGTAAGGTACACGTACCAATACTAACAGGGGGTCCAGGTGCTCTACCTCTCTAAAATATCTATAAATTCTCAAATATTTATTGAAACTGGATATGAATTATGGCCTCATGGGGCCCCTATACCTCCTGGGCCCTCCTGCAGCCGCAGGATCTGCTTCCTCTATTTTTAAGCCCCTGGCAGTCTTCCCACCAAGAAGATGCATGAGAAGACTGGACAGATGTACCTGAATCCATGGAGGTCACGTAATGGGACCATAACTTAATCAATGGTCAGGCAACATGGCCAAACTGTTACAGCTATGCAAAGCTATTGGTGTATTGGACACCAGTAGGACAATTTTTTTACGAACTCGAAAATCTTTCTCGCTCCAAATGCATTGAAGTCAATGGGTGTTTTTTTATGGCTAATTTTTTGTCCAAATGCATTAAAGTTAACAGCCATTTTTTCTTATGGCGACTTTTGTGTCCAAATGCATTAAAGTCAATGGGCGTTTTTTTCTTATGGCGACTTTTTTGTCCAAATGCATTAAAGTCAATGGACGTTTTTTCTAATGGCAGAGACACATGAGGAGATTCAGGGAGATTAGTCGCCCTGCAACAAATGGCCTCTTCTTCGGGTGACTAATCTCCCTGAACTGCCTTCTCACCGGACAGAATGTAAATCGCCGGCGGCATGGCACTCGGAGTGATTTTTTTTTTTATCCCTTATAATACATGAGTGATACTCAGAGTTCCCTGTATAACTCAGCCTGCAGCCTTGTGTCTTTATATGGTCACAGAACAACCCCCCAGTGACTTCTAATATCCTTATCATTTACAGTAGGGGGTACATTATCCCTTATAATACATGAGTGATACTCAGAGTTCCCTGTATAACTCAGCCTGCAGCCTTGTGCCTTTATATGGTCACAGAACAACCCTTCAGTGGCTTCTAATATCCTTATCATTTACAGTAGGGGGTACATTATCCCTTATAATACATGAGTGATACTCAGAGTTCCCTGTATAACTCAGCCTGCAGCCTTGTGTCTTTATATGGTCACAGAACAACCCCCCAGTGACTTCTAATATCCTTATCATTTACAGTAGGGGGTACATTATCCCTTATAATACATGAGTGATACTCAGAGTTCCCTGTATAACTCAGCCTGCAGCCTTGTGCCTTTATATGGTCACAGAACAACCCTTCAGTGGCTTCTAATATCCTTATCATTTACAGTAGGGGGTACATTATCCCTTATAATACATGACTGATACTCAGAGTTCCCTGTATAACTCAGCCTGCAGCCTTGTGTCTTTATATGGTCACAGAACAACCCCTCAGTGACTTCTAATATCCTTATCATTTACAATAGGGGGTACATTATCCCTTATAATACATGAGTGATACTCAGAGTTCCCTGTGTAACTCAGCCTGCAGCCTTGTGTCTTTATATGGTCACAGAACAATCCCTCAGTGACTTCTAATATCCTTATCATTTACAGTAGGGGGTACATTATCCCTTATAATACA
Source organism: Xenopus laevis (assembly GCF_017654675.1). NCBI lineage: Eukaryota > Metazoa > Chordata > Amphibia > Anura > Pipidae > Xenopus > Xenopus laevis. The sequence goes on along the minus strand of NC_054386.1, from coordinate 98,691,322 downwards.
TGAGTGATACTCAGAGTTCCCTGTATAACTCAGCCTGCAGCCTTGTGCCTTTATATGGTCACAGAACAACCCCTCAGTGACTTCTAATATCCTTATCATTTACAGTAGGGGGTACATTATCCCTTATAATACATGAGTGATACTCAGAGTTCCCTGTATAACTCAGCCTGCAGCCTTGTGCCTTTATATGGCCACAGAACAACCCCTCAGTGACTTCTAATATCCTTATCATTTACAGTAGGGGGTACATTATCCCTTATAATACATGAGTGATACTCAGAGTTCCCTGTATAACTCAGCCTGCAGCCTTGTGCCTTTATATGGTCACAGAACAACCCTTCAGTGGCTTCTAATATCCTTATCATTTACAGTAGGGGGTACATTATCCCTTATAATACATGACTGATACTCAGAGTTCCCTGTATAACTCAGCCTGCAGCCTTGTGTCTTTATATGGTCACAGAACAACCCCTCAGTGACTTCTAATATCCTTATCATTTACAGTAGGGGGTACATTATCCCTTATAATACATGAGTGATACTCAGAGTTCCCTGTATAACTCAGCCTGCAGCCTTGTGCCTTTATATGGTCACAGAACAACCCCTCAGTGACTTCTAATATCCTTATCATTTACAGTAGGGGGTACATTATCCCTTATAATACATGAGTGATACTCAAGGTTTCCTGTATAACTCAGCCTGCAGCCTTGTGCCTTTATATGGTCACAGAACAACCCCTCAGTGACTTCTAATATCCTTATCATTTACAGTAGGGGGTACATTATCCCTTATAATACATGAGTGATACTCAGAGTTCCCTGTATAACTCAGCCTGCAGCCTTGTGTCTTTATATGGTCACAGAACAACCCCTCAGTGACTTCTAATATCCTTATCATCATTTTGATAATTTAACTACTACATAACCTTAAATTAAACATACTGTGAATTTCTGCTGTGCAGTTAGATAACTCTCATTCCTTGCACAGTGTAAGAACAAGTCATATTTAAACTGGGTACAATCACAAACCAAGTGAGCCCCTTCTGTAGCTGACAGCCCAATACCCAGAGCAGATGCCGTCTCTACAATCCCCCAAAATCTGACTGTGATATATGCGGAATAAATATTTTTTTCTCAGGTTTCTGTGTGCTTTTATGATTTCCCCAAGTTAATGTTGAGTGCTGCACAGTTCATCCTTTGTTTCTCAGGAAGCTTTTGTTCTGTATACCATCATGCCTCCCTGTCACATTCAGCCTTGAGATACACAGCTGGCAGTTAGGGATTGTGGGCATATATAATATGAATCTGCTGTGGGGGAACTGGTGTTTGGGCTCTGTGGGAAGCCGATTTTCACGGCTTGTCACTTTGTGTTCTTTTGCATTACTTATGGTGTTTGAAATCGAGGTATTTCTGTAACTGACTGTAATCTCTTAATGTAGCACAGGATCATGTTGGCCTTTAATATGGCCTTAAAGGATAAGTAAACCTTTAAAATAAGTGAATGTAAAACTGATGAGAGTGTTGTTCTAAGCACTTTTGCAATGTACATTCATTATTTTTTCATTCCAAGATATTAAGGGATACATGTGCTGTTAATATGAATGAATTTTGTTACAACAGCGCCACCTGCTGGTCAGTTTCCCACCAGTCTGACCAGCGAGTAGTCAAGGAAGTTGTCAGGAGAAAGAAAGAGGCTGATGTTCTTCTGCTTAGGAATAAAATTAGAAACCTCTCTCAAATCTTTCCTAAGCAGAAGAACATCAGAGCAGCCTCTTGATCACGTTGATCCAGGGACTGGTCCCATTGCATTTTGGAGTCAGGAAGGAATTTCTCCCCCTCTGATTCAAATTGGAGAGGCTTCAAATGGGGTTTTTAACCTTCCTCTGGATCAACTGGCTCAGGGGTGCCCAAACGTTAGTAATGCCAGGTCTATTTTTAGTGATGTTGTCCCTTTATGAGCTACATCCATAATATCACTGTTAGCATTCTGTTCCATTGAAAATATTACTTAAATATTATATTGGTTTATAAGAGCATTTATATTACTATATTTAAAAAAAACAACTATTTCTTATGTAGCCTTAACAGAAAAAATATCTGAATGAAAAGATTAAAACAGAAGGGTAATTTAGTCAAGCTGTTTGTTGACAGTGTCTTGAGATCACCAATGAAAGGTCTACTGGTAGGTCTATCTTTTGGACACCCCTGAATTAGCACTTAGGCAGGTTAAAATAGAGTTAAAAGGTTTAACTTGATGGATGTGTCTTCTTTCAACCTTACTCACTATTTTACTATGTACTTATCTCTATTTATTATTGCAATGACCCTGTATGAATTTATAGTTCTGCTGTACAGTGCTTTACCCTCAAGGAGCGCTTTACAAATAAAAATATACATACATATGTACAATGGTTTTGATGGTTGGTTAAATTTAGCTGTGGTAGTCTAAATATCTACATTGGTTTAGGATAGGGTTGCTCAAGACCCGATTCTAGTAATACGTATGCTACTTAGTCCAGTGTTTCCCACTTGCTCCTTATCGCTGTTGCCAATTATAAACTGCCTGTTGGATTGTCACTTGCTAAATCACTTGCTTTTGACTTACTTGCTCTCTCCTAACTGCTCCCCACTCCAGATTCACCCTAGATCAGAACCACTATTAGATCAATGCGTGAATAGGATGCTCTTTATGTAACATAGTAACATAGTAATTAAGTTGAAAAAAGACACACGTCCATCAAGTACAAACTTTTAAGTCTATATATAACCTGCCTAACTGCCAGTTGATCCAGAGGAAGGCAAAAAACATTTGAAGCCTCTCCAATTTGCCTCAGGGGGAACAAAAATCCTTCCTGACTCCAAGATGCAATGGGATCAGTCCCTGGATGAACTTGTACTATGAGCTATCTTCCATATCCCTGTATTCCCTCACTTGCTAAACACCATCCAACCCCTTCTTATACCTATCTAATGTATCAGCCTGTACCACTGATTCACTTCCCAGCTCTCCCTGTAACACCCCTTTCCCTCCTCTAATCTCATTGGCTCCCTCCTGTCTGCTGGGAGGAGCTACTGGTGAATAAAGCATCCGACCCTTCCTTGTACCTATCTAATGTATCAGCCTGTACCACTGATTCACTTCCCAGCTCTCCCTGTAACACCCCTTTCCCTCCTCTAATCTCATTGGCTCCCTCCTGTCTGCTGGGAGGAGCTACTGGTGAATAAAGCATCCGACCCTTCCTTGTACCTATCTAATGTATCAGCCTGTACCACTGATTCAGGGAGACAATTCCACATCTTCACAGCTCTCACTGTAACAAACCCCTTCCCAATATTTAGCTGGAACCTCTTTTCTTTTAATCAGAATGGGTGACCTTGTGTCAGCTGGAAAGACCTACTGGTAAATAAATCATTAGAGAGATTATTATATGATCCCCTTATATATTTATACATAGTTATCATATCTCCCCTTAAGCGCCTCTTCTCCAGCTTGAACATCCCCAATTTGCCAGCTTAGTTGCCCTTCTCTGTCCCCTCTCTAATACAATAATGTCCTGTTTGAGTGATGGAGACCAAAACTGTACGACATATTCTAGATGGGGCCAGGCCCGGACTGGCAATCTGTGGGTTCTGGCAAATGCCAGAGGGGCTGCTATAAAGTGCCATAGAAAGTAAGTATTTAGTGGGCTGGTGGGGCCTTTTTGGGCCTCTTTGTGGGCTGATTGGGCCTCTGTGTACCTAAAATGCCAGGGCCTATTTTAATTCTCAGTCCGGACCTGGATGGGGCCTTACCAGTGGTCTACATGTGAAACCTTTCAGTTACTTATAATTGTGTGGGTGATAAAAGTTGAACATACAAGAAACTCAAATAAGGTTTTGCATCTTAGTCCTCAAACACCAAGAAGACTTTCTTCTTTTTATGTGTTGACTTTCCTAATGGGCTACTTTGCTCTCAGCTGTCTGTTAGCCATTCAGGTGTTTATGGACTTGATAAGTCAGAGTGGCTTGTGTTTGGGCACAAAGTCTAAGCCGTGGCTTTTATATCTTTTCCACTAATTGTTCAGCAGTGGAAACAGCACAGAAAGGGTAGTCCTACAGAAATGAAAGTATGGCGATTTAGCAAAATCTGATTCTCCGGCAAGATAACAGAGAAAGGTGGAAATTCTCTTGGTAGTCGACCGCCCAAACTGAGAACATTTCATTCATCTGCATCTTATCTCCCTGGTGAGATTCTCGTCTTATATGTGCTCTCTCTGAACATGGCGAACACAAAGAGCAAGGATGATTTGAATAAGTAAGAGATTGGGAAGAAAAACAAAAGGTAACTCTCTCGGGGGATTCAGAACCCAAACCTCAAAGCCAAGAGAAACGTCTGAGACTCTTGGAGAATAAGGAGGGACACGGTGTGGAAACTGGTTGTCCTCTAGAGGAAGAGGACAAATAGGAGGGGTACGGGAATCAGGGTTCTTTAAAATATTCACTGTACGAGACACAAGAGTACAAGTAACTCTTTTATAAAAGAAGGTCTTAATGGCTCAAGTAGCTCCTGATCCACAAATTGTGTTTTTCTCTTTATGGGGCAGCTGTGGGAGCAGGGTTTTTTCCTGGTGTGCTGCCGGTCCAGTCCAACCCTGGAGGCACAAATTAACGGGGGAGGAGGATGTGGTGGTTACTTGAGGAGCAGTGGGGGGAGGGGGGATGAAGGCTGTGGACCTGCCTTGCACCCTTACCTTTTGGCCCAGCTTAGGTATAATTTTTTTACAACTCTAGATACACCTGGGTGTCCAGATTGAAGGTTAATTAGGATGTTCTGTAAATGAAGGCTGAAAAATCACACGTGAGCCCTAATTAAGGTGACCATAGATGTAAAAATGATGATCTGTCTTGGAAAATAGCTTTCCAAGAAAGAACTTTCGTTGCTGAATCGTCAGATATGCAAATAGAAACAATAGAATTCTACTCGTATCTGACGATTTAGCACTAATAATGTTCAGATGTTCAGATGCCTTCAAAGACACCCAAAATTTTCTGTCTGGGTTGATCAAAGAGCCAACCGATATCCAAGTCTTCTGCTGATATCAGCTGGTCTCCCACCAAACACTTGAGTAATATTTTACAAAAATTTGTTTCCTACCATAATATTGGCGCGTGTATGGCCACCTTTATGAACCAAGGGGAGCTGCCAAATGTTAAATGCGTAGTTACATAGTTACATAGTTACATAGTTAAATTCCGTTGAAAAAAGACAAAGTCCATCAAGTTCAACCCCTCCAAATGAAAACCCAGCCCCATACACACACCCCTCCCTACTCTCACATAAATTCTATATACCCATATGCATTACAATGTATTGTAAAACCAACAATGGTTTGTTATACATTAAATGGCAGTGTGTTGGGAGTTTCCTTAAATGAGAAGGGTCTAGGGGTCTTTGTAGATAACAAGTTGTCTAATTCTGGGCAGTGTCATTCTGTGGCCACTAAAGCAAATAAAGTTCTGTCTTGTATAAAAAAGGGCATTAACTCAAGGGATGAAAACATAATTATGTCTCTTTATAGGTCCCTGGTGAGGCCTCATCTGGAGTATGGGGGCAGTTTTGGACTCCAGTCCTTAAGAGGGATATAAATGAGCTGGAGAGAGTGCAGAGACTAAGTGCAACTAAACTGGTTAGAGGGAGGGAAGAGTTAAATTATGAGGGGAGACTGACAAGGTTGGGGTTGTTTTCTCTGGAAAAAAGGCGCTTGTGAGGGGACATGATTAGACTTTACAAGTACATTAGAGGACATTATAGACAAATAGCACGGGACCTTTTTACCCATAAAGAGAATCACGTACCAGAGGCTAGAGGAAAAGAAGTTTCATTTAAAGGAACAGAGTAGGGGGTTCATCACAGTCAGGACAGTGAGGTTGGGGAATGCACTGCCGGGTGATGTTGTGATGCTGATTCAGTTAATGACTATAAGAGGGACTTGGATGATTTTTTGGACAGACATAATGCAAAGGCTATTGTGATACTAAGCTCTATAGTTAGTATAGATATGGGTATATAGAATTTTAATTAAAAGTAGGGAGGGGTGTATGTATGGGGCTGGGTTTTCATTTGGAGGGGTTGAACTTGATGGACTTTGTCTTTTTTCAACCCAATTTAACTATGTAACTATGTAACTATGATACTGTGACCACCAATCATAGTGTTGCCCATCAAAAACAGTAAGTTACCCAAAAACCCCAGCAATAACAGCAAAGAAAGTGAGCTCAGTAAAGGCAGAAGAATGAATAATGACGGTGCCAATCCATTTCATTAATGTGTTTCCCTTCAGTGCCACAGTGTTAATATTTGGCCAAACTTACTTCTTCTCTTGTTGACTCTCGTTGAGAAAGAAGCATTACAGGCTGGGGGAAGGATTTGCCTTTTCTAATTTAAAATCTATTTTGCCGTTGACTCATAGCAATCCTTAAGAGATGCTCACAGCTCTGCCTCGGTGATGAATCCTATTTTATTGTTCCGGCACCGTTAGTCTCACCAGGCAATAAAGACCATAATGAAGAGAAAGGTATGGGGAAATGTCATTCTATAACCTCCTCATATTAGATCAAGCCGGTGGCAGTTGTTTTTAATGTATTTGTGTAGGGCTTTTATTTTAAGTTTGAAAATCAATTTTCTTCTCGGAATCCGCCAGCAACTGCTTTAGACGGGGTCAGGTCAGCGCATTGCAAAACATTTAAGTAGAGAACAGCTCAAGGTATTGTGTGGCTCTTGACTATAGGGTCATAGAAGGGATTGTTTGTTGTTCCATGAACACAACGAGATTCTCAGAGGTTTCTGAAGGGAACGCTCCGTCTATTTATGTTGTGATCATTGGTTGCTACATAAGGGGCTTCTATGGAGCAATTCTGTTCATGGAAATTCCTTTCTACTACTCTAGGGTTTGCCGTCAGGCTTTAATGAGATCTCAAAGCTAGAACTTGCATGTTCCAGTTCTACAGGACTCATAGCAAGCCTTGTTTATTAGAATGCCTGCATTTAATAGTCAAAGATCACTCAAAAGCACAAGATTTCCGGACTTAATTAGGGATGGTCCTGGCAAGTTCCCCCCCCTGACTTCGAGGGGGGACAGCGGCAGAGGGGAGGGCTGTAGTGGAGAGGAGAAGCGGCAGAGGGAGGCAGTGGGGAGGGGAAGCGGCAGAGGGGAGGGCCAGAGTGGGGGAGGAGAAGCAGCAGAGGGGAGGGCCACAGTGGGGGAGGAGAAGCGGCAAAGGGGAGGGCCAGAGTGGGGAAGGAGAAGCGGCAGAGGGGAGGGCCGAAGTGGGTGAGGAGAAGCGGCAGAGGGGAGGGCCAGAGTGGGGGAGGAGAAGCCGCAGAGGGGAGGGCCGAAGTGGGAGAGGGGAAGCAGAAGAAGGGAGGACCAGAGAATTTTTTGAATGAATTTTGTTCATGAACAGCGCCACCTACTAGTCAGTTTCCCACCAGTCTGACCACCAAGTAGTCAAGGAAGTTGTCAGGAGAGAGAAAGAGGCTGCTCTGATGTTCTTCTGCTTAGGAAAAAAATGACATGACTTTCTCAAATCTTTCCTATGCAGAAGAACATCAGAGCAGCCTCTTTCTCTCTCCTGACAACTTCCTTGACTACTTGGTGGTCAGACTGGTGGGATACTGACCAGCAGGTGGAGCTGTTGTAACAAAATTCATTCATATTAACAGTACATGTATCCCTTAATATCTTAGAATAAAAAGAAAATAAATAATTAATCATTTTACATTCACTTATTTCAAAGGTTTACTTATCCTTTAACACCTAAAGCTGTCCAACATTAGCTGCTTGGACCTACCCGCATGCTGTCGAAACATGGTCAACCCCAGACCCCCCAGCTACACTCCAACTACTTTGCTGCTTTGTCCCAATCCAACTGCGGAAATTCATTCAAGCATGGGCCACATTTGTGAGTTGATGTGGTCCAGGGGCGTAACTATAGAGGAAGCAGACCCTGCGGCTGCAGGGGGGCCCAGGAGGTATAGGGGCCCCATGAGGCCCTAATTCATATACAATTTTTAATAAATATTGGAGAAACAAGTCAACCTCTAAACATTTTGGGGGCCTGAAAAATAATTTGCTGTGGGGCCCAGTAATATCTAGTTACGCCAATGATGTGGTCCTTGCCCAATTTGTCCCTGTAGACCCCCCAATATGATCAGCCCAATGTGGCCCCAGACATGGATGGTATAAACAGGTAAAAATCTCTACAAGTGTGGCCATCTTTACAGAAGCTAAGGACAACAATGAATCAGGAAATGATTAAATATCCTCTTCTTAATATTCCCATGAGGCAAATACAAAGGAAACATAATTAAGCTTTACAGATCCATTAAAGACGGGATTCCGAGAAGCATTCTCACCACTCACTACACTCTCTAGTCTACAATAAAAGTAACAATTACGTGAAAGTAACCCAAAAGCAATGCTGACAAAATCGGAGTGTTACGTGGCCGTACGTCACAGCATTTCGACCCACGGTTTGCGCTGTGTTGTCTCCCCTTATTTAGTATAGTTAATTAGTGATGGGCGAATATATTCACCAAGCGCAAAATGTTTTGCCGCCAGTGAATAAATTAGCAAAATTACAGCGTTTTTTTTTTTGACGCCACCGACAATTTCAACGTCAGCGTCAAAATTTGTGTCTTGCGAATTTGCCGCCCGTTTCACGAATTTCACGGGAAATTCGCGAATATTGTGGCGAAGCGAAATGGGACAAATTCGTCCATTACTATAGTTAATTGAATTGACTTAGATTGGGAAATATTTAACAAAAATATTAAAATTTATCTCATCCATAACTCGGCAGCACAGTGGCCCACGTATTGCCGGTGGTGCTCCTGCCCACAAACAGTGGCGTAACTACAGAGGAATCAGACCCCGCAGTTGCAGGACGACCCTATAGCTAATAAAAAATCCCCTCCTCCCCAGCCGCTCTCTTTAATCGGGGCAAGGAAGGGAGACACAAGTTGGGTGGGAGTGGGCGAAGTGGGGCGGGGATTGGGTGGGGTGGAGGTGGGACGTGGGTGGGACAGAGGTGGGTTGGGAAGTGGGCGGGAGGATGGGGATTGGAGTGCGCCAGGCATCTGCAGGGGGTTCGGCGCACTCTAGTTATACCACAGTCACTGCTTCTTATAGAATTGGATGGAAAACACCCTGGCTAATACATATGGAGTGATGAAGGGTGGCCAAAAATAAGTATCCAAAATGAATACTTAAGCAACAGATAGTTTGACATATTGACATATTAAAGAATCTTACTAAACTGGAATATATATTTACATAAATATTGCCCTTTTACATCTCTTGCCTTGAACCACCATTTCCTGACTCTATCTGTGCTGCCTCAGAGATCACCTGACCAGAAATACTGCAGCTCTAACTGTAACAGGAAGAGATCACCTGACCAGAAATACTGCAGCTCTAACTGTAACAGGAAGAAGTGAGGAAGCAAAAGGCAGAACTCTGTCTGTTAATTGGCTCATGTGACCTTACATGTGGTTTGTATGTGTGCACAGTGAATCTTACGATCTCAGGTGGAGGCCCTTATTTTTTAAAATGGCAATTTTCTATTTATGATTACCCAATGGCACATACTACTAAAAAAAGTATATTATTATGATAATGGTTCATTTACATGAAGCAGGGTTTTACACATGAGCTGTTTTACTCAGTATCTTTTAATAGAGACCTACATTGTTTGGGGGGTATAGTTTTCCTTTAATAATATGTGGGAGAATATCTACTATACTGGCTTAGTTTTATGGGATCTCTTTGCACAGATTATGAGCAAATTTAGGTGACTGTTCCTGCTGAATTGTGCTTAGTACAGGGGATACCTATGCTGCCATAGTTTTTTGAGATCTCTCTGTACAGACTATGAGCAAACTTAGGGGACTGTTCCTGCTGAATTGTGCTTAGTACAGGGGAATACCTATGCTGCCATAGTTTTATGAGATCTCTCTGTACAGACTATGAGCAAACTTAGGGGGCTGTTCCTGCTGAATTGTGCTTAGTACAGGGGAATACCTATGCTGCCATAGTTTTATGAGATCTCTCTGTACAGACTATGAGCAAACTTAGGGACTGTTCCTGCTGAATTGTGCTTAGTACAGGGGAATACCTATGCTGCCATAGTTTTATGGGATCTCTCTGTACAGACTATGAGCAAACTTAGGGACTGTTCCTGCTGAATTGTGCTTAGTACAGGGGAATACCTATGCTGCCATAGTTTTATGGGATCTCTCTGTACAGACTATGAGCAAATTTAGGGGCTGTTCCTGCTGAATTGTGCTTAGTACAGGGAATACCTATGCTGCCATAGTTTTATGGGATCTCTCTGTACAGACTATGAGCAAACTTAGGGACTGTTCCTGCTGAATTGTGCTTAGTACAGGGAATACCTATGCTGCCATAGTTTTATGGGATCTCTCTGTACAGACTATGAGCAAACTTAGGGGACTGTTCCTGCTGAATTGTGCTTAGTACAGGGAATACCTATGCTGCCATAGTTTTATGGGATCTCTCTGTACAGACTATGAGCAAACTTAGGGGGCTGTTCCTGCTGAATTGTGCTTAGTACAGGGAATACCTATGCTGCCATAGTTTTATGGGATCTCTCTGTACAGACTATGAGCAAATTTAGGGGCTGTTCCTGCTGAATTGTGCTTAGTACAGGGAATACCTATGCTGCCATAGTTTTATGGGATCTCTCTGTACAGACTATGAGCAAATTTAGGGGCTGTTCCTGCTGAATTGTGCTTAGTACAGGGAATACCTATGCTGCCATAGTTTTATGGGATCTCTCTGTACAGACTATGAGCAAATTTAGGGGCTGTTCCTGCTGAATTGTGCTTAGTACAGGGAATACCTATGCTGCCATAGTTTTATGGGATCTCTCTGTACAGACTATGAGCAAACTTAGGGGCTGTTCCTGCTGAATTATGCTTAGTACAGGGAATACCTATGCTGCCATAGTTTTATGGGATCTCTCTGTACAGACTATGAGCAAACTTAGGGACTGTTCCTGCTGAATTGTGCTTAGTACAGAGGAATACCTATGCTGTCATAGTTTTATGGGATCTCTCTGTACAGACTATGTGGATACTTAGGGACTGTTCCTGCTGAATTGTGCTTAGTACAGAGGAATACCTATGCTGTCATAGTTTTATGGGATCTCTCTGTACAGACTATGTGGATACTTAGGGACTGTTCCTGCTGAATTGTGCTTATACTTATATTTAAGAGTTTGTTTGTGTAGGTGAAATAAGACAAAGTGCTGCCTTTTCTTACTTTCTGTACAAAAACAAACATATTTCTATGGGACACACACAGACGATCTATGCCCTAATTTTCCCAGTGGTAAATGTCGAATTCCCAGGAGGGTATTGGCAGGCGTAGCCAAATCGATATCATGTTTGCCCCCGGGCATTCTTTTTTTCTAAACCTCGAAAGGCTGAATCAAAGTGCTGCTCGCTGAAAACATGACTAGATATTGATCGCCCTGAATGTTTGGAAAATAAAAAGGGAGGGGGAGGAAAATGACTGCGTTTAGTGCTACAGTTAACGACAATTACTCCCCGCGGGTTGCCAGTTGGTGAAGCTACAAATTGACCTCTTCGTTAGGGAATACCAGGCGAGGGGGGGATATTAACCCCTTACTCTTTTGTCTCCATTGACCCCATTTTAACTAGCATCCCTGTTTTTAAAAAGCAAGACACAAAGAAAGGAAAATGCAAATCTTAAAATTCCACTTACTCTAAGATACCAGTGTAGTTCACCAATATTTCACCTCGAGCCTGTGTGCTTCTCTGTTGTTCCCTAATATTTGGCTACAAATATGTCTCTTCATTCAGTGCTGGTTAATATTCCATGAAGGAAGGTCCATCATGTGCCTCCGATTCTGGTTCTCACTCCAGTGCAATCTCAGCAGGTGCCTCTTGAGTAAAGATTGAGATATAATAGACAGCCGTGTTTTTGCAAGTCCATAACACCTGCTTCCCCCAACTTAACTCGTTCGCTTCTCCTTCCCGTATGTCTTGTGTCTTCCCGGCTGAACAATTCTCCACCAACCGCCAGCAACCAGAGGTTGGCTTTTCTCCTTGACCTCCTGACTGGGCTAAGATTATAAATATTCCATTGGGGGTAAATTTGTAAGATTAATTTAGATTATTATAAATGAATTTGTGATCTACCCAACACAAGGTTGGACTAGGAAGTCCCTAGGAAGGACCTGGAAGTCCACAGAGCTTGTTAAACTCATTCTTTGAAGACCAGTTAAGAGTAAAACACTTGCAATGGCTTTCAATGTGCACTGGTCACACCACTCCATCGATTTAGCATCAATTTCAATGTACTGTAGAATAATAATGGTTTTTGTTTTTTATTATGGGAGGGGTGCAAAAATTCAAGTCTAAGATGCCTTTATAAATTCAAACAGATGCTGGGAGGCTATAGTATAGGCCAAAGGTCATTGGGGGCAACCATCTGCTCTTTGATTTTATATTTGTGTATTTGGCATTATAACACCTCGAGCAACATTGATAAGTTAATTTGTCAGTAATTGCAAGGCATTTGGCGTTGTAGAGAAAGTGCTACTCGTACATGTTTATGTTGATGAATAGAAAACCAAAACCTCGACCCATACCAAGGTTGTTTTCTTAAAAAGGAAACTCTAGACATAACCAATGTCTTCTTAAAGTGGAAACTTGACTCATATCAAGTTCTCTCCTTGAAGAGGGAACTCTACTTATACTAAGTTGTCTCATTCATGAGGAAATTGTTCTTATACTAAGTTGTCTCCTTCAAGAGGAAACTCTACTTATACTAAGTTGTCTCCTTGAAGAGGGAATTCTACTTGAAGAGGGAACTTATACTAAGTTGTCTCCTTGAAGAGGGAACTTTACTTATACTAAGTTGTCTCTTCAAAGAATGAACTCTACTTATACTAAGTTGTCTCTTTCATGAGGGAACTCTACTTATACTAACCTGTCTCCTTGAAGAGGGAACTCTACTTATATTAAGTTGTCTCCTTCAAGAGGAAACTTTACTTATACTAAGTTGTCTCCTTGAAGAGGGAACTCTACTTATACTAAGTTGTCTCCTTGAACAGGAAACACTACGTATACTAAGTTGTCTTCTTCAAGAGGAAACTCTACTTATACTGAGCTGACTCCTTGAAGAGGGAACTCTACTTATACTAAGTTGTCTCCTTGAACAGGAAACACTACGTATACTAAGTTGTCTCCTTGAACAGGAAACTCTACTTATACTGAGCTGACTTCTTGAAGAGGGAACTCTACTTATACTAAGCTGTCTCCTTGAAGAGGAAACTCTACTTATACTAAGTTGTCTCCTTGAAGAGGGAACTCTACTTATAATAAGTTGTCTCCTTGAAGAGGGAACTCTACTTATAATAAGTTGTCTCCTTGAACAGGAAACACTACTTATACTAAGTTGTCTCCTTGGAGAGGGAACTCTACTTATACTAAGTTGTCTCCTTGAAGAGGGAACTCTACTTATAATAAGTTGTCTCCTTGAAGAGGGAACTCTACTTATAATAAGTTGTCTCCTTGAACAGGAAACACTACTTATACTAAGTTGTCTCCTTGGAGAGGGAACTCTACTTATACTAAGTTGTCTCCTTGAAGAGGGGACTCTACCCATACTAAGTTGTTTTCTTGAAGAGGGAACTCTACTTATACTAAGTTATCTCCTTCAAAAGGAAACCCAAAACACACCAAATTGTCTCCCTTTTCTTCATGAGTACAGAAACACAGAAACTAAGAAGATACAATTTGGTATATGGGTTGGTAATATTATGTAAAATGAAGGTTCTAAGGGGAGATAATTAACCTCCAGAAAAATCTACAATGATATTCTTGGACTTTACAGTGGTTTATAGAATAGATTTTGTTATTATTAATGAAAATAAATTGATGAGTACAGTGTTCAGGGCTCTTTTTTTTGATGGGGAGCAGTTAAAATCAGACTCTGGTGAGATAAAATCTTCTCCTCAAGGGCTGGATATCTCTCTCACTTCCATATGAGCAGCCATATACATGAGCCTTCTGTGGTCCGGGCCAATTGGAAATAATGGCCTTGTAAGTTCAGTTGAGGCAGGAAATTCACAAAACAGGGGTAAACATTACTCCAGGGAAGTACCCACAATTTTTTTTACTATAACTGGCATATCAGAGGTAACTGCTGTGGGTTACAACTCCAGAGTAGAATTACAACTACTTAGTAAGTCCCTCATACCAAGAGAGTCAAGTCAAGAGTTTATTGTCATTTCTCAGTAGATGTAATATGTAATTTCTCATTTTACTCAGTAGATGTAATATGTTAAGTAAATAATGCTAAACGTCAGACATGATGGGTGTATCATTGTGATATGACAGTAGTAAGAACATGATAAAGAACATGATAAAGTGCAGATGTGCTCATAGAGAACAATTGTATCCAATGGCTATTTATTTATACAATGGAGTACAGTGGCTGTGTAATGTTGTGGTATATAGTAAGGTCAGATGGAGTGTGTGTGTGAGAGAGATCTGTCCGGTCCTTGAGCCTTATTGCTCCTGAATACTCAAGGACCATCCAAAAAAGGTTACTAAAACACTAGCCTATAGGAACTTACACTATTGAGTGCTCCGGATATTTTCTCTCATTCTTTGCCCCTTACACAGCTAATGGAAGACCTTACCCTGCACTCACTACTCATTCAGTCATCTCTTGGTTTAACCAAATTTTTTCTCTTATTTCAGGCTGTAATGTATGTATTGCTGAATGTCGCTTCATTTTTTCCTCAGCTCTCCAACCACGTTTCCTCCAGGAACCAACTGACCAGACTGTGGTGGCCGGACAGAAGGTGGTGTTCACATGCGTGGTGCTCAATTACTCCGGCATCGTACAGTGGACCAAAGATGGCCTGGCCCTGGGTCTGGGGAATCTGAGAAGTAAGAATCCTTCCCTTGTTAACGTGCTGTTTGTTATCATGTGAATGTAGCACAGAGCCTGGGGTTTAGAGTCCCCAGTTACCTGTCCTCTTTCAGGAACAGAAGATACATCATGAAGGAAGTAAATGTCCTTACACCACCGAGTGGCATCACTAGGGAGAAACGCTTTCATTAGCTCAATATATCACATACAGATAAGATTAATCACTCTCATATGAACCTCCTTGCCCCAAAATCAGGGCTGAACACAGAGTGGCCTAAAGTATCAGAGGATCTCCCCCATAGTCACACACCCAACCATGGTCGATTCCCATAATCCCTTTCTTATTTCCACCACAGGACAATAAAACACCTATAACATTCAGCATTTGTCTTTTCCTGATATGGCCTAAATAATTACAGTATATACATGGAGTTTACCTAAATAGATACTCTGCCCCACAGAGCTTACACTCAAAATAAATAAAGGGGCCCGTTATATTCCATGTTTATCCTATACAGAGGCAGCGCAGCAAGAGGATTGTGCAGAACGTCCCTGCTAGGGATGGGCGAATTTGACCCATTTCGTTTCGCTTTTCGAAATGTCGCTGAAGCCCATTAATGTCTATTTTTTTGCTGCACGACGCGTTACAAGTCTATGGGCGTCATTTTCGCAGTGAAACAAGGCAAAAAAATTCGCCCATCCCTATTCCATGCATGTTTATGTTAACAATTAGGGTCAGTCCAAAAAAGCAGATTCGGGGAGATTTAGTCGCCTGCCAACTTATCGCCTCTTCTTCTGGGCGACAATCTCCCTGAACTGCCTTCGCGTGTCTTCCCGTTTGCTATAATGAAAAGTCGCCTGCGCTAAAGCACACGCGTCACTTTGTTTTCTGAAGTCGCCCGAAGTTGCCTCACGAGGAAACTTCGGTCACCTTCGGAAAAGGAAGCGTTGCGTGTGCTTTAGCGCAGGCGACTTTTCATTATAGCGGATGGGAAGACACGCGAAGGCGGTTCAGGGAGATTGTCGCCCAGAAGAAGAGGCGACTAAATCTCCTGGACTGACCCTTAAGGGTTGGAATTGCCATAAACCTTCCACAGCTTCTTCCCTTTCAGTAAAGAACCCCTTCCTATGCTGATGGCTGCTGAAATCTCCTTTCCTCCAGCCTTAGTGGGTTTTATTTTGTCCCTAGCACCATTTTACAGACATATAACGTCAGAGGAACTGTCCGGAAGAGGGTTAAGCGCCCGACTGATTTGCAACAAGGTATAGATCCGTTCCCTCCCAGGGCTCTGCCACGTATCTAATACATCAGGACAGGCTCTTTAAGTCTTGCCCATCCATCAAGCGCTGCTTCTCTTCGCCCGCCGCCAGAAACCACAAGCAGCAATTTATCCCCCCAGCCCGGCACACAGCTCAGGATTCTGCTGACTAACCAGGATCGCTCCAAATACTTCATTTTGTTGGCGTCTTGTCGACACTGTGATAGATGCCAAGGGCTTTTGCTGCTCCCAGCTTGGGAGGCACAGGATGGGGAGAGGAGATAAGGCTGGGGGAGATGAAGGTGGTATTGCTTGTCTTGTGCATCACTAAGCTCACCTGGGATCTGTAGGGGGTTACAGTCACCTATGGGCTGCGTGAGATTCCTAGCATCTTCCACTCTCTGAGAATGCTGGGATTTGTAGTTGAAGGATATCTAAAGACCTTCAAAAACTACTGTTTTTGTGGCTGTGCTAAAATACTGACCCCCTTTAGTACAACTGCCAGTACCTTTAGCAGCAGCAGCAGAACCAAATAGGTTTCCATAACTTGATCTGGGCACCCGCATTGTACAAGTTCTTTTTCCCCATAGCTCAGGCAGAGGGATAAAGACTGGTTCATTAAAGGAACAGTAAAACCAAAAAATTAAAGTGTCCTAAAGTAATGAAAATATAATATATAACTGGTAAAACTGGTGTGTTTACTTCAGAAACACTACTATAGTTTATATAAACAAGCCATGCCTGTGTAGCCATGGGGGCAGCCATTCAAGCACAGGATACACAGTAGATTACAGATAAGTACTACTATAGTTTATATAAACAAGCTGCTGTGTAGCCATGGGGGCAGCCATTCAAGCACAGGATACACAGTAGATAACAGATAAGTACTACTATAGTTTATATAAACAAGCTGCTGTGTAGCCATGGGGGCAGCCATTCAAGCACAGGATACACAGTAGATAACAGATAAGTACTACTATAGTTTATATAAACAAGCTGCTGTGTAGCTATGGGTGCAGCCATTCAAGCACAGGACACACAGTAGATAACAGATAAGTACTACTATAGTTTATATAAACAAGCTGCTGTGTAGCCATGGGGGCAGCCATTCAAGCACAGGATACACAGTAGATAACAGATAAGCACTACTATAGTTTATATAAACAAGCTGCTGTGTAGCTATGGGTGCAGCCATTCAAGCACAGGACACACAGTAGATAACAGATAAGTACTACTATAGTTTATATAAACAAGCTGCTGTGTAGCCATGGGGGCAGCCATTCAAGCACAGGATACACAGTAGATAACAGATAAGCACTACTATAGTTGATATAAACAAGCTGCAGTGTAGCCATGGGGGCAGCCATTCAAGCACAGGATACACAGTAGATAACAGATAAGTACTACTATAGTTTATATAAACAAGCTGCTGTGTAGCTATGGGGGCAGCCATTCAAGCACAGGATACACAGTAGATAACAGATAAGTACTACTATAGTTTATATAAACAAGCTGCTGTGTAAGCCATGGGGGCAGCCATTCAAGCACAGGATACACAGTAGATAACAGATAAGTACTACTATAGTTTATATAAACAAGCTGCTGTGTAGCCATGGGGGCAGCCATTCAAGCACAGGATACACAGTAGATAACAGATAAGTACTACTATAGTTTATATAAACAAGCTGCTGTGTAGCCATGGGGGCAGCCATTCAAGCACAGGATACACAGTAGATAACAAATAAGTACTACTATAGTTTATATAAACAAGCTGCTGTGTAGCTATGGGTGCAGCCATTCAAGCACAGGACACACAGTAGATAACAGATAAGTACTACTATAGTTTATATAAACAAGCTGCTGTGTAGCCATGGGGGCAGCCATTCAAGCACAGGATACACAGTAGATAACAGATAAGCACTACTATAGTTGATATAAACAAGCTGCAGTGTAGCCATGGGGGCAGCCATTCACGCACAGGATACACAGTAGATAACAGATAAGTACTACTATAGTTTATATAAACAAGCTGCTGTGTAGCCATGGGGGCAGCCATTCAAGCACAGGATACACAGTAGATAACAGATAAGTACTACTATAGTTTATATAAACAAGCTGCTGTGTAGCCATGGGGGCAGCCATTCAAGCACAGGATACACAGTAGATAACAGATAAGTACTACTATAGTTTATATAAACAAGCTGCTGTGTAGCCATGGGGGCAGCCATTCACCTATGCTCACTTACAGTATATACAGACAGGCACTCATATGAATACACGTTTACTCTCAAGCACACTCAAACAAATGCTGCGCCCACTCACACATACGGTTGCCACCTGGCTCGTATAAAATGGGTAAAAGGGCAACATATAGAGGAAGCTGTTTTTTTTCCCAAAAAAAAAATTCTGCAGTTGATGAAAGAGCGTTCCCCTATCAGTAGATAAGACTTGCAGTTAATATATTGTACAGGGAAGCAGATAGTGTCTATCAGGGTTGTAGCTCTCGCCTTTTCATAATGCCTCAGCCTGTTTTACAATGTAATAAAATAAAAGTGCTACTCCAGCTAAAAAAAGGCACAGACCTTTCCAGTGCTCCATTCAGCCAAATACTAAAAACGGCAGATGATGAGTGAGGCAGCGGTGATCGATGAGAAGTGATGTCATTCCTTTGTAACATGATGTCATCCCTTTGTAACATTAATTAATGGGCTGGTAACGACTGGGCTGAATAGGAGCCACAATCAACTGCCGGACCCAGAGCTGCCTCCATTCCACCAAGGGGACACGACTAGGGTTCCCTGCTATCTTCAATAAGGAGCAAGCAACATGGAGAAATTGTGGAGAAATTACATTTAGTTGCTCAGAATTATATTTTCCAAAAAAAAAAAAAATCTCCTTTGGAGTGAAGTTTCCCTTTAAATTCCAGCCAGAGTTCCATTTAGGTGTTTGCAGAAGTTACACATAAACTGTTGTGTATGCAAAAAATTCTGGTAATTAACTAATGGCTCTCCCGCCCCAATGCTCTACGCACACAATCTATAATGAACACAATCTACTGTATAAGTGTCAACAAAAGATCGTTTGTGATGGCTTTTAATTAGGCCAATGGAAAGTGTTTGTTTCAGCTCTACCTGGGGTTTTCTGGATAACAGATCTTTCCGTGATTTGGATCTTCATTCCTTAAAGTCTACTATAAAATCATGTAGATATTAAATAAGCCCAATAGGCTGGTTTTGCTTCCAGTAAGGATTAATTATATCTTAGTTGGGATCAAGTACAAACTTCTGTTTTATTATTACAGAGAAAAAGGAAATCATTTTTAAAAATTTGGATTATTTGGATTAAATGGAGTCTATGGGAGACGGCCTTTCCGTAATTCCGAGTTTTCAAGGTTAACGGACCCATACCTGTAGAATATATCCTGACCCTATTCTTATATCCGTCCCACCCCCCTTCCTTCCAGATTTTCTCTATTATATGCCTGTTTTCCCTCATTTGCTAATAAACCCATTCATTCCTTTGCCCTGTAATTGCCTTCCATTGTTTGTTCATTCAGAGCAACGGCGCCACCTAAAGGCGTTACAAGGGCAATGCAAAATGTGATTACACTTGCGAAACTGCAGATTTTATTTATCACCAGGGACTTGCTAAATAACGACTCTTTTGTTTTCTCCTTAGTCTGGCCCCGCTATCAGATCTTTGGAAATGTGGAGTCTGGGCTGTACAACTTGGAGATATCCAACGCCAGCATTGTTGACGATGCCAGTTTCGAGTGTCAGGCTACGGAAGCCGCTCTCCGATCGCAGAAAGCCAAGCTGACTGTGTTAAGTAAGACTTTCCCCCGGGAACCAGGCCCGGACTGGCAATCTGTGGGTTCTGGCAAATGCCAGAAGGGCTGCTGTATGGTTCCATGGAAATTTACCATAGAGTGGGCTGGTTGGGGGCTGTTTGGGCTGGTAGGGGGCTGTTTGGGCCTCTGCGTACTTGGAATGACAGGGCCTGTTTTGACTCCCAGTCCAGGCCTGCTGGGAACTGATGCAAATTATAGGCTCTGGGGAAGGCAATATATTTGCCCCATAGGGTCTTACAGAGGGGCCACTGTGCTGCTCACAAGGAGAAGAGGTGCCGCAGTGATTTTGTTGTATGAGACCCCAAGATTTCTTATGCCAGTTCTGATTTGTTGGTTATTTCAGCTCATAGAATTAAATAAGGTTGGCAAAGATGCTGAGATTCAGGTTATATTATGTGGCTCTCCATAGAGATTATTTTGTACTGGGGTACCCACTACCATTATGGAAATCGTGTGGGTTGTGACCTTGCACAATATTAACTCTAAGGAAGTTATTTATTAAACTCAGAATGCCAAAAACCTGAAAAACCTGTGTTTTTTTACCATAAAATTCAAATTTTTAGTGGGAGAAAAAAAAAGCAATTTTTTGGGATTTATTAAACTTCGAGGATGGGAAAAGTCAGAATCTGAAAATCCAGCATCCACCTGTTGCATATAAGTCAATGGGAGAAGTCCTGAAGATATTTTGATCTGAATTGGGTTTCGTGCAATAATCCAAAGATTTCTTGTTTTTTTGTCAAGAAAAATCGGAGTTTTTGGGTGGAAAATCCGAAAAAACTGTATGATTTGGTTTTTTCACGTTTTTTCCCACACTGGAAATTTTCAGGAAAATGTATTGATAAAAACGAAAAAAAACCTGTGCGGATTTGGTCGGAGTATTTTTCGGAAAATAATGAGATAAATTCAAACTATGATAAATGGTCCTCTAAAAGTACATGGGGACTAGAATCTTTAGAACAAAATAATAAGTCCTGTTAAACTTCATACATTCATACGTTGCCCTATCACTCTATGGGGTAAATTTATCAAAGAGTGAAGTTCCGCCACTAGAGTGAAATTCCGCCACTCTCCATTCATTTCTATGGGATTTTGAAAGGCGTATTTGTCAATGGGTGAAAGTGAAAGTTCACCCTTTAATAAATACGCCTATAAAAATCCCATAGAAATGAATGGAGAGTGGCGGAATTTCACTCTAGTGGCGGAACTTCACTATTAACTTCACTCTTTGATAAATATACCCCTATGAGAGTTACACAGAGGTAGCCATGCCAGTCATTCCTACTCTCATTGATGTGTATAATGGGAATACTAATTTACCCTACATCCATGTATAAAAGGGGCTCTCTGGGCTGGTACGGGAGATCTGACCTTGCAGGACCCATTATTCATATAAAGTAGGACTGTATGGCCAATGGCTGTCTAGCAGTTGTGTTCCAACCTTGATATAAATAATTATTCTTCTCTGTAGGCCATACATAATTATGGGGGCAGGTAAGTCTTCTCTAAAGAAACCTTTAGAATCCCTACATGCAATGCTTCCAGTAGACTTGGGTTTAGAAGGCTCTTGGGCCTGTTCTGGAGAATGTTCTCACACCTGATGCAGCTCTGAGTTTATTCAGAGGGTGCAGTCGTCCACACCCTTTCAGCTCGCATGGTCTGTACAGTACAATGTAAGTTTCCCTTGATTGCCAAGGACTTGCAGCAACTTGTTAGGGAGCAATCAGGAGGCACTGAGGCTTGGAAGCAGGAATCAGCCAGCTCGCCCTTCTTGCTAACAATCAAAGGATACAGGCCCATTGTCAGGCAGCAGAACAATCAGACTATTGTACGAGAATCTCTTCCATTAAATCACTTCATTTTCCCTTATTTAATTTAACAGCACCTATCCCAGCACCCACGTTTCTCAGCAGTTGTGCAAGTCAGTGACTGAAAGTGTCCTTGAAACTATAGCTCTACCATGACTGGCCGGTCAGTGATTACCAACCCTAGCCAAGTAGCCATCACCATCACTGACCAAGCAGTGATTAATGGCTCTATCCAAGAAGTGGTCACCATCACTGACCAAGCAGTGATCACTTTAACTGAGGCGGACATTCTGTTTTTGGTTGCATGAAACCAAAACTTCCAAATTTTAACCAAAAAGTGGTTTATCGGGCAGGCATCACAGTCACTGTAAGCAACATGTGTGTCCTTGTTGGTGTATAGGGTGATAGGTGCAAGACCCAGAAGGCCCTACGGCAGACTACCTTGTTATAAAAACAATTAACTACCTACAGTGCGTTCTTCTCCCTCAAGCTGTGAGTCCCAGTTACGCAATACATGCAATGGCCTGCACCATTGTGTAAAGTTGATATGGCAACCCACTGATTTCTAGGAAGCTAATTCGGGATTCAGCCAAATTCAAGACTTCTTCTGCAAAATGGTGAATCAAATTTGGACTCTTAAAACCATGTAGCCATCAAAAGTGCTCTTTAAGCACCCCATTATTAGTAACCTGAAATATGGTGCCTTGTTAGGTGATCTACATTAAGGTTTATGGTAGCTGCTCTGGGGGCCATCCTTCTGAGCTATTTAATAAGACAATGCTTGACGGATAAGTAAACTTTTAAAATAAGTCAATGTAAAATTGACAAGAGTGCTATTCTAAGTACTTTTGAAATGTACATTCGTTATTTTTTTTTGATTCCAAGATATTAAGGGATACATGTACTGTTAATATGAATGAATTTTGTTACAACAGCGCCACCTGCTGGTCAGTTTCCCACCAGTCTGACCAGCAAGTAGTCAAGGAAGTTGTCAGGAGAAAGAAAGAGGCTTAGGGAAGATTTGATAGAGGTTTCTAATTATTTTTCTAAGCAGAAGAACATCAGAGCAGCCTCTTTCTTTCTCCTGGCAACTTCCTTGACTACTTGGTGGTCAGACTGGTGGGAAACTGACCAGCAGGTGGCGCTGTTGTAACAAAATTCATTCATATTAAAACCATGTGAAAATCGAAAGCAACCAAAGTGGCCTCATTTGCCATCAACCTTAAAGGACCTTAGTAATCAAAATGGCCTGTGTCCTCAGCCTTTACAGAATACTGTAAATTAAAGATTCACACATGGAAGAACTCAGGGAGAAATCACATAAACGGAGATCACAGCACATGTCATTGTACACATGCGGCCATTCATATATCATTTCCCGCTACTGAATATGTAATTTTCAGACGCACAATCCATATTTCAAATAGACACTTCTTGCAAGATTTGTAAAAGCAGCTGCACATAGAGGGAATTCTTAGATTAACCATTAGGAAAACATGGATGAGTCCATTATCTAGAATTAGGGATGGCTGCATTAGAAGTGCTGGTGCATGCTGGGAGCTGCAGCTTAATAGGCTGTTCAACGATCCATGAACAAGCAGCAACATCAGTGTTATGGCCTCTTATAAAAAGGATCTATTCTATTATTATTATTTTATACACATGAATAATCAATAAATTCCTATTGTGTTCCCAGAACATTCCTTCTCTTTATGTTTCTGCTTCTACATAAGTTTAGGAGTGGCCACATTTTATCCCATTGTATGGATATATGTTCTGAAGGTGGGTGACCAGTCAAAGAAAAGGTATAAATCCCTATGAGACACAATGGCTGTTCCACACACAAGCTATGAATGAATCTGGATACAGCTTAATCTCTTAATTCTCCCTCTGGAAGATGAGGAATGGATATCATACAGATTTTCAAAATGGACACATATTTCTTCTGTTCTCCTAGTTCCTCCTGAAGATCCTGTGATAGACGGAGGTCCTGAAATCCTGCTCAGGGCTGGCACACCAACCAACCTGACGTGTCATGCTCACAGTGCCAAGCCCCCAGCATCGATTGTTTGGTTTCGGGATGGCAACCAGCAGGCCGGAGATGTCTACAGTACTGTAAGTAGCCCAAGGCCATGAGTGTGTCTCTTTCCCTTGCTTCATCTTCCCTGGTGGAAAGCTTTGTTCTTCCCCTTAAAACCTTCCGCTGCTTATTATATTCAGCCTTCCAGCAGTCATACTGGAGCACAAGAGAGTACAAGAGGTTTTGATCTGTTGCGTGGAGGCAACATAAAAGGTCTTTATATATATTGCTGTCTTCTGTACTTCCAAAGAAAGGCATCCGAGGTGGTCAGGCCTCATTGTTGGAGCTTGTAACAATATCCCTTTGTTGCATCCAACCTTGGCTGCGTGACTCTTTGTAACACATCTAATGGTACAAACTAGGTCTGTCAATATAAAATAACCTAATGTACATCCGTATGCCTGCTATTCTATAGTCCGTGTTGCAACGAACACCAGCTCTGTATTTCTATTGGTCATGATAATATTGAGAAAATACCTGAGGCACAAACTTATCAACCTTTTCCTTCAGGAGGTCCTAGCCGATGGGAAAAGGGCAACCACAGTAAGCTATCTGTTAATCAGCCCAACGGATCAAGACATTGGTCGGGTGTTTACATGTAGGACATCCAATGAAGCCATACCATCTGGAAAGGAGACCTCTGTCAAACTGAATGTCCATCGTAAGTCAACTGTCCCCACAGCATCCACCATTCATTTACATTATGCTCCTGTATCTTCTCAGATCTGTCTTCACTTCTCTTGTTATTATCTCTTTCCAGTTCCAGTACATTGCCCCCATTAAGAGTCTCCCCAGTGTCCCCTTTAACAGTCAATCTAATATGTTCTAAGGCCATCACAGGGTGGTGCATCACAGCTGCCCAAAGGTGTCCTACATGAGCAGATTGTTGAGCAGCAGGATTGAAATCAGTCCAACTGTCCCAGTCCAAATCTGGCCATGTATGGTCACATTTACACTTTCTGATTCCATCTCAAGAATCGTATCCTATAAGACAAGGCCTTTTCCAGGAAGAAAAAAAGGGTAGACAGGCACATGAGTACCAGAGAATGCACTCCCCCATGCAAGCACAAGATGTAAACATAACTTCACTAACAGTAAAGTCAATCAGTCTTTGAGGAACAAACAAAAAAAAAAATAGGAAGATAAAAAAAAATCACACTTTCTGATAAACCCACAGGCAATAACTATTCAAAAGAACACACTGTTCCTATGTACCGGGTAAATGTATTAAACCCTCACTATTTCTCAACTGACCTTCCTTGGCTTTCTCATTGATTCTCCTCCCTGCTTTCTCTGCACCAGTGATTATCAGCTGAGAAACAGCCTCTTTGTATCTCAAGTGTTTGGATGCTCTCCTGTTAAGTTTCCCTTATGACGGACATTTAAAGAGACAGATTTCATTATTTTGTCCTATCTTTGGCCCGGCAATTTCTTTGTTCCCCCACCCTTCAAGGTAAATTGACACCCTGAAAAGGTATATTTCAGTTAAAGTCCCCCTGCCAAGAGGTTCTTCTAGTTCCTCTAACTGTTTAATTTGACCCCACTTCCCCACCATGCTACAGGTTGCTGTTGTGGATAAGGACTTCCTCCATATGGTGCTATAAGAGGGTTCTAGTTCATCCTGTCTCTCCACCTATATGCTGCGCTGAAAATGTTCTACTCCAGGTAGCTGCATGGGTTATCTCCTGACCCTCCTGAGTTATCTCCTGACCCTCCTGAGTTATCTCCTGACCCTCCTGAGTTATCTCCTGACCCTCCTGAGTTATCTCCCGACCCTCCTGAGTTATCTCCTTACCCTCCTGAGTTTGCTCCTGACCCTCTTGAGTTAGCTCCTGACCCTCCTGAGTTAGCTCCTGACCCTCCTGAGTTAGCTCATGAGTTATCTCCTGACCCTCCTGAGTTATCTCCTGACCTTCCTGAGTGATCTCCTGACCCTCCTGGGTTTGCTCCTGACCCTCCTGAGTTAGCTCCTGACCCTCCTGAGTTATCTCCTGAACCTCCTTAGTTATCTCCGGACACTCCTGAGTTATCTCCTGACCCTTCTGAGTTAGCTCCTGACCCTCCTGAGTTAGCTCCTGACCCTCCTGAGTTATCTCCTGACCCTCCTGAGTTATCTCCTGACCCTCCTGAGTGTAACAAACTTACCTCTTGTTCGTAGGGGACGCCCGCCGCGCCGAGCGGCAGCCGCCGCTTCTAGGCCTCAGGCGCCGGCTCCTTAGGGAGCGCGCGGCGCGCATGCGCCGGTCTTAAAGGCGCAGGCGCGTTCGCGCAGGCGCGCTGACGTCACGGCGCAGACGCGCTGGCGTCATTGCGACGGACGCAATGGCGCCAAAATTTAAAATAAAAAGGCAATGCACAGTGTGTGCATTGCCCAACGTAGGTTCTAGTTTTTCTGTTCCTGGGTGCGATTCTGCTTGATTATTCCTGTCCTTCCGGCTAGTCCTGACTCCTATAATTGATCTCTGCCTGCCCTGACCCTTTGGCTTATCCTCTGACTACGCTTTCTGGATCCCGATTTTGTACTTCGACCAAGATTGTTACTGACCCGGCCTGTGACCTCGACTACTCTGCTTCTTACCGATTCTGTACCTTGTTCTGATTGGTTTTGACTTGGCCTGTTTCTGGACTTTGATATACGTTTACGTAAAGTTCCCTTGCTCGCTCAGAGTTGTAGTCCTCTTAGTCCCCTCACTTTAAGACCTGGCGGCATCCGAGTAGCGGAGGGCTCATCCCGAAGTGAAAGGCGGCGGTTTGAGGCTGAAGCGTGAGCCGAGCCCGGGACATAGGGGTTAACTCTGGGTTGTGGGATACCAAACGTGACATTACGTTGGGCCCTAAAAAGACTAAGAAGATGGAGCCAGCTGACGTTACTGCTTCCACCACTCCTTCGGACGCAATCCTGGCAAATCTTCTGCAGAGGCTTGGAGAACAAGAAGACAAGCAAGATTATATTGTCCAATGTCTTCACGGTCTTTCTTCCAGGCTTGATATGATGCAGCAACAGCCTGTTCCTGGTCCGAGTACTGCAACTCCTCAGGCAAGCTCTTCTCTACCTTCACCTACAGGTAGTTCCTTCCATGAGCCCAAGGTTCCTTTTCCTGAGAAGTTTACCGGGGATCGTAGTAAGTTTTTTACGTTTCAAGAAGCCTGTAAGCTACATTTCAGTTTTTTACCTTATTCTTTCCCCACCGAGGAATCTAGGGTAAATTTTGTAGTTACCTTGTTACAGGGCGATGCTCAGCTTTGGGCATTTAGTCTGTCCCAGAGGGATCCAGCCCGTCTCTCTCTTGAAGCTTTCTTTAAAGCCATGGCCGTAATTTACGATGATCCTGATCGTGCCGCCTCTGCCGACGCAGCCATACGTGCTCTTAAACAAGGCAAGAGGCGGGCAGAGGATTATTGTACTGAGTTTCGGCGGTGGGCTGTAGAGACGGGCTGGAATGATACTGCTCTCATGAGCCAATTTAGGGTTGGTCTGGCCGCAGCTATCAAAGATAGTCTTGTCAATTTTCCTACACAGTCCTCCCTGGATTCTCTTATGCATTTGGCTGTTCAGATTGATCGTAGGCATAGAGAGAGACTTCAGGAGGAACAGGTTGCCAATATCTCACCTCTTTCTGTAAATGTTTCCAATATCCCGCAAGTTTTTCCTCAACCCTTTGAAGAACCTATGCAGATTGGTTCTACTCGTCTTTCTTCTGCTGAGAGGGTCCGTAGGAGGAGTAATGGGTTATGTCTGTATTGTGGGGATAAAGGGCATTTTCGCAACACCTGTCCCAAAAGGCCGGGAAACGACAGAGCCTAAGCAGGTCTGGGGAGTCTTGCTTGGGTGATGTCGTTTCTACTCCCCAATCTTCTCAAATTTTAATTCCGGTCCGTTTGAATTGGGACAGTGGTTGTGTGCAGAGCTCTGCTTTTTTGGATTCGGGGGCTGCGGGTAATTTTTTGGATCTTGGGTTTATTAAAGAACATGGTGTCCCTTGCGAACCACAGGTTCCATCATTCAGGTTGTCTGCCATTGATGGTAGATCTTTGGGTTCTGGGTTAGTTTCTACCAAATCTAAGGTCATCCGTATGTCCATGTCTGATCATTTCGAATCCCTTTCTTTTTTCATTACCGAGTGCCCTCAGACTCCAATCATTTTAGGCCTTCCCTGGTTACAAAGTCACAATCCCCAGGTTGATTGGCCCTCTGGTAAAATTTTGAATTGGAGCCCTGCTTGTGAACATTCTTGTATTAAGGTTGGTCAAACTCTGGCTGCAACTTCTTTAAAAGGTCTCCCTCCCTGTTATGCTGCCTTTTCTGATGTTTTTTGTAAAAAAGCAGCTGAGTCTCTACCCCCCCATAGACCTTACGACTGTGCCATTGAATTATTGTCTGGGTCTTCTCCCCCCAAGGGTAGGACATATCCACTTTCTCTTCCCGAGTCCTTGGCCATGGAGGAATATATTAAAGAGAATTTGGAGCGGGGGTTCATTAGACCTTCTTCCTCTCCTGCGGGGGCGGGTTTTTTCTTTGTCAAAAAGAAGGATGGGAGCCTTAGACCCTGTATCGATTATAGAGGGTTAAACAAGATCACGGTCAAGAATCGTTATCCTCTCCCTTTAATCTCCGAACTGTTTGATCGAGTAAAGGGAGCTGTTATTTTTTCCAAGTTAGATTTAAGGGGCGCCTATAATCTAATCAGGATAAGGGAGGGGGATGAGTGGAAGACAGCTTTTAATACCCGGGATGGGCATTATGAATACCTGGTTATGCCCTTTGGCTTATGCAATGCCCCCGCTGTCTTTCAAGAACTAGTCAATGATATCTTCCGTGATCTTTTGGGCCGTTTTGTCGTGGTATATCTAGACGACATTCTCATTTTTTCTTCAAATTTATTTTCTCATCGGGCCCATGTTCGTGAGGTTTTATCTAGGTTAAGGCAAAATCATTTGTATGCAAAACTTGAAAAATGTTTATTTGAGGTTTCTGCTGTACCTTTCCTTGGATACATTATTTCTCAAACAGGTCTTGAGATGGAGCCCGCTAAGGTCCAAGCAATTCAGCAGTGGGCACAACCTCTTTCATTGAAAGCAGTCCAGAGGTTTTTAGGATTCGCTAATTACTACAGACAATTTATTTTAAATTTTTCTAAGTTGGTGGCTCCGATTACTGCCTTAACTAAGAAAGGGGTTGACCCAAGTATTTGGCCTGCTGAAGCGGTTGAGGCTTTTCATCTTTTGAAAGAAGCCTTTATTTCTGCTCCAGTTCTCCGGCACCCTGACTCTTCCTTACCTTTTATTGTTGAGGTAGATGCATCCGAGATCGGTGCTGGTGCTGTGTTGTCTCAGCGACATCCTGTCTCCGGTAAGATGCATCCTTGTGCTTTTTTTCAAAGAAATTCTCTTCAGCAGAGGTCAATTATGATATTGGCAACAGGGAATTATTGGCCATTAAATTAGCATTCGAGGAATGGAGACATCTCCTTGAGGGTGCCAAACATACTGTTTCTGTGTTCACTGACCATAAAAACCTATTATACATTGAATCTGCTAGACGGTTAAATCCTCGGCAAGCCAGGTGGTCATTATTTTTCTCACGGTTTAATTTTCTCATCTCCTACAGGCCAGCAGATAAGAATGTAAAAGCAGATGCCCTTTCTAGAAGTTTTGTCTCCAAACCTAGGGAGAATTTGGGGCCAGTCCCTATTGTTCCGAAGGAGGTGATTGTGGCAGCCCTGAGTCCGGATCTCTTTACTTCTTTGTCTAATGCTCAGGTAGATTCTCCTCCTAATATTCCTGTGGGCAAGTTATTTGTTCCGAGTAATTTACGTGAAGCTGTCTTTCACGAGTCCCATGATTCCAAAGTGGCTGGTCATCTGGGTTGTGCGAAGACTTGTGAATTATTGTCTCGTACTCTCTGGTGGCCGACCCTAAGACAAGACGTTGCCAAATATATTGATTCATGTCCAATTTGCCAACGTTCTAAGCCTTCTAGATCTTTACCTCAGGGTTTGCTGCAGTCACTTCCTATTCCCGAGAAACCTTGGACTCATATATCTATGGATTTCATTGTGGAATTACCTCCTTCTAAGGGTCATACGGTCATCTGGGTAGTAGTGGATCGTTTTAGTAAAATGTCCCATTTTATCCCTCTCCCCACCCTTCCATCTGCCAAGACCCTTGCTGAACTTTTCATTGTCCATATTTTCAAGTTTCACGGGGCTCCTCTTAATATTGTGTCTGATAGGGGGGTTCAATTTGTGTCCAAATTCTGGCGGGCCTTTTGTTCTTTAATGGGTACTGATTTGTCTTTCTCTTCCGCATACCATCCACAGACTAACGGTCAGACTGAGAGGACAAATCAGACCCTGGAACAGTATCTGAGATGTTATGTCTCCTGCAATCAGTCACTTTGGGTTAATTTTCTTCCGTGGGCCGAATTTGCCTATAATAATGCCATTCACTCCTCCACTGGCAGGTCTCCTTTTTTCACTGTTTTTGGTCTCCATCCCAGGGTTTTTTCGTTTTCTGATTCTTGTGACCTTCCTGCCGTCAATTCTATTACTGAGGACTTTTCTAAGGTTTGGCAGGAGGTTCAGAAGTCTTTATCTTCTGCAGTAGCTGCTCAGAAGAGGGCTTCTGATAAACAGCGAAGAGAGTCTCCCGAATATCAGGTTGGTGATCAAGTTTGGCTGTCCTCTAAGAATATTTCTTTGAAAGTCCCTTCGGCCAAACTGGGTCCCAAATTTATTGGTCCATTTTCTGTATCTAAGATTATTAACCCTTGTACTTTCAGGTTAAATCTTCCTCCCGAACTCAAGATTTTTAATTCCTTTCATGTCTCCCTTTTAAAACCTGCTAGAGTGGTACGTCAGACTTCTCCTCCTCCTCCTGTTTCTGTTGAGGGGCAATCTGAATATTTAGTTCACAAGTTGGTTGATTCTCGTATCTCTAAAGGTAAACTACAATATCTGGTTCACTGGAAGGGTTATGGTCCCGAGGAGAGGTCTTGGGTTCCTGCCTCGGATGTTAGGGCTGATCGCTTGGTGAGGCAGTTCCACTCTAGGTTTCCCAACAAACCTAGGGGTCCAGTGGCCCCCTCTGGAGGGGGGGGTAATGTAACAAACTTACCTCTTGTTCGTAGGGGACGCCCGCCGCGCCGAGCGGCAGCCGCCGCTTCTAGGCCTCAGGCGCCGGCTCCTTAGGGAGCGCGCGGCGCGCATGCGCCGGTCTTAAAGGCGCAGGCGCGTTCGCGCAGGCGCGCTGACGTCACGGCGCAGACGCGCTGGCGTCATTGCGACGGACGCAATGGCGCCAAAATTTAAAATAAAAAGGCAATGCACAGTGTGTGCATTGCCCAACGTAGGTTCTAGTTTTTCTGTTCCTGGGTGCGATTCTGCTTGATTATTCCTGTCCTTCCGGCTAGTCCTGACTCCTATAATTGATCTCTGCCTGCCCTGACCCTTTGGCTTATCCTCTGACTACGCTTTCTGGATCCCGATTTTGTACTTCGACCAAGATTGTTACTGACCCGGCCTGTGACCTCGACTACTCTGCTTCTTACCGATTCTGTACCTTGTTCTGATTGGTTTTGACTTGGCCTGTTTCTGGACTTTGATATACGTTTACGTAAAGTTCCCTTGCTCGCTCAGAGTTGTAGTCCTCTTAGTCCCCTCACTTTAAGACCTGGCGGCATCCGAGTAGCGGAGGGCTCATCCCGAAGTGAAAGGCGGCGGTTTGAGGCTGAAGCGTGAGCCGAGCCCGGGACATAGGGGTTAACTCTGGGTTGTGGGATACCAAACGTGACACTGAGTTATCTTCTGACCCTCCTGAGTTTGCTCCTGACCCTCCTGAGTTATCTTCTGACCCTCCTGAGTTATTTCCTGACCCTCGCCATCTGTAGTTCCTATTCATATTCCAGTCTGCTATTCAAATAAATGCATGGTTGCTAAGGTAATTTGGACCCTAGCAACTGGATTTCAGAAACTGGAGAGCTGCTGAATAAAAAGCGAAATAACTCAAAAACCACAAATAATAAAAAATTTAAAACCAATTGCAAATTGTCTCCAGATATCACTCTCTAAACCCCTTTAATCCTTACATCTTTTGTTTATACTTTTTCTGCTTTACTAACTTCTTTCCCTATTCTTACTTTTCCTTCTTTCATTTGTTCTCTTTTACTTTCATTTTCCTACCTCCTTTCCCTATTATCACTTTCTTCTCCTCATTACCTCATCTTTCCTTTCCAGATTTTTCCACTTTTTCCAATTTCTTTTTCTTTGCTTTTCGCTAGGGATGCACCGAATCCAGGATTTGGTTCGGTATTCGGCCAGGATTTGGCCTTTTGCAGCAGGATTCGGATTCGAATCCTAATTTGCATATGCAAATTAGGTAAGGGGACAGAAATCACGTGACTTTTTGTCACAAAACAAGGAAGTAAAACAGGTTTTCCCCTTCCCACCCCTAATTGCATATGTAATTTATGTTCATTATTCGGCCTTATCTTTTGCAGAGGATTCATGGGTTCGGCCGAATCCAAAATAGTGGATTCGGTGCATCCCTACTTTTCTCCTACTCCTCATTCTTTTTAAAGGAGAAGGAAAGGAGCTCTTTACTTGGAGTGCCAAAAGTTAGGCACCCTCAAGTGATTATATATACTTACCTCACACCCCTGCTCCTATCAGGAGAAAACTGCACCAGCCCTGGGTTCTTCTAGCTCGAAAAATCCAAACTTTAACAAAGAAGTTGGCTATTTAGTTTTACGGCGCATGCGTCTGCAACGGGAAATTTGAAGAGAGAAGCTGATCTTTCAGTGGTGCTCTCTGGAAGAACCGGTTTTCAGAACTGGTTTTCTCCTGATAGTAGCACTGGCCCGGGATTTCAGGTAAGTATATACAATCACTTGAGGGTGCCTAACTTTTAGCACCCCCAATTTAATATGCCTTTCCTTCTCCTTTAAAGGATAAGTAAACCTTTAAAACAAGTGAATGTAAAATTGATGAGAGTGTTATTCTAAACACTTTTGTAATTTACATTCATTATTTATTCTTTTTTCCTTCCAAGATATTAAAGGATACATGTACTGTTAATATGAATGAATTTTGCTACAACAGCGCCACCTGATGGTCAGTTTCCCTCCAGTCTGACCACCAAGTAGTCAAGGAAGTTGTAAGGAGAGAGAAAGAGGCTGCTCTGATGTTCTTCTGCTTAGGAAAGATTTGAGAAAGGTTTCTAATTATTTTCCTAAGTAGAAGAACATCAGAGCAGCCTCTTTCTTTCTCCTGACAACTTCCTTGACTACTTGGTGGTCAGACTGGTGGGAAACTGACCAGCAGGTGGCGCTGTTGTAACAAAATTCATTCATATTAATAGTACATGTATCCCTTAATATCTTGGAATAAAAACAAAATAAATAATGAATGTACATTACAAAAGTGCTTAGAATAGCACTCTCATCAATTTTACATTTACTTATTTAATAGGTTTAATTGTCCTTTAAGCATTCATCTTCTCTGTGGTCTGTCTTCCTTCCCTGCTTTTTTTGCCCTTCTCTCATTAACATGAGACAATCAAGAAGGAGAAAGGGTTGGCAGCCGTAATGTGCAATGCCAGCTGTGTGTAGAAGTCAGTATCGGTGTAGACGGCATGGCTGTGTGACTTAAAAGAACATTTAGTTAATGGCATTTATCTAACCCAGGCTTATTTTGCATTCATTGCAAGAACGCCAAGTGAATTCAGATGAGGGAAGCGCCACAGTACATCTCTTTGATAGTGATTTAAGATATTCCTAGCTATTTATCACTGGCATGTATGAAATCTCAGTTGAAGGGATTCTAATCAATTCTTTTCCTTTAATTTGTTCCGATTGCTCAGTCTTCTACCTTTAGAGACACATGTATGAGACAAATATATGGGACATAAGACATTAACCCTTTTATAACTTCCTCTTCATTATCTCTTCTGTTCTGTCTCACAACCCAAATAAATTACATATATTTTTGTAGTTTTTTATTTCTTTACCGGCCACATTATTAACTTCCTGATCTGTTTGCTTTCTCTCCAGATCCACCGACTGTAACATTGTCCATTCATCCCCAAACAGTACAGGAGGGGGAGAGGGTCAGATTTACCTGCAGCGCCACTGCCAACCCAGAGATTAAAGGTTACAGGTCAGCAGATGCTTTATCCTTCTATTAATCATGTTATTCACTCAGCATCGTTTTTCTATCCCCTGATAAGTAAACCTTAAAAATAAGTGAATGTGAAATTGATGAGAGTGATATTCTAAGATCTTTTGTAATGTACATTCATTATTTATTTTGTTTTTATTCCAAGATATTAAGGGATACATGTACTGTTAATATGAATGAATTTTGTTACAACAGCGCCACCTGCTGGTCAGTTTCCCACCAGTCTGACCACCAAGTAGTCAAGGAAGTTGTCAGGAGAAAGAAAGAGGCTGCTCTGATGTTCTTCTGCTTAGGAAAATAAGTGAAAATCATATCATACTTACAGAGATTTTCCTTTCCTGGACTGGAACATGGCAGTGGGTAAATAATGGGTTAATCCCCCTGCCGTGAGCATGGGACAGGATATTAAAATATAAAAGGCTTACTTCCGCCCCCGGCCGCCATCTTAAATTCCTGGAGTCTCCCCCATCGAGGGTGGGAAGCCTTACCCACTGCCATGTTCCAGTCCAGGAAAGGAAAATCTCTGTAAGTATGATATGATTTTCACTTTTCCTGTTCCTTTCACATGGCAGTGGGTAAATAATGGGATGTACAAAAGCATCTTACAACAATTGCGAGGGAGGGATTTTTAATTGAGTTATTTAGGTAGTACAGATTGAAGAACCGAAGTTCCAAAATTTGAATCTTTGTTTGAAAAGACATCAAACTTGTAATGACTAATGAAGGTGTGAAAAGAGGACCACACTGCCGCTCTGCAGATTTCCTCTGATGAAACTCTGGAGTGGAAGGCCCATGAGGCTGCCAGACCTCTGGTAGAGTGTGCCCTGATATTAGAGGGTACTGTACTGGATTTCTCCTTGTAGGCCATTCTAATACACGTTTTTATCCAGTTTGCTATGGTAGACTTGGTAGGTTGAGCTCCTGCTTTATTCCCTTCCGGGATGACCAAGAGGGAATCGGAAAGCCTGATGTTTTTCATTCTTTCAAGGTATACACTCAGACATCTGACCACGTCCAAAGTGTGCCACTTCGCTTCCTCACTGGATTTCGGATTTTTGAAGAAAGAAGGCAAGACTATGTTTTGGCTGGTGTGAAAACTAGAGACCACCTTGGGTATGAAACCATCTGCTGTTTGCAAGATCACTTTATCTTGAAGAAAAATCACTTTTCCTTCCTTTATTGAGAATGCTTGAATCTCAGCTACTCTCCTGGCTGTTGTTATTGCTAATAAAAAACACATCTTGAGGTTCAAGTTCTTTAGTGGAATTTTTTCAATTGGTTCGAATGGATCATCTGTAAGGGCCTCAAGGACTAGACCTAAATCCCATGGAGGAATTAGTCTTCTGTTTATTGGTTTGATTTTTTTGAGTCCTAAGAAAAATCTCTTAATCAAAGGCTTCTGTGCCCATGATGTTTTAGAAAAATGGGAAATCGCCGTGACATGGCTCCTTAAAGTGGAAATGCTGAGTTTTAATTCCACTCCCTTCTGAAGAAATTCAATCAGATTAATTTCTGATATGTTGCTGGTATTTACTCCAAGTTCTTTGCACCAATCTGAGAATTTATTCCAGACGACAAAGTATCTTTGGATAGTACTTGGTTTTCTGGCTGCTAGTAGGGTATTGATTGAACCCTCCGAAAATCCTGATGCTGACAAATTCAGCCTTTCAACAGCCAGGCCGTCAATGCCCATTTCGCTGGGTGAGGATGGATCATTTTCCCCTGTGACAACAGGTCTGCTTGATGAGGGAGTCTTAATGGTTTGTCCCTGGCTAGGAGCAGAATCTTCGAGAACCATGGCCTCCTCGGCCACCATGGAGCTATCAGCACCACTTCCACTTGGTCTTTCTTTATTTTCTGTAGAATACGAGGTATTAACGGTATGGGAGGAAACACATAAGCCCTCTTGAATTTCCACTGGAATGAGAAAGCATTTGTTTTATAGCGTTGAGGTCTTTGTTCCAAGACACATAATTCGCCAATTTCGCATTCTTTTCCGATGCCATTAGGTCCATCGAGAAGGGACCCCATTTGGCCTCTATCGTCTTGAATATTGTCTGATGTAACTCCCATTCTCCCGGGAGTGTTTCCGATCTGCTTAGTTTGTCGGCTAGTATGTTTTGAACACCCGGAATGTGTTCCGCCTTCAAATCCATCAGATTCTTTTCTGCCCATGTGAAAATAAGAGTGGTCAAGGTTAATAGACTTGATGATCTGGTTCCTCCTTGTTTGTTCAGGTATTGAACCACAGTAGAGTTGTCTGATTTTATCAGGATTGGTTTGTAAAGGAGGTGGTGTTGTAAGGCTAGAAGACCCAAGTACACAGCTTTGAGTTCTTTCCAATTTGATGATCTTGAAATCTCTGAGGTTTCCCAATTCCCCTGGGTTGTAGACTCTGTTGTATGGGCTCCCCAGCCCCATTTGCTCGCATCCGTTGTCAATGTTATCCAACACGGTTGGAACAGTGAGACTGGTTGATGCAAGTTGTCTGCCTTTTCCCACCATTTCAAGGACTGTATCGTCTTTGGGTCCATCCTTATTAGCTGGTAAGGTCTTCGATAATTGTGATCCCAATTTTGTAGAAAATGGTTTTGGAAATGCCTCGTGTGGAATTGAGCCCACCTCACACAGTCTTTGGTGGAAATAAATTTCCCCATCAATCTCTGACAAGCCTGTGCCGTCTGCACCGGTTTTTCTGAGAATTCTTTCACCGAAAGCTGAATATCCTTCATTCTTCTTGAAGGAAGACTGAGGTTGAATTTTACCGTGTCTACCTTTACTCCCAGGAACTCCAAGTGCTGGGAAGGTTGTAACACGCTTTTCTCTCTGTTCACAACCCATCCAAGCTGATTTAGGTACGAGATTAGAAACTTCAAATGATTCATTAACGTGCCTCTTGTTGTGGCTTTGACTAAAATGTCGTCCAAGTAAGCGAATACCTGTATGCCCTTTATTCTTAGACTCGCAATCACAGGGGCTAAGACTTTTGTGAAAATCCTGGGTGCCGTTGCTAGGCCAAACGGAAGGGTTTTGTATTGGAAGTGTTTGTTTAGGATTTTGAATCTGAAAAACTTCAAATGACACTTCCTTAGAGGTATGTGCAGATAAGCGTCTTTCAAGTCCAGTTTTGCCATCCAATCTCCCTGGTCTAGGAGTTGTGCTATGGAGCGTATTGTTTCCATTTTGAAAGAAGGCACTACCAACTGTTTGTTTAGACTTCTTAGGTTTAAAATTACTCTGGATTGACCGTTTTGTTTGGTCCTGAGGAATAGGTGCGAATAAACTCCCTTGTATCTCTGATGTCGAGGCACTTCTGCTATAACTTTGTTCCTGAGAAGATCTTTTATTACTAATCTTAACAAGGTGGTATCTTCTTTGCTTCTTATCTTGTCTGATGAAACAAATTGATTTTTGGGTTTTTTTCGGAGATGTAATCTGTATCCTCTTCTGATTATGTCTAGTACCCATTGGTCTGAAATTTCTCGGGCCCACTCCGCACTGAAGTACTTTAGTCTTCCTCCAATGTGCGAAATGTCCCTCGCACCTTCATGCTTTCTTTTCAGATTTGAAGTTTCCTCTTTTCGCTGGAAAGGACTGATTCCTACCCTTCCATTGTCTGAAGTATTGTTTATTTCCTGGTTTGTACTGTCTTGCTTCTTTGAAAGTATGGGTACTTGTTCTGGGTGGATTTTTCCTTTCCCTTCTATCTTGCGGAAGGAAAGATGATTTCCCCGCGGATGCCTTAGATATGATATTATCCAATTCAGTACCGAAAAGTAAGTTTCCTTTGAAAGGCAAATTGCAAAGGTTGTGCTTTGACTGTGAATCCGCGTTCCAATGTTTAAGCCATAGGCTTCTTCTGGCCACTACTGACACACTCATGGATCTTGCCGCCAGTTTAACTGATTCCATTGAAGCTTCAGCTAGGAAATCATTTGCCAGCTTAATTTCTCGTAAAGCTTCAACTAATTTTTCCCTTGTGGTACCGGATTTTATGGCCTCTTCCAAATCCTCAAGCCAAAAATTATTGGCTCTTGCCACAGTGGTAGTAGCAATCGCTGCTTTGCAAGATGCTCCTCCTATCACATAGACTCTTTTAAGTGCCCCATCTTGTCTTCTTTCCATAGTGTCTTTTAACGACACCCCTTCATCCACCGGCAAGGTAGTTCTTCTGGCCACCCTGGTGATAGTCGCATCTACTTTGGGAGGATTCTCCCAAGGCTTTGCTGATTCAGATGAATATGGGAACATTTTTTTGATTTTTTTGGACACAACTTGCTTATTGTCCGGGATGTTCCATATATTATTTATGGTATCCTGGATTACATTGTGTACTGGAAAAAGATGGTTCTTTTTTGTTACCGATTTGAACATCTTGTCTTGCTTGATTTCACTCTGTTCTTCCAGGTTCAGAGTTTTTCTTACTGCTTTTATAAGGGGTTCAACCAAATTGAGTTTGAATGCATAATCTTCCTCTCTTTCCGAATCCTCCGATAATTCTCCCTCCGAAGATTTATCTTCCAATGAAGGATTTGCAATGTCCTGTGTCAAATCTTCGCTCTGTCTACTTGAATGAGCGTAAACACTTGGCCCGCTCCGTTCCTGGCTGTTCGAAGGCCTGTCTTTGTTTTCCAAATTCTTCAATACATTATCTGTTACTTTAGACACCATAGAGGCTAAAGATTTGTCGAGTGTTGATTTCATCCATTCCATCATGTCTGACT
Organism: Xenopus laevis; assembly: GCF_017654675.1. NCBI lineage: Eukaryota > Metazoa > Chordata > Amphibia > Anura > Pipidae > Xenopus > Xenopus laevis. The sequence goes on along the minus strand of NC_054386.1, from coordinate 98,652,458 downwards.
TTGGATCAGTTCCAGCAGCCTCCTTTAAACATTTCTCGCATAGCCTTTTTTCTGGTAGTGCTATATCTGAGCATGAAATGCACTCTCGTCTGGCTGACTTCCTTCTGCTTCCCTCCCTGCTTGGGGAACTTCTGCAGAGACATAAATTACAAATTACAATTTTATAATATACAAAATATTCGGAGACCACCTTCATATGAACTGTCCAGACATGCTTTTTTTCCCTCTCATTTGAAAAAAACTCACCCCCTGGAACCCGAAAGAGACCTTCTGGAGCTCATCCTTGAAAAGTTGCTCAGATAGTGGAGATTTGTTCACCAGTCTAGAAAAATGTCTATATGTAAATATACATGCTTAAGGGTTCCAATCAAAAGGTCAGGGGAAGTATACTTACATGAGTACCCTCTGACAGCACAATTGGCATTAAGGTATATTACCTGCAGCAGCAACAGGGGAGGTAAAGAATAGACGCCCTTTTAAACGCTGGCGTCCTGCTTCCATTGCGCTTCTTCGCGATGACCCCAATCACTTCCGGGTTCACGCGAGTTCGCGCATGCGCAGAAGCGCTTCTCCATTTTGAAAGCATTGATGCAGCGTCTTATTGCGCACGGTGCCGAATTCGGCTCTGCGGCTGACAGCGCCGAACGGCACAAAAGGCCCAAGCATAGAGCTTATTCTGGAGCTCACACAGGCTTTCCAGCAGCCTTGGCCCACAGAACTTCAGCGGGCGAGAGGGACCCGCTGGCACTTCGGGGGGAGCACGACAGGAAGAAATAAGATGGCGGCCGGGGGCGGAAGTAAGCCTTTTATATTTTAATATCCTGTCCCATGCTCACGGCAGGGGGATTAACCCATTATTTACCCACTGCCATGTGAAAGGAACAGGAAAGTAAAAAGCATTTCTCAAATCTTTCCTAAGCAGAAGAACATCAGAGCAGCCTCTTTCTCTCTCCTGACAACTTCCTTGACTACATGTGACCAAATAAAACAAACCTACTCTGCACCAACATTTTTAGGTAAAACGTAGCACATGTTGTGCATTGGTGAATTAGCCACATAGTCTATGGGTGCTTTCTTAGTTACCTATCCCAAATTTTCTCAGTGATTTGGAGTTTGCCTTGGTGCCTACAAGTGCCTCCTGGCTGCAACTACTGCTGAAACTGATGCAAATTCCCAAGTGATTGGTTTCCCCTGTGAGTCCTGCTCATTCCAGCCAGACACTGACTAATTATAATTGCTTTAGCTTGTAGCTTTGGAATAGGCCGGCAGCACGGGTCAGTAGAAATCTGCCCTTCCATAAAATCTGCAGATGACTGTAGACTTCACGCTGTATGAGAGTTGAGCCTGGCTGTCCATTAAACACCTTATCTGAGGAATTTAAAGCCTTTTCATTTTACGGTCTTGTTTACTGCCAGCTGCTCCTGTTTTACAATCGCGCATATTTAAACCAAACGGATGTATTAATGTTTTATTTATCGCTCCTTTCAAAAGCGACTCCTCTGTGTGTTTGTATTTCACACTGTAAGTCTGGCTCGGCAATGGAAGGAATTGTGCGCTGGGAGTGGGAATAGAGACTTCCATAGTCTAATCCAGGGATACCCAATGAGCAACATTCAGAAGTAAAAGGAGTTGGGGAGAGACAATAGCATGAAAAATGTTCTTGGGGTGCCAAATAAGGGCTGTGATTGGCCATTTAGTAGCCTCTATGTGGATTGTCAACCTACATTGAGACTCTGTTTGGCAGTGCACCTGATTTTTATACAACTAAAACTTTCCTCCAAGCCTGGAATTCAAAAATAAGCTCCTGCTTTGAGGCCACTGGGAGCAACATCCAAGGGGTTGGGGAGCAACATGTTACTCACGAGCTACTGGTTGGGGATCTCTGGTCTAATCCAATTATAAACATCTTGTTTAGATAAAAAGTGTCAAGATGTATAAACTTGTTCAATCCGTGTCTGCTGTTCCCGCTAAAAGGGATGTTATCTCATCATTTCGCATTTTATAATGCTCTTTAACTCTGGGTATATGTTTAAGCATACCTCCCAACATTTTGGAAATAAAAAGAGGGACAAAAAAGTTGAAAAATAAATTTTGACCACGCCCATTTTTGTGGCCACACCCCCTAATTACCATGTTCAGTTTATGAAAGTTTGAACATATTTCTGTTTTTTTTTTTTTTTTTAGTTATTACAGTTTTTGCTAATGAAGGTGAATTGCCCTTTAGGGTAAGGACACACTGGACGATTTGTCGCCAATGTTTTAAAAAAGTAAATCGTGGCGACAAGACGATCGTCTTTTTTGAACAGACGATTCACAGCGACTATTGGCACAGAGCGATTTGTATCCCATTACTCTGTGCGGTACGTGCTCCACCCAAACCGGAAACGGTTTGTGCTTCCCGCTGTAACCTGGCGTCTTTACGTGCTTGCGTTCTTGCGTCATTGCGTTCGCATTGTAATTTGAATACAATTGCTGCTACTTATCTGTATGTGTGTGCGTGTCTAGGAGATTTCAGTGCTTTTCTAAGTACATGCTATTTCTGATAAATCGCTCGGAAAAGGGTGCGTTTTGGAGTTACAGGCGATTCACAAACGCGCTGTGGGCACAGGAGCTGGCGTCTTTCATTTGGTTTTGTTCAGAGACAAAACGAGCGATATGTCGCCGCGATTTGCTTTTTAAAAACGTTGGCGACAAATCGTCCAGTGTGTCCTTAAGCTGTGAGTCTAACTTTTCCCAAGGACCTGTTATCTTATATTGTTACAATTACTTATTTGCTTATCTCAAAATTGTTACAAAAGTATCTTATCTGCAGCTGTGGCTGTTCTGGGCTCTCTGCCAAAAGCCAATTAAGTCAGAAACTTTGTATCTTTTTCTGGCTGTTCAGTGCAGAGAACGAGGGACTGCGGGTTGAGCTGTCAAAAGAGGGACTGTCCCTCTAAAAACGGGACAGTTGGGAGGCATGGTTTAAGCACTGTGGTATAGTCTGCCTAAAAGCATAGGCTTTAAAGGATAAGTAAACCTTTAAAATCATTCATTATTTATTTTGTTTTTATTCCAAGATATTAAAGGGGTGGTTTACCTTTAAGGTAGATTTTATTATGTTATAGAACGGCCAATTCTAAGCAACTTTTCCGTTGGTTTTCATTATTTATTTTTTATAGTTTTATAGTTATTTGCCTTTTTCTTCTGACTCTTTGCAGCTTTCTTCTAAAAAACAAATGCTCTGTAAGGTAGTGATGTGCGGGCCGATCCCATACCCGTGGGACAGTCGAAGTCGGGCCGACCTCGCACCCCCATGGCAGACGGGTCTTGGTCAAGCTCTTCTTCCTGCTCTCCCCGACCCACCACTTTACACTGACGGCTTCCAACTTCTGGGTTCCGGTTTTATAGCCGCGCACCTGCTTGCCCCGCCTATTTTGTGATGTCATCAGTGGGGCGGCACAGGTCTATAAAAGGAACCCGGAAGTCGGCGCGGGCGGTAGAAGGGCGGATTTCAGGTGGGTGTGGGTCGGAAAAAACACGACCCACACTACTCACTACTTTAAGGCTACAAATGTATTGTTATTGTTACTTTTTATTACTGATCCTTCTATACAGGCCTCTCCTATTCATTTTACAGTCTCTTATTCAAATCAGTGCATGGTTGCTAGGGGAATTTTATGGTAATTAATCCCAGTTACCAGATTGGTTAAGATGCAAATTGAAGAGCTGCTGAATAAAAAGCTAAATAACTCAAAAATTTTCAATAATAAAAAATGAAAACAAATTGCTAATTGTCTCAGAATATCACTCTCTACATCTCTCCAAAAGTTATCTCAAAGCTGAACATCCCCTTTAAGGAATACATGTACTGTTAATATGAATGAATTATGTTACAACAGCGCCACCTGCTGGTCAGTTTCCCACCAGTCTGACCAGCAAGTAGTCAAGGAAGTTGTCAGGAGAGAGAAAGAGGCTGCTCTGATGTTCTTCTGCTTAGGAAAGATTTGAGAAAGATTTCTACCTAAGCAGAAGAACATCATAGCAGCCTCTTTCTCTCTCTTTCCATAATTCAAAAATAATCACCTGATTTGAGGCCACTGGGAGCACATATTAAAGGGGTAGGTGAGCAACATGTTGCTCACAAGCCACCAGTTGGGTAAAACTGCTGTACATCATGCTGAATAAAATATTCTCAAATTTGCACATCTCAATAATGGGTAAGTTGTGGGTGGGTTTGGGGCCTGCATGACTCCCCATGGCCACTCCTCATGAATTATGTGCTGCCAAATGTAGGCAGCAATGTATTCATCCTTTTATAGCTATCAAATCTGCTGTATATGCTTTGTACCCTGCCCTGCATGTAGTAAATGGACCCCTATTGTGTAGTTATTAGAAGTCTTATCACCCCTGGGCAAACAGTAGCAACTATTGTAGGATTAGAACAAGAGAGTCGAGTTTGAGCGGTTTAGACCTTTTTCTCTTACGTTCACATGTCTACCTGGGATTGATTCTGCAGGTGGGCCAAGGGTGGAATGATCATCGAGTCGGCAAGGGACAGCAGTTTCGAGACACAAGTGGATTACTCGTTTTTCACGGAACCAGTCTCATGCGAGGTGCACAATGAAGTGGGCAGCACAAACGTCAGTACACTGGTGGACGTGCAGTGTAAGTCTTCATGATACTCTGTATGGGAGACAGGGATGGAGAGATAGAGAAGGAGAGCACTGTAAAGTATGTACCAAATGTCTTTAAAGAAGAACTACCCCCCCTACAGCTAAAAGCCCCTATTTGCCTTCTCCACTGGCCTCCCTCACTGCATAGTGTTCTACAAGAATAAGTGTCCCATCCAGCAAGACTGACCTAAATGTGCAGAGTAACTCAGTGGAGCTCAGGAGAGAATATAATGAAGCGAAGTAGAACACCATCCAGCGAGGGAGGCCAGTAGAGAAGGTGAATGGAGGCTTTTAGCTGTAGGGGGGTTTAGTTCTCTTTTAAGCCAAGTTCAAAAAAATCGAGAATCAACAGTTCTAGATGTCCCATTATTATCTTAAGAAGCGAGCTCCATATTTCATTCTACATTATACAAAGTGTTCCAGTAACTGATCAAAAACTGCTATCACACAAGGGATAAAAACCAAAGTCAAAGGGTACAACTGACTTTGGGTTTTAAAATTTCCAATTGCCCTAAACGTCTTGCGTTGACAAGAACAAACCATCGATTAATTTGCCTGGACACCTCCGTTTTAGGCCTTGGGTCATCTTGAACTTCCTTTCTTCTCTCACTGGATGTAAAGAAGGGAAATTGGCTGTTTTTAGTTATAGGAAACTGCACAATTCTAATCCATTAAAAACATATCTTTTATTCTTTTGAAGCAGTGAGGGAATCTAATCCTCTAGTGATAAGCTTTTGATTTATAATACGCTCTTGGTTTAGTAATAAAGACGGACATGAATAATTAATGAGCAATACCACAGGATGGGGGATTTCTATTTTGAGAGCCAGCGACTGCCTCAGTGGGATTTCTTTTTTTCACTCGATGTGGCTACCCGGTGAACAAACTAATGAGATGCTCATTTTCTCTCAGTTGCACCACGCATCGTGGTCGAGCCAAAGCCTACAACCACAGACATGGGATCTGACGTAACCTTGACTTGTATTTGGGCTGGAAACCCTCCTCTAACGTTGACTTGGACAAAGAAGGGATCAAACATGGTAGGTTATAATCAAATATTTTATTTAATAGACCAGATTATGGTCATCTTTCCAGACTTTGACGACATGAAAAATATATTCGGGTTGATTTAAGAAGTTGCCAATAGCAACCAATCAATTCGTTCTGAAGAGACAGGACATGCAAATAAAGACCTAATTGTTGCTATTGGCAACAATAAAGTGCAATTTAGCACCAGTCTTTGAAAAATCAGCTACATGATGTATTAGGTCAGAGATGTGTGACCACTGACTCTTCCCAATTTATTCAACTACATCTTCCAGCATCTCAACTGCAGTTGAAAGTATCAGGAAAGTATCAATGCGTTAGGTAGACAACATATTTTTGTATTTGTTGGCCACACTTTTGTTGTATACCATAACCAACTAAAATAGGTATGTTTATCATCAACTATCGGTGTTAGGAGTTCTAATCTTTGGTTTGAATATCTGCAGTATATGAATATGTTGTGGATATACCAGGTGTCTGGTGCTGCCTTTCAATAGGATTACAATCAGTTCCATAGAATTCTTGGAAACATGGCACCAAATTATATCAAAAATCTCATTGTTATGTTTCTTTTCAACCATCTGTCTGGTTGAGCATCTTCCCACCTTAGCCTGGAGACTGCTCAGCACTATTACTCCTAGTTGGAGCCACCAAGCTGTTCATACTTGCAAACTAAATGCTCCAAGAGCAGGTAACATGCAGCAGCTACTCCTTTGTAGGCATTTACTGGTGAACTCCTTCAGCTGTTATGACAGGCTACCCTGTTGGCCACTGCCAGAAGTCAGAGAGCGACATTATTCTTGGGTTGTATCTTAAATAATCCAAGAATGTCAGTTGCTACACTGAGATGAGATCTTCCCCACTAATAGTCAACTGTTCCTCCAAAGCATTGTAATAACACCTCATAGAATAGAAGAGAAGAAAAAAAGTCTTTAATTAGAAGAAAAGCCTACTGGGAAAATTCACCACATCTGTATGTTTATTCAGCTGTCTTCTTATCAAAGACTTATTTAGTTGGACCTTGGATGTCTCCTTCTTCCCCAGTCACTTAGACAACCATCTTCAAGTCCCATCAGCACTTTAGAGCCCAGTGCAGAGAGTTCTTGAAGACTGTTCTATCTACTAAAATGTGGACATTGATATGGAAACTTCATATTTTTTGGGGTTTCTCATCTGCTCTAGAGCAAGTGCATCAACTTCTTTCAGCTATTCAAACTTTTCTTCAGTCATTAAGATAACCCCAGCTTTGGGTGCTCACTATATATAGTCTTATTCTTCTTCTCTATTAATACTTTGTAAATCTGTTGCTATTCTTCCACTGCACAACCCTAATGAACATGCTGATGCTATCGTTCACTTAAGTATAATAATGTTTATCTCTCCAGGTACTAAGTAATGGCAACCAGCTGTTCCTAAAGTCTGTAAAACAAGAAGATGCTGGGCCCTACGTGTGCAAAGCGATCGTCCCACGTATCGGGGTTGGAGAGAGAGAGGTCACACTATTTGTGAATGGTAATGTCCTAACTAATAATCAGCAAACGAATAAATATGGGAAGCTTTATAAATTCAGACAGGGTCGGACTGGCCTACAGATGTACTAGAGAATCTCTTGATAGGCTCCAGCCAAGGACACTTTCCATTAGTCCTTTCTTATTTCCACCATAGGTCTATATAATTTATTACATAAAGGGGCAGATTTAGTAAGGGTCGAAGTGAATTCGAGGGAATTTTCGAAGTAAAAAATTTGAAATTCAAAGTAATTTTTTGGATACTTCGACCATCGAATAGGATACTACGGGGCACATTTACTAAGCTCGAGTGAAGGATTCGAATGAAAAAAAGCTCGAATTTCAAAGTAATATTTTGGGTACTTCGACCATCGACTTCGACTTGAATGATTCGAACTAAAAGTTGTTCGACCATGCGATAATCAAAGTACTGTCTCTTTAAAAATTACTTTGACTACATACTTCGCCAGTTTAAACCTACCGCGGTTCAATGTTAGCCTATGGGGACCTTCCCCAGCACTTTTCTAAGTTTTTTATGATCGAATAAAAATCGTTCGATCCTTCGAACGATTTTATCATTCGATCGAATGATTTTTATTCGATCGATCGAAGTATTTGCGCTAAAATCCTTCGAATTCCATATTCGAATTCGAAGGATTTTACTTCGGGGGTCGAATTCGATGGTTTATTAACCCTCGAATTTCGACCCTTGATAAATCTGCCCCTACGACTTCGAATTTACTTTGGTTCGAAGTAAAAATACTTCGAATATTCTACCATTTGATAATCGAAGTACTGTCTCTTTAAAAAAACTTCGACTTCAATACATCACCAAATTAAACCTGCCAAAGTGCTATGTTAGCCTATGGGGACCTTCTACAACATTTTTCTAAGTCTTTACACATCGAATAAAAATCTTTGATCGAATCGTTCGAACAATTTTTATTCGACCGCAGGATTGCCAAATTTGTTGAAAAAACGTCGAATTCGAAGTTTTTTAATTGACGGTTGAATTTCGAATTTTTTTGTACTTCGAAATTCGACCTTTGATAAATCTGCCCCTAAGCATTGTCTACATCTAATTATTGTGAGAGGTGGGTTTTGTGCAACACAGTCCAGCATTGAATTCAAAGAAAGAAGCTAAGAAACATCCAGTGCAAGCATTCCATAAAAGTATCCCCATCTCTTCTGCTGTTGGGAACTTCAACCCAGGATACCTTCTAAATTCCAAATAGGAATCAGTTGAGCTCAAATGACCCCAAATGATGTGTTATTTGGCATTATCTTGTACTCTGCAGTGCCAAGCCAAAATCCATTAATAATATCCAGAACGATAATTTCTCGCTGTAGTCATTGACCACCTTGCTGCACAAAGAGATGATTACTCTATCAATAAAGAGTTACCAGGTAGAGGAAACCAATATTTTAATCTATTGCTTATTTAATGCTGCCCTGAATTTAAATAGAATGTTTGTGACATTTGGAGAGAGAGGTAGCTGGTTTAGAAGAGCAAATATATTCCATACTAGTAACTACCACGGCCGAATAAACCGCAAGAAAAAAACATAGCAAGTTGGGCAATAAAAAGAGATTTTTTTTAAAAAGTGCATGAATTACCTGGTGATGGGTCAGAGGAATTACATGAATTCCTCTCTATGAGATAAGGGAATTGGATCTCATGCTAATGTGAATTAAAGAAAGCATTCTTATGGGCCTGCTCTGTCACTCGCACAGCCAATAATTAACAATTCCGCCTTACGCAGCAAAATTGTGCCGAGAGCAGTTAAAGTCTGACGACCGAGGTTCTCTTTATATCCAACAACTGTAACAACTTATCCTGTACCACATCTGGTATGTAAGGGACAATCTTTCAAACTGTGCTTGTCAGGATTTACCTTCAGGCACTTTAGAAAGGAATGGCCACCTCAGCACAGAAGGTTCAATCATTTTGGAAAACCAGCTTCTGCCTGTGTAAGGATATTCTTAGAAACTGCAATCTTGGTTAGATCTGCGCAGCTACACTTTTTTAAAAAAAATAAAAAATAAAGTTGATTTATTAATTGCAATTCAAGAGATCACGAGTTGTCCTAATTCCTCTCCGTTTGCTTTGGTGCATCAGGTCCCCCCATAATTGTCAGCGAAGAGGTGCAATATGCTGCACGTGGAGACAAAGGCAAAGTGGAATGTTTTATTGGAAGCACCCCGCCCCCGGACCGCATTGTGAGTATTATTATTGATACATACATACATACATAAGAGGTCACCTATTCTGATTAGAATAAAGGAAGTTCCAGCTAAATATTGGGAAGGGGTTTGTTACAGTGAGAGCTGTGAAGATGTGGAATTGTCTCCCTGAATCAGTGGTACAGGCTGATACATTAGATAGGTACAAGGAAGGGTCGGATGCTTTATTCACCAGTAGCTCCTCCCAGCAGACAGGAGGGAGCCAATGAGATTAGAGGAGGGAAAGGGGTGTTACAGGGAGAGCTGGGAAGTGAATCAGTGGTACAGGCTGATACATTAGATAGGTATAAGGAAGGGTCGGATGCTTTATTCACCAGTAGCTCCTCCCAGCAGACAGGAGGGAGCCAATGAGATTAGAGGAGGGAAAGGGGTGTTACAGGGAGAGCTGGGAAGTGAATCAGGGGTACAGGCTGATACATTAGATAGGTATAAGAAGGGGTTGGATGGTGTTTAGCAAGTGAGGGAATACAGGGATATGGAAGATAGCTCATAGTACAAGTTCATCCAGGGACTGGTCCCATTGCCATTTTGGAGTCAGGAAGAAATTTTTCCCCCTCTGAGGCAAATTGTAGAGGCCTCAAATGGGTTTTTCGTCTTCCTCTGGATCAACTGGCAGTTAGGCAGGTTATATATAGACTTAAAAGGTTGAATTTGATGGACTTGTGTCTTTTTTTTCAACCTAACTTACTATGTTACTATACTAGTTTACATACTCATAAAGGGCATAAACATTCCCCAGACCTTTACTATAAATGGAGTAGATATCTCTTTAGCTGCTCATCATTCAACCAAACAGACAATGACTGCCAACTCTATTTGCTCAAGTCAGCAGCTCACTGGCCCATGAATGTGCCCAAAATACTCCCCCCCTCAAGATGGATATCTGGACTGCATTTGTATAAATATTTATTCCCATTCTGCATTCTAAGCCAATGGGTCTACACAGGGACCCTAGTCATACTTGTATATTGTCTGTGTATTCTGCCTTGTTAACTGATATTCCTGTTAAAAGTTGTTACCAACTCAGTTTGCAGGTTTTCCAATTCTCCTTTATTCTTCAAATACCGCCCTCCTCTTCCCAAAGCCAGTCTGGCACTCAGGGGTGTAACCCTGCGGCTCCTGGGGGATGGTATAGGGGCCCCATAAGGCCCTAATTCATATTCAATTTCAATAACTATTGGTAAGACAGGTCAACCTTTAGACCAGGGGTCCCCAACCTTTTTAACCTGTGCGCCACATTCAAATGTAAAAACAAGTTGGAGAGCAACATAAGCATACACAAAGTTCCTGGGGGTGCCAAATATGGGCTGTAATTGACTGATGGTAGCCCCTATGTGGATGACTGACTACAGGATGATCTGTTTGGCAGTTCACCTGTTTTTTTTTGCAACTAAAACTTCCTTCCAAGCCTGGAATTCAAAAATAAGCACCTGCTTTGAGGCCACTGAGAGCAACATCCAAGGGGTTGGAAAGCAACATGTGGCTCAAGAGCCACTGGTTGGGGATCACTGCTTTAGACATTTTGGGGGCCTGAAAAATAATTTGTTGCTGGCTCAATGATATAATATCTAAGAAGGAGGCACTGCCTAACAAAAAGGCATACCCAGTCTGCCCAGGGCTCAATCTTTAACAGCGGGCTAGTTAATAAAGGCCACTAAAATCACATCAGCTTTTTTTCTTGCATATTGGCTATTTATTCATGAATCATTTATGAGTTATTTTACGTGCATTATAAATGCATAAATGAACTGGGATCCCCCAGCAATTAAAGATGGATCAAGTCGGACGTAGTAGCCATCAGTAAGGCTAGGTTGGGTGAGAAAATGTTTCTCCTGAACATTGTGAAATGTAGAACGTTCTTATATTGCTAGAAATGAAAACATAGCCATCAACTTTCCTAATGGAAATGCCATGCAAAAGAATCCGATTCTTTGAGGCTCATGTTTAATAAAAAGACAGCTACTTTAGATGCAAATTTCTAATGGCCCCTGGAGAACATACGAGTGCTGCAGCTCTTAGAGAAGCCGAGGGGGGGGGGTGGAATAATAATAATATCACAAGTGGAAAGTGGCAATTATCATACTGTCCTTTGTTAGGTTAGAGAATTCACTGGACTGGACTCCTACAGACCCTGCAGGGCTACATTCATAACAAATATAATAATAATAACAATGAGAAGGGTTCTATAGTGGTGGGCAAAACTGTGAGAACTTAAACACATGCTTATTAATTAAAGGATACATATACCTTTAAAATGAGTAAATGTAAAATTGACAACATATAGAGCCAATATTGGTCAAAAATGAGTCAACCTAAAATGAAAGAAAGAGGCTGCTCTGATGTTCTTCTGCTTAGGAAAATAATTAGAAACCTCTCTCAAATCTTTCCTAAGCAGAAGAACATCAGAGCAGCCTCTTTCTTTCTCCTGACAACTTCCTTGACTACTTGGTGGTCAGACTGGTGGGAAACTGACCAGCAGGTGGCGCTGTTGTAACAAAATTCATTCATATTAACACTACATGTATCCCTTAATATCTTGGAATAAAAACAAAATAAATAATGAATGTAAATTACAAAAGTGCTGAGAATAGACCTCTCATCAATTTTATATTCACTTATTTTATAAAGATTTACTTATACTTGCAGGTTGGTATCATGTTTAATATTAGGGATTTATTTATCAAAGTCTGATTTTTTTTCTGGTTGTATGTTTAAAAGGGAAAGACCTGCCGAGTTCATGTAGAAGTCAAAAGTATATGTCCCGAAGATATCCTAATTATGCTGGGTTTCTGAAAAAGTATCAGGCATTAAATCCGAAAAAGTCACAGTATTCAGGCATCAAATCAGAAGACGTTGTGGATTCATATTTTTTAACGATCTAATCAAGACTTTTCCTGCATGATAAATTGGGGGGAAATTTATGCGGATTTGGTGGCTTTCCAAAAATAGTTGGATTTTGAAAAATAAGTCCCTAGGTTTGGCCAATATTCACTGTAAATGAAAACTTACATTTGAGGTTGACTCATTTTTTTAATCACTTAGGGGCAAATTTACTTATGGTCGAATATCGAGGGTTAATTAACCCTCGATATTCGACTGCCGAATTGAAATCCTTTGACTTCGAATATCGAAGTCGAAGGATTTACCGCAATTTGTTTGATTTGAAATCCTTCAAAACGTTCGATTCGAAGGCTTTTAATCCATCGATCGAACGATTTTTCTTCGACCTAAAAAAGATAGCAAAGCCTATGGGGATCTTCCTACCGTAGATGGTTAAGTAGGGGGTCGAAGTTTTTTTTTAAAGAGACAGTACTTCGACTATCGAATGGTAGAATAGTAGAACGATTTTTAGTTTGAAATCTCGATTCGAAGTCGAAGGTCGAAGTAGCCCATTCGATGGTCGAAGTAGCCAAAAAAAACATTCAAAATTCAAAGTATTTTTTATTCTATTCCTTCACTCAAACTAAGTAAATGGGCCCCTTAATGATCGATATACAGAAAGCAAGAAGTCCAAGTGAACCAAGCAAGAGAGTCTTACTTATAAGAATCAGAATAAGCTGCTGAAACAAGCCAGCAACTTATTGGCTGATGTATGGGGCTATAATGATGTTCTTTCCCTACCAATATTTAGCCATTCACAGGCCAGATATCTACTGGAAGGTTTAAAAATCCAGTTGGGTAAGGACTGCAGAAAAAGCATGTTCTACAGGTTTGTACCACTATTGTAATCCAACGGCCACTTGGGTTTACTCATTTTGAGGCCTCATCAAACAAGCACATTTTTCATAGACCCAAGTATTCAATTCCAATTTTAAAGGACAAGTAAACCTTTAAAATAAGTGAATATAAAATTGATGAGAGTGCTATTCTATGCACTTTTGTAATGTGTATTCATTATTTATTTTGTTTTAATTCCAGGATATTAAGGGATACATGTACTGTTAATATGAATGAATTTTGTTACAACAGCGCCACCAAGTAGTCAAGGAAGTTGTCAGGAGAAAAAAAGAGGCTGCTCTGCTTAAAAAAAAAAAGAGAAACCTCTCTCAAATCTTTCCTAAGGAAGTGGTCACAACACCTCTTGGCCAATTAACTGTGATATGTAAATTACAACATGGGCATCTGCCCAGCAACTAGGGAGATCAGGAAGTGGAGGGATTTAAAGCCGTAGAGGCACATTAACCCTATGGGTCCCTTCAGTATAATGACCCTTGTCATAGCAGATGACTTGGTTTGTAGGAAGAACCACAGGATCACCAACAAATGAGGAATGGAGAATGGTAATATTTAAATGCTGTTCCAGCCTGGAGAATATGTGAGCTGTGTCTGAGATGTGTGAAAGCCATTTGTTGTAACACAAATGGAGATTATGGGTATTTCTGGTACCTGAGTTGGGCTCTGATAACAGCCAGTGACCAGTTCTCCCTCACAGAAGCTGTATGTCTTCTTGCTTTAATTAAAGTGCAGAACTTGGCAGCTTCCACAGCTGCCTCACAGCCTGTTCCCCGGGGAGCACATCATCCGAGCAACCTCCGGCGTTGGCTGAAATAAATTTTTCACTACTTGCAAAATAAACCGAAGCTAAGTGAGTAGGATTAATTGTGGTGTCTGCCATTGCTGTGGTTTGTTCTACTTCTCTGTCTGAGTTGTTCACGGCTCTGGGTGAAGTGCTGAGGTTAACACATTGGGGGTTGAATCCAAATTTTTTAAATTAAAAAAGTAAAACTGGAATCCACTCTGAAAAAAAGTCAAACTAGAATCCACGATAGTATTTATTATTAAAAAATAAGTATAAGATAAGAATTTATTATTAAAAAAGTTTTATTTAATTGGATCGGTGAAAAACTGGATTAAATCGAGCGAAAACCTGAATTGTACAAATTTTTCAGAGTTTTTTCCTGAATCACTTGTTTTTTCGGACCCAAAATTTAAGTCTGAAAAAGTCGGATTTTCTGGCTAATTCGAGCACAGACCAGAGATACTTCCAAATAGGATAGGGACTGCTCCCATTGATTTATATACCACCTCGGAAGGTCTGAGATTGCTAGCATTAAATTCAATGTGCTGCATAACTATACAACTAGGTTGCATGTCTCACCACCTGCTAAATTAACATAATTCTGGAAATGCATATAAAACAGACATTTGTAAAGCTGCTGTATATTTGCATTGCATTTTAATGTGTAATTTCATCAATTCTTCAATGTTAGGCTTGGGCCTGGAAAGAAAATGTGTTAGAGACCGGAACCCTTGAGCGCTACACAGTGGAACGGAGCACATCAAGCAACGGTGTCCTGTCAACACTCACCATTAACAATGTCATAGAAAGTGATTTCCAGACCCACTACAACTGCACGGCGTGGAACACCTTTGGACCGGGGACGGCAAACATTCAGCTTATGGAGAGAGGTAGGAGCCAAAATCACCATCTTCTCATGTAAAAGAAAGTAATCAATGGAAGCAACAGCCCAAGAATAAAGAAAGCCTGGTTGGTCTGACAGGTGTGCAGTTCTACTACATGTGTAAAACAGATGATATTTACCATAGTTTATGCAATACGGGCTCCAGAAAACTTGGAGGGGATATTTTTTTGCTTTCTGAGACATTTCTGAAAGTCCAGCTGATGACCAGTTAGACTTAAATATTCAGCTTACATTTTCTGTCTTAGATATTCATGACAGAGTTGTATTTAGAAGGTTCTTCTAAAGAACTGTTTAGAGCTCCCCAAATGGTAATGATCCAACAAAACTAAACATAGTGCTGCCCAATCTGAAAAGTGATTTTTGCATGAACATTTTTGTTGTATCATAGTTACATAGTTAAATCTGGTTGAAAAAAAACAAAAGTCCATCAAGTTCAACCCTCCAAATGAAACCTAGTATCCATACACACACACATCCCCCTCCATACACTCACTAAACTATATATACTCATACACTAACTATATAGTTTAGTATCACAAAAACCTTGGATATTCTGCTTGTCCAAGATCATCCAAGCCATTCTTAAAGGTATTAATAGAATCAGCATCACAACATCCAGCAGTGCATTCCACAACCTCGCTGTCCTCGCTGTGAAGAACCACCTACGTTGCTTCACATGAAAGTTCTTTTCTTCTAGTCTGAAGGGGAGGCCTCTGGTACGGTGATCCACTTGGTAAAAAGGTCCCCTGCTATTTGTCTATAATGTCCTCTAATGTACTTGTAAAGTGTAATCATGTCCCCTCAAAAGTGTCTTTTGTCCAGAGAAAACAACCCCAACCTTGACAGTCTCCCCTCATAATTTAAGTCTTCCCTCCCTCTAACCAGTTTAGTTGCACTTAGTCTCTGCACTCTCTCCAGCTCATTTATATCCCTCTTAAGGACTGGAGTCCAAAACTGCCCCCATACTCCAGATGAGGCCTCACCAGGGACCTATAAAGAGACACAATTATGTTTTCATCCCTTGAGTTAATGCCATTTTTTATGCAAGACAGAACTTTATTTGCTTAAGTAGCCACAGAATGACACTGCCCAGAATTAGACAACGTGTTATCTACAAAAACCCAACAACAGAGAATTGCATTCCAATGGTGCTCAGCGTATGCATTGTGTTGACAAAGTAACCCAGAATGATGTAGTACAATTGTTTTATGTTTATAACATACTAAAATATGTTTTCAGTTGAATACATGAATATGGAGACAAGATTTTCTTATGTTTTTTTTTTTCTTGCAGAGGTGGTCCCAGTGGGAATAATAGCTGGAGCAACGATCGGTGCAGGGATACTTGTCATAATCTTCTTTGGCTTCTTTATATTCTTTCTCTATAGACGTCGTAAAGGGAGTAAGTATTAGGACCGCATAGAAAAAGTCTTTCTTATTACTGGTGCAGAGTTTGCACCAATGACCCACACGTTAGGGGCATAACAACTGCAATGCTTGTGATTCAGTTATGAGATATTACTCAATTTTTTTTAAAAATTTCAGGTCGCAAGGATGTTACTCTGAGGAAACTCGATATCAAAGTGGAGACAGTGAACCGGGAGCCACTCACCTTACACTCCGACAGAGAGGAGGACACCTCCAGCGTTTCCACAGCAACACGAGTCATGAAGGCAATCTATTCAGTAAGACAAGACTGCAGAAGATTTTTTAGCATAAGTTTACAAATGAAAACTGAAAACACCTGTGGATTTTATTAGAATGGCATAGTCAATATGGATTACGGCTGTTGATAATGATGTAGCAGAATGAAGGGTTTGTAGTGCTACTGCGTGAATGATTTGGATTTCTTTGGCTGAACATGGCCACGGGTTCTTCCATAATCCACATGAGAAAAGATGAGTTCATTGTAAGTAGGACATCAAGATTTCCTTACAAATGGTCTTTTTTCTCTTCCTTTGTAGTCATTTAAAGATGATGTCGACCTGAAGCAAGACCTTCGTTGTGACACCATCGACAGAGAAGAGTATGAGTTAAAGGTGCGGCACCCATATGTTTCATATCAATGAAAATTCGCCTTATTTGTCTCCAGTTTTTCTTTACCAAGACACAAGTGTAGCCATGGCAGTGTGGGTTGGCTGGACTTGTAAAAGGGTATCATCGGGTCCCAAAATTGGTTATACTTATACTCCTTGTATAAGCATGAAAGCACTGTCTTGCATGAGAGACCACAATGTGATGTATTATATTTGTGTAATGTGATGTATGATTTAAAAGATGACTTTCAATGTCAATTTAATGCCTCTCTCTCTTTCTCTGTATGCTGTGTATACAGAGTGAAGCAAACATTGACATACAGTTGCATACTTTTTACGTGTAACAACCATTGCATTCCTCCATCACAGAAAGGACATTCTCTAGTTATTACATCATGTAATTGGTTATGATGGGACTTCATTTCAGCTATATGGACTTGACTGTGCATGATTCCTTGACTTGATGGAGCTCTTAACATATCAGAGCATACATTGAACACTGTACTGTCTACAATCATATTGATTTCAGTGAACTATACTTCCAGCAGGACGGTGCTACGCTTCAGTGTACAAGTCTTTGGTGTGACGTCCCTCAGTTGCTGAAATGATCCCTCAAGAAGCTTGGAACTGTCTACATGCTATTTTGACTTTACTTCTATGGATTCTTGACATTCCCATAAAACACCTTTGCCTTTCACTGCAAAAATATCTGGAGACAAACTTTCTTTGATTTTATGCAGCACAGACAGCTGTAACCATCAACAACAACAATATAAAGCTATGCAAGTTCCCTCGTAGCTTTGTAAACTCTAGGCACCCGCACTGCGTAATTCTATGTGATGAACAGATACCATGTCGAAGGATAACAGATATGTTTTGACGTATGTCTGTAGCTGAAACGAGTTCCTTTTATTTAAATGTTTTAATAAATGTATGCAACTGTATAGTGGCTTTTGCTTCACCCTGTAATTATACACACCTTGGGCAGACATGCTGATGACTATGTAATATTTTTCTCAATTAATGGATGGAAGGTAAGATCCATTCGTCAGTTTTATTTTGTTCATAGTCAACCAGCCGAACCTGCTTGTTTCCTCTTCTTCAATGTTGACGCCACTTGCTGGAAAGTCACCACTTCATGAAAGATACTCATTTCTTTTTCTCCCATAGGATCCGACCAATGGTTACTACAACGTTCGAGCCCATGATGATAGGCCAAATTCAAGGACGGTGCTATACCAAGATTACCGTACTACAGGAGCAACAAGATTTGATGGACGGCCATCTTCCCGGCTCTCTCATTCCAGTGGTTATGCCCAACTCAACTCTTTCAGTCGGGCCCCTGCTTCAGACTATAGTACAGACCCAACCACTACAGTAACTTCAGCCACAACAGATACTACCAGTCAACTGTCATATGATAACTATGAAAAGTTTGGGACGCATGGGTTCCCCTCTAACTCTGGGTATCCCACATTCCGCCTTGGCTACACACAACCAACGACCACAGGTATGGATCGGGGACCATATGATACTTATGACCCAGTAGGGAAGTACACAGGTGCCACACGCTTTTCATACACTTCCCAACATTCCGATTATGGACAGAGATTTCAACAGCGAATGCAGACACATGTCTGAGGATGGACTAGAATGATGGTGGGCATAAAGGGGAATAGCAGAGAGGAGAACATTGCAGTGAGTCCTCTCTGGGATGTCACCATGAGACAGGAGGGGACTCCAGGAAGAGCAGTGCCCTCTCACAATGTCACCTGATACTCAGGGACCCTTATGTCTTGACCTCAGAAGTCCCCTAAAACCAGCCGAAGTAGCCCAACAAGGCAGAGCCTTGTGGCTTTGATATGAAAGAAGATGCCAAACAAAAGGCTGGCCTTTTAGCACCTGATCATTCCTTCAATACCACTGTTTTTGCCATCTGGAGCATGGCAACTGGTATGACTAAGAGCTAACTAGGTACTGGTGAAGCTTTTGTCTCCACCACCACTTTTGAATAAGTCCCTGCAGACACTCCTTCCTTGAGCCCATTCCTGCTTTTTAACACTCACATCTATTGCCCCAATTGTTGCTCTTTCAGCTCGACACAAAGCCATTTTTGTTGTTGTTGTTTTAAGTTCTTTCTTGTTTGTTTAATAGTCAACCACGCACATTCCAGCTACAGGAAGGGATGGAAAGTAGAGACATATTTCAATGTAACTTTGTGTTACCGCACACCTCCTTCCACTTATTCTGCGTAGTGGTGCTGGTCCACCGTTGACCTTGCCAGGTCACCTTGCTGCTTTGTAGTTTCGAAAAACGGTCCGCACACACCAATATTGCAGTCGGGGATTGTGCCCCTTTTATTAATGCCACCAACAATAAATTTTCAACGTTTCGGGGGGAAGAAGGGAGGCTGTGTCCCCCCGAAACGTTGAAAATTTATTGTTGGTGGCATTAATAAAAGGGGCACAATCCCCGACTGCAATATTGGTGTGTGCGGACCGTTTTTCGAAACTACAAAACATATTTCAATGTAACATGCATGCCATGTATGGTTTTGTCACTCTTGGTGTAGAGTAGACCTCACAAAACTTGGAAGCTATTCTGAGTATTGCCTGCTAAAAAAACAACTCTAAGGAGTTGGATACCTGACATTTAAGTTGCTTAACTAGTGACGCCTTTTCCACTCATGCTTGATTCTATTTTCTGCTGGTGCAAGTTGTTTATGATGGTATTTTATACACTTCTACAGGGCAATCCTTTTGAAATAAAAAATAGCAAAAAGGTGATACCTTTATTGGCTAACTACTATAATCATAGTGCTTTGATTATATTAGATAGCCAATAAAGGTATCACCTTTATACCACTTTTGTTATTTTTTTATTGCAAAAGGGTTGCCCTGTAACATTTTTACTGGCTAACACGGTACAGCAACTTTACCTGCAAATACACTTCTACAACAACACAAAGGTTGGGTTCTATAACTAGTTGTATGGTCTATGCTGTAAGACATAACCAATAGACAACCAATCAGCCACACATTTTAAAGTCAGCCCTATGGTAGGGTAGATATGTACATAATAACATAGAACTATCATTCCAAGTAATTATCTTTCAACCCTTCACTCTCAATAGTTTGCACTTTTTTTTTTTATTAAATAGGGCTTTAAATGAGAATTAAGAACTACAGGTCTTGAGCTTCAGAAAAAGGACAAAAATATTTGTAATCGACGAAGACTATACACCATCGGTAACATTTTGTTTAAAGGCCAAATGTGCTGCTACATTTAAGAACACTGACTCAACCATTGGGTAAATACCCAATGCATAATCCCAGGATAATAATGGATAATGGATATGTTATATCCATTGCACAAAGAACAAGGAGAAAAGGAGATAAATGGGTATTGGCTAGTGGCGTAACTAGATGTTACTGGGCCCCACAGAAAATTTATTTTAGGGCTCCAAACATTTTCAGAGGTTGTCCTGATTTACTAATAGATATTGAAATTGAGCATTATTTGGGCCTTATGGGGCCCCTATACCTCCTGAGCCCCCCTGCAGCCACATGATCTGCTTCCTCTGTAGTCTTGGCCCCTAAAATGATTAATCATCACAGTTACATAAATTATAAAATTTTGCAGGAAGTAATTTTCACTTGTATTTTGGGAAACAGCACCAGGAACAGCGTTGACGTTTGTATGTAACAATATCACTACCTACGTTTATTCACCCATCTCTGCTTAACATCCCAGACTCTGGGCTTTGATTAATTATGCAAAGCGGTAAACACAGGCTTTTGCATAAAGTGATTGGAGGAAAATGAGAGCATAATCTATGCATAATTTCTCTAAATGTAAATTATTTATATATTTCTTTCATTTCAGTGGCAGCCGAATTTAGTCGAACCTCAAATGGAATAATAGCAGTGAAAACTGAGGCAGGGTACTAGATGTATACATATAGCCTATATATAAATATATGTATAAAATCTTTTCAAATCTATATTGATCTAGAATGTGAAGGTACTGTTCCATAGTAATAGTCCAACCTGAGAGTAGAACATCTAATTCATGGTGTTTGGAGCCAAGAAGGCCCTTGTAAATGCTCTACAATTATTAGAGAAAGAGCCAATAGGTTTCGTTTCCTAGCGGTTAATTTTGCCTCTTGTGAACAGGGCGGTAGCAGTTTTTTCAATGTAGTTCACTTGACTTCTTGACCAATCAGTGGTGTGCAAAGCAACCCACCAAAAATTGCATCTACCAAAAAATTTAAAAAAAAATTATAATTCCACTTTGAAATGCAAGTGAGCAGCCGAATCCAGACAATCTATATTTATTTCAGTTGATACCAAACAAAAACTAGAAGGGTAGGAAAGATCTTGTTGTTTGTGTTATACAGGTATGGGATCCGTTATCCGGAAACCCGTTATCCAGAAAACCCCGAATTACGGAATGGTCGTCTCCCATAGACTCCATTATAATCAAATAATCCAGATTTTTAAAATTGATTTCCCTTTTCTCTTTAATAATAAAACAGTCGCTTATACTTACTTGATCCAAATTAAGATATAATTAATCCTTATTGGAAGTAAAACCAGCCTATTGGGTTTATTTAATGTTTACATTATTTTCTAGTAGACTTAAGGTATGAAGATCCAAATTAGGGAAAGATCCTTTATCCGGAAACCCCCAGGTCCCGAGCATTCTGGATAACAGGTCCCATACCTGTAATAGATCACTGTTAGATGTTAGCACGATTGAGGTACATGACATTTTATAAAATCATATATATTTATCATATGGTTTAGTTTGAAGATAATGCTGCTCCCAAATTTGGAGGCACACGTTTATATCCTGTATTTTTAATTTTAAATGTTTGGGCTACTTGACACTTACTAAATTAAAACCGAACATTTTAATCACTGTACCGCTTTTAAATTGTACAATTGAAAGGACAGCAAGCTTGACATTTTCTTTCTTTCGCTGTCCCCCATATATAAACATTAATACCTCTTCATACCTGGATTTTCAGTTGACAACCCCGTATATAAATCAGATTTAAATAAATTAATAACTTTCAATATTTTTAGGGGGAAACAAAAATAAATTTCAATACTTTAAAGGATAAGTAAACCTTTAGAATAAGTGAATGTAAAATTGATGAGGGGGCTAATTGAGTGCACTTTTGTAATGTACATTCATTATTTATTATTTTTTCATTCCAAGATATTAAGGGATACATGTACTGTTAATATGAATGAATTTTGTTACAACAGCGCCACCTGCTGGTCAGTTTCCCACCAGTCTGACCACCAAGTAGTCAAGGAAGTTGTCAGGAGAAAGAAAGAGGCTGCTCTAATGTTCTTCTGCTTAGGAAATACTTGAGAAAGATTTCTAATTATTTTCCTAAGCAGAAGAACATCAGTCTCTTTCTTTCTCCTGACAACTTCCTTGACTACTTGGTGGTCAGACTGGTGGGAAACTGACCAGCAGGTGGCGCTGTTGTAACAAAATTCATTCATATTAACAGTACATATATCCCTTAATATCTTGGAATGAAAAAAGAATAAATAATGAATGTACATTACAAAAGTACTTAGAATAGCACTCTCATCAATTTTTCATTCACTTATATTAAAGGTTTACTTATCCTTTAAGAGGACTGCAAAAAACAATTGTATAAATTCCCTATGATCTGGTTTGTCTCCACATTGTTATCTCTTTCATTTTCGTCCTTCCTAATTCATGTGCCTTATCATTCAAGCTTTATTTGTTAAGGGATTTTACCTTTTAAAAGACAAATATTTATGGGAGGGGAATAAATAACTGGTTATTCCTTTTATTAGAGCCACATAGTGATGAAACCGATTAAGACAATAAAAATAAGCATTCGAATAGGGATTTACAATGTGATGTTTACCATGAATATATAATTATTTACATTTTTTCAGGATGATTTTCCAAAACAGTAGGGGCAGCTAATTTATGTTAAACTCTGGGGCAGCCAAACTGGATTGTAGATACATTGACAAAGCAACAATCTGTATTCTTTTCCTAAAAGTTTATGATATTGCATCAGCAGATCAAGTCTTTTCTTCTTCACGCTTCTTTTCACGCATCAGCTTTAGGGCTATTGTGCAATGTTTGGAATTCTATTCTGCCAAAGGTTTCTGGCCACAATTACAATACAAAATCATTTATTTGTGATCAATTATTTGCCTATTACCAAAGATATTCCCCTTACAATGGTTGAGTCAATAATAGTTAGAATAGTCAAAAACATTAAGGGGCAGATTTATTAAGAATCGAATGGTAAATTCGAATTTGAATTTTCAACATTTCTTTTGTCAAAACTCACAAATTCGAATTTAAAAGCACCAACTCGAATGTAAGATTTATCACACCTCGACCATGGAAAGAGTTGTAATTCGAATATTCGGCACATAAAACCTGCCAAGTCAATGGCAAAGGTCAGTTGAACTATTTGAATATGTTAATTGTAGGGATGCACCAAATCCACTATTTTGGATTTGGCCGAACCCGCGAATCCTTCGCAAAAGATTCAGCCGAATACATTTTTTACTTGCTTGTTTTGTGATCACACGATTCCTTCCCTTTTAATATGCAAATTCGGATTCGGTTCGGCCGGGCAGTAGGATTCAGTCGAGTCTGAATCCTGCCGAAAAAGGCCAAATCCCGAACCGACATTTACATTTTTCTTGGAGAAAAACTTTGATTAGAATTTTTGGGTCGGGACAATTCGATCAAATATTAGAATTTAGGGGCACATTTACTAAGGTTCAAAGTGAATTTTCAAATTTCGAAGTATTTTTTGTCTACATCGACCATCGATTAGGCGAAATTCGACTTCGATTCGAATAGAAAATACTTCGAATATTCGACCATTCGAAAATCTAAGTACTGTCTCTTTAAAAATCTTCAACTTCGACACTTTGCCACCCTAAACCTGCCGAATTGCTATGTTAGCCTATGGGGACCTCCTACAACCTATAGCCACAATTTGGCTAAGTTTTAAAAAGTAAAAGGATTTTTTTTGAAAATCGTTCGATCGATCGATTAAATCGTTCGATTCAAACGATTTCACCAAATGGTCAAACGATTTTACTTCGACCGAAAGCAGCCAAAAAAATTCAAAAAGAAAAGTTCAACTATCGAATTTGGCCTATTCGATGGTTGAATTTCGAAGTTTTTTAACTTCGGAATTCGATCCTTGATAAATCTGCCCCACAGGGTTTTTTTCATAAATAACCTGAAATTTGAGTTGTGAGTACATTCGAATTTATTAGAGTAAAAAAAGAAAATTCACATAAATTGGAAAATTCAACTATTGATTAATAACCCCCTAACTGTTTCAAATATTTTTAGCTGGATATAGGGTGTATTAATGCCTTGAAGACTATTAATTTATATTTATTTTTCTTTATTGTTTAATGGAATAATATCAGAATATATTTACTGGATTTTTAACCCCCATCCTACAGCTCCCCAAGTTTAAAAATGACAATGTTTAAGGTCATTGTTTCTTTGAAAACACTTTCCCAAGTAACAAAGTCTAAATTGCTGGAACATTTATTTACCAAGCTGAACGAGCTACCTTTTTGTATGTATATGGCACCTTTGGAGGTGGATGGCCAGGAACACTGGAACACTGGGAGGCAGATTTATCAAAATCTGAATATGAGTTTTTTCGAATTTGAAAACACAGAAACTGGGAAATCACAATGGTGCACTTATTTGTGAAACAGCTTAAAGGGATCCTGTCATCGGAAAACATGTTTTTTTCAAAACACATCAGTTAATAGTGCTACTTCAGCAGAATTCTGCACTGAAATCCATTTCTCAAAAGAGCAAGCAGATTTTTTTATATTCAATTTTGAAATCTGACATGGGGCTAGACATTTTGTCAATTTCCCAGCTGCCCCTGGTCATGTGACTTGTGCCTGCACTTTAGGAGAGAAATGCTTTCTGGCAGGCTGCTTTTTTACCTTCTCAATGTAACTGAATGTGTCTCAGTGGGACATGGGTTTTTACTATTGAGTGTTGTTCTTAGATCTACCAGGCAGCTGTTATCTTGTGTTAGGGAGCTGTTATCTGGTTACCTTCCCATTGTTCTGTTGTTTGGCTGCTGAGGGGGGGGGGAGGGGGTGATATCACTATAATTTGCAGTACAGCAGTAAAGAGTGATTGAAGTTTATCAGAGCACAAGTCACATGACTTGGGGCAGCTGGGAAATTGACAATATATCTAGCCCCATGTCAGATTTCAAAATTGAATATAAAAAAATCTGTTTGCTCTTTTGAGAAATGGATTTCAGTGCAGAATTCTGCTGGTGCAGCACTATTAACTGATTCATTTTGAAAAAAAAAAAATTTCCAATGACAGTATCCCTTTAATACTCAAAAACTATCCCTTAAAAACATGAAAAATACTAGTTGCCTGCAAAACCTCAAATTAGAATATTGATAATTCTGCCTCATCAACTCTTGGACGTTTTTCTTAGAGAGACTGCAAAGACTGATTTAGTAAAATTATGGCACTGGTATGATGAAGGTGTTTCTAATGTTGTTATTTAAATGTGTTTTAAAGAACCGTTTAGTTAGAACATGGGTAACTACACAAAAATCTTGGGTGGGGTGATCTCTATATTCCTTGTTAACAAAATCACTAAAACCGCACCAATAGCAATCATTTACAGTCAACGTGCTAATCCTCACTGCTATTTAGTCACACCTATTTCTTATTGAATATAAATATTTGAACACACAAGGTACACATTCAGCCATATTGCTGAGTTCCCCTTTATTCTTATTTAATGTTTATTTAATACTAGTACGCATAGTTCTGTATCATTGCTCATATTCGGAAAAACTTGTGTAAATGTTCAAAGCACTTTCAGCTTTTCCTCTTCTCATTCCATTTTGGAAAACAAAAAAAAAAAAGATTTTATACTGAAATGTTAATTCATTTGATTCAATATCAACTTTGTCTAACTTTACCGATTTTGTACTCTTTGAAATATATTTCTTTACACGTTTTGCTGTTTAAAGCAAAGCTCATCATTGCCTATTAATGGTTAGAATAGATTATTTCTTAATTCTGTTACCACTTGAAACTGCTGTATTTGTACAACAGAAAACCCATGCACAGGAACCCAATTAGTTTTAGATTATTACATAATATTGAATTTCAATCATTTTAATCATGATTTAAAGACCTACAAAGAATAGCGCATGTTTTGCTTAATTTTTATACAACAAAAAAAATAAAAATGTCCTTTCAGACCCTAGAAAAATTGTGCAGAGGTTCACATAAGAATCAGAATTTTTTTGTTGTAGATGCTAGAAATTGAAAACTCTCTATTTTTGTTTAATTATTTGCATTTATATTCTATCCCTCTCTTAAATATACCATTTTTGTTGCAAATTATATATAATGATCACCCACGATGTTCTGAAAAATTCTGATAAAAAAAGGAAACTTATTCCAAACACTTTCCAAATGTATTTTTATTTAGCATTTATTAAGCAATTTTGTATTAATCTGTATTCAATATTTAAAAATGTTTTAACAGAAGAAGAATTGGGAAAGTAAACATGAAAATAGAATGGAACATTTTGCTTTCTAGGTCCCATTAATCAGATTACACCTTGTCTCCATCTTATTTTTTTTGCAGTAATAGCAGAAATAAATGGGGAGCCACACAGTAATCATTTTTATAAAATTTTTATAAAATGCAAAAATTATGTTCATTTCCAATGCCCGACTTTGGGGGAAGAGAAGAGGGGTCAGTAAAGATTTGGTGCACCCCTAATAAAATGTGAAATGTTCCAAAATAAAATATAAACTACAGCTGAATGGAGTATTTTTCAAATTACTGCAATCTACAAAATGTTAAAATTTAAAGCAAAACTATCATTAGCCTACTTTTCAACCCAATCCTTTAAGGCAAAATGATGAAAAGTAATACATGTTTTTAATTTAATTTTAAATCTGGTATCACTTTTTCGAATTCAAGGGGGTTTTATTTAAATGAAAGAAACAATTGTTAAACTTTTCTGCGAATATCACGTTCTTTCTTAAATTTTTTTTAGAAATTTGCTTATAATGTTTTAATATTTAATATATACTTCTCATTGGCTTCTATAAAAGCTTTCATTTGAATTTACAAAAAGATTTTTCAATTCAGAAGTCTTATTATAAATTTGAATTAGAAAGATTCAAGATCTTTTTTTTTTTTACCACAATATTCGCGCATTGCAGAAAAGTCTATCTAGCAAGCTGTCCAGGCAAACTTTTTATCAGGAGTGGGCAGCTAAGGGAAATGCTCTAAAATGAATTTTGTTATACAGAAATAACAAAACAACGACGAAGAGAACTGCTGTATTTATCAAAAGATAAACTGATATTTTGCCACAATTTCAAGTTTTATTCATGTCTACAGGATTTATAGGGGCACATTTACTTAGCTCGAGTGAAGGGATAGAATAAAAAAAAACTTTGAATTTCGAATGATTTTTTTTGGCTACTTCGACCATAGAATTGGCTACTTCAACCTTCGACTACGACTTTGAACCGAACGATTCAAACTAAAAATCCTATGACTATTCGACCATTCGATAGTCGAAGTACTGTCTCTTTAAAAAAAACTTTGACCCCCTACTTCGCCACCTAAAACCTACCGAACCTCAATGTTAGGCTATGGGGAAGGTCCCCATAGGCTTTCTAAGCTTTTTTTGGTCATAGAAAAATCGTTCGATCGATGGATTTAATCGTTTTTTTCATTCGATCGTTCAATCGAACTAATTGCGGTAAATCCTTCGACTTCGATATTCGAAGGATTTACCTTCGGCAGTCGAATATCGACCCTATGTAAATGTGCCCCATAATGTTTTCCTCCGGGGAATTGTGATGAATTGTCTTTTCACCCTTTAATAAATATCTCCCTTGAACTCATTTCTCATTACTTGCCAAAAAAAGTGACTCTTTAAACATGGCTAAGTAAACCAAAGGGTTAAAAAGTAGAGTAATCAATAATGATAGTCAATCTTTAACCATTTTTATGTGAACTTCTTTTTTAAGAACATAGTTATTATACCAAATCTTCTGCTTTTTTAATGCATCTGTTCTTTTCGCAAACAGATGTCCCTATATGATAATTTTTTGTGTAAATATTCATATATTTTTTTGAACTATATATCAGTCATTAAGGGGGATATTTATCAAAATCTGAATTTTTCTCATTATTTTCTGAAATATACTCCGACCAAATCTGCACGCATTGATCAATACAATCTCCCAAAAAATTCCAGTATGGGGAAAAAACTAGAAAAAAATCAGGTCTGAGATGCTGGATTTTCTGATTCAGACTTTTTCCATCCTCGAGGAATAATAAATCACGAAAAATTTGAGGGTTTTTTTCACTAACAATTCAGATTTTATAGTTGAGAAAAATCAAATTTTTTGAGTTTTTGGCATTCGGACTTTAATAAATAACCCCTAAGTCTTCAAAAGCGTACGCAAGTCTTATTATCAGTATTATGATTTTTTTTTTTCAACTTTTTTTTTCATGAGCACAAACTTGACGTTTCTTGAGGTAACGGCCAAGAAGAATTATCTTTGTTTTGCTGCATTGTTATAAACTTTCTTCAGAAAAAACAAGCAGATTAAATGTATTACTTATGTCAAGTATTCCTGAAACTCTTTTATCTTCAGAATAATTACACAAATGTACTACATGAATCTGACTATGTAGAAATTGTATGAGCAGTTCTTTGGGTAGAATCAAGAGATGGTCATCCTGAGCCTGACCAATCAAAGGTCGAGACCACTGCAAATCTCGGAAATTTAAACCAAAAAACAAGCAGTTTCTTAATAAATTCATCTCCTGTTTGATAAAAAAACTATAAAAATACACATATCCCTGTGGACTATGCTAGGAAACCTCAGATTAAAAACGATACATATAAATGGGTTCTGAAAGGCTTGGAGCTTGACATATGGGATTGTTCGTGAGATTCACAATAGATTTGGTTGATTTGCAAGTTTTCCCACTCGATCCATCAAAACTCAACATATCATTTTAATCAAGGTAATTGCCTAATTTGTCACTCCATGAGCCACCTGACAAAACTGATGTCAAGTGAATGGCCGCTGATAAGAGCTGCAGAATCATTTTTTTAGGAAAATAAATGCGGCAACCTTCTGGAGTGGTGGTGCAGCCTGTTTTGGGGGGTTTCATATAAATTTGAGAATCAAACTTAGGGTCCATTGGTTGTTGCTGTTTGATGTATATGAACAACAAAGGATTGGCTGGAAAACTCTGATCTAATGTATTACTGCAGTTTTGTCTCAATCTCTCTCTACTATACATACTATGTATAAAGTGAAGGTTCACTGGAAAACAGTATTCAATATCTTAAACTGCACCAGAAGAAGGACCTGTGTGGTCTGAAACATGTAGTGTTATGCATCTCTAAATAAATCACTAAAGATATTAAACACATCTGCTCTCCAGTGAACCTTAGTTTTCTACACGATACATTTACTCTGGAAGTGACTAAACCAGATCACTCTTTGATTGAGCAGCAGACGACATTGTACATGGTTTGTGGTTTCAAATATTACTCAATTTTTGATACTATACATACTATCCTACAATCACAGTCCTTTTCCAGAAACTATTATCCCGCTGCTACTATAGACACCATCTCTCCCTACTATACCTGCTATCCCACAGTCACACTCCCTTCCCAGAGACTATTATCCACTGTTACTATAGGTACCATCTCTCCCTACTATACCTGCTATCCCACAGTCACACTCCCTTCCCAGAGACTATTATCCCACTGTTACTATAGGCACCATCTCTCCCTACTATACCTGCTATCCCACAGTCACACTCCCTTCCCAGAGACTATTATCCACTGTTACTATAGACACCATCTCTCCCTACTATACCTGCTATCCCACAGTCACACTCCCTTCCCAGAGACTATTATCCACTGTTACTATAGGCACCATCTCTCCCTACTATACCTGCTATCCCATAGTCACACTCCCTTCCCAGAGACTATTATCCACTGTTACTATAGACACCATCTCTCCCTACTATACCTACTATCCCACGGTCACACTCCCTTCCCAGAGACTATTATCCACTGTTACTATAGGCACCATCTCTCCCTACTATACCTGCTATCCTACTGTCACACTCCCTTCCCAGAGACTATTATCCACTGTTACTATAGACACCATCTCTCCCTACTATACCTGCTATCCTACAGTCACACTCCCCTCCTAGAGACTATTATCCCACTGTTACTATAGGCACCATCTCTCCCTACTATACCTACTATCCTACTGTCACACTCCCTTCCCAGAGACTATTATCCACTGTTACTATAGACACCATCTCTCCCTACTATACCTGCTATCCCACAGTCACACTCCCTTCCCAGAGACTATTATTCACTGTTACTATAGACACCATCTCTCCCTACTATACCTGCTATCCCACAGTCACACTCCCTTCTCAGAGACTTTTATTCACTGTTACTATAGGCACCATCTCTCCCTACTATACCTGCTATCCCACAGTCACACTCCCTTCCCAGAGACTATTATCTACTGTTACTATAGGCACCATCTCTCCCTACTATACCTGCTATCCCACGGTCACACTCCCTTCCCAGAGACTATTATCCACTGTTACTATAGACACCATCTCTCCCTACTATACCTGCTATCCCACAGTCACATTCCCTTCCCAGAGACTATTGTCCACTGTTACTATAGGCACCATCTCTCCCTACTATACCTGCTATCCCACAGTCACACTCCCTTCCCAGAGACTTTTATTCACTGTTACTATAGACACCATCTCTCCCTACTATACCTGCTATCCCACAGTCACACTCCCTTCCCAGAGACTATTATCCACTGTTACTATAGACACCATCTCTCCCTACTATACCTGCTATCCTGCAGTCACATTCCCTTCCCAGAGACTATTATCCACTGTTACTATAGGCACCATCTCTCCCTACTATACCTGCTATCCCACAGTCACACTCCCTTCCCAGAGACTATTATCCCACTGTTACTATAGGCACCATCTCTCCTTACTATACCTGCTATCCCACAGTCACACTCCCTTCCCAGAGACTATTATTCACAATTACTATAGGCACCATCTCTCCCTACTATACCTGCTATCCCTCCCAGTGGGCATTACACTAGCTACTAATAGTAGTTCTATCGCTCTGCCTGTACACCTGTTGCCCTGTAGGGCTCCTTCTTTGCTCAACCCATAGCATTTTGGCTAGTCACAGAGTAACACAGTATTTGCTGAAGAAAGGAATCAAAGGAATTTGCCCATTAAGACTATTGTCTTAAACAGCCCTTAAACTGTAAGTTATTTCACACCACATTCTGGCCCAAATCAGACAGCTATTCATGCATTTGCCTGGTCATCAGACTGAATATAAATAAATAAAAGGAATGGATCCCAGCAGGTCACCCTGCAAAATAATTGCACATAGACAAAGGATAACTCTAATGTCCTTGTTGTATTGCCCCCATATACATTGGCAGATTTCATTAAAAGTTAGAATGTGTCTTTACGCTGCACAAGTTGTAACTCAGAGCTGGCTACATACCTGTGACAATGTAATTTGACAGAATTTCTCACCCCATATTTTAGTATATAAACAGAATCTGGCACGCAGATGGGCTGATATTGCTGCACCCAACAATGGTTTCATGAGTCACCAAGATGTGTGATAATTTCTCTTTAGTTACACCTACGTCCTCCTTAAAGGGATACTGTCATGGGAAAAAAAAATTTTTCAAAATGAATCAGTTAATAGTGCTGCTCCAGCATAATTCTGCACTGAAATCCATTTCTCAAAAGAGCAAACAGATTTTTTTATATTCAATTTTGAAATCTGACATGGGGCTAGACATTTTGTCAATTTCCCAGCTGCCCCAAGTCATGTGACTTGTGCTCTGATAAACTTCAGTCACTCTTTACTGCTGTACTGCAAGTTGGAGTGATATCACCCTCCTCCCTTTCATCAGCAGCAGCCAAACAAAAGAACAATGGGAAAGTAACCAGATAACAGCTCCCTAACACAAGATAACAGCTGCCTGGTAGATCTAAGAACAACACTCAATAGTAAAAACCCATGTCCCACTGAGACACATTCAGTTACATTGAGAAGGAAAAACAGCAGCCTGCCAGAAAGCATTTCTCTCCTGAAGTGCAGGCACAAGTCACATGACTATGGGCAGCTGGGAAATTGACAAAATGTCTAGCCCCATGTCAGATTTCAAAATTGAATATAAAAAAATCTGTTTGCTCTTTTGAGAAATGGATTTCAGTGCAGAATTCTGCTGGAGCAGCACTATTAACTGATTCATTTTGAAAAAAAATTTTTTTCCCATGACAGTATCCCTTTAAGTAAACTAATAATCAGAGGTCTAGTGTTAGTCTAAATATGTTAGCTGGTTCATCCAGTATTTCATTCAACAACAAAACCTAATATATCCTGAAAAGGCATTCTGTAATTGGGAAGAATAAGCAGGAGAAAACAAAATCACATTAGGTTGGAAAGAACTTTCCTATAGCTTATTAGATCCTGCTTAATGTGTAGTTAGTACCGAGTTCTAATTACAAAGCTGAGAAAAGCACCTCTGGGGAAATCTCCAGGCTGCAATCGGCATTAAATGGTCAATGTTTCTCCAGATGACCATTAAACCAGTCTGAAGAGTCTGAAGAGTCAGCATGAACTGCCTTATCTTGTCTGCAATGTGAACCTTGAAATAAGTTTAACTATGTGTGGGCCAGCTCCTATACTTGGATATTGACTTCTACATCCAGAAGATTGATGCTTTTGGATTATTTTATAATATTGTGTGAATGTTGCAATACTACTTCATTATTACTTCAGTGGTTTTTCGGGTCAAGACAACTTTGTTGGTCTAGCATTTTGTCAGGTCTTTTAGTTCATAACAAAGTTACATTCACCCTAAATATCTCTCTACCTGACGTTCATGCTGCCCCCTTAGCTTATAACAAGGTTACAAATATATAGACACATTAGAGTGACAGTCACCCTGCTATAGTTCCAGGGGTACCCAGGGTACAAATAAGCACTTACCCCAAATCTCCCCCTAACTGGTCTTCAGGCTCAGCCCTCTTAGCTCATAACAAGGTTACAGATATATAGAAACATTGGGGTAACAGTCACCCAGCTATAGTTCCAGGGGTACCCAGGGTACAAATAAGCACTCACCCCAAATCTCCCCCTAACTGGCCTTCAGGCTGGGCCCCCTTAGTTCATAACAAGGTTACAAATATATAGACACATTAGAGTGACAGTCACCCTGCTATAGTTCCAGGGGTACCCAGGGCACAAATAAACACTCACCCCAAATCTTCCCCTAACTGACCTTCAGGCTGGGCCCCCTTAGCTCATAACAAGGTTACAGATATATATAAACATTGGGGTGTCACCCTGCTATAGTTCCAGGGGTACCCAGGGTACAAATAAACACTCACCCCAAATCTCCCCCTAACTGGCCTTCAGGCTGGGCCCCCTTAGCTCATAACAAGGATACTGACTCTCGTAATCTACTGTATTTTGTTAAGACACACAGAACTGAAACATATTTCTATACCTTGTACAAGGCAGAGAGGACTTTCAGTTACCTTTCTACTCATAATAAAAGGTTATGGTTCGAATTTAGCCAAAATACTTTGTGGATAGAAAACAGAAAAGAAGGAACATCTACAAGGTTGGATTGTACGTCAATGACCTTTGAAGGCCATATGAAAGTAGAGTAATTTCCAATGGATGTAAAAGGTTTTCTAACAGTATTATCATAAATGGATGATCCAGATGTGTCTCGGTTATGCATGTCATTTTAGGAAAAACCCAGTTGGGGTGTACCTTGATGACACATCTTTTATTCTCAGAAGAAGACAGAACTTGGTTTGGAGTAAATCTTCGTTGGAAATAATAAAAAAAAATTGAATTAAATGAGTTTTCAAATACACTTGTACTATAACATTTGAAAGATTGCTGCTCCTTCCAAGCTACCAGGATGGTGACCTGATCACAAGAGGTTCTCCATGTGGTCTTCTCCTCAGTGTACAATATATCTTCATAATATTGCTGTAAGGTTATAGAGTATTTCCTTTTTTTTCCTTATACCCTTATTAAAACTTGAAAAGGTAATTATATGGGTTTTGAGCTGTGTACCAAATGAAAGACCATCACGGAATGTTCCATAGGAGGCTACATTATTTGCCGGTAATAACCAATTATCTGTAAAGGAAATTTGGCTGCACACAATTAATATTAATCTTTAATAGATTTTCTTTGCGGTGCAGGAAGCTTCAACATACCTATTGTTTATATTTATGTTACAAAGTGCTCAGTTCAACGGAATCTGAAATTGTGAAGAAGTTTAAAATACTGAGTTTCGGTTATCATTGGATTTGTGCAGCCAATGACCTTGTGTTCAAGAGTTGCTATTCAATACGACCTCTTGAAAGGTAACAATTTGCTCCAGTTGTAGTAACCCATAGCAACCAACAAGCATGTAGCAGCTACATGTACATTACTCTCTCTTTCACTACTGTGTATGTCCTGCTATTGTAGATAATCATGAGAAAGAATTCATACATTTAGTTAGGAATGATACAGCCATTGAGCATTTTTCTCAGAAATAGAATTTTATTGTTCACGGACCAAAGGTTAGGGAGGATAATTTTTCCACCATTTGTGTCATGGCATGGAGTGGCATCCATTTCACCCTCTCCACTCTTGACTATGAAGATTTTCATTCATCCAGGTCATAGTATATCTAGTATAGGTCAATCTAAAAACAACTGGACTTGCTGAGTAATCAATGAAGACGTTTCACTACTCATCCGAGCAGCTTCTTCAGTTCAACTGACTGGTGTGGGAAGTTCTCGGCATATAAACTCTTCCACTTATCCATTTACAATCGCACATTGTAACTCTTCAAAGAGGTGACATCTGAAGAAAACTTTTAGTATGCTGAACGCTGTGCTCTCCACTCTTCCTTTTTTATTTTGCAATATTGTACCCTATATTTTTAGTCTCACAATATATACAGTTTATTTCATTTTTATATCATTTTTTATCATATTTTGTACCGCAATCATTTTTCATTTTAGAATTATTTCAGAAAATGTATCCACCTGTCACAGGGCAAGTCAGAATTTGCGCTTCCACTTATGGAACAAACGAAAGAACGTGAATAACGACAATATTTGCTTGACGTATTATTATTTTGTGGATATTCTCGTCATTTTTTTTTTGGTATTTGCACTTTTGATAAAATATTTTCATCTTGTATTTGCGCAGACATCTGAGTTCTTTTTAATCACTACGCAAGACAAATATCTTCAGACGCTCTGATGAATATAGACCACCAGAAATTCATCAAACAAGAGTTTATGCCTCCGAGCTGGTTGTCCTAAGCAAGTACCATGAGCAAGCTCAGACACATCACAATGAACACACATACTAACCACAAAGAACATATACTAGTGGCACAGAAGCAGATTGTGCTGGGTCAGACAACATGTTTTGAAGTGGATGTTCACCTTATATTAACTTTTAGTATGCTGAACGCTGTGCTATCCTAAAGCAATTTGTGATCGGCCTTGTTTCATTTTTGTTCTGTGGGTCTCAGGTTAGAAGTGTAAAGGGGTACTAACCCCACGCATTGGATTTTGACAACTAGGAACCCTGTACTATCCTTAACTTCATTAACTCAACTCCCCAAAAAGTACCCTGTTCCTCAGTATCTACTCACCAAATGCAGAGCAGCAAAGAAGGGCCACATCACCTATGATCCTAGCCTCCAGAACGGTGATCATCAAGCAGAAGCATGCTCACTGGAATACACATCACTACGGGGGACATCATTTCTAGCCCCAACTCTACACCGTTGATCACCAAGCAGGAGAATTCTCAATGTAAACCAAATTGGTCCTTGCTTACAGTGCATATGCGCCTAATATTTTTATGATATTCCACCAACCAGACCAAGATTCAAGAAGAAAAAATGCAGATGATCTAGGGTCTTGTGGTCCACTTCCTCTGCCGGTTCCCAATATCCGTTCTCCTTCGGATGTAACAATCAGACAATGTAAATATAAATGGACCAGCGCTCAAATAGCTTGAGGGTAGACAAAAAAGGACAGATTGACTAATATAGTGTAGTATTTTTAGCTATTAATTATACAACTTTGGGTGGTCACACACTCTATGAGGGGAGTGATCCTTCACCTTTAAGGTTGTTACCATCACCTTTTGTCCAAACAGTGTAAATACAGTCCAAAACGGTGTTTTGGGAATTTCTAGGTGGGTACTTACAGGGCCGGGCCAAGGTATTTTGGCACCCTAGTCAAGGGCTTAAATCAGTGCCCCTCCCCCCACCCGGCCCTACATTATCATTTTATCACCTTCTGCCAGCAGCCATTATGTTGCCCCATGTATCTGTGCCAGCGCCTATCATATTTCCCCCATTTGTACCTGTGCCAATGGCAGTCAATCACTCAGATTACCCCCAATCTGTACCCGTGCCAGCATAAGACAAAACATCCATCATAGTGTTACCCCCAGTCTGTAATTATGTCAGCAGCAACCAAAAAAATCCATCATATTGCCCCTAATGTGTACCTGTGCCAGCAGAAGCCAAAAATCCATCATAATGCCCCAAACATCTGTGTACCTGTGCCAGCAGCTATCATATTACCCCCATTTGTACGTGTACCATCAGCAGCCAATCCCTCATATTGTGCCAGCAGCAGCCAGAAAATCCACAATATTTCTCCCAAATATTACTTGTGCCAGCAGGAGCCAAAAATCCATCATATTGCCCACAAAAATGTAGCTGTACCAGCAGCAGATAAAAGGGAGGTGGGGAGTGCCCACAGTACAAATCACGGGAAAGAGGGGCTTGGAATAGGCGAATTAAAAAACTATTAAAGGCCAATCAAACCAAGGTTTAAAAAAAAGAAAACAAAATCCCCCTAATAGTGCGCCCCCCATCATGATTGCGCCCTAGGCGGCCGCCTACTCTGCCTACCCCTAGTTCCGGCCCTGGGTACTTACAAAAGTTTAGTATTTTTATAAACCTTCAAATAAAGTGTTGAATTTCACAGACAGTCTGCTCTTTCCTCTCCAATGCTTCAATAGCTCTGTAGGAATTAATAATAAAATATATATAAAAAATTGCACTCATATTTCCACAATGTATAAGTGTATAAAACAGAGTCCCCGTGGTGCCATAACCCGGACCATTCACAATGCAGTCTGTTGTTATTTTTGCTGGCGTCCTGACGCAGCATGTAGCCCTAAGGCGCATACGGTTGACGTCACAGCCTGACGCGTTTCGTCTTACGACTTTCTCAAAGGCTTCACCTAAGGCTACACTATATTAGTCAATCTGTCCTTTTTTGTCTACCCTCAAGCTACTTGAGTGCTGATCCATTTATGTTTACATTGTCATATTTACATTGTCATACTGATTTTCCCAATAGGTCAATAAGGCAGCCCATTGGTGTCAGATTGAATTGTTACATAATTAAGGGGAAGCAGCCAACTAGGTTTTCCATTTTGGTGGATCGTTTTAGGTGTACCAGAGTCTGATTGACCAAATCACAGACTAAAGGTGGCCATACATGGAGAGATCCGCTCGCTTGGCGATGTCGCCAAACGAGCGGATCTCCCTCCGATATGCCCACCTTGAGGTGGGCAATATCGGGCTGATCCGATCGTGGGCCCTAGGGCCCAACGATCGGATCCTAGCGAACGGGCGGTCGGATCGCGGGACCGCATCAACGAACAGATGCGGCCGCGATCCGACAGGATTTTTAACCCCATCCGATCAGGAGCTTGCCGACTTTCGGCCAGATCTCGATCGTGGAAGCCTGTCGGGGGCCCCCATACACGGGCCAATAAGCTGCCGACTCGGTCTGTCGGCAGCTTTTATCGGCGTGTGTATGGCCCTTAAGGTCCAAATGATCAACCAAACTGGACAAAAATCAGCCAGTATGGGTTGGAGTTATGTGACTTTGAATTTTGTAATTTTCTAATGATCTTGTGTGAACTTCACATGGATTCTGTGTATTGATGTGACATTTTTGAGAACAATAAAATGTGCTGACTCCACCATTACCACATCTGTAGCCAAGAAAGGTTATACAAATATTGAGGCGTATTAAGGTCCATAGCACTAACTATCAGTTCAGTTTATCTAGAACATGGATCCTCAGTTGTGAATAAAAACATTCAAGCAGTAAGACTGGTTAAACATAAAGATCCACAAATTTAGGCAGCGACACTGGAAGCCTCTGGCAGCCACCATCTTGGATGACCTCTGCTTGAGTTGCAGGTTTCCCATAACCGGGTAGACGTTGCAATCCAGGTATTACCATGATGCCACCAGAAGGGAGGAAAGTGGTATTGCAACCCTACTTATCATCAATTACATATTAAGCACAAGTGAAGCTCAGGTTTTATTTGACCTTTAAAACTGAAAAGTACCAGAAGCAATATAAACACATATGTAAATGCAGCTGCACTGCTCAGCACTTGGTGAACACACAGAAAAATGTGTTTTGTTGAGGTTGGTCAGTTTTCTTCATACCTCATTTCTCACTGGAGAAGGTCCATTGACTCCCTGAGCAGCATGACCATCAGAAGTAGTTGAGAGGTCACAGAACTGGAAATATTCTGTCACTGCCCCTGTGGAAAATGTAACAGCAATAAGTGGAATTTAAAAATAAAACGAGCAGGGTGAATGTTATAGTTTAACAAACAGAATGAGATTGTTTATGTTACTTTCACTGATGGATTTATAGCACCATCTTGTGGTAATAGATTAATAGCAAATGCAAACCTGGATCCCTTCTTGGATATATATTAAAAAAAATTCTTCATATAGCACTACTTACTGTATGCATGTTTTATATATACATGACCTTGTTATGAGCTAAGGGGGCCCAGTCTGAAGGTCAGTTAGGGGGAGATTTGGGGTGAGTGCTTATTTGTACTCTGGGTACCCCTGGAACTATAGCAGGGTGACACCCCAATGTTTCTATATATCTGTAACCTTGTTATGAGCTAAGGGGGTCCAGTCTGAAGGTCAGTTAGGGGGAGATTTGGGGTGAGTGTTTATTTGTACCCTGGGTACCCCTGGAACTATAGCAGGGTGACACCCCAATGTTTCTATATATCTGTAACCTTGTTATGAGCTAAGGGGGCCCAGTCTGAAGGTCAGTTAGGGGGAGATTTGGGGTGAGTGTTTATTTGTACCCTGGGTACCCCTGGAACTATAGCAGGCTGACTGTTACCCCAATGTTTCTATATATCTGTAACCTTGTTATGAGCTAAGGGGGCCCAG
This sequence comes from Xenopus laevis, assembly GCF_017654675.1. Classification (NCBI taxonomy): domain Eukaryota; kingdom Metazoa; phylum Chordata; class Amphibia; order Anura; family Pipidae; genus Xenopus; species Xenopus laevis. The sequence goes on along the minus strand of NC_054386.1, from coordinate 98,613,076 downwards.
TCTGAAGGTCAGTTAGGGGGAGATTTGGGGTGAGTGCTTATTTGTACCCTGGGTACCCCTGGAACTACAGCAGGGTGACACCCCAATGTTTCTATATATCTGTAACCTTGTTATGAGCTAAGGGGGCCCAGTCTGAAGGTCAGTTAGGGGGAGATTTGGGGTGAGTGATTATTTGTACCCTGGGTACCCCTGGAACTATAGCAGGGTGACACCCCAATGTTTCTATATATCTGTAACCTTGTTATGAGCTAAGGGGGCCCAGTCTGAAGGCCAGTTAGGGGGAGATTTGGGGTGAGTGTTTATTTGAGCCCTGGGTACCCCTGGAACTATAGCAGGGTGACACCCTAATGTTTCTATATATCTGTAACCTTGTTATGAGCTAAGGGGGCCCAGTCTGAAGGTCAGTTAGGGGGAGATTTGGGGTGAGTGCTTATTTGTACCCTGGGTACCCCTGGAACTATAGCAGGGTGACACCCCAATGTTTCTATATATCTGTAACCTTGTTATGAGCTAAGGGGGCCCAGTCTGAAGGTCAGTTAGGGGGAGATTTGGGGTGAGTGCTTATTTGTACCCTGGGTACCCCTGGAACTATAGCAGGGTGACACCCCAATGTTTCTATATATCTGTAACCTTGTTATGAGCTAAGGGGTCCCAGTCTGAAGGTCAGTTAGGGGGAGATTTGGGGTGAGTGCTTATTTGTGCCCTGGGTACCCCTGGAACTATAGCAGGGTGACTGTTACCCCAATGTATATATATATATATATATATATATATATATCTGTAACCTTATGAGTTAAGGGGGTGGTAAGGGTCAAGGGCAGATAGGAATATATCCCCGCATGCCCCCAAGTCTATTTGATGGTGCTGTATGACAATTGCATTTAGGGTACTGTCAGACGGGGAGATCCACATTTAAATCTGCACTACCACAGGCAACAAGTCTCCCCAAAATGCTGGGAGTAAGAAAAAGTTAATATCCGGTGGGAATACATTTATAACGCTGCTTTTACTGAGGTCGATTTACTTTATTACCAGTGGGAAAGCATTTCAGTGAGATTCGTCACTTATGGTATCGAAGATTTAAATGGGGGAGACAAACCTGCCATTAGCCTTAATATAATGGAGACAGAGAACACGTGAGCGCTAAAGGAGACAATAAGTTACTGTACAAGTGATTACATGCATTCCTGTACTGTACAGCCTTGGATTTGCCCAAAAAACGAATACCCCCCTCCCATTCCTTTATGACTAGCACTGCTTATAAAGGATTGAAACCCAAAACAATTAATTGATTTAAACTCATTCACGCTGGTTCTCTAGGCACTTTTGATATTTACATTTTAGTGGCTTCTCAAATATTTGCAGTTTTAAGCTGCTAATACAAGGCATTCAGGTCAACAGCTCTCTTTGCAAGTGACCCTTTCTATGCAATGCCTGTATAGTTGGACTTTAGTAGAGAACTACTAACCTGGACACCTGGTATTAGCAGCCGACATAAGCAAAGCATTCTCAGAGTAATATGGTGCAAACTAGTTTCACCCGACCCGCACCCACCCGATACCCACCCTCAGGGCCGCCATTAGAAATCACGGGGCCCCATACAACATTTTCCCGCCTGGGCCCCGCCCATCCCGGCCCCTAAGCCCCACCCCAGATCCTGCCCACTCCACATCACAGTTTAAAGACCACACAAACATCAGCTTTAGAAAAGGTAACCCCCCCCCACACACAAGTTAAAGAAAAAACATTGGTGCCAGGGCCCCCATAAAAGTTTTTTTTTAAAAAAAACATTGGCGCCCCCCTTACAAGTTAAAAAATAATTTGGGCCACAAAGAATATTTTTTTTAAAAAAACATTGGGGCCACCCCCAGGTACAGGTTGGCATAACTTAGAAGTGCTGGGATTTTCTTAATGTATACATTATAGTTACATGTTCACCTTTTTTTTTTTAATAATTACAGACATGAGATCAGTTATCCGGAAACCGGATATACAGAAAGCTCCATATTACGGAAAGGCTGTCTCCTATTTTATCCAAATAATTGACATTTTTAAGAATGATTTCCTTTTTCTGTGTAATAATAAAACAGTAGCTTGTACTTGATCCCAACTAAGATATAATTAATCCTTATTGGAGGCAAAACCAGCCTATTGGCTTTATTTCATGTTTATATGATTTTCTAAAAACATGTTTTTTTCAAAACACATCAGTTAATGGTGCTGCTCCAGCAGAATTCTGCACTGAAATCCATTTCTCAAAAGAGCAAACAGATTATATAGACATGTTGTCAGTTTCCCAGCTGCCCCCAGTCATGTGACTTGTGCTCTGATAAACTTCAGTCACTCTTTACTGCTGTACTGCAAGTTGGAGTGATATCACCCCTCCCTTTCCCCCAAGCAGCCTAACAACAGAACAATGGGAAGGTAACGTGATAGCAGCTCCCTAAAGCTGGCCATAGACGAAAAGATCTCATCGTATGAATTGAGGATTCGTACGATTTTCGGAACGTGTGGAGAGTCCCGACATTTTTCGTCCAGCGGAGATCGGTCGTTTGGTCGATCGGACAGGTTAGACGGCTGCGGGTAATATCTCTGCGTGTATTGCCGATCGTACGATTTTCAATGGGAGACTGTCACTAGCTTTGTCTATCGTATGATTGCTGTCAGGGGCAGAACATCGGCTGATCTGTTCTTTAACTACTTTATTTGGTCGGAATGGTAAGAATTTAATCTGAATGGTTAGTGGCAGGTCGGGAGATGGGAAAGTAGTAGATCGTACCGGCGAAATGCTCCTACTGCGCACACGCCGGTCAAAGCAGGAAGAAGATCGCTTGGAAGAAGATGGCGTCGGTGAACTCCGTAGACTGGACCTGCACAGAAGGGTAAGTAACAAGTTAGGGGCATTTGCCCAGCGGGAGTGGGTAGGCCAGGGGGGAGGAGGGAGGGTGGGCAACACACAGGAGGGGGGGAGGGTTTTTGCGCCGACTAGGTTTCCTTCTCCTTTAAGCAGAGTGAGGGTAGGCTTCTCGAAAGAAGTGCGTTTTAAGAGATTTCTTGAAAGCAGAAAGGTTGGGAGAAAGTTGGACAGACCGTGGGAGAGAGTTCCAGAGGAGGGGTGCAGCCCTTGCAAAGTCTTGAATGCGAGCATGTGAGGAGGTAATGAGAGAAGAGTTGAGTAGCAGGTCAGTAGAGGAGCGTAGTAAGCGATTGGGTGAGTATATAGAGATAAGTTCAGAGATGTAGGGTGGGGCAGAGTTATGAAGTGCTTTGAAAGTCAGTGTCATTAATTTGAATTTGATTCTGAAAGGTAGTGGAAGCCAGTGCAGGGATTGACAGAATGGCGAGGCAGAGGAGGAGCGGTTGCTGAGGTGTATGAGCCTCGCAGCAGTGTTCATTATGGACTGGAGAGGTGACAGTCTCTGGAGGGGAAGGCCAATTAAAAGAGAGTTACAGTAGTCTAGACGCGATATGATGAGAGAGTGAATAAGAATTTTGGCAGCATCTTGGGTGATAAATGATGGTATTTTGGATATGTTCCTTAGGTGGAAGTGACATGATTTAATAAGTGACTGGAAATGAGGAGTGAATGACAGAGCAGAATTAGGAGAAACATCAGCCTGCCAGAAAGTAATTCCATCCTAAGTCACATGACTGGGGGCAGCTGGAAAACTTTAAGGGATGAAGATTTACATTACGAAAATGTGCGTTATCTTAAAAAACTCAGGTCCCGGCATTCTAGATAACAGGTCCCATATTATTTTTATATCGTTGTAGTTCTAAATGTTGATGTGTTTATGGTGTCAAATAGCCTATTATTTATGTTTCTTGGGCCCATTTACCTCATGAAATGTCTCTATGCCTCAATAAATCCTTGTTTGTGTCTTATCTGTGTAATGGCTGCTCATTGTCAGTTCTTATTTTGTGTGGATGTTCCATTAGGAATTACCTCATGGAAATGCTAAAGGCAGCTGCTCACAGCACTACTAATACATAGATATATATATTTTACCTCATGATACTCAGGGACACAATGAGATATCTGTTTATTTCCCAGTTTTAATGTTAGAACAGCACAACCTTGTGTATCAGCTGCAAGGGCTGATGGGAATGGCAGGTTGAATAACATATAGCTCCACGTTTAGACAGGAATTATATATGAGAAGTTGATATTACAAGGAATAATGACTTCTGTGCCTGCCCAGCAATAATCCAGCCGACTCTCCCTCTCTGATTCCGCTTTGACACTTGCAATAATAAAAACTACAATTCCCAGAATGCCAAGAGCGTACGTCGGCGCGTGATTAGATGCGTATGTTGCGCCGTCATAAACAGGAAGGCGGAAGTGGTGCGCTGAGACGAAAGATGGCGCTGGCCGTATTTTTCGGCTGTACCTTTGTGGCCTTCGGGCCGGCCCTGTCTCTGTTTATCCTCACTATCGCCGCGGACCCGCTGAAAGTCATCATTCTGGTGGCCGGGTGAGAGAACGGAGGGCTACGTATTGGCACGTTCTTCTTGCTGGGCCTTGTATTTAGCCCTCAGCTTAGAGGCTTCTTTAGAGCTACACCCTGAGGTGTACGAACAGCAACTGCAGCAGCTTTTCATTAGCGAGCCTGTCAGGAGCGCAGAGAGATGTAGTTCAGTTCACTTTCACAAACATCTGGATTCTGGGCTCCTGATTGGCTTTTTTTATAGTTTTCAAATGATTTCCCTTTGTTTTATGGCTCTTTCCTGCTTTCAAATGGGACCTTATCTAAAAAAACAAATAACAAATACTCTGTAAGGCTACAAATGTATTGTTATTGCTACTTTTTATTCCTCCTCTTTATATTCAGGCCTTTCCTATTCATATTCAGGCTCTTATTCAAATCAATGCCTGGTTGCTAGGGGAATTTAGTCCCTAGCAACCAGATTATTTGCCATTTTCTTATGGCTCTTTCCATCTATCAAATGAGACCTTTTCTAAAAATAACATACTCTGTAAGGCTACAAATGTATTGTTATTGCTACTTTTTATTACTGATCCTTCTATTCAGTTCCTTTCTATTTATATTCCATCGCTTACTCAAATCAGTGCATGGTTGCTAGGGGAATTTGGACTTCTAGCAACCAGATGGCTGAAATTACAAACTGGAGAGCGGCTGAATAAAAAGCTAAATAACTCAAAAACCACAAATAATAAAATAAATGGGCAGCCCCATTAGGCACAGGGGATACTTGGGTAATGTTTTTTCCTCTTAAGCTAGTGGGACTTTTATGGGAGACACACACAGGAGCAGGTCACAAGGTTAACAATGACCAAATTGACTCTGTAAGTGGTTCCAAATTATCAACCCCACCCACCCAGTTTTTTCTACTTTGTCTCCTTGAAGTATGTTGTTGCCCTTGATCTTCTCCTTTAAGTTTATCTGTCATTTGGCTCTTTTTGAAGCCTTTCTCTGCTGACTTTGTATTCATCCTCCTTTCTGACAGTTGCTAGGGTTCAAGGGCCCTAGGAACGCAAAACTAGACTCGAATTGTCTGGGCAAGTTATTGTTTATCTGGGACTGAGTTTACTGTAAGCTACCTCTAGTTCTTGTGGTGTTTCAGTCGCTTTCTGAGGGACAGTCATGTGCTGTATTGGCTAATCATGTTTGTTTTTCTCTTCCAGCTCCTTCTTCTGGCTGGTGTCGGTATTACTGTCCTCCTTGATTTGGTTCATCTCCGTCCAGATCAGCAACAAGAATGACGCCAACCTGCAGTATGGACTGCTGATATTCGGCGCAGCAGTTTCTGTTTTGCTGCAGGAGACTTTCAGATATGCATACTACAGGTTACTCAAGTAAGACATGGAGCATTCTGGTTGGTTGGGAGGCTCCTGCTAATGTCAGCCCTTAATGCATTCTGATTGATTGGGATTCTCCTGCTAGTGTCAGTCCTTAATGCATTCTGATTTGTTGGGAGGCTCCTGCTAATGTCAGTCTTTAATGCATTCTGATTGGTTGGGAGGCTCCTGCTGATGTAAGCCCTTAAAGGAGAAGGAAAGGTTAAAACTAAGTAAGCCTTATCAGAAAGGTCCACCTAAATATACCAGTAAACCCTCAAAGTAATGCTGCTCTGAGTCCCCTGTCAAAATAAACACAGCATTTCTTTCCTTCTCTTGTGTACACATGGGCTTCTGTATCAGACTTCCTGCCTTCAGCTTAAACCTCATTGCCCTGGGCAAGAGCATGCTCAGTTTGCTCCTCTCCCCCCGCCCCTCCCTTCTCTGCTGTAATCTGAGCCCAGAGCAGGGAGAGACTCAGGCAGGAAGTGAGGTCACACCATGTTAATACTGCAGCTCCTATCCTAAACAAACAGACCATTTCTAGAGCTTTTTACTCAGGTATGGTAAAACATTCTACAGAATAAATATAGCATTCTAGCTAGCACTATTGCAGCTAATCTATTGGCAATAAAATGCCTCTGTAGCTTTCCTTCTCCTTTAATGCATTCTGATTTGTAAGGAGGCTCCTGCTAATGTCAGCCTTTAATGCATTCTGATTGGTTGGGAGGCTCCTGCTAATGTCAGCCCTTGGGATTCTCCTGCTAGTGTCAGTCCTTAATGCATTCTGATTGGTTGGGAGCCTTCTGCTAATGTCAATCCTTAATGCATTCTGATTGGTTGGGAGCCTCCTGCTAATGTCAGCCCTTAATGCATTTTGATTGATTGGAAGCCTCTTGCTAATGTCAGCCCTTTATGCATTCTGATTGGTTGGGAGGCTCCTGCTAATGGCAGCCCTTAATGCATTCTGATTGGTTGGGAGGCTCCTGCTAATGTCAGAACTTAAAGGGGTGTTTCACCTTCAAACAACTAGTTGTTTTCAGATAGATCACAAGAAATTACGACTTTTTCCAATGACTTTCTATTTTCTATGTGTGATGTTTTTTCTAATATGAAGTGTAAAGTGTAATTTTTCACCTTCTGAAGCAGCTCTGGGGAGGGGGGTCGCCGATCCTGTAAACTGTTCTAAATTGATACATTTAGTTGATACATTTGTTACCTTTCCCTGCTGAGCAGAATCTCTGGGTTTCATTACAGGCAGCTGTTAGACTTGATACAGTAGTTGCTGATACTCCAGAGATGCTGCTGAGAAATAACTAAATGTTGTAAAATTGTAACAGTTCAGAATCTGCACCTGAATTACTGAGCTGCCATACTCAAACACCTGAGACACGAACATTCAACTTTAAACTTAGATTTTGGAAAAACAGTAAAAATAATGGAAAGTAATTGGGGGAAAAAAGTATTTATTTCTGGGGAACAATCTAAAAACAACTGAATTGAAAAAAGTATTTGGAAGGGGAACAACCCCTTCAAAGGAGACAAATAGGATAAATTGAAAACCCCTAATTTTGTAGGCAATAATGTATACTATATGATGCTGATTTTACTTTGGTCTAAAAATTATTATCTTTAAAATTAGCCCCTGTATTGGATCTGTGGACCCTGGAAGTGTTTCAAATTAGGGGTGGACCTGTCCTAATGGTCCCTGCCAGCAGCCCAGTAGGAGGGCAACAGCCAATCACAGCCCTGCAGTCACACAAGCAAAGACAGGCTTCAGTTCCCTATTAGGTCAGCTTAGCCACTGGCTCCCCTGCACAGCCTGGGAAAGGAGGCAGCAGGAAGTGGAAGAGATGGGCGGAGCTAGTAGGGTTTTTGCAGACATTTTCAATAAAGTAACCAGAAACACAGCTTTTTCAAGCACATTCCTTCTATATCTAAAAGAGTAAAATGCATTGGTGCATTTTTGATTTTTTTTTTTTACATAAAATGTTTCCTTTAATGCATTCTGATTCTGATATGTATACATTTCCAGTTCCTAGGAAATTATAATAATAATTTTTCTTCCTTCACAGGAAAGCAGACGAGGGTCTTGCTACGATCAGTGAGGATGGAAGATCTCCGATATCCATTCAACAAATGGCCTATGGTGAGCCTGACTCTTAAATGCACAACATTGCTGCAGCTTGACAGAAAGTGATGTCAAAGGATGATGTCATGATGTTGAAGCTGCCAATATGTCCGCTCCCAGTGCAACATATAAATGCAAACCATGCAATTAGCTCTACCTTCTAATCTGTCTAAAAGGCAGCAATATGGCAGCTCCCAATCATACTTAAAAATATAATTACACAGAGCACACAAGTTACAAATACAAAAAAATTAACCAATTCAATTCGTTTTTTTATCTGGCACTCCAGGGGATCCCATCCTTATGTGGGAATTGATAATTAATCCTTATTGGAAGCAAAATCAGTTTATTGGTTTTATTTAATGTTTACATTGATTTTCTACTAGACTTTAGGTGTGAAGATCCAAATTATGGAAACATCCGGTATCCAGAAAACCCCATTCTGGATAACAAGTCCCATACCTGTACTGACATATTTTCAATATCAATTACACTTATAAATAACTTTAAAATTATTGAGCTTTTGTATTGGCTAATATCCTCTTGTCTCCTTGCCACAGTATCTGGCTTCTCCTTCGGAATTATCAGCGGAGTGTTCTCTGTCATTAATATACTGGCTGATGCCATTGGTCCTGGCACTGTGGGAGTGCATGGAGACTCACAGTATTACTTTCTTACTTCAGGTGAGTTACTCAGTAGTACGTTCTGAGCCTTCTGGGTGCCCTCTGCTGGAAGGGCAACAAACTGCGCTAGAGGGAAGACTTGGGAAAAGGAGCAGGAGATGGGGCTTAGAACCTTTTGTTTGGGTAAATCTGCTGTGTATGTGTGTGTGCACTCAGATAAAATGTTTATATTATGTGTATCCGGCAAAGCAAGAATTTTTAAAGGGAAACTCCGACTTACAAACCAAAATTTCCAAACCAATGTTTCTTTAAAAAGTCTGAATAAATGCCATTTTCTATGCTGAAATCCAGCTGTTTAACAGTTCTGCTCTTTCTGCATCATTTGAAATCCTGGCAGGGAAGGAGGGACTAAACACTGATGTTACAAATTGTAACCACTTCTCCACATCTTACAGACAGCATGCAGGAACTACATAACCCACAATGCATTGCACTGTTCTGTTTTTTATTGAATTCACGTGTGGAGTTTGGAGGATGCAGGCTAAGTACAGTTGGCTGCTGATACAAAGTAACAGTATTCGGCCAGCTCAGCCAAGTAGTCGGCCAGCTCAGCCAAGTAGTCGGCCAGCTCAGCCAAGTAGTCGGCCAGCTCAGCCAAGTAGTCGGCCAGCTCAGCCAAGTAGTCGGATCAGCAGGAGAGCGGGGGCTAGGCTTAGGGAACTGTTCCAAATCATGAAAAGTCTGCATATTTTTTTAATGTATATCGCAAAGTTGCTTGAAATTGTTTACTTTTCAAAAAGCTCATTATATTTGAGTGGAGTTCCCCTTTAAAGTCACATTTTGCTTCTGTTGTGTCCTTCCAGCATTCCTTACAATGGCCATTGTTTTCCTACACACCTTCTGGGGCATTGTGTTCTTCGCAGCCTGTGAGAAGCGGAGGCCTCTGCACATTGTAGGAGTGGTCCTCAGTCATCTGGTAACATCTGGCCTGGTGAGTGCCCATGTATTCGAATCTGCAACTTGTTTAGAAAACTTATTCTAATACGTGAACAGAGAACTACCATTAAGCCATTCCCTTGTACTAAGAATAGTTCATAGCATTGCACATAGTCTGTACAGAGAGATCCCATAAAACTATGGCAGCATAGGTATTCCCTGTACTAAGCACAATTCAGCAGGAACAGTCCCTAAATTTGCTCATAGTCTGTACAGAGAGATCCCATAAAACTATGGCAGTATAGGTATTCCCCTGTACTAAGCATAATTCAGCAGGAACAGTCCCTAAGTTTGTTCATAGTCTGTACAGAGAGATCCCATAAAACTATGGCAGCATAGGTATTCCTGTACTAAGCACAATTCAGCAGGAACAGCCCCTAAGTTTGCTCATAGTCTGTACAGAGAGATCCCATAAAACTATGGCAGCATAGGTATTCCCTGTACTAAGCACAATTCAGCAGGAACAGTCCCCTAAGTTTGCTCATAGTCTGTACAGAGAGATCCCATAAAACTATGGCAGCATAGGTATTCCCTGTACTAAACACAATTCAGCAGGAACAGTCCCTAAGTTTGCTCATAGTTTGTACAGAGAGATCCCATAAAACTATGGCAGCATAGGTATTCCCCTGTACTAAGCACAATTCAGCAGGAACAGCCCCTAAGTTTGCTCATAGTCTGTACAGAGAGATCCCATAAAACTATGGCAGCATAGGTATTCCTCTGTACTAAGCACAATTCAGCAGGGACAGTCCCTAAGTTTGCTCATAGTCTGTACAGAGAGATCCCATAAAACTATGGCAGCATAGGTATTCCCTGTACTAAGCACAATTCAGCAGGAACAGCCCCTAAGTTTGCTCATAGTTTGTACAGAGAGATCCCATAAAACTATGGCAGCATAGGTATTCCCCTGTACTAAGCACAATTCAGCAGGAACAGCCCCTAAGTTTGCTCATAGTCTGTACAGAGAGATCCCATAAAACTATGGCAGCATAGGTATTCCTGTACTAAGCACAATTTGGCAGGAACAGCCCCTAAGTTTGCTCATAGTCTGTACAGAGAGATCCCATAAAACTATGGCAGCATAGGTATTCCCTGTACTAAGCACAATTCAGCAGGAACAGCCCCTAAGTTTGCTCATAGTTTGTACAGAGAGATCCCATAAAACTATGGCAGCATAGGTATTCCCCTGTACTAAGCACAATTCAGCAGGAACAGCCCCTAAGTTTGCTCATAGTCTGTACAGAGAGATCCCATAAAACTATGGCAGCATAGGTATTCCTGTACTAAGCACAATTCGGCAGGAACAGCCCCTAAGTTTGCTCATAGTCTGTACAGAGAGATCCCATAAAACTATGGCAGCATAGGTATTCCTGTACTAAGCACAATTCGGCAGGAACAGCCCCTAAGTTTGCTCATAGTCTGTACAGAGAGATCCCATAAAACTATGGCAGCATAGGTATTCCTGTACTAAGCACAATTCGGCAGGAACAGCCCCTAAGTTTGCTCATAGTCTGTACAGAGAGATCCCATAAAACTATGGCAGCATAGGTATTCTGTAAATTTTTACTGAATAAAAACTATTAAAGGGGTTGTTTTAACTTCCAAACACCTTTTTTCAGTTAAATTGTTTTCAGATTGCTTGATGATATAATGCAGGAATAATTCCCTTTTATTTAGCATTTTTTCTCTCCCCTACAGACTTTTCTGAACCCAATGTATGAAGCCAGTCTGATTCCAATTTACATAATCACCCTGGGCATGGCATTGTGGGCTTTTGTGGCCGCAGGGGGCAACTATCGCAACATCCGAAAATGCCTTGCCTGTAAGTATTGTCCTGCGTTCTACACCAGTGTTCAGCATTTATCATCTTGGTAGATTTCCCTGGCGGGAGAAGTTCTTTGGCAGAGATAGGGGGAGGGGATGTTGATTTTTTTAGAGGAGAACAGTTACCCCCATCCCTGCCTCAATAGCAGCAGATTATATAGATGGGTATAGGTGCCTCAGCTGTAGCCAAAGGGGTTTATTTTTACCCCTCCTCCGGTTCGTATTGGACCAGTCTGCCCCTCCTGCTGCCCCCTGGGTATTAGCTTAAAGGATAAGTAAACCTTTAAAACAAGTGAATGTAAAACTGATGAGAGTGCTATTCTAAGCACTTTTGTAATTTACATTCATTATTTATTCTTTTTTCATTCCAAGATATTAAGGGATACATGTGCTGTTAATATAAATGAATTTTGTTACAACAGCGCGACCTGCTGGTCAGTTTCCCACCAGTCTGACCACCAAGTAGTCAAGGAAGTTGTCAGGAGAAAGAAAGAGGCTGATGTTCTTCTGCTTAGGAAAAATTTGAGAGAGGTTTCCTAATTAGAGATTTTATTCCTAATTAGATTAGAAACCTCCCTCAAATATTTCCTAAGCAGAAGAACATCAGAGCAGCCTCTTTCTTTCTCCTGACAACTTCCTTGACTACTTGGTGGTCAGACTGGTGGGAAACTAACAAAATTCATTCATATTAACAGTACATGTATCCCTTAATATCTTGTTATGACAAAAGAATAAATAATGAATGTACATTACAAAAGTGCTTAGAATAGCACTCTTATCAATTTTACATTCACTTGTTTTAAAGGTTTACTTATCCTTTAAATGGGAAACTGTTTTGTTTCTGCAGGGAGACGGCAAGAAAGTAACCAGGTTATGGTATATTCTGCTCTTCAGGTGCCCGCTGAGGATTAAGGCCCCCGCTCAGCTGCCGTGCAGCCACCAACAGACATTGTATAACAGAGTTCAAGTGCTCCTCTCTCCCAGAAGCCGGCTCCCATTCCTCTGCCTCTCCGGACTAAATAAAAGACATTATTCCTCTCATTCCTTTGCCTCCTTTTCGTCTTAAAGTGCCGGCGCTGGGCCCTACTAAGGCTGCGCAGAGCAATCTGGCATTGCTCTCACACTCGACCAAGTACAATAGCAGAACTCTGGAACACACACGTGCCGTCCCTGGAACGGAACCTTCACATACACATAATACTGTACCTCTTCTTTATTTCTACTTGGTCATTCCATTGCTAGATTTTCTTTTCAGCCAGTTGAGATTTGATTGTCTGTTCTACACCAGTTGAGTTTTCTCTTCCATTCGGCTGAAAGTTTCTCTGATCATTTCCTGCCTGTTGGACATTGACTGGGAGTTTCCTTTCTGTTTGATGTCAGTTGAGAGTTTCCTCTTCTGTTCTACATCAACTGAGAGTTTCCAGTCTGTTCAAGATCAACTGAGAGTTTCCAGCCTGTTCTACATCAACTGAGAGTTTCCAGTCTGTTCTACATCAACTGAGAGTTTCCAGCCTGTTCTACATCAACTGAGAGTTTCCAGTCTGTTCTACATCAACTGAGAGTTTCCAGTCTGTTCTACATCAACTGAGAGTTTCCAGTCTGTTCTACATCAACTGAGAGTTTCCAGCCTGTTCTACATCAACTGAGAGTTTCCAGTCTGTTCTACATCAACTGAGAGTTTCCAATCTGTTCTACATCAACTGAGAGATTCCAGTCTGTTCAAGATCAACTGAGAGTTTCCAGCCTGTTCTACATCAACTGAGAGTTTCCAGTCTGTTCTACATCAACTGAGAGTTTCCAGCCTGTTCTACATCAACTGAGAGTTTCCAGTCTGTTCTACATCAACTGAGAGTTTCCAATCTGTTCTACATCAACTGAGAGATTCCAGTCTGTTCAAGATCAACTGAGAGTTTCCAGCCTGTTCTACATCAACTGAGAGTTTCCAGCCTGTTCTACATCAACTGAGAGTTTCCAGCCTGTTCTACATCAACTGAGAGTTTCCAGCCTGTTCTACATCAACTGAGAGTTTCCAGCCTGTTCTACATCAACTGAGAGTTTCCAGCCTGTTCTACATCCGGCTGAGCGTTTCCAGCCTGTTCTACATCAACTGAGAGTTTCCAGCCTGTTCTACATCAACTGAGAGTTTCCAGCCTGTTCTACATCAACTGAGAGTTTCCAGCCTGTTCTACATCAACTGAGAGTTTCCAGCCTGTTCTACATCAACTGAGAGTTTCCAGCCTGTTCTACATCAACTGAGAGTTTCCAGCCTGTTCAACATCAACTGAGAGTTTCCAGCCTGTTCAACATCCGGCTGAGCGTTTCCTTTCTGTTCAACGTCACCTGAGAGCTTCTGTTCAACATCTGGCTGAGCGTTTCAAGTCTGTTCGAAATCAACTGAGAGTTTCTCTTCTGTTCAACCTCACATGAGCGTTTCTCTTCTGTTCAACATCCGGCTGAGAGTTTCCTGTCTGTTCAGCGTCACCGGAGAGTTTTTTGTCTGTTCGGCATCCAATCTGGTAGTTGCTTTGGAGATTGAGGAATGCAACACTAATCTGTCTGAGCGGGCGTCTGCTATTGGACTATAACTCTGGACATGGAACGGATTGCTTTTATTTTGGCATCCACAACAGTCCAAGGTGAGACTGATCCTCAGGTAGAGGGGACACAGTTGCACTGTATTTTCTTTTTTTAACCCTACTCTCACCCGATCCCTTACAGCAAATGTCTACACTGGGCTCCCTGCAGCCATTTTGCTCCCAATACTGGAAGGAGGGACTCCTCAATTAAATGTATTTTGACTGTTTCTGACTAACAAATCGCTAATCAGCGCACCAATAATCTCCTGCCTGTCTCAAAGGAATCGTAAGTGTGTCTTTAACATGGTTATTAATGTTCATGACTTCAGCTGGTTAACACGTCATGCAATACACTGGAAGCCCTGAGCAACTCACAGGCCATGCCCATCTATTAGTTCCAGGTTAAAACTTTGTCGTGACTTAAGTCTGATTCACATTTCTGCTGCAGATGAACGGAACCAGTTATTGGTTAATGAACTGAAAATGTTAACCGACCTCTAATGAAATAATACAAAATGTCTTTTTAATCTACAAGCAGGCTTTGTGATTGGCCTACATAACCGTGGATGGCAGCTTTCATCTCCTGCACTGGTCTGTATACACATGGCCAAGCTGAGCCCAAGGGGAAAGAGTTAACCAGTGGGAATCTGTTGCATACTCCATTTGAGTTACTCTGATTTGGATTTTACTTAGTGCAGATGTACTAAAATATTGGCGGCACAGAATTCTTTGCTCTGTAGAGTCTCCAGTATAACTTGTGAGCTGTGCTCAGCCCTTAAAGGATAAGTAAACCTTTAAAATAAGTGAAAATAAAACTGATGAGAACTTTTACATGTACTGTTAATATCGATGAATTTTGTTACAACAGCGCCACCTGCTGGTCAGTTTCCCACCAGTCTGACCAGCAAGTAGTCAAGGAAGTTGTCAGGAGAAAGAAAGAGGCTGCTCTGATGTTCTTCTACTTAGGGAAATATTTAGAAACCTCCCTCAGATCTTTCCTAAGTAGAAGAACATCAGAGCAGCCTCTTTCTTTCTCCTGACAACTTCCTTGACTACTTGGTGGTCAGACTGGTGGGAAACTGACCAGCAGGTGGTGCTGTTGTAACAAAATTCATTCATATTAACAGTACATATATCCCTTAATATCTTGGAATGAAAACAAAATAAATAATGTACATTACAAAAGTACTTAGAATATCCCTGTCATCAATTTTACATTCACTTGTTTTAAAGGTTTACTTACCCTTTAAACCACTCAGCTGTCAGGGGTGTTATCTGCTGTTAACCAACAAAGACATCAGTACACCTGTGTTTTTTGGTGGCACCTCCTCCCAGTTTTGGGGTGAGACGTTATTGTCTCTTTACTATGCACTGAAAGCAGGGGAGACCCCTACCCAAGGGGAAACAGCTGCCAGTTCTTCCCTCTCATCAGCAGGTAATATCTGATTTCACAATGGAAAGTGCTGCCACTGTTATTACAGCCCTGCAATACATTTTCTCAAATAAAGCGAGTCTGTTGCCATGTTTGTCCGAGACTCGGGTTTCTCTTATGCATCATCTAGTGACGGGGATAGAAATCCACTGCCACAATATTGGGAAGGGGTTTGTTACAGTGAGAGCTGTGAAGATGTGGAATTGTCTCCCTGAATCAGTGGTACAGGCTGATACATTAGATAGGTACAAGGAAGGGTTGGATGCTTTATTCACCAGTAGCTCCTCCCAGCAGACAGGAGGGAGCCAATGAGATTAGAGGAGGGAAAGGGGTGTTACAGGGAGAGCTGGGAAGTGAATCAGTGGTACAGGCTGATACATTAGATAGGTATAAGGAAGGGTCGGATGCTTTATTCACCAGTAGCTCCTCCCAGCAGACAGGAGGAAGCCAATGAGATTAGAGGAGGGAAAGGGGTGTTACAGGGAGAGCTGGGAAGTGAATCAGTGGTACAGGCTGATACATTAGATAGGTATAAGGAAGGGGTTGGATGGTGTTTAGCAAGTGAGGGAATACAGGGATATAGGAGATAGCTCATAGTACAAGTTGATCCAGGGACTGGTCCCATTGCATCTTGGAGTCAGGAAGGAATTTTTCCCCCTCTGAGGCAAATTGGAGATACTTCAGATGGGGTTTTCGCCTTCCTCTGGATCAACTGGCAGGCAGGTTATATATAGACTTAAGGTTGAACTTGATGGACATGTGTATTTTTTTTTTCTTTCAACCTGACTTACTATATTACAAGGAGTGAAACACAGCCACCGCAAAAACGGTGACCCCTTAATTAAACATTTAGGGATTTATATGATTCTTGCCCAAAGTCAGTGATGTTTCGATCCATCTTGGATCTGCAGCTTCCCACTGAGCCAGTACAGAACCATAGACATGTCCTTAGGCAATTAAAGGACAAGAAAAGTCAAATTTAATTGGGGGTGATTAAAGGATAAGTAAACCTTTAAAATAAGTGAATGTAAAATTGATGAGGGGGCTATTCTAAGCACTTTTGTAATTTACATTCATTATTTATTCTTTTTTCATTCCAAGATATTAAGGGATACATGTACTGTTAATATGAATGAATTTAGTTACAACAGCGCCACCTGCTGGTCAGTTTCCCACCAGTCTGACCACCAAGTAGTCAAGGAAGTTGTCAGGAGAGAGAAAGAGGCTGCTCTGATGTTGTTTAGGAATAAAATTAGAAACCTTTCTCAAATCTTTCCTAAGCAGAAGAAGGGTTGAATTTGAAAAACTTTGAATTCAAGAAGACCAAATGAAATTAAATCAAACGTTTTTGGTTTGTTTTTTGGCCGAATAGGTCTATTTTTGATCAAATTCATATTGTACAATTCAGTTTTTCCCAAAAAAAAAACTTAGATTTTTCAAAGTCCATCAATTGACTCCAAATATGTTCTAGGAGGTCCCCCATAGGCTAAAACAGCAATTTGGCAGGTTTTATATGGCGAATGGCCGAAGCCGAATTTTTAAAGAGACAGTACATGATAAATTTCAAAATTCAAATTGAATTTAGACTATTCTAATTCTAATTTTTTTTTAATACTAATTTTCACTTCGACCTTTGATAAATCTGCCCCTCAATGTGGGTACATTCAACCGCTATTTTCCTAGGATCCCTTGTAGTGAACCAATAAAAGTGGGAATGAGCCCCCACACTCTTTTTAAATTGTAGCTGCAATCCCTACTTAATCCTTTTGCAGCAAGTGTTTCCAAGCAATAATCTGAGTGGTTGGAGGGAGTATTTGGTGGCCACCATATTGTTTTCCTAAGAAACTGTGGAAGCCCCACCCATTGTACATTGGGAGATTCCAATGAGCGGGGGTTACAGACACAGACGACAAGGAGACATAAAGCTTCCCATTGGCATGTTGTGTATTTAATAGGTCTACAAAATATCAAGGGTGCGTATCAATCACGGCATCAAAGAATATAAAAATACCTTCTAATACAAACAGACCTGGGACCCTACCGTGGTTGTTAAACTGCAACTCACAGCATTTATTGAGAATAAAGCAGGGAGTTGCAGGTCAACAAAAGCAGATTTGGGGTCCCCTTTTTTATCAAATATTGATCAAGAAGTCTATATCACAGCTGTGCTTATTGCAGGTCCCCATTGGGGAACAATCCCTTTAATTAAAGGGAAATTCTAGCTAAGCAATTATCTACATTGAGATTTCTGGGGATTAACGTGGGGCTACTCTAATTAATCATCAATCGTATTTATTGACCAGCCAATTGGCACACAAGCAAATGAACATCGATTGGAAGACAAGGGAGTGTCGTTATACAGCAATATGGCAGCTCCGATAGATTTGTATGAACTTCATTTAGCGACAGCTCCCTTTAAAGGGTCAGAGGGTAACGTGTCCTCCCCTTCAGGAATTTAGTTCCATATTACGTATCCAAGTCACAGCATTATTAGTTACTCTAGAGGTAGAGGGAGTGCAAGGCATGTTGTTACTACGGCAACAGCACTAAATCTATAATAGTAATTTAGATTTCACTTTACATTAATATAAGAATATAACAAGATGGAGTAAGAAACGTTTCTGAGGACCTCAATAGCTGTAGATCCCTGGAGATTATGGTCAAGAGCGGTAAGGTCCATCTTCATTGATAGAGCCTTGACATTAAGGCCAGTCATGTTGGTCAGGCTTAAAAAGTCCTTTCCCAGTGACCCAATTATGTACATTCTTAGTTTGCCGGCCGCCATCTTGCATTAGCCAGTCTAGATGGTCCTCACCTCAGTGGGGGATGTCTGTGACTTTGAACATTTATCATGTGGTGCCCCTGACGTATCTTTCCTGAGAAGGTACAAAACGAAATAGAGTGTTATTCTTTTGGGTTGCGATGCAGGTGCTACATATGGAATAATGTACCCCCAACTGTAATTATAAGGATATTGGAAGTCACAGTGGAGTTCCTCCAGGTCGTGGTCTACGTTCCAGGTCATGGAACTCGGTTTGGAGTTACTTTTTTTTTTTTTATTATTATTATTATTACACAAGTTTCAATGAGTCATGCGACACAAATGACATCACTAAGCCGCGTTTATAAGGATAGAATACACAAAAGCCATGAATATCCTGTAAATTATATCCTTATAAATGGTCACTAGTGATGTCATCGGTTATAAACTGTGAGTAGTGATGTCATTTTTGTCACATTTTTTTTTTTTGGATTATAATAAAGTGCCCCTTGTTGGAAAATATAAGGAAATCAGGGGGCAGATTTATCAAAGGTTGAGGTAGTTTTTCGAATTTAAAAAAAATCAAATTTCTAGCTATTTTTTTGTGTAATATCGACCATTCGCCATCTAAAAACCTGCCTAATTGCTGTTTTAGCCTATGGGGGACCTCCTTGGAGTCAATTGGTGGACTTTGAAAATTCTAAGTATTTTTGGGGAAAAACTTAGATTCGAATTCGATCGAATGCGCTATTACTTCGTATGTGCCCGAATGGGAATCGTACAGACTTATTTGATCAAAAAGTTTGACTTAATTTCGGTTGGTCTTTTTGAATTCAAATTTCGAAGTTTTTCAAAATCAACGTTTTTTTGTGAAAATCTTAGATTCGAATTCGACCGAAAGCGATATTACTCCGATTCGAAATCGGGTGAATACGGACGTATTCGATCGAAAACTTAAAACTTTGACTTCATTTGAAGTTTTTCAAATTTGAAATTGGACCCTTGATAAATCTGCCCCTAGAAGTCACCTTGGAGTTCCATGACCTTCGGCCTTGTGCTTTAATATGGTCATGAACTCCTTGGTGACTTATAATATCCTTATATTTTACAATAGGGGGTACTTCACTATATACAGTATTTGACAGGATGTCGTATTCATGGCTCTCGTGCATTATACTAGTGATGTGTGGGTTGGGTGAAACCCGACCCAAACCCGACTTCCGAGTTCCTTTTATAGCCCCGCCCTGCTGATGACATCACAAAAGGGGTGGGGCGAGCAGGCACACGGCTATAAAACTAAACCACTGGCCAAAAGATCTTGGTGTCATCTTTTATACAGGGGTTATGCTTGGAATTGTGAGTAAAGGAAGAGGAGGGTGGAGCCCAGACAGGCTCAGCTGTGATTGGCTGCTAATAACGAGCATGAGAATAAATGGATGAACAGGGCAGAGTGGCTTTACCATCCCACAGAGTATAAAGGACATAGACTGCAGCCAAGAGGAGTGAAGTTATATAGATACAGTATATAGAGTAGATCAGAGGATACAGTGGTGTGAAAAACTATTTGCCCCCTTCCTGATTTCTTATTCTTTTGCATGTTTGTCACACAAAATATTTCTGATCATCAAACACATTTAACTATTAGTCAAAGATAACACAAGTAAACACAAAATGCAGTTTTTAAATGAGGGTTTTTATTATTTAGGGAGAAAAGAAATCCAAACCTGTGTGAAAAAGTAATTGCCCCCTGAACCTAATAACTGGTTGGGCCACCCTTAGCAGCAATAACTGCAATCAAGTGTTTGCGATAACTTGCAACGAGTCTTTTACAGCGCTCTGGAGGAATTTTGGCCCACTCATCTTTGCAGAATTGTTGTAATTCAGCTTTATTTGAGGGTTTTCTAGCATGAAGCGCCTTTTTAAGGTCATGCCACAACATCTCAATAGGATTCAGGTCAGGACTTTGACTAGGCCACTCCAAAGTCTTCATTTTGTTTTTCTTCAGCCATTCAGAGGTGGATTTGCTGGTGTGTTTTGGCTCATTGTCCTGCTGCAGCACCCAAGATCGCTTCAGCTTGAGTTGACGAACAGATGGCCGGACATTCTCCTTCAGGATTTTTTGGTAGACAGTAGAATTCATGGTTCCATCTATCACAGCAAGTCTTCCAGGTCCTGAAGCAGCAAAACAAGCCCAGACCATCACACTACCACCACCATATTTTACTGTTGGTATGATGTTCTTTTTCTGAAATGCTGTGTTACTTTTACGCCAGATGTAACGGGACGCGCACCTTCCAAAAAGTTCAACTTTTGTCTCCTCGGTCCACAAGGTATTTTCCCAAAAGTCTTGGCAATCATTGAGATGTTTTTTAGCAAAATTGAGACGAGCCTTAATGTTCTTTTTGCTTAAAAGTGGTTTGCGCCTTGGAAATGTGCCATGCAGGCCGTTTTTGCCCAGTCTCTTTCTTATGGTGGAGTCGTGAACACTGACCTTAATTGAGGCAAGTGAGGCCTGCAGTTCTTTAGATGTTGTCCTGGGGTCTTTTGTGGCCTCTCGGATGAGTTGTCTCTGCGCTCTTGGGGTCATTTTGGTCGGCCGGCCACTCCTGGGAAGGTTCACCACTGTTCCATGTTTTTGCCATTTGTGGATAATGGCTCTCACTGTGGTTTCGCTGGAGTCCCAAAGCTTTAGAAATGGCTTTATAACCTTTGAAATTGAACTCAGGTGTGATAAACCACAGTTAAGTTATTTTTTAACAAGGGGGGCAATCACTTTTTCACACAGGCCCATGTAGATTTGGAGTTTTTTTTCTCCCTTAATAACGTAAACCTTCATTTAAAAACTGCATTTTGTGTTCAATTATGTTATCTTTGACTAATAGTTAACGGTTTTTGATGAGCAGAAACATTTAAGTGTGACAAACATGCAAAAGAATAAGAAATCAGGAAGGGGGCAAATAGTTTTTCACACCACTGTACATATTGGGTGGGTGGTGGCGATTTTTGGGGTCACAGTCCAGCAGATGAGCTTTGTTACAACGATGGGCTGTTTGGTGAAGGTCTTACCGTGTCTTTCTGTAGATACAATAGAGAACGAAGCCAATGACAACAATTCCCAGGAATATCCCGAAGATGATGGCTAGGATGTTCCCCACGGTCCCTGTAGTGTCAAAGGAAGGAGGATTTAGTGTCCTGCTCATATCTACAGGTTTCTCACTGCATATTAACAACAGTGTAAGTGCATAATATTCATAGGAATTAATGATATCATACAGCAGTAATAATTAGTTCCCTGCCTTTATATGGTCACAGAACAACCTCTCAGAGGCTTCTAATATCCTTATCATTTACAGTAGGGGGTACATTATCCCTTATAATACACGAGTGATACTCAGAGTTCCCTGTATAACTCAGCCTGCAGCCTTGTGTCTTTATATGGTCACAGAACAACCCCTCAGTGACTTCTAATATCCTTATCATTTACAGTAGGGGGTACATTATCCCTTATAATACATGTGATACTCAGAGTTCCCTGTATAACTCAGCCTGCAGCCTTGTGCCTTTATATGGTCACAGAACAACCCCTCAGTGACTTCTAATATCCTTATCATTTACAGTAGGGGGTACATTATCCCTTATAATACATGAGTGCTACTCAGAGTTCCCTGTATAACTCAGCCTGCAGCCTTGTGTCTTTATATGGTCACAGAACAACCCCTCAGTGACTTCTAATATCCTTATCATTTACAGTAGGGGGTACATTATCCCTTATAATACATGAGTGATACTCAGAGTTCCCTGTATAACTCAGCCTGCAGCCTTGTGCCTTTATATGGTCACAGAACAACCCCTCAGTGACTTCTAATATCCTTATCATTTACAGTAGTCACAAATCAAAGTGACAAGTAGCAGTTACATAAGAGCAATGATACATACCTGTAGCAAAGGTTGAAGCTGCAAATGGTAAAAATAAAAGAGAATATGTGAGAGTGTATAATTAATAGACAAATAACAAGACAAGACACAAGCAAGAGTTGGGTTTCTAATTCATCCATTCCATGGGTTATCACTTCATTAAAATGCATACCACAGACCTCACCGGTTTTTATGCAGCCATGCAATATATATACAGTCACTGCCACATGACTATGTGGTCTGCATTTGTACCCAGGGAGATAAGTGACAAACTGCATCTCGTACAGGCATTAGGAGGAGTAAAGAGCATGGATGTGATTGGATACTTACGTATGTGGAAGGAAGAATACACTGTCCTGCTATTAAGGGGCTGGGCTTCTCGGACATTGTTTCCCAGCTCCTCTGGGGTGACTCCTTGCTCTGTAGAGTAGAGGATTGTCTGCAGTTTCTCCAGCTGGGGACATAAGCACAAACATGGACAGACATGAGCAGAATGTGATTACAATGGGCAGCTGCAGAAATGTGCTGATCACTGCACAGGGAGAAAAGTGGCGTCTGTTGGCCAAGATGAAGCGGCAGTTTGGTAAAATTGATGAGGGGGCTATTCTAAGCACTTTTGTAATGTAAATTCATTATTTATTTTATTTTCATTCCAAGATATTATGGGATACATGTACTGTTAATAGGAATGAATTTTGTTACAACAGCACCACCTGCTGGTCAGTTTCATGTGCTGTTAATGTGAATGAATTTTGTTACAACAGCGCCACCTGCTGGTCAGTTTCCCACCAGTCTGACCACCAAGTAGTCAAGGAAGTTGTCAGGAGAGAGAAAGAGGCTGCTCTGATGTTCTTCTGCTTAGGAAAGATTTGAGAAAGGTTTCTAATTTTTTTTTCCTAAGCAGAAGAACATCAGAGCAGCCTCTTTCTCTCTCCTGACAACTTCCTTGACTACTTGGTGGTCAGACTGGTGGGAAACTGACCAGCAGGTGGCGCTGTTGGAACAAAATTCATTCACATTAACAGTACATGTATCCCTTAATATCTTGGAATAAAATAACTTACCAAAACTCTGCTTGCGCTCCTCTTCAGAAAAGGCGACAGGGTGACGATCCATCATGCGGAGCTCGATTTCTCCTTCCTGGCTATCTCCTATAAGGAAAGCAGGGAGGAGAAATCGAGCGCCGCACGATGGATCACCCCATCGCCTTTTCTGAAGAGGAGCGCAAGCGGAGTTTCGGTAAGTTATTTCTAAATAAAGACTTTGCGATATGAAAGTTTAATATGTGTTGGTGGGTTTTTTTCATAGTATATGAACAATTTTTTTAACGAAATGTTGATGTTACTGATCTTTTAAAGAAAAACTTTATCCCCAAAATTAATATTTAAACAACAGTTCATATCAGGGGTCCCCAAACGAAAGGCCAAAGACATTCCTGAACTGTGCAGCCAAGCCAAGCCTGCAATAAACGTAGCACACCAAATTGGACAATGGCACGCCAAATTGGATGTGCAGCTGCTGTTGGCCCCCCAGACCCCTCCCAACCCCCTGACAACCCCCCCCCCCTTCCCCGCAGTCCTTGCAAAAAATTTTGCCTTTACACCGGTCCCTGGGCCAAAAAAGGTTGGGGACCGTGGTTTATATCATATTTAGTGGCATATTAAAGAATCTTACCAAACTGGAATATATATTTAAGTAAATATTGTCCTTTTACCTCTTGCCTTGAACCACCATTTTGTGATGGTTTGTGTGCTGCCTCAGAGATCACCTGGCCAGAAATACTGCAGCTCTAACTGTAACAGGAAGAGATCACTTGACCAGAAATACTGCAGCTCTAACTGTAACAGTAAGAGATCATCTGACCAGAAATACTGCAGCTCTAACTGTAACAGGAAAAGATCACCTGACCAGAAATACTGCAGCTCTAACTGTAACAGGAAGAGATCACCTGACCAGAAATACTGCAGCTCTAACTGTAACAGGAAGAGATCACCTGACCAGAAATACTGCAGCTCTAACTGTAACAGGAAGAGATCACCTGACCAGAAATACTGCAGCTCTAACTGTAACAGGAAGAGATCACCTGACCAGAAATACTGCAGCTCTAACTGTAACAGGAAGAGATCACCTGACCAGAAATACTGCAGCTCTAACTGTAACAGGAAGAAGTGTGGAAGCAAAAGACAGAACTCTGTCTGTTAATTGGCTCATGTGACCTAACATGTATAGTATGTTTGTGTGCATCGTGAATCCTACAATCCCAGGGGACGGCCCTTATATTTTAAAATGGCAATTTTCTATTTATGATTACCCAATGGCACATACTACTAAAAAGGTATATTATTATGAAAAGTGTTTATTTACATGAAGCAGGGTTTTACACATGAACTGTTTTATGCAAGATCTTTTTATAGAGACCTACATTGTTTGAGGGGTATAGTTGTCCTTTAACCTGCTAAACATGTTATGCTATTCTGGCAGAAGGGAGTATAAACGATGACAGTGGATGGACTACTTCGCCTACAGCATTTTTATTAGGCATCGGAGAATCCAAATAAACACACGGCGCTGACATTGAGCCTCTTATGCTGCTGGGAGACGCTGACTCACACTCGCAGATTTATTAGTCGGCCACTCGATTCTCCCGGTGCTCAGAATGTTTTCCTTTACATTGTTGGGAAGGGGCCAACAATGATAGTGGGACCTGCCTTTCTTCCTACTAATGAGCCATGAAAGGATTGGTTTATTGCACATCAGCTGTAAGGATTCCCTTTAGAGTTTACTAGAATGGGGCCCCCCAATAGTCTGTTCATTGGGGCTGGACCCATAGTAGTCCCACCGACTGTACCCAAGTAGCGCTTTATACCACCACCATCACCAAATTTGTAATCCCAGTCGCTTCTTGTATCCCTTAACCCCTCTGTGGCCTGCAACAGCCACTTTATATTAACGTTTTCTTATAGGAAAGAATAAGTTGTTCACATGGGGCCCCTGGAGTCAATGGGCTTTGGCGCAGTCACATCCCATGCACCCCCGGCATCCAGACACTTTCACACTTTGTCCCTATGGCCAAAAATCAGATCTCAATTTGGAATTGGAAAATGGGGATATTATAGGCAACACCCCCTTCCTCCCACAATGCATTTGGTTGCACCCATTTGTGCTCAGATGTGCACCAGCCCCAACCAAATTGTTATAAGAATAGTTAGGCGGTCTCTCTCATATACTGTATATAGTGGTCTGATATTGGAAGTCCTTCGGCCTCGTGTTTTTATATGGTCATGGAACTCCTCTGTGACTTATAATATCCTTATATTTTACAATAGGGGGTACTTTATTATAACTATAAGTCACAGAGGAGTCCCATAACGATATAAAAGCACGAGGCCGAAGGACTTCTAATATCCTCATATTTTGCAGCAGGGGGTATTTTATTTATTATAATACACAAGTTTCAGTGAGTCATGTGACAGAAATGACATCACTAAGCTCTGATTATAACCGATGACATCACTAAGCACCGTTGATAAGGATATAATTTACAGGATATTCATGGTTTTTGTGTATTATATATATATAATACACAAAAGCTATGTTTATCTTGTAAATGATATCCTTATAAACGGTGAGTTCTGATGTCATTTTTGTCACATGACTGTCATATGGTCATGAAACTCCTCGGTAACTTATAATATCCTTATATTTTACAAGAGGGGGTACTCTATTCACTATATAATACACAAAAGCCATGTCTATCTTGTAAATTATATCCTTATAAACAGTGAGTTCTGATGTCATCAGTTATAAACGGTGAGTTCTGATGTCATTTCTGTCACATGACTCACTGAGATTTGTGTATTATAATAAATAAAGTACCCCCAGTTACAAAATATGAGGATATTAGAAGTCACCTCGGCGTTCCATGACCTGTATAAAAACACTCGGCCTTCGGCCTTTTATATGGTCATGAGACTCCTCGATACTTATAATATCCTTATAATTTATAAGAGGGGGTACTTTCTTCACTATATAAAGCAGTTCCAAGTATCCAAGTTAACATAGGGTGCTCGGTCAATTGTAAGTATACAGTAGCAAGATAGACCTGCACACCAATTATTGTGTAATTTCTATCTTTTATTGTGCATCACAGAATACCCAACGTTTCGGCACCTTTTGGGGCCTTTATCAAGGATAAAAATGACAAAATAGGTGCGGATCCATCTTTCTACTATATATATATTTATATATCTAGAACATAGGATGCCGGCACATCACATGTATAAGTATAGGGTGCCTGGGTGCAGTGCTTTGTAGTAGTACGTGCAATGTCTCAAAAGAAGCTAGCACTCACAGGTCTTATGATGGAGAAAAGGTTTTTATTAAAGCAAAAAAAGACTAACGTTTCGGCTAGGTCCCTAGCCTTTCTCAAAGTGAGCCTTTGAGAAAGTAGCCGAAACGTTAGTCTTTTTTTGCTTTAATAAAAACCTTTTCTCCATCATAAGACCTGTGAGTGCTAGCTTCTTTTGAGCCATTATATATATAGAGAGAGAGAGAGAGAGAGAGAGAGAGAGAGAGAGAGAGAGAGAGAGAGAATATAAGAGAATATAAGAGATAGGGGTCTCCAAGTTAGTAGAACAATAACTCATCATATTTAGGAAGTGGCCCAGGTGCACCGCCCTGAACCCTCAGCATAGGGAGCGGACAACCGAAAATTCTTTGAAGCTGGCACTCAGTAAGGCAAACTTCCAGCAGGCAAAGGTTTTCAAAGTGAAAAATAGTTTATTGTATCCACAGCCTTACGCGTTTCGTGTTAACAAACACTTAATCATAGGCTATATATATATATATATATATATATATATATATATATATATATATATATATATATATATATATATATATCATCTCCCTACCTCTCTCTCCTACCAATATAATGGCATGGGGTGTATCATTTTTACTGCTGGGCACCATCAATGTCCAGTTTCAGACCCCTGACAATCCACATGTGATTTATGTGTTATCAAGCCATTTCCACTGACCTGAGATCTGGAGATTTCCACTGGATGGTAGAAGACAGTCCACAGCACGCTCTGGTAACAGGGAGGGGTGGTCAGAGACCCTGTGTAGCGGAAATAGTCTTCCAAATTCTCAGGGAGTAGGTGGCGCACGTTGAATGAAGGAACAGATACAGTTTGCCCTGTGACAAAAGTGATCATATACTCAGCACGTGGTTGGTCCAAGGCTTCCACAGCTAAAACATATACTTGGGGGCCCATTTACTTAGTTCGAGTGAAGGAATAGAGGAAAAATAGTTTGGATTTCGAATGTTTTTTTTTGGCTACTGCGACCATCGAATGGGCTACTTCGACCTTCGACTTCGAATCGAACGATTCGAACTAAAAATCGTTTGACTATTCGACCATTCGATAGTCGAAGTACTGTCTCTTTAAAAAATACTTCGACCCCCTAGTTTGCCACCTAAAACCTACCGAGGCCAATGTTAGCCTATAGGGAAGGTCCCCATAGGCTTCCTAACAATTTTCTGATCGAAGGATAATCCTTCGATCGATGGATTAAAATCCTTCGAATCGTTCGATTAGAAGGATTTAATCTTTCGAATTGCGCTAAATCCTTCGACTTCGATATTCGAAGTCGAAGGATTTCAATTCGGCAGTCGAATATTGAGGGTTAATTAACCCTCGATATTCGACCCTAGGTAAATTTGCCCCTCAGTGTTCTCTAACTGCACTGCTGTTCAGCACAACTGCCTGATATTCTTCATGTGATTTCTCACCTGCGTATCTGATGTTATCCAGTTGGCGCAATATATTAGCATAAGATGGATTATCCGTCGCCCCTATCTGAAATGTAAAAAAAACAATCATATCAGTGCCCAAACCATGGGAAGAAATTAGGACTTTAACATTATGCATATGCATTTTTAATAGTTTCCTTCTTCTGTGTGTTTTTTAAGCTGTGTAGCAGCAGCCAAGCATAGAGAGAGTGTTCTGGGACATTACTTTCCCCAGTACTGATATATCTTCAGCTGCATAAACAGAAATGTCCCCCCCAGTGCCTGCACTCTGTTTCCTAAATGTGCATCCAAGGACCCTGTTAAAGCGCTTAGCAAATTCCCAGCAAATTAGAAGAATGTGTCCCATCTCTCACCTCGAAAAATACTCCCAGCACCGCCAGTCCATCTGGCTTGCTCTTGGCTTCATTGATATCTGTGTACTTGTCAGCATTGTAATGGACAATATGCAGCTGAGGGTAAAAGATATGAATATAATTAAGACTAATGTGCCCAAGAACACATACCAGGATAAATACTGTGCCAGTTCCATGTATAATACCCCAGAACCCACAGCAGGATAAATATGATGGCAATTTCATATATAATACCCCAGACTACACAGCAGAATAGATACAGTACCAATTCCATATATAAATACCAGAGAATACACATCAAAATAAATACAGTGCCAATTTCATGTAAAATATCACAGAACACACAGCAGATAAATACAGTGCCAATTCCATTTATAATACCCCAAAACCCACAGCAGATAAATACAGGGCCAATTCCATTTATAATACCCCAGAACACACAGCAGGATAAATACAGTGCCAATTCCATGTATAATACCCCAGACTACACAGCAGAATAGATAAAGTACCAATTCCATGTATAAATACCAGAGAATACATGGCACAATAAATACAGTGCCAATTTCATGTAAAATATCACAGAACCCACAGCAGAATAAATACAGTGCCAATTCCATGTATAATACCCCAGAACCCACAGCAGATAAATACAGGACCAATTCCATGTATAATACCCCAGAACTCACAGCAGATAAATACAGGGCCAATTCCATGTATAATACCCCAGAACACACAGCAGGATAAATACAGTGCCAATTCCATGTATAATACCCCAGAACACACAGCAGATAAATACAGTGCCAATTCCATGTATAATACCCCAGAACACACAGCAGATAAATACAGTGCCAATTCCATGTATAATACCCAGAACACACAGCAGATAAATACAGGGCCAATTCCATGTATAATACCCCAGAACACACAGCAGGATAAATACAGTGCCCATTCCATGTATAATACCCCAGAACACACGGCAGGATAAATACAGTGTATAATATCTCCATCCCATTTGTAGTAGTAAATTCATTAGTGTTAGTTAGACAAGCCTTCATGAACTCCACCTATAAGGGGTGTACCTACGAGGTTCGGACTGGCCTGCTAGAGCACCAGAGCATCACCTGGTGGGTCCTGATCCTAGTGGGCCCCAGCCAAGGACAATTCCCATCAGATCTTTCTTATTCCCATTTGCCAAGGAGATACACTCCAAGGCCCCATTCTCCTTTGTGAAAACAACACAATAGGGGGCTATGGGAGGTGATAGTGAAGGCTTTGACATGCCTATGGCAACTTAAGTAAGGCTAACACAGTCAGTCAGTCACTAGTCCCTCCATGGGGTAAAAAGCACAAAATCTCTATACAGTCTATTCTCAATGAAAATACAAATTTGAATGTAAAGTTGCCCTTTAAAACCTAATCCTAAGATTTGAAATGTAGGATTTTGAACTCCAAACAAACCCCCCAGATGACAGCTCTGCTATCAGGGAAGGAAAGCAGATACACCCGTACCCTGTTGCATTATCCCACATCTGTTCTGCTATAGGTTTAATACAGCATGTGGATTGCAACAAAGATAAGGCAAAGTATGCAGGGAGTGTATGTGTATATATATATATATATACAGTATATATGAGGAGACAGGGAAGCCTAGCACCATAAAAATGTACATGAAGTATGGAATCCAGGCACATATAATTACAGATCTTATGGTGGGCTCTGTGGGGGACTGGAATGTGCAGAAGCTCTACAGCCGGTGACTGATAGGAGAGACCAACAACAAGCTCTGACTCCTGAAGCAAAGTAGCAGGAGTCGGTTCACCTCCAGCTCTGTTAGTCAGCGTCTGCTGTGCTGCTTCAGGAGTCAGAACCTAGGGTGCATAGAATACTACATCAATAGCAATCGTATTTTACTTTAAAACATCCCAATACCCATCTCCCAGTTAGCTCATCATGTGGATTTTCAATCTGGCATTAGGTGCAGACACAGCCAAACCCCCGGCGCAAGTGCTTTTGGAATAAACACAAAAGGGCAAGTGTTTGCACCCATAAGTGATCTTGTCTCCAGGATCCAGGCCTGAAGATGAACATCTCTGCTATATACATAATGCCACAAATACAGTCTCACAGCTCTGAGCTGTTACACAAGATGTACAGTTAAGATGCTGTCCACAAGAGCTTACAATCTAGAGGTCTAACGGCTGATGCTGCGGGCAGAGATACTACATAATTGTGCATGAGTAAATCTAAACACTATTACATCACAGCTACGGTCAAATTATGAGCAGACGAGTAACAGCAGGATAATCCCGTTATTTGGGTTGCACATGGGACTGTGGAGAGAATTTTGCTGACTCGGCTGGTTCAGCCATTAATGAGTCCTTTGTTTTGTAAGGGGCACAGGCTGTGGACTGGAACAAATCCCTCCCGGCCAGCGGGAGCTTCCCTGCATGATCCTGGCAAATAAATCTGTCCTGCAGTTTGTTTTGGTCCCGTGGAATTCTCAGCTAAATCCCTTTATATAAAATTAGCAGGGCCTTGGCATAGGATTTTAACTGTAACTTGAACATGGCACGGGTCTTGGCAGGGGATCTTAACTGTAACATGAACATGGCACGGGTCTTGGCATGGGATCTTAACTGTAACATGAACTTGGCACAGGCTTTGGCATGGGATCTTAACTGTAACATGAACATGGCACGGGCCTTGGCATGGGATCTTAACTGTAACATGAACATGGCACGGGTCTTTGCATGGGATTTCAAATGTAGCATAAACTTGGCACGGGCCTTGGCATGGGATCTTAACTGTAACATGAACATGTCACGGGCCTTGGCATGGAATCTTAACTGTAACATGAACTTAGCAAAGACCATGGGATCTTAACTGTAACATGAACTTGGCACAGGTCTTGGCGTGGGATCTTAACTGTAACATGAACATGACACAGGTCTTGGCGTGGGATCTTAACTGTAACATGAACATGTCACGGGCCTTGGCATGTGATCTCAACTGTAGCATGAACTTAGCAAAGACCATGGCATAACAATGTGGTTAATGTGCTACTAAAGGTTCCTCTTTGGGACCAGACTTGAACCGCCAGTCAAGGGCAGGGCCAGTTTTACAAATTTACTGATATTTTTCTTGCCCCCTGATGTCAATGGCCCCAGCACCAAGCATTCCCTGGCCGGTAAGCCTATTTTAGTATATTATAGTCAAAAAGCCTAACTGCGCCTTACCCTAACATGCCCAATCCCAACCAGCCCACATATCACCAATGCCCAAGGATATAGTGCCCCGCCAACGCATCACCTGCCCTCTCCACCTCTCTGCCAGTTTCTCACTTACTGCCCCCTGCTAGTCAGCCATTATGCCATCTCAGAACTGCAACTCCCATGCAATTGTACCCTAGGCACATACCTCTCCTCCCTGCCCATAGTTCTGGCCCTGGCACTTGGTGGTGATTTTGTCTCAACCACCCTGCCTGTAATATGACAGCACATACCAAAGTAATGACTTCTCTTATGCCAATCGCCCACACCACAATGGCATTAAGAAAGGACTTACCTCTGCAGGGAACTCCTCCCCATTGAGTCGATGCTCAGACCCTGCCTGCTTATCTGTGCTGCCCCAGTGCAAATGGAGCTGAGCAGCCTTGAATGTGCTTGGAAGCCCTCGTAGCTCCATGGTGGAGGGCAGAGAGAGTTCAGCTGGAAAATAATCCACATTAAAACAATTAGCTGATTCCAAGCATGAGATTCCAGAACTTTGATTCCATTGCTTCCAGACTAAGACCCCCATTATTTAACTTCCCATTTAATATGTGATACCCCGAGGATGGAAACAGTCAGAACCCGAAAATCAGGCATCTCAGACTTACCAAGTCTGTATATAAGTCAATGGGAGAGGCCTCTATTCTATTTGGAAGTTTGTGTGGCCTGTGCTGGAATAAGGCCGAAAATCCGACTATTTCTGACTTTTCGGGCAAAAATCTGAAAAAATTCAGGCTATTGAGGAAAAAGCCTGAAAAAATCGAGCGATTCAGGAATAAACTCTGATAAAATTATACGATTCTAATTTTCGCTAGATTTTTTCATATTTGTCCCCTATCCAATTAAATTGTGCTTTTTAAATAATATATAAGGTCCAATCTTGGATTCTAGTTTGGTCAGACTTTTTTAATTAAAATAGTTGGAAGAATTCAGATTTTGATAAATAAGGCCCTAAATCTATATGGGGTATAAATCATGGAATGTTGGAGGTTGCAGTTCCAGAAAAGTTGGACTTTATTTAGGCAGACGAGTGCGGCACACTTCAAGGTACAGTATGGAATCTGGACAGAAAAGCTTGCAATCTGACTTCATAAGAAGCCTTAAGGCAATCTATTAAACATGTAGCATTTTAACTAGAGCCAGATGATTCATTTGTAGGCACACAGTAACTGCAAAATATATTTTCATGCTGTACGTTGATATAAGGCTTTGGCAAATGGCATGTGGAATTTGCAGTGGCAGCTCCTGTAATGGGGGAGTCTGGACTGTAATCATTCCCTGCACCCCCCATCCCCATTAGACCTCTCTGAACTGTCTGGGACCTTTCTGCCTCGATCGCTTCTCTTTTTATGTCTCGCCAATAGATTATAAAAGAAAAAGGAGAATCACATGTTTTTATTGCTAATTGTAGCCTCTTATCAGAAGGGAGGACTTTCCATGATTCTCAGGGTTAACTCTACATTACACATACTGCACCCCCTTGTTTTTTTAACATCATGTGGTCTTTGCATGTTCCATTTAGTGACCATTGTTTCCATGGAACCAGCACTTTTGTAGCAGTCTCTCTCTCTGAGGCCTTCAGCCAACAAATCATCGTCATCCTCTTCCAAAGACATGAAGGACCAACATTTCACTCGTTTACTGTATCCACATTGTTCTGCTAACTTTATGGTGACCCCTCTAGCTGTATAGTCTTCTGATTCAAGGGTGTACCTAAGAGTTCCTGGAACTCAGATCTTACTAATCCCATTCTACCCCTCCCAACAACACATAGTTTCTCCTACTGCCCAAGTCAGCAGATTCCATAGATCTGTCACCTAAACAGAAAAGCTTTACAGAATGAATAGATCATGTATTATATGTATCTAGGGGGGAAGCCATTTCTTTAGGACTTTCTGACTTCCTGAGCAAGAGCCTGAGCACAGTTCAGAGCAGGAAGTTATATAGGTGCAGGCAATATTTCATCCCTGGGTTTTAAAGCAGATACAAGTTAGCAGAATGTTTTCTCACCCAAAATTAGAGATTTATTATACCCCGAGGATGGAAAAAGTCATAATCTGAAAATCCGGCATCTCAGATTTACCAAGGTTGTATACAGTATAAGTCAATGGGAGAGGTCTCTATCCTATTTGGAAGTTTCTGTGGTCTGTGCTGGAATTAGCCTGAAAATCTCCGACTTTATGGGCAAGAAACAGAAAAAAATCAGGCTATTCAGGAAAAAGCCTGAAAAAATCTAGCGATTCAGGAAAAAACTCTGATAAAATCATATATGTAAAAAATTTTCATGTTTGTCCCCGATCCGATTAAATTGTGCTTTTTTAATATATAAGATCCAGTCGTGGATTCTAGTTTGGTCTGACTTTTTTAATTAAAATAG
The DNA here is from genome assembly GCF_017654675.1 of Xenopus laevis. Lineage (NCBI taxonomy): Eukaryota > Metazoa > Chordata > Amphibia > Anura > Pipidae > Xenopus > Xenopus laevis. The sequence goes on along the minus strand of NC_054386.1, from coordinate 98,579,204 downwards.
TCAGAAGAATTCGGATTTTGATAAATAAGGCCCTAAATCTATATGGGGTTTAAATAATGGAATGTTGGAGGTTGTAGTTCCAGAAAAGTTTATTTACTTTATATAGGCAGAAGAGTGCAGCACACTTCAAGGTACAGTATGGAATCTGGATGTTTTTTTTATTTATTTACAGGCGGGGAGTAAGAAGAATAGAAACATTACAAAAAAAACGAAATTTTTCAGGGGACCAGAAAAAAATGGTATAAAATCCAGGAAAATGTAAAATCAGGGAAATGTATTATGTAAAATCAAGGAAAACTTAAAATCAGGGGATGTAAAATTGAGGTTTCACTGTATATAATAAAGGCCAAACAAATGTCCTGTAACACAGTCCTGTAAGAATAAAAAAGAGAACACAAGGTGCAGGCAGTTTTGGTTTGTACATTCACTCCTGCACAGGCCACTGATTCCATGGAATGATCATTAAAGGGGAGTTTTCTTAGGCACTTTGGATACAATGGAAATTCATAGAGCAGGTCCTAAGTACACAGCCCCATTGTGGCAGGTGGTGTGAAACAAGCAGGTGGTGGGGTGCAGGTATGGGGTGGGAATTGGCCACTGTTTTGCACCTGCTGATTGTAAATGAGCCCATTTGTGTTTCTGTTTCTTCCACTGGGGCCCCTTATTCAGGACATACACACAAGCACTAACAGAACACTTTTACTTTATGGCTCTAGAAACAATAGAGGAACCCATGAACTCTAGAGACAATAGATTTATAATTAAAGGAAATGAGGCACCTAGGGATTGCACCCAACGTTAACACAGGGACATTGTTACTGGAAAAAAAGACACACGTCCATCAAGTTCAGCCCTTTAAATTGAAATTCCTGTCTCTACTAGAGGACAACAAGGCTGCAATACATAACAATATCTGGAAGGCTATGAGTTGGACTCTGTTCTCAGATGTAGAGAAAGCAAAATCAACATGCTGGTGAACTGCATGCTGGGTGTTCCTACCGGAATGGCCATTGTTGGTCAGCGTGAAAGGCTGGTCCCCCGGGGTGTTGTATCCTTCCGGTTCTATGGGTGGCAAAGTCTCATCATAAGATACATTGCTAGTGCGGATATTGATTGGTGATTGGGCAGTCCCTCCACAGTCAGGGTACGATGCTGTCCAGTTCTCCTGCCCGTGGTGACCTGTGACCAAACATGATTATTATTATTAGGGATGCACCGAATCCAGGATTCAGCCGAATCCTTGTGTCTGGCTGAAATGAATCCTAATTTGCATATGTAAATTAGGGGCGGGGAAGGAAATCACATGACTTTTCATCACACTTTTTCCTTTCCCATCCCTAATTTGCATATGCAAATTCCCAGGGCCCCTAAGCCTAGGCCCCCCTGCTGCCTCTCCTCCCTGTCCTCTCCCCGGTCTCCTTCTCCTACCCTCCATTTCTCAGTCTCCTTCTCCTCCCCTTCCCCTCCCCATCTCCTCCCCTTCCCCTCTCCTTCTCCTCCCTTCCATTTCCCCTCCCCATATCCTCCCCTTCCCCTCTCCTTCTCCTCCCTATCTCCTCCCCTTCCCCTCTCCTTCTCCTCCCTTCCACTTCCCCTCCCCATCTCCTCCCCTTCCCCTCTCCTTCTCCTCCCTTCCACTTCCACTCCCCATCCCATCTCCTTCTCCCCCCTTCCACTTCCACTCCCCATCTCCTCCCCTTCCCCTCTCCTTTTCCTCTCTTCCACTTCCCCATCCCATCTCCTCTCCTTCCCCTTTCCTTCTCCTCCCTTCCACTTCCCCTCCCCATCTCCTCCCCTTCCCCTCTCCGTCCACTTTCTATACATGCGCTCGTGCGCACATGCAAATATAGAACTGCACTGGAGACACGCTGGATATTTTCAAATCTCCCACGCCCCAGTCTCCAGTGCTCATATTTTGATGCTCGCAGGTTGGCATGCCGCCCCTGAAATTCTGCTGCCCCTGAAATTTCGCCGCACTAGGCCCAGGCCACAAATCCGGGCCTGTCAGTTCGGTATTCGGCCAAATCTTTCACAAAGGATTCGAGGATTCAGCCGAATCCCAAATAGTGGATTCAGTGCATCCCTAATTATTACTAGTATTATTATTAAAAACCTCCACATGATTTATAACCAAGTGCATTAGAGTAAGCGGCAACCTCGCTAAAGACTGTGCAATGACATCATTCCTTTAACATGCCGTAGATATTGAAAATCTAGAGGACAGTTATGGATCTGACTTTTACAATTCCGACGTCTTCTTTGATCAACGCTGCATGTTGTCTGGCTACATACTTTATAGCAAGATCAAGTAGGAGCAGCAGGTAAAGGGTTAAATGGATGCTATCACTGACATCAAAAATGTTCCTTTCTTGACTGAAAACATCATGTATGGTGCAAAAAATAAAGATATGTGCTATTCTTTAATTGTGAAATAATAAAAGCTGTTTTACTGCCTGCATACTTCCAGTCACGTGATTCTAGCTCAGTCTCGCTCTCACCCAAAATGGCTCCTTTCATGTTTTATTTCTTTCCAGCCATTGGAATGTGTTTTCAAAAATACATCTTTTTTTCCATGCTTATTTCTAATTAAATATTAGATGTTCTATTTGAGTGTTATTTTTCCCTCCTGGATACCAGTATGTCTTTAAACTGGGCAATGATTCTAGCTTAGTCTCGCTCTCACCCAAAATGGCCTCTTTCATGCACTATAGAAATATATGCACTAGAAATATAACATTTGCATTTCAATGAGTCCCTTTTTTCACAGTGATAATTTGCTTGCAATCCCCAAAGTACAAAGCTGGGCCTTCCGCCTGAATAGCCTCATCTAGTCTTTTCCCATTCAGAGACAGGCAGGTTCTTATGTAATGATACAGCTGGGCCTAGTGCTACGATCCTTTTATATCACCCCTCTATCATCCCCCTGTATAAAAAATAAATAAACAGGGAACTCCTGACATTGATGAATCACAGTGAGAGGTGCTGGGACCTACAGCTTTCTGTGTTTACAGAGGGTGAAGGGGTCATGCCTTCAATGGGGCACTCAAGGGGGCTCCGTGAATCTATAGAGCTAGGTTTCAACCCGATTGCTGAAATTACAAACTGGAAAACTGCTGAATAAAAAGTTAAATAACTCAAAAACCACAAATAATATTTTTTTTTAAAAAAAGAAGACCAATTGCAAATTGTCTCAGAATATCACTTTCTACCTCATTGTTAAATAACAATCGCTTGTTTTTGCTGAGGTAAGTCATATGGTATCAGCCTACTCTACTGTCTGCATAAAGCAAAACAGTCAAAAGTTATACTCATTCCCTTGCCTATTTCGTATTTCAGTATATTTTGCTGGGACCTACAGCTTTCTGTGTTTACAGAGGGTGAAGGGGTCATGCCTTCAATGGGGCACTCAATGGGGCACTCAAGGGGGCTCCGTGAATCTATAGAGCTAGGTTTCTAAACAATAAAGCCACCCTGCTTATAAAAAGTGGGAAAAAAAACCTTGAATTGTTCAAGATGTATTATACCCGAGGCTGCATCCGAAAATCCGCCATCTCAGACCTGCCGAGGTTGTCAGTGGAGGAGGTCCCTATCCTATATAGAAGTTTCTTTAGTCTGCGCTGGAATTAGCCCCAAAATCCGACTATTTTAGGCTTTTCGGGCAAATTTCCGAAAAATTCTGGCTTTTCAGGAAGAACCCTGAAAAAATAGAGTGATTCCGGAGAAAAATCCGAAAATGTTTTCTGATTCTTCACTCGATTTTATCGAGTTTTTCCCCAAACCGATTGAATCGTGCTTTTTTAACAATAAATAAGGTCAAATCGTGGATTTTAGTTTGGCTGGACTTTTTTATTTTAAAAAAATCAGATAAATTCGGATTTTAATACATTTTCTATAAGTTATAGAATAGCTAATTCACTTTTACTTGTTTTTGAATTATTCGCCTTCTTCTGACTCTTTCCAGCTATCAAATGGGGGTCACTGACCCCATCTAAAATCAAATGCGCCGTAAGGCCACAAATATATTGTTATTGTTTTATTGCTCGACTTTCTATGGAACCTCTCCTCTTCCTATTCCAGTCTATTATTAAAATCAGTGCATGGTTGCTAGGGTCATTTAGACCCTAGCAACCCGATTGCTCAAATTACAAACTGGAAAGCTGCTGAATAAAAAGTTAAATAACTCAAAAACCACAAATAATTTTTTTTTTTAAAAAAAAAAGAAGACCAATTGCAAATTGTCTCAGAATATTACTTTCTACATCATTTACTAAACAATCGCTTGTCTTTGCTGAGGTAAGTCATATGGTATCAGTCTACTCTACTGTCTGCATAAAGCTAAACAGTCAAAGGTTATACTCATCCCTTTGCCTATTTCGTATTTCAGTATATTTTGTAAAGGGAATAATAGGATGCAATGACTTCGGGCTTGTGTGTAGAATCAATATAAACAGAATATTACCTGTATAGGTCCAGCCCGAACCTGAAAAACAAAGAAAAAACAAATGACATCATTGCCTTATGTTTAATATCTGTATCATTTCTCCTTGACATGGTAGTGGCAGCCATTTTCCTGATACTCCATCCTTTCCCGCCTTTTTTCCCCGACAACAAGTGGCTTGCATCAAACAAAATGGCTTCCTATGTGTGAAGCAGAACAGATGTCAAGTGACACGGTGAGCTAGAAAACAATATGTCTGGTTCCTTTGGCTTCATGTACATACCGGCTACACGCTATACATCTTCAGGGACATTTTTCCATCACTTTGCCCTTTTTTTAACCCCATTTCTATGAACTAAGGGGCCCCATATTTTGACGTTATTGAAATCTCTCTAATAAATTGGCGTCAAAATGTTAAATATTTCTAGAACTTAAAGGGAAAGCTTATTTTAAAACAGGGAGTTCAGTTTAGGCCTAATTACTTTTGGCTTTGCAATGCCCTGTATTTATTTCGGCTCCAGACACGGAAAAACACGTTTACTCAGGCTACACTCCAGCGCCATGAAATCTGTGAGTGTATCCATTATATTAATGATAAACTTGCATTTCTGTTTTGCTGGTGGGGTAGAAAGAAAAACAAGTGATTCTTGACCTATCGACCCCCGCTGGTTGAGAAGTGACTCGGTCCTGGTTAACTGGTACTAATGGCGGGACAAAGGGTAAGTAACTGTATGGCAGAAAGAACAGAAAATGCATTGAAGGAGATTCTCCAGACAAACGCAGCTTTGTGAGATTTCTTATTAAAGAGGAGGGGAATTATCCATCCCCCCATTCAGGGGTGTAATTATCAAGGAAGCAGACCCAGTGGCTGCTGGGGGGACCAGTCACCAAAACCAATAAGCACCTTCAATATATGTATGGTTAACAGCGGGCCTTAAAATGTAGCTTAGTTAGTTAACCAAGATCCCACCACCATTATTTATAGAAATAACCCCATCTCCCTGGGATTCTCTTCTTCCCTGACCCCCTTCCCCCTTGCGTCCAAACCACTAATTCCGCAAATAGTTACCTATCCAATTATTCCACTGGAAAATCACTTTTAGCTAATTACAACGGGAAGGGGACAATGTAACCCAGAAAAGATAAACCTCCCTCTCTCTTTTATTTAGATTGCGACTTAGTAGAAAAAAGGCTTCTTTCCAACCCTGAATTTTCCCACACAAAACAAAAGGGCTTTTTTTTTTTAAACAGAGCACAGAGTGTGGATCTGCAGCCAAATGAGCACCCTGCGCTGTGATTAAAAAGAAACATTCTCCCGGCCCTTTAATTCATTTAACTTTTCTAGGAATTCCAAGCCGAGACATTAATCCTTGTTATATTAAGTAAAGTAAAATTCTACGTAGCCAGAATAACTTTCTTGGGGTAGTTTGGTTGAGGGGGGGGGGGTGACAGATTTGAATCTAATTTCTGTAATAGTTTACTACTACACACACTCCTGTAAACAGTAAATCCCAGGCACATTGTTTCTAAAGGTAGCCATACATTGGCAGATAAAGTTGCTAATATCGGTCCTTTAGACCAGGGCTGTCCAACTGGTGGCCCGCGGGCCATGTAGGCCCTCTGTACCATATAAATTGGACAGCACCGCTTTAGACCAATACGGCAATTTATCTGCCCTTGTATGTGGCTTCCGATGGGTCTTCCCGATTGATATCTGGCCACGATATTGATCGGCAGGGCCGGAACTAGGGGTAGGCAGAAGAGGCACGTGCCTAGGGCGCAAAGGTAGAGGGCACTTACCTCTTCTGACGCCTTCCCCTATTTCCAGAAGGAGTGGTAGCAGTTTTCCGCTCCCCTGCGCATGCGCACTTGTGCACCCCTGACGCATGCGCTTCCTTGGCGCATGCACACTTGCGCCTCCTCGGCGTATGCGCACTTGCGCATCGCATCCTCGGCGCATGCACAAATGGTGGGGGGGGCGGAGTAGGCGCTGGGTTGCCTAGGGCAGCCGGCCTTCTTGGCCCGGCACTGTCGATCGGGAAGGTTTAATTGTTTCCGGTGACCAACCCATCGGAGCCCATTGCTCCTCATTGTAATCCCGAGGAGCAATGGGCTCCGATCACCGGTCGATATCGTTGCCAGATATTGATCAGGAAGACCCGTCGTTGTAACCCCAATATAGCCCTGCCGTTGGTGGGCATATTGGGGAAAGATCCGCTCGTTTGTCGATGTCGCCAGAGAACGGATTTCTTTGTGTATGGCCAACTTTATTGCTTTACCACCTCCGCTGGCAGTAGGAGGTGTTATTCCACATCACATTGAAGTAAACAGACTATCAAATATCTGACACAAATGGAGATTTTAGGAGTTTGCTGCTGTAGTCTGAAAATTCTGGTCCAGAAAACCTGAAATTAGCCTACTTTGGACCCTAACAGCAATGACACATAAGAGTTATTCCCACTGGCATTTTGCCATCTGCAGGTGGCAAAATAATGGCAATTGCCCTTTCACTTAATTAAATGGTAATCTCTTGTACCCTGCTGGTGCACTCATGGCTCAGGCAACACTATCATTAAGGTCAGAAGTAGGGAATGTTCTGGCTGTATATCCATGCGCCACTGGCTGCAGAGAACAGTCTTAAAGCACAACTCACAAACAAAAATATGGTAAAATGGCCAGTATCACCCCTTGACTCCCTTGTATATTTTCTCATAATGTTTTAACCTTTCACAATCTGTAGAATTTAAATCTGAATTGAATTTGATCTGTAGAGCTGATTCTGTGGCTCTGGATTTCTGTTGGATCTATGCTGTACTGTTTGTTAGATCGAAGACCTGTGCCATGGAAAGGGTTAAAGAAATGGTATGGCAAGCTTAGCATTTCTCGATCTTCTTCAAGAAATAGTACAAGTAATTATTTGCCCAAAATTAAAAAGTTTTTTTTTGTTGTTGTTGTTCTACTTTCAAAGTAACTGAATTTACCTGGACAATAACTTGATTTATATATATAAGTTATTGTCCAGGTTAATCCAGTTACTATATTTCTGTGTATGTGCATGTCACTTATTAATGTATATATTTAACAGAAAACATAGAGCCAATTCTAAACTGTGAATCTCCTGATTTTAAAACTTGAAGGTTAAATTAGCCAGTTATGGTAAGAAATGGGGTTGGCTATTTATTTGTGCCCTGGGTACCCCGGGAACTATAGCAGGGTGACTGTTACCCCAATGTTTCTATATATCTGTAACCTTGTTATGAGCTAAGGGGGCCCAGTCTGAAGGTCAGTTAGGGGGAGATTTGGGGTGAGTGATTATTTGTACCCTGGGTACCCCTGTAACTATAGCAGGGTGACACCCCAATGTTTCTATATATCTGTAACCTTGTTATGAGCTAAGGGGGCCCAACCTGAAGGTCAGTTAGGGGGAGATTTGGGGTGAGTGTTTATTTGTGCCCTGGGTACCCCTGTAACTATAGCAGGGTGACTGTTACCCCAATGTTTCTATATATCTGTAACCTTGTTATGAGCTAAGGGGGCCCAGTCTGAAGGCCAGTTAGGGGGAGATTTGGGGTAAGTGCTTATTTGTGTCCTGGGTACCCCTGGAACTATAGCAGGGTGACTGATACCCCAATGTTTCTATATATCTGTAACCTTGTTATGAGCTAAGGGGGCCCAGCCTGAAGGTCAGTTAGGGGGAGATTTGGGGTGAGTCTTTATTTGTACCCTGGGTACACCTGGAACTATAGCAGGGTGACACCCCAATGTTTCTATATATCTGTAACCTTGTTATGAGCTAAGGGGGCCCAGTCTGAAGGTCAGTTAGGGGGAGATTTGGGGTGAGTGCTTATTTGTACCCTGGGTACCCCTGGCACTATAGCAGGGTGACACCCCAATGTTTCTATATATCTGTAACCTTGTTATGAGCTAAGGGGGTCCAGTCTGAAGGTCAGTTAGGGGGAGATTTGGGGTGAGTGTTTATTTGTACCCTGGGTACCCCTGGAACTATAGCAGGGTGACTGTTACCCCAATGTTTCTATATATCTGTAACCTTGTTTTGAGCTAAGGGGGCTGCTCTTGCTAGTGGTTTCAACACAAAGTCAAGAAATGAATAAAATAATTTGGCTGGCAATGACCTAGAGACATTTAACTTCTATCTAAATAGAGTAGGGCATGCATTACACAATGTAATTATATTAATATTTACCATGAGTTGGGAAAAAAAACTACCAATAAATGCAAAACTGATACAAATGGAATAGAGAGCCCTGAGCTCAGAAGCTTGCAATCATACAGGTGCTAAAACAGAGATAACAGCACCTGCAATTGTTAGTATGGAGAGAGAGGTCATTGCAAACAGAAAATGAATCATGTGTTAAAGAGATAAAAATGGTTGATATTTGCTGGCAGATTCTGCATTTTTGGGAATGCACTCACCTCTAACTGTGACATGGGATATGCTGAGGATGAGAAAGGGAAGGCACAGTATCCTGACTCGCAGGCAGGTAGTAGGGACAGACATATCCTGAGATGATTCAGTAACCAAAGTAGTGAAGGTCCTGTGTGTACCTCTCCCTACAGCTTCTCTGCACAAGTTTGGTCCAGCAGATCTCTCTGTCTGTCTCTGCAATCAACTGCACACTGCCTTATAAATAGGTCTCTAGGCCTCCTACTGGCCGCTCAGCTTCCAATCCGCAATGTCATAGGCAGCAGAATAAGTATCAGTGGTATTTGTGTATTCCAGCCTGAAATACATGCACCCCCCCCCCTGCATTCACTGCAGCCAATCTCTGTATCAATCCAAACAGTCATTCACATACAGGGTGGGGGCGCTACTTTCACATTTAACTCTCTCCTTCATTTCTGTTACTTCCATTTATTCATGAAATCTAATTTTTCAAAAATTTAGGAAAAATCTAAAATTTTTGATCATATACTGTCACTTTCTCCCCTTCTAAATACCCTTCTAGTCAACATGTTTCGTTTTCAATACATTTCTGCTTCAATTGTTATATTTTCAAACTGTTTATAATGAAATTTATCCATAAAATCTCAGTGGAATTTATTCTGCTCACCAGTTTTGTCCACAGCATTATCAGGTATATCATCAGATAAATAATATAATCAGATTGCTGATCGAGTCTCTAGAATTTCAGATTTCATCTGACTTTTCAGCTAAGATTTTTGTGAAATCAGCAAACCATTATAAAAGACAAAAATTAAATTTTTGGCAAAAAAGAAAGAGAGTTTTCTTGGATTGACAGTATTAAAATGATAAAATGGGATTTCAGTACTGTTTTTAAGTTTCTATAACCGTGAAATGAGTAGCACTCAGAAGAACTGAATTTAAAGCTAAGACTGATTATTAATAGGCCCCATAGTAACATTGCACATTTCAATCAAGCTCAACCCTTTTGACAAAGGTTCCATATTTTGCCTTTAGTTGAACACAGTGCAGGTATGGGACCTGTTATACAGAATGATTGGGACCTGGGGTTGTCCTGATAACAGATCTTTCTGTAATTTGGATCTTCATACCTTAAATCTACCAGAAAATCATGTAAATATTAAATAAATCTAATAGGCTGGTTCTGCTTCCAATAAGGATTAATTATATCTTAGTTGTGGTCAAGTACAAGCGACTGTTTTATTATTACACAGAAAAGGGAAATCAATTTTAAAAGTCTGGATTATTTGATTATAATGGAGTCTTTGTAATTCAGAGCTTTCCGGATAAAAGGTTTCCGGATAATGGATCAGAAACCTGTACTGAACAAACTGATCAATGCGCCCTTGGGCAGAATTTAAGGAACTAATTAAGGGGGAAGCAATACCTATACCTATAGTAACAGTGGCATAATAGTCTCTGGGAAGGGAGTGTGACTGTGGGATAGCAGGTATAGTAGGGAGAGATGGTGCCTATAGTAACAGTGGATAATAGTCTCTGGGAAGGGAGTGTGACTGTGGGATAGCAGGTATAGTAGGGAGAGATGGTGCCTATAGTAACAGTGGATAATAGTCTCTGGGAAGGGAGTGTGACTGTGGGATAGCAGGTATAGTAGGGAGAGATGGTGCCTATAGTAACAGTGGATAATAGTCTCTGGGAAGGGAGTGTGACTGTGGGATAGCAGGTATAGTAGGGAGAGATGGTGTCTATAGTAACAGTGGATAATAGTCTCTGGGAAGGGAGTGTGACTGTGGGATAGCAGGTATAGTAGGGAGAGATGGTGTCTATAGTAACAGTGGATAATAGTCTCTGGGAAGGGAGTGTGACTGTGGGATAGCAGGTATAGTAGGGAGAGATGGTGCCTATAGTAACAGTGGATAATAGTCTCTGGGAAGGGAGTGTGACTGTGGGATAACAGGTATAGTAGGGAGAGATGGTGTCTATAGTAACAGTGGGATAATAGTCTCTGGGAAGGGAGTGTGACTGTGGGATAGCAGGTATAGTAGGGAGAGATGGTGCCTATAGTAACAGTGGATAATAGTCTCTGGGAAGGGAGTGTGACTGTGGGATAGCAGGTATAGTAGGGAGAGATGGTGCCTGTAGTAGAAGGGGTAAAATGAAAGGATGGCAAAGCAACAATGTGGATACAGCAGCACAAGATGGCAGAAGAAATGAATTGTATCAGTGTTTTTGCAGGTTGCAGAGCTGCAGTTGTTAGATTACCATTCCCAACTCACAGATAGTTAGAATCTCAGCCATAAAGCAGGGTAGGACTTCTGCTTCCAATGGGAATTAGATCTGTGCCAATGTGACATAATACTGTTAGTTAAACCCATTTTACAATGAATATTTCCATTTAAAACTGCAGAATACTAATGAAAAAACTTCTACATTCTCCACCCCCATGAGAGAGGATTTGGGTTAAACTAAAGCTGGCCATAGATGTTGAGATTCTTAAAAGATCAGATCCTCATCGTGAGACCACGATCTTCTCAGAACGATCGTACGAATTGACCATCAACTGAAAAGACCAATTTGGCAGGAAAACAAAGGGGAGCTGATTGGCCCTGCAAACATAGATACATTGCACTGGGACCGACAAAGAGTTTTTGACCTGGCCGATCAATTTCCTGATAGATGTCGGCCGAAAAATCTTAAGATGTACGATCGTGCGAATCCCACTAACCGCACGATAATTTCGAAGGATTGGTCGGACTTCTCTAAAATCGGTCGCTCGGCAAGAAAAATCGTCGTGTCTATGGGGAGCTTAACAGGGTTTTGTTTAGGATTAGTGGGAGCAGGGGCCCAGTTTCAGTAACAATAAAGGACACACCGAGGGATATGACTGTGTTAACTAAATACCCTGCTGAAAATATTTTGCAAATGAGAAAACACCTTGATTTAAAGTGGTATGTTTGTATCAGAGAGTATACATAGACCCCTGGGTGGGTATATATATATATATTTGCAAAAGAAGGGGGGTTGTTGGAGCACTCCAAGGCTAAGTAAAAATATATTTAAATACAATGGAAGTGCTACTGATCTGGCCAAATTAACTACACACATAGAGAAAAAGAAGGGGTTCAATGCACATTCCCTGGTCCCCTGTTTCATAAGGAATCCTATATATATATACAAATGCATGTATTCACAAAAACAGGGGTTTTTAGTTGCCAGATTTGGTTTACCAATTTTATGATCATAACTTTGTAACTAAAAACTCCTGTTTTTGTGAATACATGCCTTTGCATATATTATATATAGATATATATATATATATCTATATGTGTATATGTATTTGACTATATATATATATATATATAAATATATATATATCTATATATATATATATAATATATGCATATATATTATAATATATAATATATATATATATATATATATATATATATATATAAATTTCCCCAATTCTCAGTACAACTAATCCAGCTGCCATGTAGGGGAGACCAAAGGGCCACAATGCAGTACCTCCATAATCAGTTAGTTTGCTGCTCAGTTTAGCAGATCGACAGCGTTATTAACCCGCAGCCTGTGACCTTAATAAATCTAACAAACTGATTTTTTATTGCTAACACACCATAAAATAATCCAGTATTTACACTTAAAACACCGGGGATTTTTTTCTACCTCTATAAATGCCGTCAACAGGTTCTAGAACAACCTAAGTGGACTTTGTTCCCTTTTCCAATAAACCTTCCCGGCAAATAAACAGCAATTTTTACCAAATGACTCAAACACTCAGAGCAAATGACATATTGACAGAAAACAATAGTAACTTGTAATGAGCTGATTGACATCCCCGACCCACTTCCTGCTTAAGAAATGATAATAACTACCACCCCCGGCCGGCACTGAGATAAAGAGAGATCCTGCTCATTATTCCTGCTGGGGGGGGGCACAGGGAGAGAGTTATTCTACCTATAAATAAAAATTGTCAGAACAGTTGCCTTATTACCCTATTTTATGGAGAATAGCCAGAGCTCTGTTCAGACATTCAGCAGGCCATACCCAGATCACCAATCATTGTCCGACCCCGTACCAATATTAAAATGCATTTGGGGCCATGTGGCAGTCCTTACCCACATGAATTGGGATTGTTTCAATTTAGTAGGATCAAAAACTTATAGAGGTGTTGGAGTAGTCCAAAAAAAAGTTATTGGAAATTAGCCTATGAATAAGTGTCCCATTAGGCACAAAATGCGTTAGGCTCTCTATGTCCAAATAAACCCTTTTTAGTTTTATAATCATTAGCTTGGAACGCTTTTTCTCTTGGGGTTTCCATATTTTCGGTATGCGTCCCTTTAGTCTCATACATGGGAGAAAACACTGTTAATTTAGTGTATATGTTGTCTTCCCTGCTAAACTGGTAGTAAATGTTACTACAATGAAGGATGTCCAGGTTCAATTAATTTAAATGTAGGATTAGGAAGTAATGGCAGCAGGTTGCTTTTTGTAAAATCCTTGCCCCCGGACCTCCACCAGAAATAGTTTTTGGACTTCCTCCACCCTGTCTCTGGACTTGGGGAGCTCAATCATCCACCTCTGATATTCCTTATTGGCTCCCATTGCTCCAGGTTCCCCTGCAGCTGCTCCCCCAATAGTTATGCCACTGACTGCAGAATTGGGGGAAATACTAAAAGGGGCAATACTTCCCTTTGTAAATAATAGAAAAGATCACAAAACAAGTGTCAACAAGTCAATCCCTGGCTTAGAAACCCTACTGGCCTCATTGTACTCACCTGGGATTTCTAAACAGAGGGAAGAAACCCTGGATTTAAACTCAAAGAAATGTAGGTGTGAGGACAGAATGACGAAAATTGCAAGAGGTAATTGGGTTTACAAGAAAGCAAATGTAGGATCTAAGATTAATTGTAAGAGTGTGTTTGGTAAGGTGGGGGCGTCAGTCTGCCCTAACAACCAGGTATTAGTTAGATGATTAATAAGAATATGCCTATGACAGACCAGTAAGTCTGACCTTTTGGGGTTGTTTAGATCTATTTATATAGGGTTTCCAAGATGGGTCACATAGTGATACTACTGTAAAGGGTTAGAGATGGACAGGGAACTTTTATTACTCATTTGGCCACATTATGCCACTGCAATCAGCTTGAGCCAAGCCCCCAAGGAAGGTTCTACAGGACTGAGGGGAGTTTTCAGCTTGGATAAGCATGATACTAGCATTTTCCATCGTTCTTGAGTGGATCTTTGCCTAGTTTGGTCACCCATATGCTGGGCCAAAATGAGATTGATAAAGTTGTCGGCCTGGGGGCAATACTGGAGGCCTGTGAAGAACGATTAGTAGAGAACCACATCAATGGACCTATCAAGTTCTCGCCTGATTGATTATCTGCCCGCCTCATAGCTATCACCTAGTTTGTAGCAGGACCATTGATTTGGCTCCATACATGGAACTATAACCAGCTATCTTGTATGGACAGCTTTACAGTAAATAAAATGTGTTGCAGTCAAAGAACAGCTCCAAGAGCAATGCGCAAATAATTCTCATCATCAAATATCTAGTCACCCATCTATGGGTTAAACAACTTTGGGCCTGAATGTTGTTGCCATAAATGCCTGTTTTCAGTGTAAATACTATAAAATATATCACTGTTTGCATATATAGGATAACAAAATGTACTAAAAATGTCCAACAATAAACTGACAGATGGATATACAGTATGATGTAACTGGATAAGTGTTTATTTCATTCACTACTCCCCCATCATAACTTCGCCCTGACCTAGTGCTTTCCCTTCAATCCTATCTGATCCCCCAGCTATGATCTGATTGGGTCTGCCCTCTCTCATTTCCGTCTGATTCTTCCCTATCTCTGATTCTATCCCCAATTTCCTATCTCTCTCTACTTCCTCCCCAATCTATGATCAGACTGTGTCTCCCCACTTTCCTCTCTCTTTGCTTCTTCTCTCCATCTCTGATTGGATTGTGTCTTCCCACTACCCTATCGCTCATCTTCTTCCCCAATATCTGTTCAGACAGTTTCAGCCCACTATCCTATCTCGCTGCTCTATTTACCCTTCTCTTTTTTGAATGTCTCCCCACAATCTTGACTCTCTGTTCCCCCTCATCTTATGCCTAAGGCTGAAGTATGCATTTTGGCGCTGGGAAAAGACCCACCACATCTTGTTTATGAAGTGACAGGTATGTGATTGGCCCGCTAGCTTGCATGGGCATGAAAATCCATACTTTAGTATTTCTGCACAGATGGAAGGAGATCGCCTATTCCCAACAGCTACATCTATGGCAGCAGAAATGATGCTATGTGTGACACTGCTTCCCATAGTAATATATAGGAGATTTATTGCCTAAGGTTATTCATAAACACCTGCCATTGACTATCAGTGACATGTCAGGCTTAACCAGCAAGTTCCCTCTATATATCACTATTGGAACCAATGATATTCAGATTGGACAGTTCTCTGAGTGAATAAGGGGCCCCATGTGCCAAAGACCTTGGGTGCCATCCTACAATGCACAATACAAGACTGCCCAATCCCATAGACAAAGTCTTCATTAAAAAGACAACGGAGAGAATTCCTTTTTAGTCACGTGTGATATCCAGTGCCGGGCCCAGTCAGCCGGGAGCCCTAGGCAACCTGGCCAACTTCATTGCCCCCAGCTCTAGCGCAAAGGAGGAGGTGAGCGGAACAACGCAAGCGTCAGAGAAGCTTCTGGTGTCTGGACAAAACGGTCCGAACTAGGGGAAGGCGTCAGAAGAGGTACGTGCCTGGCACCCCTTTGCACCCTAGGCACGTGCCTCTTCTGCCTACCCCTAGTTCTGGCCCAGGTGATACCGCACACACCCCAAGAGCCTCATGGCATCACTCCTGTCCCTTAGAAACATAACCCCTCTTTAGAATGTTACCAGAGCCCATGGGTCTGGGGGGGTTTGGGCAAATACAAGGCTCCTTTAGTTGGTTACGTTTGATCCAAACTCTGCCCATGGGTTGAGCCATGTTGCTAGCGTTGCCACCTTTTAAAAAAAAAAAAATACCGGGCAGTGGTGGGGGTGGATAATAAAGGGGCGGTCCATGATGCAAAGGGGGCGGAGCCGTCATTCAGGGACACAAAACGGGGCGGGCCACAGGGTTGCCCCGCAAAATGGGCAGGGCCACATCACAGAAGCCAAAGGAAATATACGTTTTTACTGGAGGGTAAGGGCTTTTGTAAAGGGTATTACAAATTACCGGCAGCTACATTGCAGGTAAATTTGTAATACTGGCCCCGGCAGGTGTTTTACCGGCTAGGTGGCAGCCCTACATGTTGCCGATCCAATCATACTACTGTGCTGCTATTTGACCTGTCACCCTAAGAAATAATTCCAAATTCTTTCTATCATGTAAGTCGAGTAAAATGAACTTTACTTACACTATATTTATTATTTAAATTTTGTTTCCTTCACTCTTGGAATTACATAATCAAAGCAAGCAGGCAGGAGCCATGTTGTGGACACTGCAATTAAGATAAATTGTGTATCACCCCAAAATCTTGTGTATGCACCAGAATGGGGAACCTAATGCCCATGTGCAGTGCCCTAGATAATTACAGAGCCTGATTTGGTAAGGGCCAATGTGAGAAGGGTAGTGATATCCAGGAAGTGCTGAATGGAAAGTGAAAGTAACCCGAATGCCCCGCCTCTATGACTCAAGCATAGAGGCGGGGCAGATAATATTTGATTGACAGCTCAGATATTTAAACATCATTATAACAGTTTTGATGTTTGAATGAAAAAAAAATGTTTTGTTTCTTGTTTAATTTACTATGGACTTTCATTATGCAGCATTTTATGTGTAGGTGACAGGTCCGAGGCAACTGTATTTTATAAGCTTAAAATATTGGAGATCAATCCAAGTGTCCTGTCCAATTCAATGGCCCCCTGGATTGGTTCTGTCTGGAATGTATGATCCCCATATCAAATCTGCCCCCTGTATTTTCACTGCTACTATTATTATTATTATTATTATTAATCTTACTGGATCTCTTTCTACTGAAAAGTCCTTCTTTTCAGCAATTATTCATTCTGACTTTCAGGCAAAGGCTTGAAAGATAAACAGGTTTTTCATTAGCGTAACCTAAAATTAAACAATAATGAAACGTCGGGATACAGAAGTAGGTCAAAGACATGAACAGACAATGAGAATGAAAAAAGTGTCGGAACCATCGGGTAGGCTAGAAAAGGGCAAGGGGGTTCCACTAATAGATTGTGTCTGTTATTTGCCCTTTAAATTCAATAATGATAGTACTTTTAATAGGGTGAGATTTGGGGTGAGTGTTTATTTGTGCCCTGGGTACCCCTTGAACTATAGCAGGGTGACTGTTACCCCAATGTTTCTATATATCTGTAACCTTGTTATGAGCTAAGGGGGCCCAGTCTGATGGTCAGTTAGGGGGAGATTTGGGGTGAGTGTTTATTTGTACCCTGGGTACCCCTGGAACTATAGCAGGGTGACACCCCAATGTTTCTATATATCTGTAACCTTGTTATGAGCTAAGGGGGCCCAGTCTGAAGGTCAGTTAGGGGGAGATTTGGAGTGAGTGCTTATTTGTACCCTGGGTACCCCTGTAACTATAGCAGGGTGACACCCCAATGTTTCTATATATCTGTAACCTTGTTATGAGCTAAGGGGCCCAGTCTGAAGCTCAGTTAGCGTGAGATTTGGGGTGAGTGTTAATTTGTGCCCTGTGTACCCCTTGAACTATAGCAGGGTGACTGTTACCCCAATGTTTATATATATCTGTAACCTTGTTATGAGCTAAGGGGGCCCAGCCTGAAGGCCAGTTAGGGGGAGATTTGGGGTGAGTGTTTATTTTTACCCTGGGTACCCCTGGAACTATAGCAGGGTGACCAGTACCCCAATTTTTCTATATATCTGTAACCTTGTTATGAGCTAAGGGGGCCCAGCCTGAAGGCCAGTTAGGGGTAGATTGGGAGTGAGTGTTTATCTGTATCTTGGGTACCCCTGGAACTAGCAGGGTGACCAGTACCCCAATTTTTTTAAATATCTGTAGCCAAAGGTTGCCTTTACCAAAATGTAATCCATGTTATGCACTTGGGCAGAAATAGTTTCACACTAAATGGCAGTGTGTTAGGAGTTTCCTTAACTGAGAAGGATCTGGGGATTATTGTAGTTAACAAGTTGTCTAATTCCAGGCAGTGTCATTCTGTGGCCACTAAAGCAAATACAATTCTTTCTTGCATAAAAAAGGGCATAAACTCAAGTGATAGAAACATAATTTTGCCTCTTTATAGGTCCCTGGTGAGGCCTCATCTGGAGTATGGGGGCAGTTTTGGACTCCAGTCTTTAAGAGGGATATAAATGAGCTGGAGAGAGTGCAGAGACTAAGTGCAACTAAACTGGTTAGAGGGAGGGAAGAGTTAAATTATGAGGGGAGACTGACAAGGTTGGGGTTGTTTTCTCTGGAAAAAAGGCGCTTGTGAGGGGACATGATTAGACTTTACAAGTACATTAGAGGACATAATAGACAAATAGCAAGGGACCTTTTTACCCATAAAGAGAATCACGTACCAGAGGCCTCCCCTTCAGACTAGAGGAAAAGAAGTTTCATTTAAAGGAACAGAGTAGGGGGTTCATCACAGTCAGGACAGTGAGGTTGGGGAATGCACTGCCGGGTGATGTTGTGATGCTGATTCAGTTAATGACTATAAGAGGGACTTGGATGATTTCTTGGACAGACATAATACAAAGGCTATTGTGATACTAAACTCTATAGTTAGTGTATGAGTATATACAATTTATGTGAGTGTATGGAGGCGTCAGTGTGTGTGTGTATGGATGCTGGGTTTCATTTGGAGGGGTTGAACTTTGTGGACTTTGGTCTTTTTTCAACCTGATCTAACTATGTAAGATAAGCCCCTTCCACCCAATACAGATAAACCTTTCAACCCTCACTGGTGTTTTGAATAAGAGATTAACAATATAATAAAAAGCTTATTTATTATAAGTGCCTGTTTATAGACCAAACAGTCTTTGTTAGTCACTTGCCCCAGGAAGATTTTATTACACAGAAAATACATTTAGTTGTATTTAGTAAATCTGCAAATGTGCTTTCCCCACACAACTACTGGCATTTATAGTCAGATGGGTGCAGGGAGCAGATGGATGGATACAGAACTATAACAAGAAGCTGACATTCTGTCTATCAAGGCCACACACAAGCCAACGTTTGACAGCGCAGTTTGGCTGCATGTTGTACAATTTGGCCCTGCACTGACCAATGATCACAATTGTCTCTGGGGGAGTGCAGAGTTATCAGCAAGTGTAGCTAGGAAATGTACAAACAGTAGGGCAAAGCTATTGACCCACAGGCTGTTGTCGTGAGGCGACTTTGGGCGACTTCGGAAAACAATAGCTCAGAGTGCCATCCCGCCGGCGATTTACATTCTAGCCAGCGGGAAGGCAGTTTAGGGAGATTAGTTGCCCCGAAGAAGAGATTTGTCGCGGGTGACTATTCTCCCCGAATCTGACCGTGTGTCTCTGTCCTTAATGGGCTTGCCTCAGCCTGCATAATTACTTAGGCTTAAGTGATTATAAATATTTCTAAACTTTGTATACGGCTCTCCTTTTCCCTCCCCTCACTGATTTACATATGCAATTGGGGTTCGGATTAGGTTCGATATTTGGCCAATTCTTTCACAAAGGATTCGGGGGTTCGGCCGAATCCAAAATAGTGGATTCGGTGCACCCGTATTAAAAAATCACGAGGAAAATAATAAAAAAACATTCTCATATCTTTCCTAAGCAGAAGAACATCAGAGCAGGTGGCAACACTATGTACCCCTCAACCTACACGAAAAGGTTCTCCCCCAGGAGTGTAATGAGACTTAGCCAGGCATCATCCACAATGCATGATCCATGACCCCCTGTGCCTATACACTGGGATGTGTACAAATCCCCCCTATAAGTACGTTAAATATTTTAAAATGTGCCTTAAAATGTTTATCTTTATCATGCTGCCCCTTAGTGGCCATTTCTAAATAAGCCCTCTAATTCCCATCTACAACCAGCTGAAAGGTTTGTTTGATACTAGGTGTGCACCGAAACCACTATTTTGGATTCTGCCGAATACAGAACCGAATCCGAGTCCTAATTTGCATATTCAAATTAGGGGTGGGAAGGGGAAAACATTTTTGACTTCCTTGTTTTGTGACAAAAAGTCATGCGATTTCCCTCTCCGCCCCTAATTTGCATATGCAAATTAGGATTCGGATTCGGTTCGGCCGGACAGAAGGATTCGGCCGAATCCTGCTGAAAAAGGTCGAATCCTGAACTGAATCCCGGATTCGGTGCATACCTACTTGATATGTCACACCAAGCTGAGGCTGCATATAGAACATTTAGGGGGTTACTTATTAAAGTCAGAATGCCAAAAACTCAGAATTTTAAGTGGAAAAAAAATTAGATCTTTTTGTGATTTATTATACCCCGAGGCTGATAAAAGTCCAAATCAGAAAATACTTCATCTCCAAGCTGTCGTGGGTCCTGTACAAGTCAATGGCAAAGGTCCCATTTCAGATTTGAAGATATCATGGTCTGCGCTGATTTTCGGACAAAAATCAGAAATATTCGGGGGTTTCGAACAATTTCACGAAAAAATAGAGCATTTCGGACATAAAAAACGTAAAATTCAGTTTGTTTTGCAAAAACCTGAATTTTTCGAGTTTGTTTCCCCAAGTGATTTTATTGAGTTTTTTCAATGATGAATAAGGTCAAATTGTGGATTCTAGTTTGGTCAGATTTTTTTTACTTAAAAAATCAGAAAAAAACGGATTTTGATACATAACCCCCATAATATTCATATGTCCATTAAAATCCATATGTTGGTGTAGTTTATAGTTAAAGGACAAGTAAACCTTTAAAATAAGTGAATGTAAAATTGATGAGAGTGCTATTCTAAGCACTTTTGTAATTTTCATTCATTATTTATTTTGTTTTTATTCCAAGATATTAAGGGATACATGTACTGTTAATATGAATGACAGCGCCACCTGCTGGTCAGTTTCCCACCAGTCTGACCACCAAGTAGTCAAGGAAGTTGTCAGGAGAAAGAAAGAGGCTGCTCTGATGTGCTTCTACTTAGGAAAATAATTAGAAACCTCTCTCAAATCTTTCCTAAGCAGAAGAACATCAGAGCAGCCTCTTTCTTTCTCCTGACAACTTCCTTGACTACTTGGTGGTCAGACTGGTGGGAAACTGACCAGCAGGTGACGCTGTTGTAACAAAATTCATTCATATTAACAGTACATGTATCCTTTAATATCTTGGAAGGAAAAAAGAATAAATAATGAATGTAAATTACAAAAGTGTTTAGAATAACACTCTCATCACTTGTTTTAAAGGTTTACTTATCCTTTAAGGACTATATACAGTTTAAGTAGTTAGGGGAGAACAAGGTGCTCCAGAATGAAATGTAAAGTAACTCACCAAGCAGTGGAAGTGGTCCGGCTGCACCAGCCCCAGACCCCCAGTTTTAGGGAGCGGTACAGCAAAGTAAAAGGAAGCAGAGCTGACCGGCATTTGAATGGATCCACAGGACCAGAGATGTTCAGTTAAAAAATAGTTTTATTGGTAGAAAAGTTAAAAATATAGCTGCATCTCCAACCACCCTACGCGTTTCACACTCCTTTAGGGCTCAGACTCACACTCCTTTAGTCATGGGCTCAGATTAAGCGCCGTAAAGCAGTGTGAAACGCGTAGGGTGGTTGGAGATGCAGCTATATTTTTAACTTTTCTACCAATAAAACTATTTTTATCGGTTTGGGATTCAGCCTTTTTCAGCAGGATTCGGATTCAGCCGAATCCTTATGCCTGGCTGAACCGAATCCTAATTTGCATATGTAAATTAGGGACAGGTAGGGGAATCAAGTGACTTTTCGTTACAAAAGAAGAATTTTTTCTATTTTTTCCTTTCCTGCCCTAAATTTGCATATGTAAATTAGGATTCGGTTCAGTATTCAGACGATTTTTTCACCAAGGATTGGGGGATTCGGCCGAATCCCAAATAGCGAATTCGGTGCATCCCTATTTTTTAGATGAACCCCACCCATTGCCCCATGGAGCATAACAGATCTTTGAAGGGATCAGGGTCTATAACTCCATTGGGTCAGAACTTGATACCACCTAGTAACAGCAGTGAAGTCAAACCTGCTATTTATTGCTTTGCTAAAGAGAAACCTCCAAGAAACCTCAACGTAACAGCTACATTTTATGTAGAATATAAAGATAAAGTGGCGCCAATTCTCTTGAAGATCTTTAGAGACAGCCGGGAAGGTTACCCTTTCTGTTTGACCTTGTTTTTCAAATGTAAGGGTCCAAAGTTGGGAACTGGAGGCCTATTGCCCTTCTCAATAATGACTGGAAGCTTCTTCCAAAGATACTTTTTGCTGCACTGCTTTAAGCACTTTATTGTCATCTGTCCAACTAGGCCCTAGAATTACGCAAAAGCTCATACCATTAGGTGCTACTTCCTATCCTTGGACGAGGCTAAGGCCTTTTATCAGGTAAATCATTGGTACTTGTGAGCAACTTTAACACATCCAGGAATTCCTTGCAATTTATGAGATGGCTTTCTATTTTGTACCAAGAGGCCGTAAGATTCACATTGATCACTGTTACTATAGGCACCATCTCTCCCTACTATACCTGCTATCCCACAGTCACACTCCCTTCCCAGAGACTATTATCCACTGTTACTATAGGTACCATCTCTCCCTACTATACCTGCTATCCCACAGTCACACTCCCTTCCCAGAGACTATTATCCACTGTTACTATAGACACCATCTCTCCCTACTATACCTGCTATCCCACAGTCACACTCCCTTCCCAGAGACTATTATCCACTGTTACTATAGGTACCATCTCTCCCTACTATACCTGCTATCCCACAGTCACACTCCCTTCCCAGAGACTATTATCCACTGTTACTATAGACACCATCTCTCCCTACTATACCTGCTATCCCACAGTCACACTCCCTTCCCAGAGACTATTATCCACTGTTACTATAGGCACCATCTCTCCCTACTATACCTGCTATCCCACAGTCACACTCCCTTCCCAGAGACTATTATCCACTGTTACTATAGACACCATCTCTCCCTACTATACCTGCTATCCCACAGTCACACTCCCTTCCCAGAGACTATTATCCACTGTTACTATAGACACCATCTCTCCCTACTATACCTGCTATCCCACAGTCACACTCCCTTCCCAGAGACTATTATCCCACTGTTACTATAGACACCATCTCTCCCTACTATACCTGCTATCCCACAGTCACATTCCCTTCCCAGAGACTATGATCCACTGTTACTATAGACACCATCTCTTCCTACTATACCTGCTATCCCACAGTCAAACTCCCTTCCCAGAGACTATTATCCCACTGTTACTATAGACACCATCTCTCCCTACTATACCTGCTATCCCACAGTCACACTCCCTTCCCAGAGACTATTATCCACTATTACTATAGACACCATCTCTCCCTACTATACCTGTTATCCCACAGTCACACTCCCTTCCCAGAGACTATTATCCACTGTTACTATAGACACCATCTCTCCCTACTATACCTGCTATCCCACAGTCACACTCCCTTCCCAGAGACTATTATCCACTGTTACTATAGACACCATCTCTCCCTACTATACCTGCTATCCCACAGTCACACTCCCTTCCCAGAGACTATTATCCACTGTTACTATAGGTACCATCTCTCCCTACTATACCTGCTATCCCACAGTCACACTCCCTTCCCAGAGACTATTATCCACTGTTACTATAGACACCATCTCTCCCTACTATACCTGCTATCCCACAGTCACACTCCCTTCCCAGAGACTATTATCCACTGTTACTATAGGCACCATCTCTCCCTACTATACCTGCTATCCCACAGTCACACTCCCTTCCCAGAGACTATTATCCACTGTTACTATAGACACCATCTCTCCCTACTATACCTGCTATCCCACAGTCACACTCCCTTCCCAGAGACTATTATCCACTGTTACTATAGACACCATCTCTCCCTACTATACCTGCTATCCCACAGTCACACTCCCTTCCCAGAGACTATTATCCCACTGTTACTATAGACACCATCTCTCCCTACTATACCTGCTATCCCACAGTCACATTCCCTTCCCAGAGACTATGATCCACTGTTACTATAGACACCATCTCTTCCTACTATACCTGCTATCCCACAGTCAAACTCCCTTCCCAGAGACTATTATCCCACTGTTACTATAGACACCATCTCTCCCTACTATACCTGCTATCCCACAGTCACACTCCCTTCCCAGAGACTATTATCCACTATTACTATAGACACCATCTCTCCCTACTATACCTGTTATCCCACAGTCACACTCCCTTCCCAGAGACTATTATCCACTGTTACTATAGACACCATCTCTCCCTACTATACCTGCTATCCCACAGTCACACTCCCTTCCCAGAGACTATTATCCACTGTTACTATAGACACCATCTCTCCCTACTATACCTGCTATCCCACAGTCACACTCCCTTCCCAGAGACTATTATCCACTGTTACTATAGGCACCATCTCTCCCTACTATACCTGCTATCCCACAGTCACACTCCCTTCCCAGAGACTATTATCCACTGTTACTATAGACACCATCTCTCCCTACTATACCTGCTATCCCACAGTCACACTCCCTTCCCAGAGACTATTATCCACTGTTACTATAGGCACCATCTCTCCTTACTATACCTGCTATCCCACAGTCACACTCCCTTCCCAGAGACTATTATCCACTGTTACTATAGACACCATCTCTCCCTACTATACCTGCTATCCCACAGTCACACTCCCTTCCCAGAGACTATTATCCACTGTTACTATAGACACCATCTCTCCCTACTATACCTGCTTTCCCACAGTCACACTCCCTTCCCAGAGACTATTACCCACTGTTACTATAGACACATCTCTCCCTACTATACCTGCTATCTCACAGTCACACTCCCTTCCCAGAGACTATTATCCACTGTTACTATAGACACCATCTCTCCCTACTATACCTGCTTTCCCACAGTCACACTCCCTTCCCAGAGACTATTATATTGATATATCTGTTTATGTACAGGAGTATATTTAACTATATGAATATGTACAGAAATCTGTATGTATGTAGGAGTATAAGCAGCGCCAATGCTGTTATTTCAGTGTAATTAAAGGGACACTAGACCACATTATCTTTATGTTGTGCATAGTCACCCTGTTACGCTAGAATGGCAATAAGAATCTGTGCATATAACACAACTGTTATCTAACATTTTCCAAGCACAAGAAATATTTCCAATCCGGTAGGTACATTGTAGCTGTGGGAGCAGAATGAGTAATCCTGGGTCTTTGGGCAGAGCGTGCGTTGAAGCTCCGCACACACTCAGCAAATTCGCTCACACACTATTAGATAAGCAGCACTGGGTGTTAGCGTGATTGGCTGGCCTTGGACATGGGTGGGTGTGGTTAAAGGGAGCTTCTGGGCTCTGATTGGAGTGTGAATGAGAGTGGGCAGTTGCATTGGCCCATTCAGCAATCTGATTGCTGTTATTCCTGTATTCCGTTACAGAAACATGTGCCCCTATCTCTGTCTCTCATCATTCAGCTTTGCTTGGAGTCATCTAGTTCTCTTGTGTAACTGCAGGAAAAGTTGTTGTACAATAATCAGCTTGAAACTAAAATGTTCTGAAAGCTTGCTTTGATTATTTTAGTTAGCCAATAAAGGTATCACCGCTTTGTTTTATTTCAAAAGGGTTGCCCTGTAACTAGTTCCCCTTGAAACCCCGCGGTGCTGCTGAGATCCAGTCTCCCCTCTGCCTGTGATTAATATTCAACCCAGGGGGAGATAACCAGAAGCAGTGATGGGAAAGTGACTCTGCACATGGAGATATAAGGGATGAAGGGAAAAATGAGGAAAGGGAAATAGAACACAGGCAAATGGTGTTTAATGTAACTGATTCGTTACAGGACAAAAGGGTGAATTGTAATGGCACAAACCAAAGGCCCCTGTAAGGTACTGCCTTATGCCGAACAAGAACCAATCCAATCCCTTGTTCCATTATTGTGTCCCTGACTGGTGACTTACTGTCACAGTACTGACCCCTTCCTCCCATCTTACTCGTGCTCTACTACTGTCTCTCACCAGGGCCCTTGACCTCAGGTTTTACTGTAAAAGAGCAAACCCAGTGACCCTTGATGTCAAGTTCTACCATACAGGAGCCAGGCCAAGCAGGCCCCTGAGATCAGGTTCTACAGTATTGGAGCCATACCAGGGGCCCTTGAGGTCATGTTCTACAGTATAGGAGCCATCCCAGGGGCCCTTGAGGACAGGTTTTACTGTAAAAGAGCCAACCCAGTGGCCCTTGAGGTCAGGTCCTAGCCTACAGGAGCCAGACCAAGCAATACACTGAGATTAGGTTCTATGGTATAGGAGCCACAACAAGGGCCCTTGAGGTCAGATTCTTCAGTATAGGAGCCAAGCCAGGGGCCCTTGAGGTAAGGTTTTACTGTAAAGGAGCCAATCTGGGGCCCCTAGTCAGGTCAGGTTGTACACTACAGGAGCCAGGCCAAGCCTAGAGGGCCAAAAGGTCAGGTTCTACTGTACAGGAGCCATGCCAGGGGCCCTTAAGGTCACGTTTTACTGTAAAAGAGCCAACCCAGTGGCCCTTGAGGTCAGGTCCTAACCTACAGGAGCCAGGCCAAGCAGGACACTGAGATTAGGTTGTATGGTATAGGAGCCATACCAGGGGCCCTTGAGGTCAGATTCTACAGTATAGGGCCATCCCAGGGACCCTTGAGGTAAGGTTTTACTGTAAAGGAGCCAATCTGGGGCCCCTAAGGTCAGGTTGTACACTACAGGAGTCAGGCCAAGCCTAGAGGGCCATAAGGTCAGGTTCTACTGTACAGGAGCCATGCCAGGGGCCCCTGAGGTCAGGTTCTAAGTAGATGAGCCATCCCAGAGGCACTTGAGGTTAGGCTGTACTGTACAGGGGCCCTGGAGCAAATGGCCAGTGGTTTAACCCAGGCAGCTGCTGTGGGAACAACTTCAGAATGTCATAGAAAGGGAGAAATGTGTGTCAGACAGGAAAGGGTTAAAGCCGCTATTATAGACACATGAGGGGGGAAAGCAAAGGGGGGGACCCCTCGATACTCGTCCCTCCCTACTGAGCCTTCCAACCAGGGTTGCCAGGTCTAGTTTTCAAATTTTGGTGGCCGCCAGATTTGTGCCCCAAAATTGATTGAAATTGAGGGAAATCATGTGAGAATGTTTAAGAGGGACGGGAGACTGTGGGTACAGAGCCCAAATCTGGTCAGTCCCGTTGCATGCTGGGAATTGTAGTCTTCCACTAGACTCGGCAGTCGGCAAACTGTTAGACAAAAACTACATTACCCAACATGCACTGGGAGACAAGGGCTCGGCACATTAGGGCAAGAAAAAAACCTTGGCTGGTTACCAAAGTACAAACCAGAAAAAGGCCCAACAAGTAGCCCAAAGCCGCACCTTGGCTAGTTTGTAATTTCAAAACCCGCCTGGTCTTTAAATGAGTAGCCCGGCTTCCAACTCCCCAACTGCACCGCCAGGCCCATCCCTCTCATATGTCCTTCCATAACCCCTCGCGCTGCCACGCCCCGCCCCTCTCCTAAACCGCAAACCCCAATTGGCCCCGCCCATTAGCACATTCTAACGCTATAGCCCACCTCCGCAGTCCAGCCTCTTTCCCGTCTCTGGAGTCTTTGCCCCTCCCCTTGCCCCGCCCCTGACTCCGCCCCCGCCATGCCCATCACATTGCACTAAGGCTGCGTCCCCGCTACTGACTGAGCCCACATGTAAGGGCGAGGCAATGGTGATGCTACTCTACCAATCAGATTCCTTTCCCTGCCTCCTCTACCCGAGAACCAATGAGAATTTGCGTGGATGACGTTGAGCTGGACGGGTGGGGAAGACACCGGCCAATGAGCGATGGCGATCTGGGAGCACAGGGGGAGGCACGTGCCGGGCTACACGTGTTTGTATGAAAGAGACTCGGCACCCGGGGAGGAGACGCTGAGACTGACACTGCACAGAGACTTACAGCGAGTCCAGCACTGAGACTTCACTTAGGTACCAGCTGAGAGTCCTATCATAGAAATACCCAGCCTGAGATTCATACACAGACCCACAGGGATAGAAGAGACAAACAGCCTTGGAGAGACTTTCCTGAGAACAGAAGAGACAAGCAGCCTTGGAGAGACTCAACCTGGGACCCACAGAGACATAAGATGCAGCCAGGCTTGTAGAGACCTCACCTGAGACCAACAAGGATATAAGAGACATTCAACCTTGGAGAGACTTCAGAAGGTAAGAAATGCAAGAGACACCCATACTTAACTGAGACACATAGCATTGGAGAGACATACTGAGACCCACAGAGATATGCACTGAGACATACAGCTCTGGAGAGACATAGTGGGGCTCATTGGGCAAATTTGCACCTGGGCAGTAACCCATAGCAACCAATCAGTAATTCGATTTTTCCAGACAGCTGCAAGGAAAACAATGGAAGCAAACACCTGATTGGTTGCTGTGGGTAACTGCCCAGGCGCAAATTTGCCCAGTGTTTATAAATGACCCCAAGTGAGACCCATAGAGATACACTGGGATATACAGCTCTGGAGAGACACACAGAGACCTAGAGAGAGATACACTGGGATATACAGTTCTGGAGAGACATACAGAGTTTATGAGCCTTGGATTTCTAATGAGACACACAGAGACATACTAGACACCCATCATTGGAGAGATACTGAGATATTTACACTGAGTCACATAGAACTGAAGAGACATATGCTAAAGACATACAAGGAGATAGACAGCCTCAAATAGATTTCTACTGCCCACTTGTACTTGTACTGCAATACACGACCTGATGAGACATACCAACACATACAATGAGACAGCCTTGGAGTTACTGTGTCCTACAGTAAGACAGACAGGGCAGGACCCACAAATACACGTGAGACTCACAGACAGGGAGAAACTCATATGGACATCCAGTGTGGACAGTCTAAAGCAGGGATCCCCAACCTTTTGTACCTGTGAGCAACATCGAGATGTTAAAGGAGTTGGGGAGCAACACAAGCATGAAAAATGTTCTTGGGGTGCCAAATAAATGCTGTGATTGGCCATTTGGTAGCCCCTATGTGGATTGTCAACCTACATTGAGACTCTGTTGGGCAGTACATCTGGTTATTATTCAACCAAAACTTGCCTCCAAGCCTGGAATTCAAAAATAAGCTCCTGCTTTGGGGTTACTGGGAGCAACATCCAAGGGGTTGGAGAGTAACATGTTGCTCACGAGCTACTGGTTGGGGATCACTGGTCTGAAGAAACATAAACCAAATATTTAGGCTGTGACAGAGAGAGTGGGAGAGCCACACACAGAGTGGGAAAGAAACACTGAGACACAGGTGCGATTGAGCACTTGAACAAGTGTCTTTTTTTTTTTTTTAACGCTGACTACTGTGTAATAGACAGTTTAGGGTGTCACACAGAGTGGGCACAACAGCGACATTCAGTTTAGGTGAGATCCACTAAATAATAAAGCTCTCTGTCCAGCCTGGGAGAGATAAATGATCCATTGGCTTCAGTTTGGGTGAGAGCTTTCGAGACCTCTACTGTGGTACTGGGAGATTGATTGTAGTACATTGAGGTGACATGGTTAGAACTCACTGAGAGACAGTTAGAGCTGCCCAGAGACAAACAGAGAGCCTGAGAGAGTACAGCAGAGACATCAGGCTGGGAGAGGCCGACAGCACAGACAGAGGGAGCAAGAGACAGAGCCAGCAAGAGACAGAGCCAACGTGAGACTGAGCCAGAAAGAGACAGAGCCAACGTGAGACAGAGCCAGAAAGAGACATATACAAAGAAATTCATGGGTGGTGCCAGTGGGGAGACACAAAGCAGGTGCAAGGAGGCACCCAGTGACAGGGGGGAGGCTATCCATCTGCTGAGAGTGCTGATACACCAAATAGACAGCAAGCACAATCCTGAGAGATTACTAGAGATACAGACAGACAGGAGGTGAGTGACCCTGCGGAGCATTCGTAGTTTACATGGACACCCCCTGCCCACCCTTCTCCCATTTCTGCTTCAGCTTCATTGTGCTCTACATCTGCCCATTTACTGCGCTACATTTGCACCCCCTTTTCAATTCTCTGGGGGGATTTGCACGCAGCTTAATCCCGGAGACCCCCTGATATCTGTGCACAGATATTAACATGGATTTTGGAATTAAGTGCAGGTATATCCCATAGGGACAAGCACATTGTCATTAGGAGCCTCAGTGAGGAGATGGGGTGGATATGGAAGTTTTGGGCTCTCTAGAGGATTGTATGTTCAAGGCCCCTCCAATAGACTTCTTTGAGATTATCCTAACAGTGAATATTAAGGACACAAATATGCATTGGTGGCATTGTAGTACTGAAACTCCCTGCAGTTTTTGGAGTGTGATTGAAGTGATTGAAGTTTATCAGAGCACAAGTCACATGACTGGGGGCAGCTGGGAAACTGACAATATGTCTAGCCCCATGTCAGATTTCAAAATTAAATATAAAAACAATCTGTTTGCTCTTTTGAGAAACGGATTTCAGTGCAGAATTCTGCTGGAGCAGCTCTATTAACTTATGTGTTTAAAAAAAATTCTTATGACAGTATCCCTTTAAAGAGAAAGTATCCATTGCAAAGTTTAGCTTCAATTCAGAGATTTCTCTATAGCAGGGGGTGGACAAGCACCCCAGATCGAATTCCTTCTGCAGCTCATATGATATTGGCACAGGTCAGTTTGTAACCACTGCAGTGCCAGATGTTGCCCATTCTTGCTGTATAGTAAGGCCACTGGGGGCGCTGTTGTTATTTGGATAAAGGAAATCATTTTTTTAGAATTTGGATTATTTGGATATAATAGAGTCTATGGGAGATGGCCTTTCCATAGTTTGGAACTTTCTAGATAATTAGTTTTCGGATAATGGATCCCATATATATATATAAGGGCACACGCTCCAGAGAGGAAAGCTATAAATAAACATATGTAGACTATATATATATATATATATATATATTTTTTTTTTTATAGCCTCCCTCTCTGGAGCGTGTTCCCTTAACTGACCTGTTTGGGGGCCCCTTTTCATATATATTTAGATCCGGAAACCACACTAAATGCCACCCAGAGACTTACAGACGTTGCGCCCACTCAGAACCCAAACATGAGCAAACGTGTGTGCGCGGCACATTCCAAAGGCTGGAGATTTCTCACTGGGCCCGGATGACTAAGCAGCACTAAATCAGAGGATGAGTGGGAAAGTGAATAATGACTTCACCAATTATTGCCTTTCTTTCATGCTAATAGGAGTCATATCCTCCAGTTAGTGAAGGTGCATAGTAGTGGCAGCACCTGGAACAAAATCGCCTCCCCAGAGATCCATCATTATTTATATAGTCACTTCCCCAAGTCCTTTTATCTCTTTATACACACACTACCCTACAGTTACAGCCCCTACCCCTGAACCATCTTACCTTACTATACACACTATCAAATTCATTAATATCAATGAATTTTGTTCCAACAGCGCCACCTGCTGGTCAGTTTCCCACCAGTCTGACCACCAAGTAGTCAAGGAAGTTGTCAGGAGAGAGAAAGAGGCTGCTCTGATGTTCTTCTGCTTAGGAATAAAATTAGAAACCTCTCTCAAATCTTTCCTAAGCAGAAGAAAATCAGAGCAGCCTCTTTCTTTCTCCTGACAACTTCCTTGACTACTTGGTGGTCAGACTGGTGGGAAACTGACCAGCAGGTGGCGCTGTTGTAACACTATTCATATTAACAGTATATGTATCCCTTAATATCTTGGTATAAACAATAAATAAATAATGAATGTACTTGCAAAAGAGCACAGAATAGCACTCTCGTTAATTTTTATTACATTCACTTATTTTAAAGATTTACTTGCCCAAGATCACAGGAAGCTGATGACCGGCTTTCCTCAGTCAGAGCCCATTGTTTCGAGCCGCTCCTTTACACAGTCACATCATTGCACCCTTGTATCACCTTACCCGGAATATTACCCAAGTACTTACTGTCCTGGGCAGCCTTTGTGCAGTTGGCAGGATACATTGGGGTTTGGTATGTCAGATATAAAGATATTATATGTATAACTCCGCTGGCACATGCGAGTACAGTCCTTGCAGTTGCCAATATGAAATAAGAGCAAGTGCTGAGGGAGGGAGGTTAGTTGAGTTTGCACAGAACCTTATGCCGCTGCCTTTCACCTGGTGCTATTTGGTTCCTATTCCATCACCTCTCTAATTACAGGATTGCTCCATTATATAAACGGGGGGTGTCCTTGCGACGTGCTGTTTTTGTGCAAAAGAAGGGGATAAGGAGGGATTACAGGTAAAAGAAAACAATGGCATTTTAGTGAAAAGCAGAATATGCAAGAAGATGCCCCAGTATTTAGGTAATGGGGGACAGATATAACTACAGTATATGCCTAATCATTTCTTTTCCCCCAGGCGATTGATTCCATGATGGAGGACACAGAATCTTCCGATTTGCTGTCTTCATACGACTCTATTACGTCTGCGGGCAGCAGCTTGTCCAGCACTCGGGAGGACACCAATTATGCGGACTTTGACGTCTTCTTTTCAGATGGTCTGGAGGAAGCGAGAAAGGACAAGGAGGATTATGGGAAAGTGACAATGATTCCAAACTCCCGACTGAGCAGCGCCGACCACCCGGTGTTGATACGGCTGGAGAATGAGTACCAAGCGCGGAGGTCTCAATGGCAGCCGAGGTCCGGGCAGGACCCTGAGGAGATAGCGGGGAGGATCTTGTGCCCCAATCAAAACAACCCGGCAAGCCGTCACATGACAGTTAGCAGCACCAGGCAGTTGCCACAACAGAAACTCTTTGTCTGCTCAGAGGAGGCCAATATAGAGGCCCCACATGGATTCAAAAGGCAATGGAAAAGGGAAGCAGAAATGTCATCTAACTGGTGGCAGGAAAATAATGTGCCAATGACAGAAGGGGACAGGATATTCGCACAGAAGGTTTGTATATTTTACAAAAATAATACAATTCCTGAATTAACCTTTCCTCAAATCTCAGCCATAAAGCAGGACAGGACTGCTGCTTACAATGGGGATCAGATAGGATCTGTGCAGCCACTGGGACAGAATGTTCTCTTATACAGATAGCTAGAATCTCAGCTGCCATAAAGCAGGACAGGACTGCTGCTTACAATGGGGATCAGATAGGATCTGTGCAGCCACTGGGACAGAATGCTCTGTTATACAGATAGCTAGAATCTCAGCTGCCATAAAGCAGGACAGGACTGCTGCTTACAATGGGGATCAGATAGGATCTGTGCAGCCACTGGGACAGAATACTCTGTTATACAGATAGCTAGAATCTCAGCTGCCATAAAGCAGGGCAACAATGGGGATCAAGTGGGATCTATGTCAACTGTGTCTAATTTTTTTCACCTTTTTTTTTTACAGTGTCAAGAACTTCAGGGCTTTATAAAACCTCTGACAAACCTTCTAAATGGACTTAAGAAAGGACGTTATGATAAAGGTACATATATTTTTTTGTTCTGTAGCCCTTCTGGTGTCTGTACTGAAATGTTACCATGGGAATAATTTATAGGTTTCATTATGTATCTGAGTGGTCTCCTGTGCTATTATCTGCTACTATCTGAGTCCGTTTAATTTGAGCAGCCTTCCAGTCTGGTCGTTGGGGGGAGCCATAAATTCGGCATAGCAGGTATAACCAGTGTCCTCAACTCAGCAGCCTTTGATCCAAACAAATGATAGGGCCGGTTTCAAATGTTAACGCTTCATTAATGCATCGGGTTGCAGTTTCCATCTAAAGGAAATGCGATAACAGGAACGTCAGGGATCAGTTGATAAGTGGCTCAGAATGCGCGGTTGGTGGCATTTCTGGCAGCGCAGCATACCCTGACTCGGGATTAAAGGGCCAGTAGCACCAAGAGGTTAAAGGGATTCTGTCATGATTTTTATGATGTCGTTTTTATTTCTAAATTACACTGCAAATAATTCACTCTACAATATACAATTTAATTCCTGAACCAGCAAGTGTATTAAGTTGTAATATTGGTGTGTAGGTGCATCTCAGGTCATTTTGCCTGGTCATGTGATTTCAGAAAGAGCCAGCACTTTAGGATGGAACTGCTTTCTGGCAGGCTGTTGTTTCTCCTACTCAATGTAACTGAATGTGTCTCAGTGGGACCTGGATTTTACTATTGAGTGTTGTTCTTAGATCTACCAGGCAGCTGTTATCTTGTGTTAGGGAGCTGTTATCTGGTTACCTTCCCATTGTTCTGTTGTTTGGCTGCTGGGGGGAAAGGGAGGAGGTGATATCACTCCAACTTGCAGTACAGCAGTAAAGAGTGACTGAAGTTTATCAGAGCACAAGTCACATGACTGGGGGCAGCTGGTAAACTGACATAATGTCGAGCCCCATTTCAGATTTCAAAATTAAATATAAAAAAATCTGTTTGCTCTTTTGAAAAATGGATTTCAGTGCAGAATTCTGCTGGAGCAGCACTATTAACAGAAAAAAAACATTTCTTTAAAATGCTCTTTGGCTGCATGGTTTCAAGAGTCAGAACCAGCAGTCCAGGAAGGGACAACCAAATGCAGCTGTCGAGACATTAACGTTTATGTAAACCGTATGTGTTGTTCTGTGCTTTCAGGGCTGAGCAGCTTCCAGCAGAGCGTGGCTATGGATCGGATACAGAGGATTGTGGGGGTTCTGCAGAAGCCACAAATGGGGTAAGTGGTGTCAAGTCTTTAATAGCCCCCAGCACAGTCCATCTATGATGACTATCCACATACAAATGGATTTTGTGTTCCTTCTGGCTACTCTGGTTCCCTCCTCTGCTCCAAAAAGGAGCAAATATTGTAGAGCCACTGGGCCGGGAACTGGCGTGATTGATTAACAGACTCCTGCCAATAAAGGCTTATTAATAATAGTCCATCCATTATTCTGAGCTCTAGGTCATTCTAATCCATCTTTGGTAGGGTTCTCTACCGCCGCACTTCTCTTCTTGCGCCAGATGCACCACTGAAAGTGCCTGTGCTGTGTATTGCACACATTAACACTTGCACCCGACGTTAGATAAAGGGGTGGTTCACCTTTAAGTCAACTTTTAGCATGTAATAGATTGCCCTGTTCCTAGCAACTTTGCAACTGCTCTTCATCGTTTTTTTTTTATAGTTTTTCTTTAATTATTTTCCTTCATCTTATGCCTGTTTTCAAAAAGGGATGACTGACCCCCTCATCCAAAAAATGATTGCTCGGTGAGCCAATTTTTACTTCTTATTGTTTATCTTTTTATAATATCTCTTGTAAATGATATCCTTATAAACGGTGACTAGTGATGTCATCAGTTATAAACGGTGAGTAGTGATGTCATTTTTGTCACATGACTCATTATATTATATTATAATAAATAAAGTAGCGTTGTTGGAAAATATGAGGATATTAGATGTCACCTCGGAGTTTCATGACCTGTATAAAAGCACTCGTCCTTCGGCTTTGTGTTTTTATATGGTCTTATAATTTGGACTTATAATATCCTTATACTTTACAATAGGGGGTACTTTATTCACTATATTCAGTCCCTTGCCTATTCATTAGGGATGTACCGAATCCAGGATTCAGTTCAATATTCTGCCTTTTTCAGCAAGATTCAGAGGCGGCCAAACCCTTGTGCCTGGCGGAACCGAATCCTAATTTGCATATGCGGGCGGTAGAAAATCACATGACTTTTCATCACAAAACAAAAAAAAATTTCCACTTTTTCCTTTCTCGCCCATAATTTGCATATGCAAATTCAGATTTGGTTCAGTATTCGCCCGAATCTTTCACAAAGTATTCAGGGATACGGATGAATCCCGGATGCTCCCTTGCGGCTGAACAGAAAAAAGCGCAACGCAGGGGAGCGCAGGAAAAACCGCCCGTGTGTAAAAGCCCTAAAGGTGAACTACCCCTTTAATAAGCCAGAAAACCTTCTAGTTGATGTAGGGTTTTCCCTTCAATCATTTTGCTTTAAGCTGACAGATGTCAATAATTGCCCTTTGTTTTCTGATTCCAGGGAGCGGTATTTGGCCACGTTGCTGCAGGTGGAAATGATGCTCAAGATTTGGTTTCCAGGTGTCACCAGCTCTTCCTCTTCATCGTCCTCCTCCTCAGACTATAACATGGAGGAACCTCTGTATAAGATGAGCAAGGTAATGGTTATAGTTGTATCTATAGGAATGCCGCCTGTATACTTTATATTGAGCTTACGGAGCTCTTTCGTTTTTCAGAAGTCGTCATACGTGAAACTTGGCTATTGCCTTTTATACTGAATAGTTGTATCCAGATAAAACACATATATGTTTCTATAATCTTTATATTTTGACCCCCTACAGCATCCTGATGGCAGTTGCGAAACAGCAAATAGCTTCCAGTTGAGGCAATACCCTTCTCCAAGCAATACCAATGTATCAAAGCCAACATGGAACCCAGCGGCCTCTCAGTTGGACTCAAATTGCAACCGCTCCAAAGAAAGGGTTCAGGTGGCGGGGGAGTTGCCTACAATGAACTTGACTTGGACGCACCCGGCTCCCATTTGCAACCCATCCCTCAGCCAGGCCGACCTTCATCATCTCAACAGCGCCTTGGGCCAGAACGTTTTTGGAGCCAACGCTAGCAACTGCGGCATTATCTTATTTCTGCACAATGACTTGGCCTCTTCCTCTCCTTTGCCCCGATCTAGTTCGGCGGTGCTGGAAGAGAAGCTGGTATCAGTAATCAGTCAACATCTAAAAGGAGAGGAGACCAAAGTAGAGAGACCTCGGAGAAGCAAAAGTGCCCCCGCAGTTGCGTCCTTTTGTGTAGACCAATCACAGTCGCGTCCTCCCTTAGCCGTATGCACTAAGAGATCTGCAGGGGAGAACACTTAAACGGCACAGGAACATATCAGATCTGTTCAGTAAGAACTTTCTCCACGTTTGTCCTCCGGCCCTGGAAGCAGGTGTCTGTTTTAAGAGAGAAGGAGGTGGCGCAGGAGTTGGAGCATCATGGCTTACCCTTTGCCAAGAAGAGTGAATGAGATGAGCCAGTGCTTAAAGAAACCAAAATCATCATTCTTTTGAGCTTCCCTGGTGGTGGCACCTAGTCCGGCAGGACAGTGTAACCTGTGGCCCTTCAGCTGTTGTTCAAGTTGTTGAGGGGCCTCTGTAAAGGGATTCTGACATGAGAAAACATGTTTTTTCTGCACTGAAATTCATTTTTTTAAAGAACTGCTTTTTTTTATATTTAATTTTGAAATCTGACATGGGGCTGGCCATATTGTCAGTTTCCCAGCTGCCCCCAGTCATGTGATTTGTGCTCTGATTAACTTCAGTCACTCTTTACTGCTGTACTGCAAGTTGGAGTGATATCACCAACAACAGAACAATGGGAAGGTAACCAGATAGCAGCTCCCTAACACAAGATAACAGCTGCCTGGTAGATCTAAGAACAACACTCAATAGTAAAATCCAGGTCCCACTGAGACACATTCTATATTGTACAGTGAATTATTTGCAGTGTAAACAGTGTCATTTAGAAATAAAAACGACACCTTTTGTTTGTCGATGGAGCAGGAGTTTGTGCTTCAACAACAACAAAAGTGCCACAGCTTGGGCAGCATTGTTATATTGCCACAATACGCAGCCAGAGGCTCATCTCTCCACTGCTGTAATGGGCATTTCTGTGCAATAAAGAGGTTAAATCCTCCCTGCAACAACAGAACTCTGTGATTCCCAGTAGTAGAGATATAGCAGGAGCCTTGTGGATAGGCACACTAAAACAGGGCCAAGTCTAAACCAATCACACCTTCATGCACACTAGGAAGAGAGTAAGGGGTACAGTGGCTTTTACTTAGCAACACCCCCCAAAAAAGAAAAACGACATTTTATGTGGTTGTTTAAGGCCTCTCCCAATTATGATTTAAAAGGCAGCCATCTTTAAATACTATTTACCAAGTGATATTGCAATTTGTATCCTCTGTGAGCAAAGCCCCATGAGTATGAGTTACATGGAAAGTAAAGCCAAGCTTCCCCTGTTGTATATATTGTATAATCAATGATAACCCAGACCATGGATGGAGGGAATGGGAATACATTGCACTATGCACTGAGAATATCTATGCAGATTTTGTTTTTTCTACTATCCAAGTAGTGTGGACTTTATTGTAAGTGCAATATAATGGGCAGGCAATTAAAAGTTAAAGCCATTCTATGAGCCTGATGTCACTGTTATCATTTCTAATAAAGGCGACTCCATTTGTACAACAGGGCCCTGTGTGTGTTTGCGTCTGTCTTTATTTGTCTTGCTTTTGTGCAACTCTCCCATTAAACTAACGCCTAATAAAGAATATGGCTAGAAATGCTGTACAGGTGTGGGACCTGTTATCCAGCATGCTCGGGACCTGGGGCATTCTGGATAACAGATCTTTCTGGAATTTGGATCTTCATACCTTAAGGGCAGAGACACAGGTGGAGATTCTGGGAGATTAGTCACCCGGCTACAAAACGCCTCTTCTTCTGCCGACTAATCTCTCCGAACTGCCTTCCCGCCGGCTAGAATCCTAATCGCTGGCGGGATGGCACTCGGAGCACTTCGTTTTTCGAAGTTTCCTCGTGAGGCATGAAGAGCTCCGAGTGTTCCGATACAGGGGAGGAACTCGGGATCTATGGGACCACCTAACACTCATAATTGCAGGCAACCATTGTGTTCCTACTGGGCCCCCCTCTCTCGCTCTCTCCCTCTCTGGGCATGGTTGATGATTATCAGGGTCAGACTGGAGCAATGGGGGTAACAGTCACCCTGTTATAGTTCCAGGGGTACCCAGGGTACAAATAAGCACTCACCCCAAATCTCTCCCTAACTGGCCTTCTGACTGGGCCCCCTTGGCTCATAACAAGGTTACAGATATATCGAAACATTGGGGTGTCACCCTGCTATAGTTCCAGGGGTACCCAGGGTACAAATAAACACTCACCCCAAATCTCCCCCTAACTGGCCTTCAGACTGGGCCCCCTTAGCTCATAACAAGGTTACAGATATATAGAAACATTGGGGTGTCACCCTGTTATAGTTCCAGGGGTACCCAGGGCACAAATAAGCACTCACCCCAAATCTCCCCCTAACTGACCTTCAGACTGACCCTTAGCTCATAACAAGGTTACAGATATATAGAAACATTGGGGTAACAGTCACCCTGCTATAGTTCCAGGGGTACCCAGGGCACAAATAAACACTCACCCCAAATCTCCCCCTAACTGACCTTCAGACTGGGCCCCCTTAGCTCATAACAAGGTTACAGATATATAGAAACATTGGGGTGTCACCCTGCTATAGTTCCAGGGGTACCCAGAGTACAAATAAGCACTCACCCCAAATCTCCCCCTAACTGACCTTCAGACTGGGCCCCCTTAGCTCATAACAAGGTTACAGATATATAGAAACATTGGGGTAACAGTCACCCTGCTATAGTTCCAGGGGTACCCAGGGTACAAATAAGCACTCACCCCAAATCTCCCCCTAACTGACCTTCAGACTGGGCCCCCTTAGCTCATAACAAGGTTACAGATATATAGAAACATTGGGGTGTCACCCTGCTATAGTTCCAGGGGTACCCAGGGTACAAATAAGCACTCACCCCAAATCTCCCCCTAACTGGCCTTCAGACTGGGCCCCCTTAGCTCATAACAAGGTTACAGATATATAGAAACATTGGGGTGTCACCCTGTTATAGTTCCAGGGGTAACCAGGGTACAAATAAGCACTCACCCCAAATCTCCCCCTAACTGACCTTCAAACTGGGCCCCCCTTAGCTCATAACAAGGTTACAGATATATAGAAACATTGGGGTGTCACCCTGCTATAGTTCCAGGGGTACCCAGGGTACAAATAAGCACTCCTACCTCAATCCACCATAGTTCTAGGTGCCCTGGGAGGGGGGGAGTAGTCCAGCTTGTGCCTGTAGTAGTTGGATATAGACATAAATAAGTTTGCCCAATTGTACCCTGAATTTAGTGAACATATAACTTCATTGTCACGCTATTAATAATTAAGCTTTATTACAACATAGAACTCTCTTATCTGGCTGAGGGTTGAATTAAAGCTGTCCGAGTGCCAGGTTCTAGCTCTGGGCCACTCCTATCTTGGCTGGGCAACAACACTGGTTGAACCTCTAGCAAAGGTGACGTTTCTAAGAACTTGCCAGGCTTCTACAGAACAATGTGGCAGAGCAGGTGGAGGTGAGCGCCCGCCTGGCATTCCACGTGAGGAGCAAAATAGAAAACAGGAGCATTTGGGGTGGGGATCCCTCTGCTTTGCGGCTGCACCTTACTGGTCCATGTGAGCCTGGCTGCTGTAATGTTTAGAAAGGAAAAATAAACACGCAGTTACTTCCTCGGCCGCTTCAGAGATCTTGTTTGACAAAGCTTTACCCGTGCCAAGCGCTGTACCTGCTGCAGAACAAGACTTGAGAAATTCAGGTCACAGAAACACTGAAAATCATTGGAAATTAAGAAATATTTGTATTATATTTCCTGACTGAAATATATAAAAGTTACTGGGCCGACTGCAAAATCATACGAGGTCCCCCTAAACGTTGACAATATAACAATGGGCACCAACTATTCTGAGCTCCTTTGCCTCCTCTCTAGTTACACCCCAGCTCCCATCCTTGGTGTCTTTGAATCAAAGTTGGAATATGTCCACGTGGGTGCCCTCCTCCTGTGTCCCAAGATCTCCTCCTCTGTACGTTTCCCCAACCAGTTTTGATACACCAATAAGTAGGAGTCATTTCTGTTACTTGCTAAGTGAAAATGCCCATTCTCTACTGCTGAGTCCCCAGAAACCCAGGCTATATAGATGACATGTGGGTCCTAGACTGACAGCACCAGACTAAGAAGATGATGTCGCATTTACACGAAATGTGCTGCAGTTCTCGAAAATATCTGGGCCCCCCCTTGACAGCGACAAAGTCGTGCCGCACCTTCCGAAGTCCCACCAAACTCCTGAAGAGTCGAAGTCCCCAAGCCAAAAGGAGCCGAAGTTGAAGTCCCAAAGCCACAAAAGACCCAAAACCATGAAAGGAGCAGAACTTAAAGTGCCAAAGCAGCAAAAAGACCTGAAGCCAAGAAACGAGTTGAAGTTGAAGTCTCAAAGCCACAAAAAGACCTGAAGCCAAGAAAGGAGCCGAAGTTGAAGTCCCGAAGCCACAAAAATACCTGAAGCCACAAAAGGAAACGAAGTTGAACTCCTGAAGCCGTGAAAAGACCCGAAGCCACGAAAGGAGCTGAAGTTGAAGTGCCAAAGCCGCAAAAAGACCTGAAGCCAAGAAAGGAGCCGACGTTGAAGTGCCAAAGCCGCAAAAAGACCCGAAGCCACAAAAGGAGCCGAAGGTGAAGTCCCGAAACCGCAGAAAGACCTGAAGCCGTGAAAAGACCCGAATCCACAAAAGAAACCAAAGTGAAGTCCTAAACCGCAAAAAGACCTGAAGCCACGAAAGGAGGTGAAGTTGAAGTCCCGAAACCGCAGAAAGACCCGAAGCAGTGAAAAGACCCGAAGCCACGGAAGGAGCCGAAGTGAAGTCTCAAACCGCAAAAAGACCTGAAGCTACGAAAAGGAGCCAAAATTAAAGTCCCAAAGCTGCGGAAAGACCCGAAGCCACAAAAGGAGCCAAAGTTGAAGTCCTAAAGCCACAAGTTCAGTTCTACTGAACACTAGGGATGCACCGAATCCAGGATTTGGTGCGGGATTTGGCCAGGATTTCAGCAGGATTCGATTGGCTGAATCCTTCTGCCTGGATGAACCGAATCCCAATCCTAATTTTCTTATGCAAATCAGGGATGGGGAGGGAAATCACGTGACTTTTTGTCACAAAACAAAAAATTAAAAAATGTTTCCCCTTCCCACCCCTAATTTGCATATGCAGATTAGGATTCGGTTCGGTATGCAGGCCAATCTTTCGCGAAGTATTCGGCCGAATCCAAAATAGTGGATTCGGTGCATCCCGATTTATAAGGGGGCCCTCACCATTAATAGCTTTGTATAACCTGGGGGGTTTACCATTTTTAGCGCTGATGTCTGTGTGGTCTTTTAACTGTGGTTTGGGGTGGGGGAATCTGGGGGGCTTAGCTGGGCTGGGCCCAGGGGGCCCAGAAAATGTTGTTGTACTGGGCCTTGTGATTTCTAATGGCCCATACAAGACACTCATAAATAAAGGCATCTATTCATATCAGGGTCACCATCAAGATGTGCTGGAAGTATTTCATTGGGATTCATTTATCAATATTAGGCAGCAAACCATTGCAATCATTGTTCTACCTACCCGCACAGCGTTGGATTAAGTGGGTCGGGCGCCCAAGGCCTGCTATGTAAATCCGGCCCTGGGAATGTCTGTTACATAATAAAGGTGAATTAATACTCCCTGCCCAGGTATCTGGCTGCAGCCCAGCATTACTCTCCCAAGTAAATATCTGCAGGTCTGGGTGCGGCTCAGCAACATAGAGACAAACTGTAACTGCTCCTGTACAGTCTCCTGTAAATATGCCATTAAAGAGGACAGAGCTGGCACTTCTAACTGTTATAAAATACAAATGTTGGACGGCTAATTAGCAGTTAAATTAAATGCATGCTGCAGACTGCACTTATTCCTGTGCATTATAATTCTGCTTTGTAAAACCTCCCTCAAATCTTTCCTAAGCAGAAGAACATCAGCCTCTTTCTCTCTCCTGACAACTTCCTTGACTACTTGCTGGTCAGACTGGTGGGAAACTGACCAGCAGGTGGCGCTGTTGTAACAAAATTCATTCATATTAACAGCACATGTATCCCTTAATATCTTGGAATATAAAGAAAATAAATAATGAATGTACATTACAAAATTTTTTAGAATAGCACTCTCATCAATTTTACATTCACTTATTTTAAAGATTTCCTTTAAAGAACATTCCTTCACCCCATACATGCATAGATTTGTAGGAGTTGGAGCTGTCATATTGTTTGAAGTAGAAGCCTTCTCCATACATCGCAATAAACAATTGTCACGTGTTTTCAACCACAACATAGACGCGTTTCAGAAAGCTCGATATGAAGAGATCATTATGGGAAGCTCCCACTCATGAAGTTATAGGGAAATATGAATCTTCACACAATAAACTATGAGCTCAGACTGTACGATGACTGTACACTGGGTAATGTTGACCTTCTGCAGAACTATCTCTCTGTACATAAAGAACAATGTAGGACATGTGACTGTACAAGCTTGTTGGGAAATCACAGATTACACAGGTTCATGTCTGAACAAGACATATAAAATCCTCATAGAGAATAGCTAATTGAATTTATTTAGAATTAAGTGCTGCAGCATGCATTTACATATAAGTGGATAAAGGTTTTGCCAACCTTTATTTCAGGTCGTCCCCAGAAGGGGCTTGGCCAGCTATAAGTTGGGCATGTTTTACAGTTCGGAGCATGGCCCTTGGTTCAATATTTGGTCAGTGGTGTCAGGTTTCCTAAGGGTCAGGGCACACACTCAGATTCGGGGAGATTAGTCTCCTGGCGACAAATCTCCTCTTCTTCGGGGAGACTAATCTCCCCGAACTGCCTTCCCACCGGCTAGATTGTAAATCGACAGCGGTATGTCGCTAGGAGTACTTTGATTTCCAAAGTTGACTCACGAGGAAACTTCGGGCGACTTCGGAATAAGAAGCGCTCCGAGTGCCATCCCGTCGGCGATTTACATTCTAGCCGGTGGGAAGGCAGTTCAGGGAGATTAGTCGCCAGGCGATTAATCTCCCCGAATCTGAGTGTGTGACCCTAATCTTCAAAAAGGGAAGCAACCGGGTGCTCTGTATTTTTGGTTGATCCCCACTTGCGGGAGGGCCTGAAAGTCCTGGAACCAAGGGCAGAACTACCAGGGGTGAGGTGAGTGCAATCGCACCCGGGCCCACACCCTCTTGGGACCCTCCGGATGGGTGGGGGACACTATTGCTCTGCCTGCACCCGGGCCCCTGTGATCATAGTTCCATCATTGTCTGGAATGGAGGTAGGCCTCGGTAGGTGAAGTAAGTGCGAGAAAAGATCTGTAGTTCCTCACTGTAGGAGTGAGAGGCAGGATAAGGTTAATTAGTTGATCAACCAGAGGCTCCAACAAGGAGAGAAGAAGAGTTGCCAACATAGGAACTCAAACAGTCAGCCTCAGGGGAGATTCTTGGAGTAAAACAGCAGAATCCCAATTTTATGTGCCTGAATTTTATAGGCAAGTGGTGTTTTCTTCCCCTTAAATATCGGGGTTTACACCATTATTGATGCAGCCTCCTGGAATATTGTGGTTCTGCTGTACTGTAAGCATTGCCTAGTTATTAGGCAATATTAGGTTCACCAATTTGTGAGTACCAGTGCCAGGCCAAGACAAACAGGCACCCTAGGCCTAAACTAACCAAATATACTTCTAATTGTGGAAGCAATGGGCAGAGCTCAGAACACAATTGGGGCACGGCCATGGGTAGAATAACTGGGAGTGGCCAAAATGCACCCAAATAAACGGCTTGACAGGTTAATGTGTTTGTAAATGACAACAGGCAGTGAGACAATGTCAAACATATGGAGCAATGTGTACTTGCTCATTTTGTGTGGTACAGGTATGGAATACATTATCTGGAAACCCAGATATTATGGAAAGTCTGTCTCCCATAGACTCCATTATAATCAAATAATCCAGAGTTTTAATTATGATTTCCTTTTTCTGTGTAATAATAAAACAGTCGGTTGTACTTGATCCCAACTAAGATATAATTAATCCTTATTGGAAGCAAAACCAGCCTATTGGGTTTATTTAATGTTTATATGATTTTCTAGTAGACT
This sequence comes from Xenopus laevis, assembly GCF_017654675.1. Lineage (NCBI taxonomy): Eukaryota > Metazoa > Chordata > Amphibia > Anura > Pipidae > Xenopus > Xenopus laevis. The sequence goes on along the minus strand of NC_054386.1, from coordinate 98,534,254 downwards.
TAAGGTAGGAAGATTCAAATTACAGAAAGATCCCTTATCCGGAAAACCCCAGGTCCCGAGCATTCTGGATAACAGGTCCTATACCTGTACATGTTTTATAATCTGTTTTTTTTTTTTTCAAAATACATAATTAGAGCGCCCTCTGTTGTAAATGGTTGGAATAAGTGGGGAAGGTAGAATAATAAAAGAGTGCCATTAAAGTGCGGTATTCAACATACAATTACAATAAACACCACTGTGGACACAACAAGAGCTGATTAGTGATAATTACAATGCCAGTAAGCTGAGTCCAATACACATGAAATCCCTGCACAAATAATCACTTTTGGGGACTTCTTGCACACTACAATTATATTAATTACATTTATCAGCAAATAGATTTGTTTCAAGAATTCATGCCTAATCTACACACTGCGTTTCATAATTTTTTAAGCATAATTTGGAAGTGGTCAATGTCCATAATCAAATACATTTTACATTCATACACATATAAAGCAGTTATTGTTCCTATGGAGAATGCCATAGACCACGACAGATGGGGAAAAAACAATATAACCACAACTTTTTGATGGGTAAAATCCCCCTCACTGGGCCTTACCTCTTAGTAATGATAGTACAGGTATGGGACCTGTTATCCAGAATCCTCAGGACCTGGGGTTTTCCGGATAAGGGATCTTTCCTTCATTTGAATCTTCATACCTTAAATCTACTAGAAAATCATGTAAATACTAAATAAACCCAACAGTCTGCTTCCCATTAATTATATCTTAGTTGGGATCAAGTACAGGCTACTGTTTTATTATTACAGAAAAAAAGGAAATCCTTTTTAAAATTGTGGATTATTTGGATAAAATGGAGTCTATGGGAGACGGCCTTTCTGTAATTCAGAGCTTTCTGGATAATGTGTTTCTGGATAGCGGATCTCATACCTGTACTATATTTGGTCATTCCTAACAGTGCAAAAGCTACACGAATACATACAAATATACTTCAAGACCAAAGAAGATGCTGTCTTAAAGGGGAAGGAAACCTAGTTGGCACAAAAACCCTCCCCCTCCCGTGTGTTGCCCACCCTCCCTCCTCCCCCCTGGCCTACCCGTCCCGCTGGGAAAATGCCCCTAACTTGTTACTTACCCTTCTGCGCAGGTCCAGTCCAGGGAGTTCACAGACGCCATCTTCTTCCACGCGATCTTCTTCCTGCTTTGAACGGCGTTTTGGCGCATGCGCAGTAGATCGTACCGGCGAAATGCTCCTACTGCGCACGCGCCGGTCAAAGCAGGAAGAAGATCGCGTGGAAGAAGATGGCGTCTGTGAACTCCCTGGACTGGACTTGCGCAGAAGGGTAAGTAACAAGTTAGGGGCATTTGCCCAGCGGGACGGGTAGGCCAGGGGGGACGAAGTAGGGTGGGCAACAAACGGGAGGAGGGGTGGAGGGGACTAGGTTTCCTTCCCCTTTAAAGTTTAGGTTGTTGGGTGGGTCCATGATACAAATATAGGATCCCTTATCTGGACACCTGTTATATAAATATATACATACCACCAAGTTACAAGATCAAGGCAAAAAAGGGACAAACCCCTTGACAAAGGGTATAGTGCCGAAACGTTGGGGTGTTCTCATCATTTGCAAGTGTATCTGCTCCCTGTGGTTTGTCCCTTTTTTTGCCCCCTTCCTGATTTCTTATTCTTTTGCATGTTTGTCACACAAAATGTTTCTGATCATCAAACACATTTAACTATTAGTCAAAGATAACACAAGTAAACACAAAATGCAGTTTTTAAATGAGGGTTTTTATTATTTAGGGAGAAAAGAAATCCAAACCTGTGTGAAAAAGTAATTGCCCCCTGAACCTAATAACTGGTTGGGCCACCCTTAGCAGCAATAACTGCAATCAAGCGCTTGCGATAACTTGCAACGAGTCTTTTACAGCGCTCTGGAGGAATTTTGGCCCACTCATCTTTGCAGAATTGTTGTAATTCAGCTTTATTGGAGGGTTTTCTAGCATGAACCGCCTTTTTAAGGTCATGCCACAACATCTCAATAGGATTCAGGTCAGGACTTTGACTAGGCCACTCCAAAGTCTTCATTTTGTTTTTCTTCAGCCATTCAGAGGTGGATTTGCTGGTGTGTTTTGGGTCATTGTCCTGCTGCAGCACCAAGATCGCTTCAGCTTGAGTTGACGAACAGATGGCCGGACATTCTCCTTCAGGATTTTTTGGTAGACAGTAGAATTCATGGTTCCATCTATCACAGCAAGTCTTCCAGGTCCTGAAGCAGCAAAACAAGCCCAGACCATCACACTACCACCACCATATTTTACTGTTGGTATGATGTTCTTTTTCTGAAATGCTGTGTTACTTTTACGCCAGATGTAACGGGACGCGCACCTTCCAAAAAGTTCAACTTTTGTCTCGTCGGTCCACAAGGTATTTTCCCAAAAGTCTTGGCAATCATTAAGATGTTTTTTAGCAAAATTGAGACGAGCCTTAATGTTCTTTTTGCTTAAAAGTGGTTTGCGCCTTGGAAATGTGCCATGCAGGCCGTTTTTGCCCAGTCTCTTTCTTATGGTGGAGTTGTGAACACTGACCTTAATTGAGGCAAGTGAGGCCTGCAGTTCTTTAGATGTTGTCCTGGGGTCTTTTGTGGCCTCTCGGATGAGTTGTCTCTGCGCTCTTGGGGTCATTTTGGTCGGCCGGCCACTCCTGGGAAGGTTCACCACTGTTCCATGTTTTTGCCATTTGTGGATAATGGCTCTCACTGTGGTTCGCTGGAGTCCCAAAGCTTTAGAAATGGCTTTATAACCTTTGAAATTGAACTCAGGTGTGATAAACCACAGTTAAGTTCTTTTTTAACAAGGGGGGCAATCACTTTTTCACACAGGCCCATGTAGATTTGGAGTTTTTTTTCTCCCTTAATAACGTAAACCTTCATTTAAAAACTGCATTTTGTGTTCAATTATGTTATCTTTGACTAATAGTTAACGGTTTTTGATGAGCAGAAACATTTAAGTGTGACAAACATGCAAAAGAATAAGAAATCAGGAAGGGGGCAAATAGTTTTTCACACCACTGTATATGGTTTTGGGTAACTGAATGTGGGGTTATTTGCACCTCATATTTCTTAAAAAAGAGCTTTTTTCATTTTCTAATACTGGGAGTGCCCTCCACTAACTTATACAGGTATAGGATCCCTTATCCGGAAACCAAATATCCAGAAAGCTCCGAATTACGGAATGGCTGACTCCATTTTATCCAAATAATCCAAATTTTTAAAAATGATTTCCTTTTTAATAATTAAATGATAGTTTGTACTTGATCCCAACTAAGATATAATTAATCCTTATTGGAAGCAAAACCAGCCTATTGGGTTTATTTAATGTTTATATGATTTTCTAGTAGACTTAAGGCATGAAGACCCAAATTACGGAAAGATCTGTTATCCGAAAAAACCTCAGGTCCCGAGCATTCGGGATAACAGGTCCCATACCTGTATTTGTATATGTAATACACCAACCTAGATACTAGTCACAGTGTTCTGTTGGTTGACCTTCAACTTGGGAAAGTAAATACAGTTCAACACATTCAATGTTGTTCTAGCTCATTGATTTTCAATCTGTCAGTCTCCAAGGGGCACATTTACTAAGGGTCGAATAACCCTCGATATTCAATCCCTCAAAGTAAAATCGATACTCGAAGTCGAAGGGTTTACCGCAAATACTTCGATCGATCAATCAAAGGAAATATCGTTCGATCGAACGATTCCTTTGAATCGAACGATTCGAAGGATTTTAATCCATCGATCAAAGGATTTTCCTTCGATCAAAAAACCTTAGAAAAGTAATGGGGAAGGTCCCCATAGGCTAACATTGTACCTTGGTAGGTTTAAAGTGGCAAAGTTTTTTTTAAAGAGACAGTACTTCGACTATCGAATAGTCGAACGATTTTTAATAGAAGTCGAAGTCGTAGTCGAAGTAGCCTATTCGATGGTCGAAGTACCCAAAAAAAAACTTTTTTTACTTCGAATCCTTCACTTAAGCTTAGTAAATGTGCCCCCAAGTGTTTGGCACAAACATCTGTTAAATATTGGTACACAGACCTGCTCTAACATATTCATTACCCAAAATGACCAAGTCAATTAAAATAGCAATGTCCGACTTGTTTATTGAAATATGTACAGGTTAAAACAATCTGTATGTCATTTACTTTCCATTATCATCATCATCCTCCGTCTATGAAGTGCCAACACATTTATACTGCACAATAGAGATTGTCCATCATTCACCTCAGTCTCTGTACTAGAGGAGCTTACAATCTAAGATCCCTATCACGTTCTAAATAGACAATTTTATCAGTAATCAATTAACCTGCCTGTATGTTTTTTGAGTGTGAAAACCAACACAGACAAAGGGAATAAAATGCAGACTCCCAGATTGGAATTGAACTCAGGACCCCAACATTGCACTATAGATTTGCTAACCAATAAGCAGCTGTGCACTTTTGCAAAAGGTCATGTATTATCAGATAACAGCAGGAATGGTAGATACATTTATATATTAATGTTTGTTTTCTTTGGACGCCTTCTAAATTGGTTACACCCCCAAGGAACACTGTCTGTCTTTTTTTCCCCCAAATGTTAATCCAATTACTAACTGTTACTGAGACCATCAAGGAGAAGTAAAGGGTATTAGGATGGAGAAGCTCATATCAATTCTTTACTTTCTTTACCTTGGATACCTTCAGTCTATGGCAAATATATTGAATTAGCTCCTCCCCTGAGGAACATATTCTGACTTTTTTTTTTTCAAGTGTGAAAATTCATTAAAATCAATCCAATAAACAAGCACTGGTACACTAGATTCTCTTTCCCATAGTCCATTCACATCCTTTCAGATAATCCACTACAATTTATTACAGTTCATCGTGTATCTCTTTGTCTTCTTGTTCTTTCAATTTGAACTCCTCTTCTGTGATCTTGCCATCTTGATTTCGGTCTTGGTTAGTAAACATGTTCTCTATAATCTTGCTGGCATCAAACCCCGGTGCTAGTTTTCCTTTTCCAGCCGTAACCTGGACATGAATATATTCAGAGAACTGTGGAAAAGACACAAAGTGTGTTATCTGTTTTAGTTCATACCTGGAGCTATTTTGAATACCACACTGCTAAGTTCTAATCACAACAGATCCCAAAACAATTCCCAAATGACTTAATACAGGTCTACCATCAATTCTAAATGCCTAGAAGGCAACTGTAACTCAAAAATACACTATTGAGTCAGAGCAGCCTCTTTCTTTCTCCTGACAACTTCCTTGACTACTTGGTGGTCAGACAGGTGGGAAACTGACCAGCAGGTGGCGCTGTTGTAACAAAATTCATTCATATTAACAGTACATGTATCCCTTAATATCTTGGAAGGAAAAAAGAATAAATAATGAATGTAAATTACAAAAGTGTTAAGAATAACACTCTCATCAATTTTACATTCACTTGTTTTAAAGGTTTACTTATCCTTTAAGAAAAACACAGCAAGTCCAGTAGATTTGACCTCTTTCTACAGATGTCTCCCTAACCTCAGCTTCTACGTTCTGTAACTTTGATCAAGTGCAATGTAAATATACAAAATGTTACCATTATCTGAGAGATTGTGGCAAAAAAAAGGCTAAATCACGTATCTTCCTGAAGTTTTGTGGCATTATTTTTTTCTATAGCGTAGGGACCACATGAGTTATGGAAGAAAAAAAGAATGGTGATAATATGAGCAGGTTTACTGCCTTACTTTTAACACTGGTGCTCTAAGGGCAAAGACACACTATCATATTCGGGGAGATTAGTGAAAATCGACGGCGGGGTGGCACTCGGATCGATTCAGTTTCCAAAGTCGCCCGAAGTTGCCTCAAGAAGAAACTTCAGGCAACTTTGGAAAACAAAGCGCTTCGCGTGCCATCCTGTCGGAGATTTACATTCTAGCCGGCGGGAAGGCAGTTCGGAGAGATTAGTCACGCCGTGCGACTGATCTCCCCGAATCTGACCGTGTGTCCAAATTCAGCTGTATGCTGTCTTAGATGATCACCGGTGATCGTATCTCCTAGCGATAACATGAGAACAATGTAATTAAGGTGCATTTGGGCACCTACCTCATCCAAGATGATCTCCCCGTTTTTATCTTTGTCAATATCTTCAAAAAGGCTGGAAGATATCTCCCCATTCCAAATAAACATATACCCATCAGGAAGTCCAGGTATCAAGTCTAAAAGCTCAATGTCAAAGACCAAAACGGCACTCCCAGGCACTTCTCCCTCTGTCACCAAGAAAAATCAGAAGTATTAGTGGGAAGTATAAGCACATTATTATCAATGAACTGTAAACAGCTGGTCTAAATAGATTGATAGAGGATCCAAGTTCCTTTCAGGGCAAAGTAAAGAATGTAAATTTCAGCCAAGATGGAGCAACTACACTTCTTGAATATCTTGATGAAGACTCCAATGAGACACCTGTGGGCAAAATATTATTCTGCATTGTTGCATTTATAGAATCCCTCAAATATAGAGTTAAAGAAAACTATTTACTTATATCAAACACCCAGGTTGTGAAATGCAAGGGAGTCTAAATTAATGGGGCCAAAATTAGAGGATGGTCCCACTAGAGCAGTGATCCCCAACCAGTGGCTCCTGAGCAACATGTTACTCACCAATCCCTTGGCTGTTGCTCCCAGTGGCCTCAAAGCAGGAGTTTATACCGTATATACTCGAGTATAAGCCGTCCCGAGTATAAGCAGATGTACCTAATTTTACCTCCAAAAACTGGGAAAGCTTATTGACTCGAGTATAAGCCGAGTTTAAGCCTAGGGTAAGCTTCTGGTAAGTTTCAATCAAAAAATTGAGGGTTTCTGCTCCCATTGGAGGTGCTGGCGTCTCGTTTTTGGACGCCGACGACCATTCTTGGATGCCGGCGACTATTCTTGGAGACTATTCTTGGATGCCAGCGACTATTCTTGGAGACTATCCTTGGACGCCGGCGACCGTTTTTGCGCTTGACCCGAGTATAAGCCAAGGTAGAGTTTTTCAGCATATTTTGGGGGCTGAAAAACTCGGCTTATAGTATTTGAATTCTAGGCTTGGAGGCAAGTTTTAATTGTATAAAAACCGGGTGTACTGCCAAACAGAGACTCTGAGCCCAGCCTGAAGGACTTTTTCTGTCCTAGATATACCTGGAAGCCTATCCTGTTGGAACGTTGGGTAAACTGTCCTAAATATTCTTGGAATGATGGCTATGGCAAAGTTTTCCAAGCCGCGCCGAAGTGGAAGCCGAGTCAAAGTAGGAGAATAGCCAACGAAAGGTTTTTAAACACTGGGCACTCATTTTTTTTTAACTATAAGGGGGAACCCTGGCCACAAATGTTTTTTTAAAAACTTTTGTGAAAAGGGCCCTGGCCACTGATGTTTTTTTTTTTTTTAACTTGTAGGGGGCCCAGAAAATTGTCATACAGGGCCCTGCGAATTCTGATGGCGGCCCTAGTGACCACTGGAACACAACTGGGTGCTGGTGCCCACAGCATTGCCAGTAGGTTTCTTGGAACCGAGACTCCTCCTCCCATTCTTGTCTCACCGCTAGTGATCAAAAACACGGGAGTCTAAAATAAATGGTCCTGAATGAGACAATGGGCCAATGTTGTATAGTCTAGGTGACCCTTAGCAACCAGTACATAGCATTTACTGTTCTCCTGTTAGAAAGCAAAGAACTGATTGGTTGCTGACTTGGTCGAAACTTAAGTTTAATCCAGTTGCAGGTATTTTACTCACCCACTCCAGCCTCCCCGTAGCCCAGGTGTGGAGGAATAATAACGTTCCGTTTCTCTCCAATACACATGTCCTGCAGGCCGATATCCATCCCCATTACTACTTGGCCTGATCCCAGCACAATGTTATACGTTTTGCCATATTGATGCCTAAGGGGGAATAAAAAAATACTTATTCTTTAAATGAATAAACCCCTATTACACGTTATCTATTATCACAGACTTTTGAATTAGTTACAGCTACTCATGGTTGCCGCTGTAAGATGCTCCTACTCCCTGAGAGCTCAGTCTACTGCTGGACAAAGGTACCGGGAGTTGTAGCTTTATCATCATTTATCTTATTGATTGAAATCAGAAATGTACGAGGATACAATAGGTGTATGTTAAAGAACGCAAGTGACCATACTGCTATTATCATTTATATACAGGTATGGGATGCGTTATCCTGAAGCCAGTTATACAGAAAGCTCTGAATTACAGAAAGGCTGTCTCCCATAGACTCCATTATATCCAAATATTCCAAATTTTAAAAAATGATTTAATTTTTCTCCGTTATAATAAAACCATATCTTCTGCTGGATCCAAATTAAGATAAAATTAATCCTTATTGGAAGCGAAACCAGCCTATTGGGTTATTTAATGTTTATATGATTTTCTAATAGTCTAAGGGGTAGATTTACTAAGGGTCAAAGTGAATTCGAGGGAATTTTCTAAGTTAAAAAATTCGAAATTTGAAGTAATTTTTTTGAAACTTCGACCATCGAATAGGATACTACGACTTCGAATTTACTTCAACTTCGATTTGAAGTAAAAATCATTCGAATATTTGACCATTCAATAATCGAAGTTCTGTTTCTTTAAAAAGCTTCGACTTCATTACTTCGCCAAATTAAACCTGCGAAGTGCTATGTTAGCCTATGGGGACCTTCTACAACCATTTTCTAAGTCTTAAAGAATAAAAATCGTTCGTACGATCGCTGGAATCCTTCGAAACATTCGATTTTTATTCGACTGCAGGATTGCCAAATTTGCTGAAAAAACTTCTAATTCAATATTCGAATTCGAAGTTTTTTAATTCGATGGTCGAATTTCGAAGTTTATTGTACTTCGAAATTCGACCCTTGATAAATCTGCCCCTAATTGTATACAGAAAAATCCCTTATCCATAAAACCTCAAGTCCCAAGCATTCTGGATAACAGGTCCCAATATAAATATTGGGGCAACATATTCTGCAGCACAGTATTAATTAAAAGAATGTCAAGGATGGAAACTGAGTATACTGTTTCTGATTCTATGCACAATAGATCTTAAAGGATAAGTAAACTGTTAAATAAGTGAATGTAAAATTGATGAGAGTGCTGTTCTAAGCATTTTTGTCGTTTACATTCATTATTTATTATTTTTTAATTCCAAGATATTAAGGGATACATGTACTGTTAATATGAATGAATTTTGTTACAACAGCGCCACCTGCTGGTCAGTTTCCCACCAGTCTGACCACCAAGTAGTCAAGGAAGTTGTCAGGAGAAAGAAAGAGGCTGATGTTCTTCTGCTTAGGAAAGTTTTGAGAAAGGTTTCTAATTTTTTTCCTAAGCAGAAGAACATCAGAGCAGCCGCTTTCTCTCTCCTGACAACTTCCTTGTCTACTTGGTGGTCAGACTGGTGGGAAACTGACCAGCAGGTGGCGCTGTTGTAACAAAATTCATTCATATTAACAGCACATGTATCCCTTAATATCTTGGAATGAAAAAATAATAAATAATGAATGCACACTACAAAAGTTCTTAGAAAAGCACTCTCATCAATTTTACATTCACTTATTATTTTTTTATAAGGTTTACTTATCCTTTAACAAAAAAGAAAACTGCACATTGCTATCTATTAGACTACATTATACTAAAAGCTAAATCTAAAGGGGAACTTCAAACAACAGGTGCAGTCTGGCCAGATAATGGGGCTGATATGGACTTGATTTTTAATATACGGTTGGTCATGCCCATTTAAGGCATCTTTAAATGACTCATTTGCACCATGACCTGGTACCTGCTGGTCACCATAAAACTGAAATAGTCAAAGTGGCATCATCAGGAGTAAAACTAGCTCATATTGAAATCCATGACCCACTGACCTGCCTTCATCATCATCATATACTGTAAATACAGGCTGGGCGCCATAATTAGTTTAGGGTCAGCCAATACATGGGTACTTACGTTGAATCCAGCACAGTGCCGTCCATGAGAGTGGCATTATAGTGGTACTTTAGGTAGTCTCCCTTCTTGCTCAGTATGGAGCAGTTGTTGGGTTTAAACAGGGGGACGATGCTGACAGTGTCCTGAGGATTGTGGAAGTCAATGACGTGGATATCAAACACCAACACGGCTGACCCAGGGATTTTCCCTACAAATAGATGTAGAAATAAAATGAATTGTTTTATTAAAGGGGAACTCCACCCAAAAAGTCTTATAATTCTAAATATTTTCCCAACATACATTCATTGTACATCTTCACTGGGTTTTATAAGTTATAAATAGATAAAGATACATCATCGATGCCCCATATCTGAGCCCATGCCTTTGAACCTACCTCTCCCTTCTTCACCATAACCGAGATGTGGTGGAATAATCACCGTCTTCTTTTCTCCGGTGCAAAGGCCAAGTAAGCCTTCATCCATGCCGGCGATCACATACCCCTTTCCGATGTAGGTATCATACGTGCGCTTGCGGGAATAGCTGATATGAGCAAGAATAGATTCAGTTGTCAGACTTCCTACAGACAAGCACCTTAAAGAGGCAGATTATGGTATCCATACCAGCTTGTTAGTTGACAGCAGCAGAAATTGCTCCATTGTCCCCAAACCCAACATGAAAAATCTCATGTTTTTTTTATAGATGCTCTTAGATGCTCATTTTATTTGGTCAGATAAGTAAACCAATAAAATAAGTGAATATAAAACTGATGAGAGTGAAATTTTGCAATTTACATTCATTATTTATTTTGTTTTCATTCCAAGATATTAAGGGATACATGTACTGTTAATATAAATGAATTTTGTTACAACAGCGCCACCTGCTGGTCAGTTTCCCACCAGTCTGACCAGCAAGTAGTCAAGGAAGTTGTCAGGAGAAAGAAAGAGGCTGCTCCGATGTTCTTCTGCTTAGGAAAGATTTGAGAAAGGTTTATGATTTTATTCCTAAGCAGAAGAACATCAGAGCAGCCTCTTTCTCTCTCCTGACAACTTCCTTGACTACTTGGTGGTCAGACTGGTGGGAAACTGACCAGCAGGTGGCGCTGTTGTAACAAAATTCATTCATATTAACAGTACATGTATCCCTTAATATCTTGGAATGAAAAAAGAATAAATAATTAATGCAAATTACAAAAGTGCTTAGAATAGAACTCACATCAATTTTACATTCACTTATTTGAAAGGTTTACTTATCCTTTAAGCAATGCAAATGACATTAATTAAAGTTAATAACACAGCTGGACTGGCCGGCCAGAGAAACAGAGGATCTCCTGGAGGGCTCAAGTCCTAGTGGGCTCTAGCCAAGGACTGTTCTCATGAGACCTTTGCCTGGGTGTATAAGACACCTATTAAATTTAGTACTGTCTATATGTAATTGCTGTGAGAGTTGACCCTCAATGTCATATTCCTTGGTGGTCTCAAGGAAGCCCAGTCCGAAAGTGGTCAATAATAAAACGAAAGTGACTTACAGAATCACTTTGACTTATGTAATTTGTCTAATAGATGGCGCTGCATATTGGGTGCAGAATTGTTTGTGACCACGCCCATATTTGTAGCCACACCCCCTAATTTCCATGTTCATTGTACAAAATTTGGCAGGTTATGAAAGTTTGAACATAATTCAGTGTTTTTCTTTCCAGTTATTACAGTTTTGCTAATGAAGGTGAATTGCCCTTTAAGGTGTGAGTCTAACTTCTCCCAAGGGACCTGTTATCTAATATTGTTACAATGACTTATTTGCTTACGTCAAAATTGTTACAAAAGTATCCGATCTGCAACTGTGGCTGTTCTGGGCTCTCTGTCAAAAGCCAATTCATTTAGAAACTTTGTTTCTTTTTCTGGCTGTTCAGTGCAGAGAAAATTTGGACTTTCCAGTACAAACGAGGGACTGGGGGTTGAGCTGTCAAAAGAGGGACTGTCCCTCTAAAAACAGGACAGTTGGGAGGTATGGAATAATTTCCCCCTATTTTAAAATGTAAGGATATTATAAGTCATCAAGGCCATGACCACAGAAAGGCATGAGGCCAAAGGCCAAGTGCTTTTATACAGGTACCTTCTAATATCCTCATATTTTCCAACAAGGGGCACTTTATTTATTATAATACACACGTTTTATTGAGTCATGTGACAAAAATGACATCACTAAGCTCTGTTTATAACTGATGACATCACTAAGAGCCCTTTATAAAGATATCATTTACAGGATATTCATGGCCTTTGTATGTGTATATAGTGAATAAAGTACCCCCTCTTGTATAATATAAGGATATTATAAGTTACCGAGGAGTTTCATGACCATATAAAAACAAGAGGTCGAAGGCCGAGTTCAGTGAGTCCTGTGACAGCAATGACATCACTACTCACCGTTTATAACTGATGACATCACTAGTCAACATTTATAAGGATATTATTTACAAGATATTCATGGCCTTTGTGTATTATAAGGATATTATTAGTCACTGAGGAATTATATAACTATGTAAATGTTTGCTGTGAGTAGTGACACCCCTCCCTGGGAGGCTATAAATTATATCTTGCATATAAAGGTCCTTAGTGTCATTCTGGCACCAGACAATTACAGCCGTGGTACCTATAGAATAGCCGTATACCTGGAGTCAAAGAAGGTGCCGTCCAACAGGGATCCATTGTAGTGATATCTGATGAAGTCCCCAACTTGAGTTCTCCTCTCACAGTCTGTGGGCACATAGTGAGTCTCCACGCTGATGCCATCTTTGGGGTTGTGCAAATCTAATAAGACCACGTCAAATAGCAAGGAGGCCTGGGAAGGGATATCCTTACCTACAGAAGGGATCATTTATTAGCAGAAGTCCCTATAAAGTACCTGGTGCTGTGAAATCTTAAAGGATAAGTCAACTTTTAGAGGATAAGTAAACCTTAAAAAAAAGTGAAAGTAAAATTGACGAGAGTGCTATTCTAAGCACTTTTGTAATTTACATTCATTTTTTTTTAATTCCAAGATATCAAAGGATTCATGAACTGTTAATATTAAAGGGGAAGTAAAGTCTGAAATAGAATAAGGCTAGAGATGCCGTATGTTGTATACTAAACATAAACATGAACTTACTGCACCACAAGCCTAATCAAACAAATGATTTATGCTTTCAAAGTTGGCCACAGGGGGTCACCATCTTGTAACTTTGTTATACATCTTTGCAAGACCAAGACTGTGCACATGCTCAGTGTGGTCTCGGCTGCTTAGGGATCGTCATAAATGATCAAAACAGCACAAGTCAAATAATATCTGCCAGAAGCCGATACAGCAAGACTGATTAATAATCAGAATATACAGACTGCACTGGGTCCTGTGTTGTCATGTAATCTAATGTGGATTTATAGTTTTTGTATTGTTTAATACAAACTTTCTCCAACTCTGCAGAACCAGTGGCTGCAGCAAAATAATCCTCCAAATAGAATCCCAGTTTATCTGTTTAAATCTGGCTCCATGATCTTTGTCCCTGCAGCTGGAGTTGGAAACAGTAAAGGGGATGTAAAGGCAAAAAAAAAAATCAAAAACAAATCTCTACACAGTCGCCGACTGCTCTACAGGGAAACAAACAAAGCTGCTTGAGTTCTACACGGCTGGGAAGTAAGGCGGGGGCTCCCCCTGCTGTACATAAGTATGATTGTTTCCCTGCAGAGCAGTTAGGGACCGTCTGACAATTCCTATCCACAGCAGTAACTGAAGGGAGAATTTCACTACATACAGTCAGGTTTCTTATAAAAACAGTACACATTTTTTAATTAAAGTATATTGGAGATAGAAAGTAAAAATGGGATTTTATTTTTTTGCCTTTACATGCCCTTTAAGAATAATATATCAGTGACCCTCCGTGTTCTCATTACTGCAGTGCAATGTTAAAATACAAAAACCCTTCGGAGACATTACCATCACCATCTTGACCATATCCAAGAAACGGCGGAACTGTGATCAGTCGCTTTTCCCCAACGCACATTCCCAAGAGACCGGTATCCATGCCAGGGATGAGCCAGCCGATTCCCACGTACGTGTCGTAGGTTCGCATTCGATTGTGACTTTAAAGGAAAAACAAGAAGGATTGATTTAATTTACATGACAAGCAGACCTTCAACATATCCTCCCCTACAACATTTAAAGGGGATGTTTACCTTTGAATTAACTTTTAGTATTATGTAGAGAGGGATATTCTGAGACAATTTGCAATTTGTTTTCTGTTTTTATTATTAGTGGTTTTTGAGTTATTTAGCTTTTTATTCAGCAGCTCTCCAGTTTGCAATTTCAGCAATCTGGTTGCTATGGCCCAAATTTCCCTAGCAACCATGCATTGATATTGATGATAAGAAACTGGAATATGAATAGGAGAGGCCCGAGTACAAAGATGAGTAATAAAAATTAACAGTAACAATAGCTTTGTAGACTTACAGAGCATTTGTTTTTAGATGGGGTCAGTGACCCCAAATTGAAAGCTGGAAAGAGTGAGAAGAAAAAATAACTCAAAAAATATAAAATATAAATAATGAAGACCAATTGCAAACTTGCTAGGAATTGGACATTCTATAACATGCTAAACGTTAACTTAAAGGCGAACCACCCCTTTAAAGGATAAGTAAACCTTTAAAACAAGTAATGTAAAATTGATGAGAATGCTACTCTAAGCACTTTTGTCATATACATTCATTATTTATTCTTTTTTCATTCCAAGATATTAAGGGATACATGTACTGTTAATATGAATGAATTTTGTTACAACAGCGCCACCTGCTGGTCAGTTTCCCACCAGTCTGACCACCAAGTAGTCAAGAAAGAAAGAGGCTGCTCTGATGTTCTTCTGCTTAGGAAAATAATTAGAAACCTCTCTCAAATATAGTGGCCTAATACTAGCAGGGAACCTTCTACCATTGTCTACCCCCCTTCTCTACCTACAAACTATTTCTCCACTGAACCAGATACAAGTGAATACCTGGAGTCAAACAAGGTGCCGTCCATCAGGCTCCCATTGTAATGGTAACGGATGAAGTCGGACACTTCGACTTTACGAGAGCAGTTGTCTGGTTTATAATATGTCTCCACCTGAACCGTGTCTGTGGGATTCCAGATATCCAGCAACAGGACATCGAAATGCAGAATGGCGTCTGGGGGGATCACGTTCGCTTGGAGGAGAAAAAAAATCATATTTGATTCATATTAGTACTAGAGATGCCCTTAATCCACAACTCCGTTTGGGATTCGGCCAGGATTCAGCCTTTTTCAGCAGGATTCAGCCGAATCCTTGTGCCTGGCCGAACCAAATCTGAATCCTCATTTACATATGTAAATAGTGGGCAGATAGGGAAATCACATGACTTTTCGTCACAAAAGAAGAATTTTTTCTACTTTTTTCTATCCTGCCCCTAATTTGCATATACAAATTAGGATTCCGATTCGGTTCGGTATTCGGCTGAATCTTTCACGAATGATCCTGGGATTCGCCCGAATCCCAAATAGTGCATTCGGTGCATCCCTAGTTAGCACCCACTGTTGAAATACAGTATATGAGGATATTAGAAGTCACCATGACCTTTTTATATTATACAAAAAAATATTATATTTCCTCCTATGGAACCTCAAGCTGTGACATTTTGGATTTCTGTTGGTTATGGCTTCTACTTGGAAATCTATATTTTTGTGTTGGATTAGGGAGAAGCCCCCAACTCTGAAAGATGTACTTTTGTATTTATATAATTTATGTATTCAAGAAGTTATTCGATTCAGAGTCGATGATTTGGATTTTATTTTTGCCTTTACATCCCCTTTACTGTTTCCAACTCCAGCTGCAGGGACAAAGATCATGGAGCCAGATTTAAACAGATAAACTGGGATTCTATTAGGAGGATTATTTTGCTGCAGCCACTGGTTCTGCAGAGTTGGAGAAAGTTTGTATTAAACAATACAAAAACTATAAAATCCACATTAGATTACATGACAACACAGGACCCAGTGCAGTCTGTATATTCTGATTATTAATCAGTCTTGCTGTATCGGCTTCTGGCAGATATTATTTGACTTGTGCTGTTTTGATCATTTATGACGATCCCTAAGCAGCCCAGACCACACTGAGCATGTGCACAGTCTTGGTCTTGCAAAGATGTTTAACAAAATTACAAGATAATTACAAGACCCCCTGTGGCCAACTTTGAAAGCATAAATCATTTGTTTGATTAGGCTTGTGGCGCAGTAAGTTTATGTTTATGTTTAGTATACAAAATACAGAATTTCTGGCCTTATTCTATTTTAGACTTTACTTCTCCAAAGCCCATGGAAAGGTGCATATGGCAGCCTTGTGTGGGCTTCTGCATTGGGGAAACACCACACTCATTTTTCATTGGCTGGGGGGTGAGAGATGTAGATGAGTCTCAATATAGTTTTGTGACTAATACTGCATCTGGCACCCAAACTACCCATGATGTGTAATAGTATTAAAACAAGTGAACTACTTACCTACTCCCTTGCTCCCATAGGCAAGACTGGATGGGATCTTTACAAATCGTCTTTCATTGACACACATCCCCAGCAGGGCTTTGTCCATCCCGGCTATAATTTGGCCCTTACCCACAAATACATTATATGTGGAGCCCCGGTCGTAACTGCAAGACATACACAGATACACAGTAAATATAAGTCTGGCACATTACTTTCTGCATAGATAATAAATGAAATTGATACTGTTAAAGGAGAAGGAAAGCTACCAAGGCAATTTCTTGCCAAGCTAGAGCACTACTTTTGTATTCTTTGGAATATTTTTCCATACCTGATTAAACAGCTCTAGATACTGTTTCTGTTTGTTTAGGATAGCAGCTGCCATATTAGCTTGCTGTGACATCACTTCCTGTCCGAGTCCCTGCATGATCATAGCTCTGAGCTCAGATTACAGCAGGGAGGGTAAGAGAGAGGAGGCAAAGGGGAGGGGTGAGGGAGGGAGGAAGAAAAGAGAGGGGGAGAGGAGCAAACTGAGCATGCTCAAGCCCTAGCCCTGGAGGTTTAAGCTAAAAACAGGAAGTCTGATACAGAAGTCCATGAGTACACAATAGAAGGAAAGAAATGTGCTGTTTATTTTGACAGAGGACTCAGAGCAGCATTACTTTGAGGGTTTACTGGTGTATTTATATAGACCTTTCTGATAAGCTTAGTTAGTTTTAACCTTTCCTTCTCCTTTTAGCTTGAAAAACACAGGGAGGGAGTCTCATATGGCAAGGAAAACTTTTGACATCTAAGGGATGAGGCCAACCAGGTTGATCCAATCATTCACTTTCAGAGCCAGCAATCAGATCATATAGAGCCGGCCCAGAGCACCCATGTGGACCTGGATCACATAATGATGATCACTCAGTGTCAAGAGCCTGTGTATGGCTATGGTCAGCCTATAAATATTGTTTTCCTTTAATGAAGTTGACAGGAAGTATAGAAAGGGAGAGCATTTGCAACTCTATAATGCACCAAGGACCCCAAACAGCTCCTATTAGTGACCTGGTGTTCCCTGCTGCTGGTCAAACTACTCCTCTATCCACATTGAGTAAGCAGCTCTGTGGTACACTGACCTAGCATAAGTGAAGTTATTGATCATTTAGCTTACATCGTTCCATTCAGGGGATCAGAGGAATCCCTTCTTCTGAGCAGTATCTCAAGGGGCTTCAGCTAGGAGACAACCCTTAGGAGCTCTTGTTTTGTATTGAAGCATTTCGTTCTTGTCTTTCCTTGAGTGCTGAATGCATCAGTCTTGGGGTATATTTGGGTAGCAGTTAGGTGGGTTTCCATGATACACTAACAGTACTATTACTTGTGAGCCATCTTGGACTCAATACAATGTAGGCATCCTCCAAGGTTTTTTACTTCTGCCTCAAGTCACTTTAATGTCTAAACTGAAACTTGGTAATAGTTGTACAAGTCAATACTCTGTAAGAGTCAAATGCACTTCACTGTATGAAGAAGAGGAGACCTCAGTGGATTCTGTGTCTTTGTTTGTGAGCTGCAGAAGTTTGAGGGGATGATTTTTTTTTTTTCCTGAACCTTCCCATGTTATGAAATGTCAGTTTGTTCTGCATGGGAAAAGGTCAGCTGTTGTTACAGAGTTGTGAGCTACACTCTGGGGAGCTACAGTAAAATATGCCTCACTCTACTGATGCTAAGCCCTCCCATCACTGCTTATACATTTTATTCTAGTTCTTCTGTTAAAAGATTTATTTGTGGAGACAATGTTTTGTCCAAGATTGATAGATAGATAATAGATAGATAGATAGATAGATAGATAGATAGATAGATAGATAGATAATAGATAGATAGATAGATAGATAGATAGATAGATAGATAGATAGATAGATAGATAGATAATAGATAGATAGATAGATAGATAGATAGATAGATAGATAGATAGATAGATAGAGAGATAGATAATAGATAGATGGATAGATAGATAGATAGAAGAAAGAAAGAAAGAAAGAAAGAAAGAAAGAAAGAAAGAAAGAAAGAAAGAAAGAAAGAAAGAAAGAAAGAAAGAAAGAAAGAAAGAAACATAGATATGGCACTATATTGATAGATAGATAGATAGATAGATAGATAGATAGATAGATAGATAGATAGATAGATAGATGCAGGGGCGGATTAATGCCTAGGCTACCCTAGGCTATAGCTATAGGGGCCCATTGGTGGTATGGGCCCATGGGTTTTTTACCTATGATGATTGATAGATGATTGATAGATAGATGATAGATAGAGATAGATAGATAAATAGACAGATAGATATATAGATGCAGGGGCGGATTAATGCCTAGGCTACCCTAGGCTATAGCCTAGGGGCCCATTGGTGGTAGGGGCCCATGGGTATTTTACTAAATAATTTTTTTTAAATTGTAAAAATTCACCGGGTCCGGGTCAAGGTCGATGTAATGTTTATAGCCTGCAGACAGTAAAATAATTTTTGTAGCCTGCGGACAGTGAAATAATTTCTGCAGACAGTTAATTACATGGCGGGTGGTGTTTTTCTTTAAAAAAAAGTGGCGCATACTGCGACGATATAAAGCCCTGCCCTAGAAGGGGGCCCTGTGGAAAGTGTAGCCTAGGGGCCTCACATGTCCTTAATCTGCCACAAGATAGATAGAGAGAGAGAGAGAGAGAGAGAGAGAGAGAGAGAGATAGATGATAGATAGATAGATGATAGATAATAGATAGATGGATGGATGGATGGATGGATGGATAGATGATAGATAGATAAATAGATAGATAGATAGATAGATAGATAGATAGATGGATAGATGATAGATAGATAGATAGATGATAGATAGATAGATGATAGATAGATAGATGATAGATAGATAGATGGATGGATGGATGGATGTATGGATAGATGATAGATAGATAAATAGATAGATAGATAGATAAAAGTCCAGAGCCATGAATAGCTAACTCGGGGCTCCCCATGAAAGCAAGGAATCCTAATTGAGACTGGACTCACTTTGTCCCAAAAAATTCACAAAACAAATTGAAGTCAATGGGCTATGAAGTGGCCTTCTTGCATACAGACTGTAGTTTTCTTATAAACAGCAGACTAAGCTTGGATGCTTCTGCTTACAGTTTAAATACCTTAAGTGTGAGGCCCTCCTGCCCACATCCTATGTACCCTCTGCTGGTACACTCTTCATATACTGTATATAATGTAGCCAGAGCACTAGCTGAGTTTGTATTTTTTGCCCATGTCTATGTGGGTTTCCTCCAGGTTTCCATCCCAATAAAACTGACCAAAGCATGTTTCATAGGGACTTTATATTGAAAGCTCTGCTGGGGTATGAATGACTCGAAGTGATAAAGATATAAAGTGAACCTGTGAATCGACAACTGTCTTCTAAACACAACAATATAAAGTATTAAGTGTTTAGTATTGGACACGTGGAATTAGAAATAGATATATGATACATGAATAGAGCAGTCGGCCGCCTAATTAATCTCCTGTGTTCTTGGGAGAGTCAAAAATCGGGCCTTCAAATCTGAACAGTGACTGCATGTGAATGTGAAAGGCAGAAAAGGTGGAGACGTGGACAAGTCTCTAGTCTGGATCATGTTACAGCAGCTTGCTCTCAGTGGAGGATGCCGCAACTCTGGTGCTACTATCAGACTTCAGTCAGAGCAGGGCTTCTATTTACTATTTCAGACCTAGGCATAAAGTCAAGAGCAGGGTCTTTGGGAAACTCAACAGAAGAAGAAGTAATGTGATGCAATTCAACCACGTTAAATTAATAATCCAGTGTGTGATTCCATTGGATAATTGTTTTTCTCAGCCGAGTGAATGAATGGGGATAGCCATGGGTTCCCCTAAGCTTCATAGTTACTATTGAACCTGCTCAGATTCACTCTAGTATTTCTCTGCACCTGGATAATGATACGATAGAAATAACCATAGATCCATGGCCCTGTATAGCTTAGTCTCTGTATGCAGAGAGTTTTCCCCAATGTTTTCAATGGTGTAAGCCAGATGAATGGGGTGCCATTTATCAGTTGTTGTAGAGATCTTGCACGGTGGAGATGTTAACTTAAATCTGCAGTTAGGTATCAGTCACAAACCCAGGTACCCACTGTCATGCCACCTGCTAAAGAATTTTAAGAAACCAAGGCCCTTATGCAAGAATTGGGTTCAGTGCTCCTATTATCCTTACCTGGAGTCAAACTTAGTCCCATTGGGGAAGGTTCCGTGGTAGTGGTACCTCACAAAGTCTCCCTCTGTGACATGTCGCTGGCAGGTATCCGGCACCGAGCGCTTCTCTATCTGCAGTTGGTCGTCAGGCACCGGTGGGGCATCATTGCAAGTGACGAAGCTCACAAGGAAAATGGCCTGAAGGGCCAGAACTGGCCAGCGGCTTCCCAGAACGGAACTGGCGAAGGTTGATGGACTCGCTCTCTTTTTAAAAGCCATGGCACAACAGCAGGGGCAACGGCAAGGGGTGTAGGCAACGGGCTCAGCAGGACGGGATTCAATTTAGAGCCCTTGATGTGAGTGTGGGGGGAAATTAAAAACAGAGCAGGGGGATATTTTAGAGGCACTGGCTCTGCTGCTGCTTTTATCTATCTAATCTATTGTGCTCAGTGCCAGGCAATACCCAGTCCTAGCAGCGCTTGTGCCCACAGTAGTAATGGAGGCTGCTGACTTCCTTGCCTTGTGCCGATATTAACCCAAGCTCTTGCTGAAGTGCAGCCGTGGACATCCCAGGGATCCTGCAAAGTTCCACTTCATCCACAGCCTGAATCCCCCCCCTGCCTAAATCCCACCCGCCCTGCTAGGGGGAGTGTCCTTGCTTCTCTCCACAGCAATTGAATTAGGAATGTAAACGTGGAAATAACTCAGCCCTAATCTCCATTATGGCCAGGAGGCAGCTGTAAAAAAGGAGGGGAGGAGAGTTAAATGGGGTGGTCTTGCACCCCCCTCCCACTGACTGAGTGTAACATTCCAGCAGGAACAAGTAGGGCTCTTGTTATACATTGTTACAGATGTGACCGTCGGAAAATTCAGAACAGGCTAAGATGGCGGAAAGCACCAGGAACTTTTAGAAAGCTACCGGCACTGTGCCAAGCTCCTCATGATGGATCCGACATTGAAATGCTCATCGGCTCGTCAGTGGCACCGGGCCCAGAGCTCGGCAACCAGAACAGATCATCCCTCCTTCTTTTCACTTTAAGATTTGGAATCTGGGAAATTCATCAAGCGACCAGCCTCCACTTTTCTCATTTGGGGACATTAAAGGGGACGTAACCCCTCCCCCAAAATTTAATTTTAAAAATAAATGTCATTCTAAGCAACTTTCCAATATACATTCATTACAAATCAGCAGTGGTCTATCAGTTATTTGTAAATGTAGTTGAGATATGTCTCTGCCCCCTTCTGCATCCCTGGTTCTGACTTTTGAAACAATGTAGTAGACACACCTACAACATTTAGGGCATTGGCACACGGGAAGATTTGTCGGTCGTGATTTTTTTAGAAGCAGCTGTGGGCGACAGATCTCCCGAAAATGCCCCTGCGTTGCCGGGAATAGTTATCGCTTGCGGTATGTCCAACTGATCACTAAATCGCCCAAAGTTTCCTCTGGAGGCATCTTCAGGCCATTTAGCAATCAGTTGGGCATACCACCAGCAAATTCAATTATCGGCAATGGAAAGGCATTTTCGGGAGATTTGTCGCTCGCAGTCGCGTCTATAAAAACCGCAGGCAACAAATCTTCCCATGTGGCACTGCCCTTATTGTTATTATATTGGCAACTATGGACATGCTGTTGGATGGGAGATGTTGGCCTCTTACAATACCAAGAACAGATCATAATCTGTACTTTTCTTTGGAACTGTCCAGGTGCATCCCCCATAGCCCTCAGCTGTGAGACCCTCCCCCAACATTCTTAGCTACAAGTCACAACTTCATGCTAGGGCCACACCATACAGATCTCACCTTGCAGAGAAACACAGGCCAAGAATCCACTCCTCTGCTGCTTCTCTGCTGCTTCTCTGCTGCTCCTCTGCTGCTTCTCTGCTGCTTCTCTGCTGCTTCTCTGCTGCTTCTCTGCTGCTTTTCTGCTGCTTCTCTGCTGCTTCTCTGCTGCTTTTCTGCTGCTTCTCTGCTGCTGCTCCTCTGCTGCTTTTCTGCTGCTTCTCTGCTGCTCCTCCTGGAAACTTTACCTCCGCCGGTGGGCAAACAGATGTGGTGGATTTTGGCACCGAAACGCAAGATTTTACATTTCTCACTGAAATCTGCCTAAACCCGTGTGTAGGTAATGTTTCCGGGTGCAGGCACAGCACAGTGGCAGAGCAGATTATTGGCCAGCGTTTTTCTGCAGGCTGAGATCTGTATGGTGCGGCCCTGGTCTAATAGTGTGGCCCTCCTAATTTCAAAATACAAAAAGTGGGGTTGTGGGTGCACTCCAAGTCCAAGTCCAAGTTATGATCCTAATTTCTAATTTCACCCAACATCCTCTATGGAATCGCCTTCTTGCTTATAGGGAATTTCCATTTGTTGGGGGCCCTCTTGCCTACACCATGTTTACCCTCTATTGGGCTTCTCCTCTAAACAGTTCACTGAGTTGGGGAACTTCTTAACAGGGGCAGCCTTGAGTAGAGCTGTAGTTCCCTCTCCTGAGGCCGCCTAAATACAGTCTATGTATAGGCACACCGCTGTATACCCTAAAACTGGTCCTATTTCTGGAAAAGTCTGCATAGCACGGGCCCTCCTGCATACAGTATATGCAAGTTTAGCTGTCCGCTTCTTCCATACACCAATGTCTCTGCAGGTAGGATCTCTGCTAAAGCTCATGTGCCTTTAGCTGGTGACCTCCTGCATGAAACATAAACATCAACAGGTTCCCATGCTGTTTTAGGATGAGTATCATCAGGGGAGAAATTATAGAGGAAGCAAACCCTGTGGCTGCTGGGGGGAACATTATGGGTGGAAATGTGATAAATGCTAAATTGTTTCAAAGGAACATGTAGTCAGAACCAGCAGTGCAGGGAACAGCAGAAGAAAGACACCTTCAGTCTAGGCTTGGTGCCGTGACACTATTGGCAAAGTATTAAAAGTCTTTAGATATCTAAAAAAAAGGGCTTTAGCTTTATTTACACAATTCTCATGTACATTAAAATTCACACAGCAGCCCAGAGCACACCAATATTTGTTAAAATGATCCAGTTACCCTTGCCCTCCCACTAGATCTGGCAGATTCATAAAATGTTCCCTAATGCCTAATAGACATGGAACTTTTTTTACTGACCCAGCCAAGCACAGCCGCCTTTATTACACCCATACAAAAACATACACTAGTTATCCGTTACAATTCCTAACTATAAGAGCATGCTGAGGGGCCATTAAAGGCCACACTAAGGGCCCCTCAATATGCAGTTGAATGTAGGAAGGATAGGAGACAAAAACAGTAGCTGGTGCAACATAGATTCAGAGTAGAGCAAGATGGGGCAGGCAGATGGCAACATTAACACTTTACATTAGTTTTGCTGGCAGTTGCAATGCCGCTGTTATTGCAACTCCCAGTAATGTCTGATACAGTAGTGATTCCTTATATCTGTAACCAGTGGCTTAACTGCCATAAGCAGAACCCACAGGGCCCTGGACCAACCTTCTACCCACTAGCAACCACCCCTCTACCAGCACCAGTTCCATCAGCCCGTGTCCTTCCTCCATGCCTATCTGATATTGAATGCACGTGTCCATTTTTGGGGTTGGGAAGCAGCTGCAGAATATACTGATGTGGTTTGAGGGGGCCTGGCAGTGTTTGCATCCTTGGAATGAGGAGCCCTTACCAAAAGTTGGGCCTCAAAGAAGCACTTGAACCCCAAAATGTCAAGCTTTATAGTTACAAGTTACACTTTATCCATACATGCAATAAGAGGCACAAAGTAACCCATAGCAACCAATCCGATGTCTGTTTTGAAGTGATTCAACTTTAAGTTAACATTTAGGGCCTTATTTATCAAAATATTTCTGAGTATTTTTATAAAAAATAAAGTCAGAGCAAACTAGAATCCACATTTTACCCTTATTTAATATTTAAAAAGCACTGCTTAATCAGATCGGGGACAAACATGAAAAAAGCGAGCGAAAATCCAAATAGTATGGGGGTTTTTTCCCGAATTGCTAGGTTTTTTTTGGGCTTTTTCAGATTTTTGCCTCAAAAGTCAGACATAGTCAGTTTTTCACAGACCACAGAAACTTCCAAATAGAAGTTTGTATTTGTTAAAAATCCTTTTAATCTATATCTTGGTTTTCACTATCTCCTTACTACATTAGCTGCTCTATCTCTGCCCTGCACGGCTTCATAAAAACTACAGCAATAGAAAAACATGTTCCAACTCTTTGGTGGTAAATGTTTAGAATAGGGTCTGCTGCCACCACTTTATGGTTCCATTCACTATTACTGTTCCAGCATACTTCTACTAATTCTGTGGGGTTGGACTTGCCTTCAATAGTAGTATGGTGGGAAGAAGAAGGGCAACTTGGAGGCACATGTCTTTTTGATAGCTAAACATAATTAATACTTTGTGCAAGTAAAGTACAAGGTTGATACGAGGGAAGAGGATTAGAGTACTACCAGGTCCACTGAACCTTTCATCATAATGGTGGAATCTTTAGGGAAAAAGACTCCAACATACACCAGACAAGGTCATTGTTCCTACCAGTGTTCTAGTTGTTAGGGGTGAGTACCATAGCACTCTACGTTATTTCTAGATCTTAACAAGTAGAGATCAAGTCCTTTGCTGGATCAGTGGCCTCCAACTTCTTTTTGTCTTCATGTGCTGTGAATTTTCCTATTTGTGATGTTGCCAAAAGTCTAGACGTTTTGGCAACAAGATCTCTTCTGCTCGGTAACCTGGGTGATGGACTGGGTTGGAGAAGCCTCTTTGGACAGGTTTATTGTACTTGGCTGTTGAATTCCCCCCTTCAACTTCAGAACTCTTGTGTAGATGTCTAGAAGCGAAAGAGGGGAACAATAAATGTTATCTGCTCAATTTAGAAGAACACATATCAGCTGCCGCTGTAGCTCCGTCTGCATTTGCCCAAACCAGTGGTGGTAAAATTCTTGCTGTGATACTCTTTGAAAAGTTTGATTCTAGAGAACATTTGATTGTGATAACCATGTTCCATAAATCAATTTCATAGGGGAAATTCCTAGCATTTTAATTGTATGAAATCACAAATAAATAGCACTTGTGCCCCAGCCATTGGTTTAGAGGCCAATTCCTTTACTGATTTAATATAATATCATTTTATCACCTACTGCATCTACACAGGCCTGCCCTGCTTTATTGCACTTACCTCGGAGGATTGTTTCAAAGGCCACTTCCACATTGGTGGCGTCTAAGGCGGACGTTTCTATAAAAAGCAATCCATTTTGTTCTGGCAGGAGGAAGGAGGATAAAGGGTCATTGGTTCAGGAAGTATCTTTACAGGATATAAGTCACATGTAAATGATGTGTCATCTGTACAAAAACATATGGTCTCGTATCTAGTAAAACATCAGCAGTTACATATGAAGTTAATCCACAAATTATGCTCAACAATGTCTCCCAAGATCCTTAGATTGCCTCAAATGATGGAAGGTTTGGTCCCACAATATCTGCTCCTTCTAGGTTTCATTATATAATGGACTTGTAGGTGTGTTCTGCCAAAGGCATGGTCCCCTTTGTGCAACAGATATTGCTGGAGTCCTGAAAACCAATATTAATACTTTGTAGGGGCACCTAAAACTAGACTTACATTGGGCCCCATTGGGAAGCTCCCTCATCATTCTGTCTAAGGTGAAGCAAATTCTAATTGGAACTCAACCACTGTGTTACCTGCATAGGCTTTGGCCTCCTCTGAGGGCACCTCCTGGGCTTCATCCTTAAGGTCACACTTGTTCCCAACCAACATGACTACAATGCTGGCATCTGCATGGTCATACAGCTCCTTCAGCCACCGGTCCACATTTTCATAAGACTGATGCTTGGTGATATCATAGACCAAGAGAGCCCCGACTGCTCCCCTGTAATAACTAAGAGAAGAACCCTGTATTAGAGTAATCAGCCCCAATGTCCTTTCCTTGTCAAAGAACTTCAATAAATTCATTAACTGCACATCAATCTAGTTATAGCTACAACTGAATTTAAGGGACAAAGAAAAGGTGAATTACTGAGTAGATGGCAATTTATCATAAACTTAGACCCCCAGGCACTCCTCTTTGCTCAAAATGTCACCAGCCTGGTGTACACTAGTAGCAGGACGCTATAATTTACATTATCTGCCTAATTGGCATTGGCAGGAATGATACCTGATGTTTATCTTACTGCACACACCCTTCTCACAACTGCCAATGCACCATAAGCCTTAGGTTGAAGAAAAAGTCAGTTGGTTTGTTTAAAGGAGGCCTAAGAGTTCCTGAGGTGTGACGGCTGATGAAAGACTGTGGAAAGGCTAAGTCCACATTCCACTCGTAACTGACCTTAATTGTTTTATATAAACACAGTCAACCCCAAGCAAGCTATGTCCTTCATGTCAGTTCAATGATCTTTCAGGTGACAGTCATGATGACAAACGGAGGATGAACTGCGTACAGTGATGGTAACCAGGCAACCCTGTATCCCCACCCACTTCCTTGGCCAGTACATAAAGGTATTACCAAGTACTCAATGTGGGTTTGGAGATTTGGAGCTCGCCTTTGCTGTCCAAGATATTCTTAGAACTATGTCTGATATAACAAAGCCTACATATATATATATATTTAACCTAGTTATGAGCTAAAGGGGGCTCATGGGCCAAATGTTGGATCTCAAAGTGCGACTTGAATCAGATCCAGTCTAGTAACCCATAGCAACCGTTAGTAATGATAGTCATTTTAATATTGCTGAAGGTGAACTGGGCCCTGCTGACACCTAAGTTGGCAAAGCCAGCTACTAGGTAGAACAGCTACAGAAGACCCATTAATTACTATTATCAATGTTGCTCAACATGGTACAGGGCTTCTCAAATGTAACACTTGTAGGGGACCATCTCCATATAGGGTTAGCATAGTCCATGTGCTTGGCAACATCTCAGAGATTGTGCTGCCCTGAAGTGATAAGAACCAAAGTCTGGCTTATAAATTACAAATGTTCTATGGATAGGGTTGTTGGCCAACAGAATCTGTCTGCCCTTACTTCTCCACTGACCATCCATCAATAGTCCTTCTAACCCCAAAGAGTGTTGTAGAAATCACTACTTAGCTCTCCTACACTAGACACTGAGCTGTCTGAACAATTGGTTTAGGTTACTGGCCTTGGGTAAACTGTGGTCACGAAACTACACAACCCCCTTTACCTTCAATATGTAGGAAGGGCAAGAGGATTCCTGGTTTCTTGCTCTAGGCTAGGGAGTCCTGCTCACCCTCCAGTAATAGTAGTGCTTTCTACAACCCTATTTGGGGTTAGAAGTCATATATTGGAGCAGTAAGGGATTTAATGGTAAAAAGTGTAAAGTTGTACACCAGTTTAGTAACTTGGTAATCTCACTGGTGAAACCAGATAACCAGATGGAATATGGTTCCCCTGTATACATACGCGGAGGTAATGGCTCTGTAGCGTTCCAAGCCGGCGGTGTCCCAGATCTGTGATTTCACCAGGTGCCCATCTACTGTTAGCGTGCGGGTTGAGAACTCTACTCCAATGGTGGTGCGGCTGTCGTGGCTGAACTCATTCCTCGTAAACCTGGAGAGGAGGTTGGTTTTTCCCACCCCAGACTCTCCAATCAGAACCACTGTCAACCAGAACAGGAAAAAAAAGGAGTGGATAAATGTAGTTCCTTGCCCAGGAATAATTCAGGAATAATTAGAGCACTCAGTGCCAGATAGCAGTCGTAAAGCCTTACATGTATGAAAACGGCTGCGTGATATATTGTGGTTTAAATACATTTTGAAATTGGGGGGTTACATTTTTGGTACTCATCTACCAAAAGACGCAGAAAAACAGGAAAATGCTCAGACAATGGCAACCAAAACAATGAAAGTAAATTGGCTGATTAG
Source organism: Xenopus laevis (assembly GCF_017654675.1). Lineage (NCBI taxonomy): Eukaryota > Metazoa > Chordata > Amphibia > Anura > Pipidae > Xenopus > Xenopus laevis. Next base: position 98,505,672 of record NC_054386.1, on the reverse strand, counting down.
CCAATAAGGGTTATCCTTACTAAAAAAGAGAGGCACCTTGAAAGGATATTATCAAATATATAATATAATTATAAAGGATAATATACAAATTTAAAAAAGGATTGTATATAAATGTGTCTGATATGATGCAAACGGTAAGAATACATCACTGAGACTGGAGGAAGGGAGATTTCACCATCAGCATAGGAATAAGGGCAGTCAAGTTATGAAATGTTCAACAGAGCCTGTAAGGAGTGATTTATTGGGGTTTACAAGTAATAGTATTTCCTTATGACATGAAAGGTGATGTATAATCAACAAGCGGAATACAGGGTTGTGTTGTGTAAATCTCTGGGTGCCAAGTCTTCCTTAAATGTACAGCTACATCATGTGATAAAACATAGAATATTTAGCATTTTATTACTCATTATCACATTATAGAAATATAGGATCCAACCAGGGAGACACCCCATGGATAAATCCCAGTGATTATCCAAAATGAGCCTCACTAGGGTGTGCACTGCCCCCTAATGGAAGTACAGACACTTCTCCATTACTCAGGAGTCAGCACCTTATTAGTCCCTATAGGGTTAGAACTACTGCTTTCTGGGCCAACATCTGTTGATTGGGAAAGTCAGAATTAACCATCAGTGATTAGTCTTCTCTGATCACTGATAACAACCGTCCTACCAAACTTTCAGATTGGGCTTCCAATATATCTAGGGGAGCAAACAATCTCCACCAAACCTCAACTGACCTAGAGGCTGAAGGCACCACTCCAAGCCCGCTATTATGGGAAATACTGCAGTAGGAGGATTCAAACACAACTCGCAATTGGTCTTCAGTTGTTTTTTTTAAAGGGATACTGTCATGGGAACATAATTTTTTTTCAAAATGAATCAGTTAATAGTGCTAATCCAGCAGAATTCTGCACTGAAATCCATTTCTAAAAAGAGCAAACAGATTTTTTTATATTCAATTTTGAAATCTGACATGGGGCTAGACATATTGTCAATTTCCCAGCTGCCCCAAGTCATGTGACTTGTGCTCTGATAAACTTCAATCACTCTTTACTGCTGTACTGCAAGTTGGAGTGATATCAACCCCTCCCTTTTCCTTCCCAGCAGCCAAACAAAAGAACAATGGGAAGGTAACCAGATAGCAGCTCCCTAACACAAGATAACAGCTGCCTGGTAGATCTAAGAACAACACTCAATAGTAAAAACCCATGTCCCACTGAGACACATTCAGTTACATTGAGAAGGAAAAACAGCAGCCTGCCAGAAGGCATTTCTCTCCTAAAGTGCAGGCACAAGTCACATGACCAGGGGCAGCTGGGAAACTGACAATATGTCTAGCCCCATGTCAGATTTCAAAATTGAATATAAAAAATCTGTTTGCTCTTTTGAGAAATGGATTTCAGTGCAGAATTCTGCTGGAGTAGCACTATTAACTGATGTGTTTGGAAAAAAAGTGTTTTCCAATGACAGGATCCCTTTAAGCTGTTGTTTGTGAATTATTTACCCAGGTCTCTGGTTTGAACTCTAAACTGTCAGATTAACATATACAACAAGAAGTGTCAGGTTGGCAGACTGAACAATAAATAGGAGAAGGTCTGGTTGCTAGTGTCCCTGAACCTAGAAACCAGATAGCTGTGGAAATGCAAATGCAACTCACAGATACAGTGATTAAAGGATATTGTACTGTGCAAGAGGATTGCCTTGGCTTGGAAGGGTTTATGTGCAACATTAGTGCTGATACGTGTTTACACACTCACTGTTTCAGAGGAGAAAGGTCAGGGCACTAGGATTTTATCATACCTCCCTGTAGCAATGTCTCAGCGGGTGACTACCCAGCAGTTGTGAACCAGCTGAAGATATGTGACCTGTAAGTCTGACCTGGGGCAAACTTTGCACCTGTTATTACATAACCCATAGAGTTTCCACAAAAAAAACTACAGCTGGTGCCACCAAAGGGAGAGCAAGCTATGAGTATTTGCCTGTGGCTTATTCATGGATAACAGCAGCTCTCATTCCTGCTCTCACCATAGTGATATCACAAGGGCCATGAAGGTGCGGTGTGATATTTACCAAGAGCAAACACAGGACCACGTTTCATTCCATCCCATGACTCCTCACATAATCCAGTAATAAAGAAACGCAGGATTTGTGCCCATGGCATTTCCTATTCTCGTCCTTTATTTGTACAGCGCCGCCAGTGGAGCTTAAGAGTTAATAACCTCAGTTCTACATTATACAAGGGGAAGTAATCATCTGACAATATAAAAGGGGAAGTTAAGTTGAAATAATGCAGTATTAGTCACCCAAGTCTTTTTTCTGCATGTTCTTTCCCCAATATAGTTTGCATTACTAGTCCTGAGGTTACACCTACACTAGGGCGGAGGACTAATTCAAAGCCTGGAGCTGCCGGAGACATCACTTGCAGAATTCTTATACACGAGTAAAGGAACCTTGTACAGCTTTTTCCAGACTAGAAAAGCAATTGGGACTCATTTAGTAATGTTGGGTACAGTTTCTTAAAAGGGTGGTTTACCTTTAAGCTAACTGTTGGAATGTTATAGTATGATCAATTCTAAGCAACGTTGCAATTGGTCTTCCTTATGTATTTTTTTTTATAGTTTTTTAATAATTTGCCTTCTTCTTCTGACTCTTTCCAGTTTTCAAATGGGGGTCGCTGACCCCATCTAAAAAACAGATGCTCTGTAAATCAACAACTTTAATGTTATTGCTACTTTTTATCACTCATCTTTCTATTCGGGCCTCTCCTATTCATATTCCAGTCTCTCGTTCAAATCAGTGCATGGTTGCTAGGGGAATTTGGACCCTAGCAACCAGATTGAGGAAATTGCAAACTGGAGAGCTGCTGAATAAAAAGGTAAATAACTCAAAAACCACAAATAATAAAAAATGAAAACCAATTGCAAATTGTCTCAGAATATCACTCCCTACATCATACTAAGGGGCTGGTTTATCTTAGGTTGAGATGAATTTTTCGAATTCAAAAAATTCTAATTTCGAGCTATTTTTTGTGTACTTCGACTAGGGAATAGTCCAAATTCAACTGCTGAATTGCAGCTTTAGCCTATGGGGGACCTCCTAGAACCTATTTGGAGATAATTGGTGAACTTTGAAAAATGTAAGTTTTTTTGGGGAAAAACTTTAATTCGAATACGATCGAATGCTCTATTACGATTCGAATTCGGCCGAATACGGACCTATTCTATCAAAAAAGGGACCCATAGGGCCAAAAAAAACCCCGTAATTTCGGTTGGTCTTTTTGAATTCAAATTTCGAAGTTTTTCAAATTCCAAGTTCGACCCTTGATAAATATGCTCCTTAAAGTTAATTTAAAGGTGAACAATCCCTTTGATTATCAAGCCTGACATCTCCTCCCAGACCCCAACACTGCTTGACAGCTTTGTGTATATCATCAAGTTAAGTCTAAATCCATTCTCACCTGTCAATCAAGGACCCCCCCCCCTTTTTTTCTGTGAAAAAAATTTAAACTAAAAATAATTCTGGAAATGGTAACGGAAAATAAATTCTAACTTTTGCACCTTTCTCCTGGTCTCCTTTTGTAAAGCTAATGTAAAACCCAGCCAGCCAATCAAAAGGAAGACTTGTTCCCGAGCAGCCAGTAAAAACCATCACCTGAATCTGCAATATATTTAGTTCTACATTGCTATTATGGGTGCAGCCTTGCGTATTCCCTGAAGGGTGCCTGAGACTTAAAGGGATTCTATTGTGATTTTTATGATGTTGTTTTTATTTCTAAATGACACTGTTTACACTGCAAATAATTCACTGTACAATATAAAAATTAATTCCTGAACCAGCAAGTGTATTTAGTTGTAATATTGGTGTGTAGGTGCATCTCAGGTCATTTTGCCTGGTCATGTGATTTCAGAAAGAGCCAGCACTTTAGGATGGAACTGCTTTCTGGCAGGCTGTTGTTTCTCCTACTCAATGTAACTGAATGTGTCTCAGTGGGACCTGGATTTTACTATTGAGTGTTGTTCTTAGATCTACCAGGCAGCTGTTATCTTGTGTTAGGGAGCTGCTATCTGGTTACCTTCCCATTGTTCTGTTGTTAGGCTGCTGGGGGGGACAGGGAGGGGGGTGATATCACTCCAACTTGCAGTACAGCAGTAAAGAGTGACTGAATATTATGAGACCACAAATCACATGACTGTGGGCTCCTGGGAAACGAAACTGACAATATGTCTAGCCCCATGTCAGATTTCAAAATTAAATATAAAAAAATCTGTTTGCTCTTTTGAGAAACAGATTTCAGTGCAGAATTCTGCAGGAGCAGCACTATTAACTAATTTTTTTTAGAAAAAAAAACCCCAAAAAAATAAAAAAATTTCCCATGACAGTTTCTCTTTAAAGCACTTCATTTAGCAGGCAAGGCCACTTGTGCCCAAAGTATTTCTTTAAGATGGATTAGAGAGAGTTGTTGGTGCTTATCCGTAAGCATTAGGGAGCTGCTGGGGATAATTCCATGGCTCACCTACCTTTAAAGACAAAGTTAAACTCTTCTTCCTCTGAGGCCATGATTTCCTCTGAACATTGATCCCTGCTCCTCCTGTGCCGTCTCTGTGCCAATCACGTGAGTCCCTCTTGGTTATAGAAATGGAACTTGTCAACTGCCAGCTCCTACTGCCTGTAATGTGCGCCCTTGTTGGGGTGCGAGGGGATTCCTGGCATAACTTTGGTACAGTCTGCAGAGAGATAGACGCCGGTCTAACAGGTGGAGAGAGGTGCAGGTTTGTGAGTCAGTGGGTGTAGCATTGTCGCTTTGCTTCCCTGGCTGTGTAGGTGTCGACTTTCTGGTTGAACAGGTAACAGAGTGCAGCTTGTAATGGCTTGGGTGCAGTGAGCAACCACCAGCTGTTAAAGGAACAGCAACATAAAAAATGAAAGTGATTTAAAGTAATACAAATATAATGCAGTGTTGCCCACACTGGTAAAACTGGTGTGTTTGCTTCAGAAACACTACTACAGTTTATAGAAACAAGCTGCTGTGTAGCCATGGGGGCAGCCATTCAAGCACAGGATACACAGTAGATAACAGATAAGTACTACTATAGTTTATATAAACAAGCTGCTGTGTAGCCATGGGGGCAGCCATTCAAGCACAGGATACACAGTAGATAACAGATAAGTACTACTATAGTTTATATAAACAAGCTGCTGTGTAGCCATGGGGGCAGCCATTCAAGCACAGGATACACAGTAGATAACAGATAAGTACTACTATAGTGTATATAAATAAACTGCTGCTGTGTAGCCATGGGGGCAGCCATTCAAGCACAGGATACACAGTAGATAACAGATAAGTACTACTATAGTTGATATAAACAAGCTGCTGTGTAGCCATGGGGGCAGCCATTCAAGCACAGGATACACAGTGATAACAGAAAAGTACTACTATAGTTTATATAAACAAGCTGCTGTGTAGCCATAGGGGCAGCCATTCAAGCACAGGATACACAGAAGATAACAGATAAGTACTACTATAGTTTATATAAACAAGCTGCTGTGTAGCCATGGGGGCAGCCATTCAAGCACAGGATACACAGTAGATAACAGATAAGTACTACTATAGTTTATATAAACAAGCTGCTGTGTAGCCATGGGGCCAGCCATTCAAGCACAGGATACACAGTAGATAACAGATAAGTACTACTATAGTTTATATAAACAAGCTGCTGTGTAGCCATGGGGACAGCCATTCAAGCACAGGATACACAGTAGATAACAGATTAGTACTACTATAGTTTATATAAACAAGCTGCTGTGTAGCCATGGGGGCAGCCATTCAAGCACAGGATACACCGTAGATAATAGATAAGTACTACTATAGTTTATATAAACAAGCTGCTGTGTAGCCATGGGGGCAGCCATTCAAGCACAGGATACACAGTAGATAACAGATAAGTACTACTATAGTTTATATAAACAAGCTGCTGTGTAACCATGGGGGCAGCCATTCAAGCATAGGATACACAGTAGATAACAGATAAGTACTACTATAGTTTATATAAACAAGCTGCTGTGTAGCCATGGGGATAGCCATTCAAGCACAGGATACACAG